>NC_135121.1:1250000-1875000 GCF_050908995.1 Andrena cerasifolii | reverse complement strand
ACTTATTGCAAGTATTCTGTGTCCAATAAACAAAATACAATTGTTTCATGCTTTAACATGTTTCATTAACCCTTTAATTAAATACGCTGGTGTATTTTGTACACCACTTTCGCGAGATATCTAATAACACTGCCCAACAGCCATTTTGGTCTGTAACATTAAATAGCCGTTTCTTCTAGATTTTTGTGCGCTGAAAATGAATCCGCAGTAATAGTTATTCGGTTGCTTGTTGTGTCAAATTATTCTATAAACGCTGCCCGAATGCAACGATATAAGTTATTGGTGCATCATGAACATTTAAATATGTTTAAACAACGATCAAACGGAAATAATACCCGAAATGCACCTATTTCTGCAGATATTTTTCAATTTATTTCCAAAACTAAGGGTCTAGGAGAAAATCCCACCATTCCACGTGATGTAGCAGACATTTTTCCATCGGAAACCATCAACAGAAGTGGTAAGTTGCGTTTTGTTTTCAATACATAAGCGAAATAGTTTGGCAAAAATCGCTTAACGCGCGTGACTACCACTGTCGGCACCGCGCGTTTTGCCAAACTATTTCGCTTCTGTATTGAAAACAAAACGCAACTTACCACTTCTGTTGATGGTTTCCGAAAGAAAAATGTCTGCTGCATCGCATGGAGTAGTTAGTAGATTTTCTGCTAGACCCTTAGTTTTGGAACTAAATTGAAAGATATCCGCAAAAATTGGTGCATTTCGGGTGTCCTTTTCGCTTTGATCGTTGTGTAAACATATTTAAATGCTTATACTGTATTATCTCGTTGAGTGCTCGGTTCGGTGTACACGTTGTGAACTTTTCGCTATCCCCACCACTTCTGCCTCACTCTTGTCCGGCGAAGGCGAAGGCGAGAGTGAGATGGAACGATAGCGAGTGGGAGGCACTGAAAGCGAGCGAGGACGGTACGAGACAGACCACGCGTTGATATTTTGTCTCGCTCCGTCTTTCAGACGCCTGACACTCCGTCCTTTGCGTTCGCGACGGGCATGCGCGATGGTCGCGAGCGCTTACCGTGAGCACGAAAAACGCTTTTGCAAAATCTTGTCGCAGGCCAGGCTCAAGTCGTTTTTGCGCACTAGGCGAACTTGTTAAATTGCGCCCTTTATTATAATACATTTATTTCGGATTATTTATAAGTTTACTTTGAAAAATTAGGCAACTGCCAAGGGCGTAAGGTTGACAAGGGGCGCAAAATGTTTTTTTCGTTGTTGGCATTCTTGAAAATAAACTTTTCAATGAAATACTACAATTTGTACTGCAACTGTTTTAAACTACGAATAAAAATTCGGCTCCATATCAAAACTACACAGTACAATAATACACATGCAATGTAGGACACGTCAGAATAGTGCACAGCAGATAGTGCACAGCAGATTGTGCACATACAATTTAGAACACATGCGATTTACAGTGCACATACAATTTAGGACACGTGCGATTCAGAACACATAACATTTAGGACACATACAATTTAGGACGCATACAATTTAGGACACATGCGATTTAGTGCATGTCAAATTTTTCTAGTGCACATCAGGATAGCGCACAGCAAGATTTCATGCACAACCATCTTCTCGTCGCCGTCGACTGTGAAACAATACGTATTAGTATTGGTTGGGGCTAGACTAGGGCAGGGGCGCGTAAAGCATGGCAAACCGATGTGACTTTGGGGATGTTCAAAATGAGACTGCGGTTACAAGTATCGCGCGATGGGGTCAATATCGCTATTATTTTCAAGGTCATCATTCTGAACATTTCCGTTTAAACTTTTTGGCGGTCGGCTTTAGTTTACAAGATATTTCCAAGAAACATAACTTAACACTAGAATTACCGAGTTTAACACATACCCACATCGGTTCGCTACCATGCTTTAACGCGCCAGCTCGCGGGCGCGCGCCTCCCGCCCTAATCTAGCCCAACCAATAATACCGTCGGCTGTGAAACAGTTGACGGCGACGAGAAGTTGGTTGTGCGTGAACTCTTGCTATGCGCTATCCTGATGTGCACTAAAAAAATTTGACATGCACTAAATCGCATGTGTCCTAAATTGTATGTGCACTATAAATCGCATGTGCCCTGAATCGCATGTGTCCTAAATCGTACGTGTCCTAAATCGCATGTGTCCTAAATGTTATGTGCTCTAAATCGCATGTATCCTAAATTGTATGTGCACTGTAAATCGCATGTGTTCTGCATTGCTGTGCACTATTCTGATGTGTCCTACATTGCATGTGTATTATTGTACTGTGTCGTTTTGATATGATGCCAAAAATTCGGAGTAAGGTCATCAATAATCTCAAAAAAATGTATCATAATAAATGGCGCAATTATACAAGTTCGCCTAGGGCGTAAAAAAGGCTCGTGCCGAGCCTGGCTATCTGACTGTGGCACGCATGCGTCGAGCAGTCGCGATTCCACCTGACCGCTCGCGCCCGTCGCGCACGCAACGTGTGCCATCTCGCTCCCCCCTTCGGCCAGAAAGAAGCGAGAAACAATCGCTCGAAATTAGAGCTCTGTTCACGATACGGGCTCATGGCCGGTCCGGGCCAGCGAGCCCTCAACGAGGAAATACTGTAATTCAATAATAACTTATATCGTTCTGTTCACGAGGGTTCATAGAATAATTTCACGGAACATGCAACCGAATAACTATTACTCTTTGAACACAAAACATATTCAAAGTTGAAAAATTGCATTTTTTTTTTCAAAATCGAATTTCTCCAAAACTGAGGGCAATGGCGACAAACGGTTTGCGGATTCGTTTTCAGCGCACAAATATCTATAAGAAACGGGTATTGAATGTTACAGAACAGAAAAAAGTTCAATTGTGTTGGACAGTGCAACTTTTTTCAAAGAATACTATTGTTTCCTTCATTGCATGTATCCTAAAGCCAAAGCGTTTTCTACCATCTGTAACAAAATCAGTTATGAATGGTCATTTTAAATAGAAATATAGAGTCCCGAACGTTCTCCATGGAGCTTCCCTGCTGGAGCTGCCAGTTAGACCCGCATTAAAATATTTTAAATCCGGATTGATGCGGTTTTCTTCCCGTAAATTCCAGATTGAACCCGATGAAATATTTTCTATCGGCTTCAAACCGGACATGCATGTAAAAATCTTGACGGTACGCATCCCGTGAATTATTTGCTCTGCCAATCCGGTACGCAACGGACTCGAAAGAGCTTGTGGCATTTCCAGATTGAATCCGTAAGATTTTTGATCCGCAATTTCAGATACGAAACTTCCGGGTTTATGCAAATGGCAATTCCTGATAGAAATTTATAAATTTCGCATATGCAAATCCTGTTTCATCCATCGATCTGGATATCCGCATTGAACCGGATTCGTTTTTGAACTGGCACAAATCACTGCTTGAAAATCCAGGTAGTACCGCATTGAACCAGATAGATCCAGTTCAAAATTCAACGCGGTTCTAACTGGCTGTTCCAGCAGGGTTGTGTTGGCCAGAAAACAGCTTATTGTTAGCTATGAGATTCAGGCTCTCATCCCTCCACAAGGTCAATACGTGCCTGCAACACGTTTCCGAAAAGGTCCTCCAACCTCCTGAGATCAATTAGAGGATACTATCATACTTAGCTAGTTACCAAAAATCTACAAGCCCCACACAGATCCCCTTCAACAGATGTTTGGTTACGAATTACAATGGTATACAAAATACATTTACGCCCGGTTGAGCTTAATAATTCCAGGTTCCATAGAATATCTTTTCTTCGGGTTGATAGGCACAAGTCACACCCCCGATTTCACGCTTCACTGAATTTTATACTTTTCAGCGCTTGATAATGGAAGACCAGAAAGACAATACCTATAGTACTAACCATTGAGAAGTGAAAAATATCAAGTTCCGCATTTCTCATCACGTCTTCACGAAAGAGACACCAATCGATTCCTTATATTTTCCGATTAAAATTATACCGAACCCGACACAACTCGGACTATAATTTTATTTTATTTAACTTCGTTAAAAATAGTCCGATATACATGGTGTTTGGTGTCTTTTAATTGGGAGACTGTCAGAAACCCATTGATGTCATTTTCACATCGATGCGATGAAAATACCTTGATAAATACCATGATATTTTTCACTTCTAAAGATAGATTCACACTATCCGTCTAGCCGGCGGCAGGCTACCGTCCGTTAAAATATTCTTAAATGGGTTTTACATGGTGACGGTAGACGGTCGTCGGACGACACAATGTGAATATCACCATACAAAACCCATTGGAGAATGCTTCGACGGACGGTAGCCTGCTGCTGGCCAGACGGTTAGTGAGAATCTACCTTTAAGGGGACCTTCTGGTCTAGAGCCCCAAAAAATAGGTGATCTATAGAAATCAATTAAAGGAAAACTACTACATATAATTTAATGGGACTTTTTGCATTGTATTAAGGATGCCTTAAATTATAGAAATATATTTTTTGTTTTATAACTAATCAGTGCAGACGGCACTGGGGGAGTCGTTAAAGTCGAGGCGTCAAAAAATGGATCCACATCGGTGGGACCTGTATCTCCAAAAGTCATTATCCGATTCGACTGAAACTTCTTTTATTTTGAAGAATATACTTCTGGCTGGGGGGGGGGCAGATTTTTTTTTTTAAAAATACAACATTTGAAGTTTGAAATCACTTTTTCCCTATATTTTTCATCCTTTCAACGCTTTTGAAAATTATAAATTTTCAAATTTTGTTTTTTTTTCTGGTATGCCCGCTAGCCGGAAGTATATTCTTCAAAATAAAAAAAGGTTTAGTCGAATCGGATAATAACTTTTGGAAATACAGGTCCCACCGTTTTGGGAACACTGTTTCGAGAAAAACGCGTTTAAAGTTTTACGTGGGCGCCGAGTGGCCGGTTGTTGCCCATGCATTTGCCGCTACTAAAGTGCCTATAACTTCGGGAATTTTACGAATTTCGACAAATCCTTTTAAACACGTATTCCTAAAAGGTTGAACATTTGAAAAAATGAAATTAAAAAAAAAATCGACATTTAGACCAGAAGACCCCCTTAAGAGATTATACCACCTTGGCCAGGTCAAGAAATACCGCATCTTTCGGAATTTAATTCTAAGTGACAAAAACACTTCACAATTAAATTTTTTTAATAAGGATAGAGGCATCTTTGAATAATATATACAATTTTTTCAAGTCTCCCTTAAAAACAAAGATGGCGGTCGAGAGTATACCATGGCGTGTACGGTTGGAAGGTGCGTATTATTTCTGATAAACAGGTTTTTGAAACAAAATTTTAACCATAGAATATTAAATAAAACTGAGTTGTCCATCGGCCGACGTTCATTTCTTTCGATCGGTAGCAGAATAACATAATACAGTATTTCCTCGTTAGCGGCTCGCTGGTCGGGACCGGTGTTGAGTCCGCATCGTGAACAGAGTCCTAATTCCGAGTGTTCGTTTCTCGCTTCTTTCTGGCCCAAGGGGAGAGCGAGATGGAACACTGCGTGCGCGATGTTCGCGAGCGCTTAAGCCTCGTGGCCACTAGCAATAAACTTGCGATATTTATTGCGAGAGTTGATGTGAGCACTGTGTAAACACGCCTGAGAGTAACTCTAGCAAGTTCTGATTACTTGCGACAGTTGGTCTCAGCAAGTGAATTCTGTCATAGTGTAGACACCCGATAATCTTCTCTCCCTGAGAAAGATTTAACTTCCAAACGAATTGGAAATTTTTGGCGAGAATAGAAAGCAAGTAGCTGGACCATAGTATTCGGTTTCGGATCTACGTGCACGTCAGCATTTTTGTATCACTTTTAGTAATGTTTGGTCCAACTAATTCTAAATTCTAGTTTGTTGGACCGACATTATAGTAGATACTTTATGTATAAATATTTGCTGTCAACTCTCAGGCGTAACACTGCAGTGTAGAGTGGTGTAATAGACAGGTGTTCCGACTCCTGTCCAGAATGTGTGACATTTTCGTCCTAGTTCTTCTGGCGGCCGGCAGATTTCGTGGCTGTTGTAAAGGCATTTACATATATATATACAGGCCTGGTATGGAATTCCTACTCGTAGTGGAAGGGGAACACACCACGCATGCGTAGCATGTTCCCCCTCCATTACGCGTAGGATTTTTCTGGCAAGCCCAATAATACCATTACAATCACAACTACCACAATCTCATTAACACATATGTATACATATGCTTTCTAAGTCACGACGCCTCTCGCGGCGGCCAGGGGAACTAAACAGAAATCGGCACACAAAATCGATGAGGTAAAAGGTACAGAGTCGGAACACCTGTCTATTACACCGTGGTGTAGACACTCGGGACATATCTTCTGCAAGATTTTTCTGGCAACTACTTGCAGGCAAGAACTTGCGTAAAAAAATTGCTACAGTGTAAATACTCATGCAAGTTTCTTGCGCAATAAATGTCACAAGTTTATTGCTACTGGCCACGATGCTTTACCGTGAGCACGAAACCGCTTCGCAAAATCTTGACGCAGGCCTGGCTCACGGTAAGCGCTTGCGACCACCGCGCACGCCCGTCGCGCACGCAAAGGACAGAGTGTCAGGTGTCTGAATGAGGGAGCGAGACAAAACATCAACGAGTCGTCTGTCTCGTACCGTCCTCGCTCGCTTTCAGTGCCTCTCGCTCTCGCCTTCGCCGGACAAGAGTGGAACAGAAGTGGTGGGGATAGCGAAAAGTCCGTATCGTGTACACCAAACCGAGCCCGTAACGAGGAAATACTATAGCTGCACTTTGAAGCAAGTAGAGTCAAATATTAATTAAAGTTTCAAATCATTTACATTTACTATTTTGTACTCTAGAGGTATTATAACCACCTCATAAGTAAGCACAAGCAATGTATAGCCTATAAGGCACTGTAACCAAAAACTACGATAAGAAGAGATCGAGCCGAGAATCCACGGACGGCAACAGCGAGCAGGAGAGCAATCACCAAGGAGGTCTGGGTTAGCTGCCAGCCAGCCGTACACCAGCTAACCGACCGCACGCACACCAAGAAGCCCACAGTGAACGCCAGCTGATGGGTCATAGGCCCCATCCACTAGCGCAGTCGACACCTTCGCAAAGTTGCACTCCTGATACTCGCCAGAAGATTGCCCTTCCGTTATTTCCCATAAATCGAGCTCCAATACGAAATCAATATATTTAACTTCATCCCCTATTACGCCAGCTGTACGAAACCGATCGTACAGAGCGTTTTGTAAGCCAATAGCGTAGGAATATAAATAAGAAGTAATGTAAGAATCTAGCTATCGATGCTGCTGGGAGTCAGGAATCAAAATACGTACTAGTCGCGAAGAAGACACCTAAATGGTGCGCAACGGATTGGAACTTCAAAACTAGTAAACAAAACTCTCGGGTAGCGCGATGGGAAGATTTCTCCTGGAAGATCACAGGTAGATGTTGGGGGATGAGGTCTCCCACCGTTGATTTGTCATGTGACAATCCTAGAGAAGGAGTGATCGGAAGCCCTATAAAAGGGGACCGACCACCCGCGGAGCGCATTACTGTTTTTGATTAATTGCTTAACCTCATAACTGTTATATTAATATACTATCAAAGACACAAAAGTGAAAAATAAAAGTGTTTATAAAAACATACAAGTGAGTGAAGTGTTCAATCCCTCATAATATCTTATCCCTAACGCGGGCATTATCACCTTTTCCTTTAAATAAATTTCATTATTCGCGAAATTATGAGTAAACCGATCGTGGATTTGCACCCGTCGCGTCAATGGTGACACTTACAAGCAGACAGCCGCCAACGGTGTTATTGGGCATTGGGTGTAAAACGCGATTTTCGCGATCAATAGCTTTCTCCAGTTTAATCCATGAAATGATTATTGAATGTTCGCGATTTGCTCCCACTAAAAGTAGAACTTACAAGCGAACAGCCGCTCACGGTGTCATCATACGGTGGATGTAAAAAGCGACCTACGCGATCAAACAACCTCTAAGCGGTTATTAACCGATCGAAATGTTTCACAAACGATCATATTTTGCGTCTGCTGAAAGTGACACTCATAAGCAGACAACCGACCACGGTGTCATCGGGTACTAGACGTAAACCATGACCACGGGTAATGAAATAAACTCAAATCAACTCAACTCCCATTTCTAGAAGGTGGTAATGCCTAGAGGTCATCGTGTCGGGCAAAAAACCTAATTACGTCGGTTGGCTTTAGATTATAAAAGTGCGCCCGCCGAAACGTCCGTGCTATTGGGACCTAGCAGGACCCCAACCGTTTCCAGAATCTCAACTCCTGCGACCCACGGAATCGTGGTAGCAAGCAATGGGGTGGAAGAAATCGACGACAGATGCAGAAAGGCCGTTGAGTGGAAACTAATACCGCTCGATTTGTAAAAGGTAATTACATTTAAGAATTTCGCTATTTGCCGGGACCCCTGGGAACCCCGTGAATCCCTGTCGAAAATCGCACTCAATCCCTCTCAACTATCCCAGACCGATAAGTCCCAGGATTTGTTCAAAAGTGGGTGATTTACATCAACTCCGGGTCAATCCATTCGGAATCGACCACTTTTCGGATTAAGATTTCAAATTTCAATAAAACTTTGACATGATGTAGTAGTCTTTAGGGATATATAAACATATTTCGAAGGATTTTTCAAAATGTCAAAAATCGTGGGTCTTACAGCTCTTCGAAATATAGTTTTAACTTTTTTCCAAAAAATTATAACTGTTGAACTTACAATGAAGAGTACTTAATACAAATTATTTCACTGAAAAAAAAAAAATTTTTGACAATTTATTTTGCAATTGTTCTAAACAAATGCCATGTTTTCATAGCCGGACACTATTCAAAGATTTGAAGAAAAAAAATGAGGATATAGTCCTATTTGTCCTCTTTACGGATCCGTTTTCAGAAATACGGACACTTATGGAACTATCTATTTCTTTCATTCTTAACCTTGTGTGGCTTTGAAAGTCATAGTATACCATATGGTTGAATTTGTCTTGACAGTCACTTTCATATTGGGTAATTAAATGATATGTAGTATTACATTTAAAAAACTGAAGGTCACCTTCGGTTCACGGAAAATATCACGAACACCAAAAGTTGACATACCATATTATGTTGGGTATAAAAAAACAGTACAATTAGCGAGAATCCTGTATAAGAATATCAGATATAGTCGCTTGGCTAGTACCGCATGGCTCAGCCAGTCGATGCTGGGTAACGCAGCGTCACATTCAATTAATTTTCATTTGGCCAATTTTAAAGTCTCCGTATTTCTAAAAATGGATCCATAAAGAGGACAAATAGGAGATTATATCCTCACTTTATCCTTAATTTTTAAAAAGTGCCCCGCTATTAAAACATAGCATTTGTTTAGAACAATTGCAAAATAAATTGTCAAAAATTTTTTTTTTTTTTTCAGTAAAATAATTTTTAGTTGGTACTCTTATGTGTTCATTGTAAGAACCCAAAAGTTCATTTTGATTAGTTTGTTAGTTCAACAGTTATATTTTTTTTTTTTAGAAAATAGTTAAAACAATATATCAAAGAGCTGTACGATCCACAATTTTTGACATTTTGAAAAATCCTTCGAGATATATTTATATATCCCTAAAGACTACAACATATCTAAGTTTTACCGAAATCTGAAATGTTACTCTGAAGTGTCCGATTTCGCATGGAATAACCCCTCTGTTAAACTAGCGTCCGAACTCGTAAGTAAACCGTAATATCTTTAACCTGGAAAGTAGGGGCGTAACAGTCAAGAATAATATTTGTCCTTTCAAATCACATAACTTTCTTAGGCACTTTTTCATATGATCGAAACAAATGGATTTTTTTTAGATGACTTATTCTGTATACACATACTAGACTATCAATACGTTGAAATCATAATAATAGACAGTGCTTTCTGCAAAAGTGACCAGGACCCCCAGTATTTCTTTTGTAGTTGCTGCAGCGAGTGAGAGTGATTGAGGATGAATGAGAAATCACTGTAATTTATGGCTTCTCGCCCCCAAACTCATTCTCAATCTGGCTCACTAGCCATGGCAGAGAACAAAGGCAAACTGAGTAGACTAGCCCTCTAAAAAATTGCACGCAGCCGGTCCCGAGGCGCTAGCACTTTTCGAAACAAAACTGTAATTCGGAAACTCCATAAATTTTGCGTTCTGTGATTTAAAAATTTCTTACCGTTCCGCATAATTGAACCTTAGACAGTAGACAGATATAATAAGATATGTATTAAATACATAAATTAATACGATAGCAACATAAAAGTACTTGAATGATACGAAACCTTAATAGCCTCGTCTCTTGATGAATACTTGGTTAATGCAATCCCATGATTAAGATACAATCGGAAGTCCTGAACAGGGCCATGCTGCATGCAAAGAGTTTTCAACGTAGAACCATCAATCTGAGGCGTCAGATTCTTCAGTAGTAACCAAGTAGAAACCCAGCCAGCATTTGTACTAGATTGAAGACCCCAAGAACTGGATGATCTACCGACAGTGCCAAGGCCTGCCCAACCATTGCTTGCATTGCTCGTTGCTTTGGTACCTAGACCTGGCGGTGGACCACGGACCTTACTCATTGGCGCTCCCCAAAGTTCCGAAGTAACTGCAGTTGGAGGTGGCGCAGACTCACCCCAAGTATTCTTGGAGCTGAAAATAATCGAAAATGACATTTATATAGATTAAGAATCTCTTTTCCATTTTATGTTTCGGATAACCTTTATAGTACTTTTCGTCAACGCCAGGACCACCCGATTATTTTTCAACGCTCTATTTGTATCTGCTGTTTTTTTTTCACTGCCACACAAAAATTAAGAACAACAGTTCAAGATACAATGAAACAGCCTGCCAAACATCAAATTAATTTGCCGAACCGGTTTTGTACAACAAATTCCCAAAGAATTACCTATTTTTCCTCCTAACAAGGCACAATTCCCCCTCCTGATAGCAACCTGCCGGCAGTCTGCCAGCGGATTGGCAGCAGGGACTGCCCAGAGATCGCAGAGTCTGCTGGCAGATCCGGTGTGATCTGGGTCCACATTAAGGTACGGTTCTGTCGGCAGATCCTGCTGCCCGTCTGACACATCCAACAGCGCCATCTGAAGGCCAGAATTGCCAAACAATTCCCTACACGTATATCCCTACCCTTACATAACCAGCAAGTAGATTCTGCAGTTTAGTAAATAATTAATTCTACTTATTTCAAAAAGTATTTATTCTTTCTCTAATAACATACAGGATTGGTAATTACAATTGTTACAAAATAATATAAATAGCGCATATAAATCCGAAGAGGAACTTTCAATATTTACATTTACAAATCCACACACAGTGTGTCGCGTAACCAGTGGTACTTTGCTATTAGGGGCGATATCAGAAATTTTATTCAATATTTGCGACTTCTTTTCTGTGTAGAATCACCATATTCTTTGTTGTGTTAGCGCTGAAAACAAATACAATATTAGTATAAAATTAAACGTAACATATGAATAAACAGGATACATGCGATACTTCAGCTTCATGTCCACACAGTACACACCCTAGGCGATCATGCATGCTCCTGCGAATATTAATATTTATAAAAAAAACATGTGTCAAATTATTATATTCGAAACAAGACGCTAGACATTCGCACTCGTGCATAACCCTACTTTTCCGTCTTGCATATAATGTGAATCTCGATTTCCTCGATATCCAGACATATCATCTCGAAGTACCCAGGAAGCGAACGTAATTATGGAATTGAATAATTTCCAATTATCTACGTTGCGGAAATCGAGATTCACATTATCTGCAAGACAGAAAAGTAGGATTATGCGCGAAGTGCGAATGTCTAGCGTCTTGTTTCGTATATAATAATTTAACACATGTTTTCTCAAAAATGATAATGTTCGCAGGAGCATACATGATTGCCTAGAGTGTGTACTGTGTGGAGATGGAGCTGAAGTAATTATCGCATGTATTCTGTTTATTCGTATTTAATTTTATACTAATAGTAGCATCCCCCGTCTCGTCTTCGCCCGAAATATTAGCGCGACTGATTCATAATCTGTAATCTGCAATCTGTAAACTCAAGAGCCCTCAGCCACTTATTCCCGCCGCGGTACTGTTTCGCAAGCGAGAAACGCTCGCCCGGTCGCCGCCTGGCGGACGCGTCCCGATCTACTATTATTCAAAAATCAGTATTTTAAAAAAATAAAAACGTTAGAACTTTCCTCTCGCCAAGACGAACACAGTGATATAACACACTTTTGCATACAGTTCATATTTACTGAGAAACCGCATTTCAAAGTATGCAACTTCAATTTTATACAGGGTGTCCCACTAAGGAGTGGACAGCGTGATATCTCTTAAAGTATTGTCGATAAAAATATAAAAAAAATAGGGAATTGCATGGTTCGAGGGGGCCCATTTATTAGCGCGAACGAATTTTGTTTCCGATTATTATTTTAAAAGATACGATGGTCAAGTTCGGTTTTTCAAATGGAACTATTTTTTTTGAACACCTGAGTTGATAGTGCGTTCCAAGACAAATTAAATAAGCTTTAATGTATACACTTTATTTCCACTGGTTTTTAAGATATTGCGCTTGCAAAATTACTGATTTTCACTGGAAGAAAACCCTCTGGAATAGGAAGGACCGGGGTCGGTCTTACTGGCGCTACGGGTGGCATTGCCTGTTGAAACTGATACCTACCTGCCAAAGGTCTACGACAGGGTTCGCAGGCCCAAAAGCTGGACAATTCTTTTCCGTGAGAAATGCTACTTAGGTAGGTACATCTGCGGTATCGAGAAGCGCATCGTTATTTTTATTTCGCACTTGCTTCTACGCTCGGATGGCCGGTTCTTTTGGGAGGGATGCAAGTTGGATTGGTTAGGTTAGGAGGAGTGAAAGTTGCTAGACTAAATTTCAACCATAGGGAGCAGATTGTATCAGAACCAATCCAACTTGCATCCCTCCCAAAAGAACCGGCCATCCGAGCGTAGAAGCAAGTGCGAAATAAAAGTAACGATACCTACCTAAGTAGCATTTCTGACGGAAAAGAATTGTCCAGCCTTTGGGCCTGCCATTTCTGGCGTAGACCTTTGGCAGGTAAGTATCCATTTCAACAGGCAGTGCCACCCGTGGCGTCAGTAAGACCGCCCCCGGTTTTTGCCATTCCGGAGGGTTTTCTTCCAGTGAAAATCAGTAATTTTGCAAGCGCAATATCTTAAAAACCAGTGGAAACAAAGTGTATACATTAAAGCTTATTGAATTTGTCTTGGAACGCACTATCAACTCAGGTCTTCAAAAAAAATAGTTCCATTTGAAAAACCGAACTTGACCATCGTATCTTTTAAAATAATAATCGAAAACAAAATTCGTTCGCGCTAATAAATGGGCCCCCTCGAACCATGCAATTCCCTATTTTTTTTATATTTTTATCGACAATACTTTAAGAGATATCGCGCTGTCCACTCCTTAGTGGGACACCCTGTATAATAGTATAGATTGTATTTGTTTTCAGCGCTAACACCACAGGGAATATATATTCTACACAGAAAAGAAGTCGAAAATATTGAATAAAATTTTCTGATATCGCCCCTAATAGGTACCACTGGTTACGCGACGTACTTATATGCATACTGTATATGGGTTTGTAAATGTAAATATTGAAAGTTCCTCTTCGGATTTATATGCGCTATTTATATTATTTTGTAACAATTGTAATTACCAATCCTGTATGTTATTAGAGAAAGAATAAATACTTTTTGAAATAAGTAGAATTAATTATTTACTAAACTGCAGAATCTACTTGCTGGTTATGTAAGGGTAGGGATACACGTGTAGGGAATTGTTTGGCAATTGTGGCCTTCAGATGGCGCTGTTTGATGTGTCAGACTAGTGATCCTCTAGGTAGTAATCGGAAAATGTGTTCCGCGTTTTCTATTGGTCGACGCAATTGGGATCTAAACCGGATGTAGAGAGAGCATGAAATTGTAAAAAAAAAAAAGAAAGGGACAGAAATACTGACAGAAAGAGAGAGAAATACTGAGAGAAAGAGACAGATAAACGTTTAGGTTATGTTATTTCCGGTTTTGCTCCAAAATGGCTGCGGTTATACCGATCACTCCCTAGAGGATCACTATGTCAGATTAGTCATCCTCCGGGGAGTGATCAGTATAACCGCAGCCATTTGTGGCAAAACCGGAAATAACATAACCTAAACATTCATTAAATCGTCTGCTTTCCAAGCAGCTTGTGTATTTATCTCTTTCTATCCATATTTCTGTCTCTTTCTTTTTTACAGTTTCTTCCTCTGTCTACTTCCGTTTTTGCCACAAATGGCGGCAACCAATCAGCGACGATACAGGTTGTTCCGATCACTCTCTGGAGGATCACTATGTCAGACGGGCAGCAGGGTCTGCCGGTAGAACCGTAGCCTAATGCGGACACAGATCACACCGAATCTGCCGGCAGACTCTGCTGCCAGATTTGGTTATCAGGGCCCTTAAATGAGTGGCCGAGATGAACGTCGGGCAAGGTAACCCATCCGTCACGGAGACAATAAGCAGTGAATGTAAACAGAAATTGTAATCGTAACCCAGCTTATTGAGGTTAGGTTCTTAATGGCGTATAGTAACCACGGTTATCACCTCCTCGGATTTTAAAGCAAATCCCTGGACTCCGGTTTTACTCGGATAATCTCCAGGTTGTAGAAACAAATGAGATAATAAGAAATTGTGGTATTATACAATGGTATCAATTTTATATACAGTAGAAGTTATTAATTAAAAAAGCAGATACTTAAATTCTGAATTGTTTGAACTTAAAAGAATTACACATCTGTTTTCCGGATATTCCAGAACAAAACTTTTTTTTTTGCTTTTTCCATCTCCGGGTTTAGGGTAAATCCGGGAGACTCGGTCGCACTGGAGATATGGTCGAGTCGCTATATTCAGGTTGGTATTCTCAGTCGCTACTTATTCTTAAGCAAATGTTTAAGCATGCAGCATGCTCAACTAATCTAGTAGCTAGTAAAGAATGCCGAATGCTTAAGCATTTGCTTCAGAATAAGTAGCGACTGAGAATACCAACCTCAGACTCTTCGGGTTGGAATGTATGGCAGTCCGGGATTTATATGGTGATAAGGTGGCAACCCTCCCTGCTAGTAACCTCCTACATACAGTTGCTGCATTATATTCGTAAGCGATTTTTCGGCTGCCTGTAAGTAGCGAGTGAAGCCGAGGGCTGGCACTCTTTTATCTCAGTTCCGGAAGGGTGGTCCTTGGCTATAGGGGTCAACATTTTTTATGAGTTTTTTTTATCACACCCTCCTAATTTGCGACATCTGACGAGAAAATGATATATGCAAAATTTCAAAGTGATTGGACAATGCCAACCCGTGCCACATTTGAATTAAAGTTTCGAAATTTTAGTGATTTCTCGCCAGTTTCGAACATAATTGTTTTCGGCTATTTTTGAAGTAACAGTGAATATTTTTTTAATAAAAGCGTAATTTATTAGATGTATAATAATAATATGTATGTTACTTACAAAAATATATACGAAATCTTTGAGTTTTATCTCTTAAAATTAGTATATAATGCAGCGTATAAGCTACTGTACGCAGTTAGGTGCTTGTTCGAGTCAAATTATAGTTCTTTTGATGCACAGAAAGTTTATTATTTGTTTTTGTAATAATGATTATAGTATTAGTACTTAGGAATGATTTTTTTTACATAGTTGTAAATGAAAAACTCTCCATTGAAATTTAAGTTATATATTATAGATCGAAGGTAATAAATTAGCATATTAAATTCTGTGTATTTTTCAATATATATTCTGTGTTTGTAACTTTGCTTACATTGCGGCAAAGTCTCCTATAATCTTCAATTATTTGTAAAATATATTGTTTTTCTTCCTCATTTTTTGTCAGCAGATTATTATATTCTGATATATGTTTGACATAACGTTCAGTGGTATCATTTACCACTTATAAATGTGTTGTACTTTGTAAACTTTTCTGATACAACATGTCATTCGTCCACAATAAAGGGTCTGTAAAAGTCTGTAGGTATATTTTACCTATTAAAAAATTTGGTTTGGAAAAACCAAACACTCCACCTTAACCAAGTAAAACGCGGTAATATTCACGATTGCCAGGTAACGATATTTTTCTTAGGATATTAGAAGGTTCTTTCATTAGAAGCATTTTCGTAGGGAAAAGCCTGGAGTATTCAGG
The DNA here is from genome assembly GCF_050908995.1 of Andrena cerasifolii. Classification (NCBI taxonomy): domain Eukaryota; kingdom Metazoa; phylum Arthropoda; class Insecta; order Hymenoptera; family Andrenidae; genus Andrena; species Andrena cerasifolii. Next base: position 1,858,755 of record NC_135121.1, on the reverse strand, counting down.
TAGTTGCGTACAGTAGCTAAACCGCAGCGTTATATGTCAAGTTTAACTTCCAGATCCGTGTGGTCGTGGGAATCTACGACACAAGTTTTTGATTAAATTATTTAAAGTTGCGTCTAAATATCATTATTATACATATCAGAAAATACAACAGTTTTTAAGGAACTATTAAGTATTCCTTTATAATAGGGCAGTATCAAATTATTTAAAAAATTGACATAAAATCGCTAAAACTTCAAAACTTTAATTAAAGTGCGACACGGGTTGCCGAATCAATTTGAAATTCTTCAAGGATCATTTTTCCGTCTAGTGTTACAATTTTGGAGGGTGCAACGAAAAAAATCGGAAGTCGCGAAATAAGACTTCACGTAACCGCGCATAATGGCTCCGCCGCTGTTGTACGCTAATTTTAATGGTAAAATTCACAGATTTTGAGAATACTGTTTGAAGTCACACAGAAGTGATACTATTATACACCTAAGAAATTGTACTTTTATTAAAAAACAATCACTAATTCCTCTGTAATAGTGGAACACAATGATGTGCGAAATTGGCGTGAAATCACTAAAATTTCAAAACTTTAACACAAATGTGGCACGGATTCCCGGTGTCCAATCACTTTAAAATTTTGAACATGTTGTTGCGAGCACCCTTTGGTTGGAATCCAGGGCCTGCTGGTGCTCGTGACAAGAACAAGAGGACAGCGAGAAAAAGGCGATCAGACGCCATTACGTGCAGACGCATCACAACATATACATATTTCTCGCGCGTTTGTGATTGTATACGGTTTATCTGTTACCCTGTTCTTGTTAATGTTCTATTGCTTCTATTGTACTTTCGCATTAAACTTCTGCTATGCCGAGCCGGAACTATAACAATATCATTTTCTCACCAAGTGTCACAATTTAGGGGGGGTGCGGCCAACAAAAAAAAAACGGAAGTTGAAAAATAAGGACCACCCTACTGTCCAGGGTTGTGTACGCGCAAACTTGGGGTTCTCTCACCCTCGTCCGCGTTGTCAGGGGTACCGCGCGACGTTAAAGATCTGTGCACACATGTCAGCTCCGTGTTTGTACTGTTCGGCGTGCCAGTAAGAAGCAGAGACCCTCTACGCCTCTCTTCTTCTTACCACTGGCACGCCGGAACGGTACTAACACGGAGCTGACATGTGTGCGCAGACCTTAAAGAAGTGACTATGACAGACCGGCCGATAGCTCGGCTAGCCCGTCATGGCAGTCTTCGTAGCGTCGCGCTGTCTCCTTGACAAAGGAAGGCACGCTACTTGAAAGAAAGTTTGGAAGGGGAAGCAGACGCTTGAGGGGCCCCCACGCTGGACAGCGTTGCTATAAATAGGGTAAGTCCGGTATAGATCAACCACCGGGAGAGTCCGGCCAGTGTTGATACTTTAAGACTGATGCAAGATAGGGCGCTGTGACACAGCGGCTGTGTGTCGCTAACACGAAACAAATTAATGCGCTTGTTGTTTATCTCACATTGACCATTGGTACAAATCCATATTTGAATCATAAGATACAGTTAAGACTTTATGCGAGGCTGAAAGTTTTCAGACCAAGTTACTGTGTTGGTGATGTTTGAAAAACAGGTAAGTTTATTTGCACTCTTCCGATATTGGGGGATATAATATGCATAAAACAACAGTGTAACACCAACAATTGGGAAATACTGTGAGAGCGCCATCTACTAAAGTAAGCTCTGTAATCGGGTAAGTCGCGTTACAGGACTGGTGTCACACAAGTATTGAAATAGTGCAATAATGTTTTTGTCATTAAATAGGCTGTTAAATTTTACAAAATCGATCATCAAACAGTCGAATTTCCCAATACTGCCAATTGCATGTGACAGCTAACCCGATTAGACTGCTTTAATTTTCGCCACTAGATGGCGTAGCGGAAATAAGAAAATGCCAATGCGTAGGGTAAAGGACCCAATTACTGACACCTAACCAATTACTGTCACCTTAAGCTATTTTACTTAACATAACGAATAAATAAACGTTGTAATGTCACACACAAAAAGAATTATGTAATTAAATCTATAATCTATACTATAGTTTATTTATTCGTTATTTTAAGTAAAATAGCTTAAGGTGACAGTAATTGGTTAGGTGTCAGTAATTGGGTCCTTTACCCTATGTATTCGTTTTTATTTTTTTTTGATAAGGTGATCACTCCCTTGATTATGGGATAGTCCGACCACGTTAATGCGGGACAATCCGACCATATTAGTTAAATATACAGTGTAACTATCTCGAAAAATATGAATGGAACGAACAATTGTTTCCGACGAAAGTTGTAGGATGTAGAGGAGGGCATAACATGTTCGTATTTTTTATTTCTTATTCTTGTAACTGATATTGAAACGTTTTCTAAACACTACCTACATGTGTCCTGTTTACTGTATTCGATAATATTGTTACAGATTAAGAAATGCCTAAGATTTATAAAAGAAAAAGTGATAGGAGGGCTAAATGGTATGGCAACTGTTTAAAAATAGCAATAGAATGTGTTGAAATTGGTAGAATGGGTGTAAATGCAGCTGCTCGAAATTTTGGAATTCCTAAATCAACCCTAACATTTCACCAATTCCAAAAGTAAGTGCGACAGTGGTTCTGAGAAAACGCAGTACGCAGCTTGCAACCATTCTGAGTAATTCAGAACACAGTAGGGCACAGAAGGGCAAAAGAAATGTAAAGAAACACACAAACTCTTCAATTCCTAAGAAGAAACGCAAAAAACAGTTAAAAGAATCTTCAGATTCAAGGATCGACAGTCCCATTCTTCAAGAGAGAGATATGTCGTTAGAAGAGTGAGACGAAAACGAATGTGTGAGATGCGGAGAAAATTATTTTGAAACCTCGAAAAGCGACGATTGGTTTAAATGTATGCGCTGCAACTGTTGGTTTCATGATAGATGTTCCAAGTACGAGAATTTTTGCGATTTATGTGGAAAACTAAAGGAGAAATAAAATATCAATTAATTTACTCGTGTATTATACTTTTTATAAGCTACACTTTTTGTTATTTTTCAAGGTCGGTCTCAACCCGTAGTGGGTGGACGGTCTAACTCCGACATGCGGGTGAGACCGACCAGTTGCAGTGCCAATGTTTTTGGTTGAAAATGAAAATAAATATTTGAAATTATCGCACACTATAATTTATACATACCCTAAATTGCTTGAGCTTTGCTTTAATTTGCACAAAACGACAAGAATGTGAAAAACAACGATGCTACAATTTCTTTTCCAAAAAGTGGTCGAACTCTCCCGGACTTACAATATTACAAAGCATATATATTAGCAGTAAAACAGTTTCGACAACGTGGGGTGTATAGTGCAGTCCTTGCGGCGTAAACGAAAAGTCACCGAAGTTTGTTCCGACACGGAATATGATAAAATAATAGATAAACAATAAAAAAATACAATTGTATCTCAAATTATAAAAATTACCTGGTAAATGCACTAGGAGTTGTCGCAGGTGGATTGAATGTCCATGTAGAATTACTTAAGCTTGGAATCGAGATGTCAGGATTTGTAGATTGTTGTGGCGGTGGCGAAGTCTTGCTGCTTAAAGAGAAAATGGCATCTGGATCTTTGATCGTTGCTAAGGACAGTGGCGAACGAACAACAGATCCCGGAGTAATACTAGGATCATCCTCGATGCTTTTCATCTGGGTACCCTAAAACAAAATTAAATATAGGTGGACCCGAATGAACCTCACCCCTAGAAATATTTGTCTTTTCCTTAGATAAAAATTTATTTAAATCTTTAAACGACTAGTTCTCCTGCCTAGTCTTATTAATATACACAGTAAATACTTCACAGGCTTATTCCAAACCATTACAAAAAATATAAAAAATTACATATTCATTCAATTGTTGTTTTTCGCAGATTAATACTACCATTTCACAACTACGGGGATTATTTAGAAGTATCAACATTAACAAAGACTGCAACATTATTCTGATATAACTTTCCAATCAAACCCGGAAAAAGTTATAAACTTTATATATTCAGACTCATACACATGTAACTGTTTTTACTTATTTTCCCAGTACACATACACAGTAATCACTAGTTGCATGTACACTGATCGGATTCGATCGTTCGCACGGGCAAAAGGGAAGTACAGATTTGTCTCGATCTAAGGATTCTAAGGTGACAGTTTCGGACCGAGCGTCACCTTAAGGGAACTAAGGTCGAAGCCAGATATATTGGCCGGTGAATTCGTTTTCGCGAGCAGCGATTGAGGAGAAATCAACCACCACCACCTGACGATCGTGGATTTGTCAGCTGGAGTAGCGGAGCTCTCGCAGGCTTTCGATGGGGTAACGGCAACGCTGCTCGGCTCCGCCTGTAACGTAGCTGTGTGGCTGTTGCTTATTCTTAACGTAATAGTAGTGTGCGTTACGAAGTTATGCGTAGACCAATACAAGATGAAGCTATCGAGAAAGAATCAATGTTCTGCCCAATAAAGCTCCTGAATTTTTTCGGAGCTAACGCACACCTATTCTGATGTGCGTATTTCTACGCTGACGGCTCGGTTTGGCCTACACGCCAAAAGCTTGGCACTATCCCACTCTTGTCCGGCGAAGGCGAGAGCGAGATGGAACGAGAGCGAGCGAGAGGCACCGAAAGCGAGCGAGGACGGTACGAGACAGACGACGCGATGATGTTTTGTCTCGCTCCGTCTTTCGGACGCCTAACACAGTCCTTTGCGTGCGCGACGGGCGTGCGCGTTGGTCGCAAGGCGCTTACCGTGAGCCGGGCTTACGTCACGATTTTGCGAAGCGGTTTCGTGCTTATGGTAAGCGCTTGCGACCATCGCGCACGCTCGCCGCGCATGCAGTGTTCCATCTCCCCCCCCCCCTTCCCCCCTTCGGCTAGAAAGAAGCGAGAAACGAACACTGGAAATTAGAACTCCGTTCACGATGTGGGCTCAACGCCGGCTCCGACCAGCGAGCCGCTAACGAGGAAATACTGTAACGTCTAATGGTAACAGCGATTACAAAATAAATGAAAACAAATATTTATTACATGCAGAAAATTAAAAATAAATATTTATTTAATTATGTGTACCCCAAAATTTCACGTATTCATAGCATTTAGCAAATGTGGTCAAATTCTGATCGTAATCGGTTGTTCCATATTCAAAACATGACTTCCTTGTCATATTATTTTCCTTTAATTTGGTAATTATTTACAAAATGAACTATTTTTTTCTATACCTGTTACCGTCTCTCGGCTTTAATTTTCAAAATATTTGCAAAAAAGGCTGTGATCGGTAGTTGGCCTCATGGGAGGGGGAGGGGGGAGAAAGGTTAAACTATGTAATCCTAACCAACTACCGATCACAGTTTTTTGCGAATATCTCGAAAACTAAAGCCGGGCGATGGCAACGTGTGTAGAAAGAAGTTGTTCAGAATCATGCCCCCGATAATATTTCTCATGGTCATGGAAATCGGTGAGGTCTGTCTTTTAGTAAATAATTACTGTTATTTTTTTTTATCTACGTGTCGTCTGTCACATACAGTTCCTCGCTCGTTTTCAGGCCTCTGACTTGCTGTCGTTCCATTTCGCTCTCGCTTTCGCAGGTCATGAGTGAGACAGAAGCGGTGGGCATAGCGCCGAGTTCCTAACGTGTAGGCCGAACCGAGCTCTAAGCGAAGAAGTACTGTATACTGAAGAGTATACTCTAAGCCAGGGCTCTCCGGCGTAGGGGCCCCTCACGCGCCTACTTCCCCTTCCAATCTTCCTCGGGCGCAACGTGCCCTCCGTTGTCAAGGAGACCGCGCGACGCTACGAAGGCTTCCATGACTGGCTAGCCGGGTTAGCGTCGCGCGGTATCCCTGACAAAGCGGACGAGAGTGGGAGAACCCCAAGCTCCCGCGGGAGCCACCATGAAGAGCCCTGCCTTAAGCAGTTGCTTGCTGGCCCGTTGCTTTTCGTCTTACGTCAAATTTCAAACGGCTGTAGCACATCCAACAAGGGAATACCGCGAACCCGCACTCACCGATTGGAACGCAACCTTGTGGGTTCACAGAGTGACTCAAGGCAAAAACAACGGTACATTTCAATCGTATCTTGTCGCCCTTTAAGGATGTGAAAACTAACCTCAAAATAAAATAAGTACTTCCACTTTTCGGGTATACCCCCTAAACTACAAGAGGCAGAAAAAAAGTTCTGAAACAACAAAGTTTTTTCGTCAAGTATTTTTTCAAACTCTTTTCAAAATTTTGTTAACGCAAGTTTGTAGCGCTTATTGCACCATTAAACTTTTGTTTGAAACCTTTTTTTCTGTCTCTTGTACTTTAGGAGTTATACGCGAAAAAGTGGGAGTGTCTATTTGAATTTGAGGTTAGTTTTCACACCCTTATTGGGCGATATGGCACAAATGAAACATACTGTTGTTCTCGTCTTGAATTACTCTATAAACCCACAAAGTTGCGTTCGAATCGGTAAGTCCGGGTTCGCGGTGTTTCCTTATGAGCTCAAAAAACTAAGCAAGAGCCTTTGTCGAAAATCACTTAAAAGTCATTACCAGGTACACATGAAAAGTCCTGTATACCTGATAAAGGACTTCCGGCTCACCTCAGGGCTGCAGAAGTCAAGTACGGTGCCGAGTTACTCCTCTGAAGAGCTTTAAATAAATGATTTCACCATGCGGGTACAGCTGTACACCGGTCATTGAACAACGCAGGGAAAATTGGTTATTGACTTAAGGGTGAAAGGGTCTACGCACGCTAAAACATCTTGCGATGTGTGCATCGACTCTCAGGTTTCATGAAACTGGCATCTTGCTCATCAGCCAGGTCGCTGGCTGATGCTGCAACGCTGAAACAAATCTATACATGTAGTAACAAGTGTCATGAAACCTGAAAATTAATCATCTATCGCAACATTTTTCAGCATGTGTACACCCCTTTAGATCAAGACAGGGAGTCTTTTCGGCTTCTCTTCATTGCCATTACGCGTGGAGTGACGCCGCGACAAGAAAAGATGAACTACAGGGGATAGCGCTTACTTTAGACCGAGTTAGAAACCTCCTCCTTAGATCGAGACAATACAGTATAGTTGGCATTAAATTATTTCACATTAAATCATTTAGCCAGCAATGTAAGTACCCATGAAAGTTCATGCGGGTTTCCTATGCCGTCACGTCGGTCTTTGAACTTTCTTGGGCACCTAATCAATGGAATACAGTGAGAGTGAGCGAAACCGTGTATTGGTGAAAGACAATGATAAACGGCGCGTACGATTTATGTAAGTAATCCACTATAGACAATACAATTTTTTAAGTTGTTGAGTAGACTCTCATAAAGGATTTTTTAACGTTACCAACCATGGTACTTCTACCAATGAAGAAAAATATTGAAAAAAAAATAGAATAAAAAACAAAGATTTAGAGCCATGAACCTCACATTATGAAACTTGAACATTACCCAGCTTACTAACTCGAAATATCATACAAATATAGGTGTTTCTTTAATTATCACGTTGACTGCCACGTCACTCGCATCCGTGTAACACAATTCTCAGTTCTCATTCAATTGCGTTTCGACTGATGAACTTATGGCCGTGAATCAGTAAAGCACAGAATGAATCTTCCATACCCCTTACGGAGGAGATTAGTATCACGCCGTTTTTATACCTGCAGCACCTATTCAAGGGATAAATCTTAAAGATATAAAATCTTAAAATATCATAAAAGTGTATGTCTCTTACGAAACATGCTCAAAAACTCCATCTTCCACGGACTGGGTCCAAGGTACGTATATAACAATTATTACTGTAAGGCCAAAAACCCAAAATCCAAAATATTAATAATTTCTATCCTGCTCCACCGTTTACACGTAAACATTTACTGGAAAATGAGTTAAGTGGCTACATACACGTAGGAGGCGAAAAAGTAGGGCGGATTTGAAATTTTTTTTCGGTGGAGAAATGTTTTTATCAAAGACACATTATATACATTAGAAAGGTCATACTTTTGTCTATAAAATGTGAAATTTCATTATAAAAATCGGAGAAGAAGCTCAGTGGTAGCTGTTTCCGTACAGCAATGGCGTTTCCTCACGAAATAGAAGAGTTCTAGATGGAAACCTATGGCGCGATAATGCCCTAGAAACCGTGTTCTTGAAATATTGAAGGAATGTTCACAAAAAAGGTCAACATCCGTGGACATTTGTAAAATAAATTGCCGCAAAATTGCTTATAACATTGAAAATTAATGTAGTATAATTAAGATTGTTTTACACCAACGTGCTCTACTGCATGGAAAGAAAAAAAAAGTTTAAAAAAATGTAAAAAAAAATTGTTAAAGTTTACGTAAAAATTAGAGAGTGTAAATTCACGCACACAAGAAGTGGCATGTACATGTTTCGCTGACTCAGGAGCCTCATATCGTTTTCCTACTTGCTTCTGTTTCCCCTCACTCACACTCAAATCGAAGACCAGCTGTGTTTTCGCAGATTAATATATTGATCATGATTTCGCCATTGTTATTTTAAATGCGAGAAGGAAAGGATGTGAGTGTGAGTGAGAGGAAGCGGAGACGGGAGCCGCCGCTGGTCCAAACCATGAAAATAGGTTAGCCGGGTTGACTCTACTGTGTATGTGCGAGCGTACGCTGCCGCGCGTTCAGCTGACTCGGCTTTGATCGCTAATATTCAAATGTTAATATCTCAAGAACGAAGTCTCGGATCCCAAAACGGTAATGGACTTTTCGATATCTTTTTGCATCAGGACACTGCATGTTCCCGGAAGTCCCGCAATTTTGGGACACCTTTTTATGTGTATGAAAACTGAAAACAAACATAGTAGTTGACCGAAAAGATTAATTTCTTCAACCATTCCTAGTTGAAAGAAAGAGAATGCACAAATGGAATGTAGTTGAAGCTTTCAAAAGAATCGCGATAATAGTGGGAAATTTATAAATCGGTTACAATTTAAAATCAATTCAGTGTAAGAAATTTTTTTAGAATTTCATAACTTTACAAATAGTGTTAGTCAATAAATGACAACACTTAGGTACAAACACAATTCGTCGATTGATGGAATTACATTTTATTCGGAAAATTACTCTGAAAGAGAAGGAACCAAATTTTCAAACGCGTTGTGTAGATTATTGTACTAACCGGGTAGAAAAAAAAGATAACATACTGGCTCTGAAGATTGTGTAGGTGAATGTTTCGAGATCTTCCACAAGAACTTAATATCTAAGGTATACTATTCGCCTCCGCCCTTACAAAATGTAGTCTAAGCAGTTTCGGTCGTCAAGGGGTTAATGTTATTAAAAAAATTCCTGAGTGTTTATAAATATGTGAGACAATATTTCAGGGTCGGTTCTTACCAGGGATTGAAACGGTTCCGAAAATAACTGTTTCAAGCAGTTATATATCGGTTCTGACTGAAACAGTTATGAAGAACCGATATTCTGAATAACTGTTAAGGTACGTATACACGACGACACTTTTGTGTCTAGATTGTGGGTCTTTTGTGTCTAGCTAGAGCTAGTTGCAGTGTCTTCAGTGTAGCTCTAGCTACAACTCCCGCGACGATAGGTCAAATTCAGTGTTGCGGACAGCTCTAGGAAGTCTCCAATCTTCCGGAAAATTTTTTTCAGTGTCGTATACACTTGATCTAGACACAAAAGAGTCGTTGTGTAGACGTACCTTTATAAGGAACCGAAATTTCTGACTATATCGATTTCGGTCACAGAACTGATATTATATCGGTTATAACGGTTCTAGAACCGTTATTTTTTCGGTTCTAAAACGGTTCTGGAATTGATTCTCGCATCGATTTTACAGGAATTGAAATAAGTAGATATTACGCTTACAGATTACTGTATATTTGGAATTTATTTTGAAGAAGTATTTCTAAGAAATTCAATAATCTACAATTTAATCAGAAATTATGGTTCTATTTTATCGCACTGTTTCAACTCTCGGATGGCCGTGCATGGGTTTCTTTTGTCCAAGAGCTTTTTCAAACATCTCAACTCACGATGATTGGCTTAAGTTAAAAATTGTTTACGTTAGGCCCGTTTCAGAGTTCAGCGGAGCGTCTGCGCTACGCGTGCGGAGCAAATTACCTATACACTGTATAGGAGCATTCGTCCGCAATGATTACTGTAAAACAAACGCAAGCTTTCACACTTTCACAGTCAAGCGGATTCCGTCACGGAGTAATAAACAGCTACACATCAAAACATTGACGTAGATAAGCTGCTGAGATGATGGCTAAAACAAGAATAGACGTCTGCGTTTAAATTGCGTTGACAAAATAAATCCATGCACAGCCGTCGGAGAGTTAAAGCGTATAACAATTTCGTAGGAACAATATTAGAATCAATTTACGAACCGAAATAAACCGACTCCAGAATCGTTTTAGAACCGATATGGAACCGAAAAAAATAATGGTTCTAGAACCGTCATAACCGATATAATATCGGTTTTAGAACCGTAACCGAAATCGATATAGTCAGAAATTTTGGTTTTCTTATAACAGTTATCCAGAATATCGGTTCTTCATAACTATTTCAAGAACCGAAATCGATATCATAACTGTTTTAAAACCCCTGCTTCAAAGGCACCTGAGCGCTTAAGCGTGTATAGGGGTGCATATGCACCCCGATATTTCCCATTCAAAAATCAATTTTTGTAAGCAGCTGCGATATAGTATTTTTACTCATCGAGATAATAAGAAAAATTGGTATACACACATGTCCGATAATGCTTAGTTTCGCAGTTATAAGTATTTTAAAGACCGAAACGGCTATTAAAGTGGCATTTAACGAAGCCCAGCTGTGTTTCTGCGGATCGATATATTGATCATCATTTCGCCTTTGTATTTTTCTAAAGGCCCGAAGGAAAGGATATGAAAGAAAATGTAGTATATTAGGCCAACTGAGGAACGCACCAGTCTTCCGGTTGCCCTTTAATAGATATTTCGGGCCGGTATTTTACGGGATATAAAAATGCTTATAACTGTAAAACTAACAAGGGGTGGACACCATGTGGTACACATCGATTCTGATGAGCCTTGGCACGATAGATCTATGTCGAAAATAAGTAAATAGGTGTCTGAGAGCTTCTGCCAATGGGCCTTAATAATAGAGATATTTACATGTAAATTATTAAAAATTTCATACTGGCCGTGGGGTTTTAGTGGGTAAAAATCCAACAACTACCCTGGCGCCCGCGGGGAATTCCCTTCTGGAAGCGTCAGGGTGTCTTTTGATGATATCTTCACGTTAAATTTTTTTTTTTATAAATTCTTTTTTTTTAACTTGGGGAAATCTTCAAAAGGCACCCCGACTCCTCCAGAGGGGAATCCCCATTGGCGCCAGGGTAGTTGTGGGATTCTGACCCACTAAAACCACACGGCCACTATGAAATTTTTAATAATTTACTGTATATATCTCTATTATTAAGGCCCATTGGCAGAAACGCACGGACACCTATTTACTTATTTTCGACATAGATCCATCGTGCCAAAGCTCATCAAAATCGATGTCTACCACAAGGTGTCCTCCCCTTGTAAGCATTATCGGGCATATGCGTATATACCGACATTTCTTATTATCTTAATGAGTAGAACCGACCGTGACATATTGCCCCACATATTTATAAACACCCTTAATGTATATATATAAAACAAAAGTAACCCAGCATACACAACATATGGAATGCCACAAATGTACTATATTACCTTTGATGACACTTGCTACACACAGGATCAGCGTTTTATCCTGCTACCCGCGCTCGCGCGAACAGGTAATATGGCAACAGCGTCTCACGGACGCATTCCACTACAACCATGCACCGGCTCGACGTTCGGAGGGCTGCGCCAGCGACAGCAGTGACGCCCAAGCTCCGAAAAATTTAGGAAGGTCTCTTTCAAATTAACATCGCAAAGTGCTATTCAGAATTTCCCGACCCGGGTTGAAACATTTGGGCCCTTTTTCGTATAACTTTTGAACTATAAAAGCCGAAAAGTGAGAAAAAATGAGAAAAAATAATTCCCTCTTAATGATGGATAATTTAACATATTTTACATTAACTTAATATTTTCTATCAATTTTTTAACCATAATTGTTGTAAAAAGCTTTTGCAAACTGTTTATTTGATACAGTATTTAATGATGTTTTTAAAATTCGTGGTGTTGATAAACAATAGGCTAGTTGTTTCTGTATCATTATTTTCAGAAATTGAGAAATTAAATTTTTATTCAATTATGTGTTAGTTCTGCAGATCTCAGAATCTATTGTTTTGGTTTTCTTTTTTATGATTTTATCCTTAATGCAGTGCATACCTAGATCAGACGTAAGGGGTAACTAATGGGACGGGTCTTTGATTGTAGCGGTGTTTGATTTTTTTTTCTAGAAATTTTGTGTCTGAATGTTTTAGCTACACAACGCCACGCCTATACCGGCTTTCGTTAATGTCATTTTTTGGAACGTTGCACCATTATTGTGGCTTTTACACGCAGGTGGTGAAAAATCTCTCCGTACAAGGGTATAGCGCCGCGGTCAACCCTGTCGTAGCTCAAATTTTTTAAATTGAGACGGGTACGAGTTCAGTCACATTATTTTAAAACCTCTTTACAGTAATCTGGGGTGCGAATGGTAAACCGATCATAACAGCGGAGCGCGCGGCTCGATTACCTGGATCGGTAAATTCTCAATAACTCTTTGCGTCGTTAAATTGAAAGAGACTATCTTAAAATTTTCGGAGCTCGGGCATCACTGCTGTCCAGCGGTCACTGGCAGCTCTCCGCTGGGCCGATGCATGGTTGTAGTGGAATGCGTCCATGAAGCGCTGTTGCCATTTTACAAGTTCGCGCGAGCACGGGTTGCAGGGTAAAACGCTGACCCTGTACTTGCTTTTAGACACTTACATAGAATTACTTATTTATTCGAGAATTACACATTCAATTACCCGAAGAGAATAAGGATGTACATCACGTCCAAACACTCCGCATATCTTATTAGAATTTCTCCAGCACTGTGTAATTGTAACTCAAAGATAAATAAATAAACAGTTATCAGTCTATTTGATTTGAAAATATAATACATAATATTAAAATAAATTGAAGCGAATTATGTTCAGTTATTAACGAATAAACTGAATATGTAGAACGATGTAACAGAAATCAAACCCAAATTCCAGAATTTTAATCCTTCTAACAAAGTTGAAAACATGAAAATCCTGAAAGCTATAATAAATAGCTGATTATTTATCAATTCCGGAGTGAAAATTACACAGCGTTCAAGACATTTTAATAAGGTGTATGGAAAATTAACTGACAAAAGAGTACATAAGAACTTTATTTATTGAGTGTATCAATCAATAAAACTTTGAACTGCTTTAGTTACAGCAAAAAGAAAACCAGCATACTTGGAAATAATCTTCTCATAGAAAGTACGATATTGGAAATGGATTACCTTCCACGGCTTGCCAGGTTCAAACTCAGGTACAAGGTCAGTGAACGCAGCTGCACCAGTTGGCTGCCAATCCTTTCCGTCAGTGGAATCCGTATTACCTGGATCTGGCCATCCACTTTCTCCGAGTCTGGTGGACCATGTACCATCTCCTTGACCCAACAAAGGATTCATGTTAGGACTACTGTGTGATTGTGTCAAACCAGCCGGTGTAGCTGCTGGCTTACTAGTTGTTCCTGGCGCTCTCGAAAACTCATTTGAAATTAATTCTCCATCCTTGTCCAATGAAGGTAATTTCCACTGATTCAGTCTTGATTGTTGCTGACTCTGTAACCAAAAATCATATTTTTAAATACTTAATTTACAGACCACGATTAAATACATGTACTTAGAAAAGATTAACAATGAATATTTATCTTTCTTGCCATAAGTTTTTCATTTAACAACTGAACAAAGAAGTCGAATATACACCTCCAGATTATATGTACACACAGTGAATTTGAATCCCTCGGACTCACGCACATATGCACGCGCGCGCACACAACACACAGTGATGGACCGGGATTGCTGCGAGAAAACAAAAACTGAATTTGTTCCAAATATTCATTCATCTTTATTAAAAATGGTCTCCTCTGTGTTTATACCTTTATACCAGGGAGTCGAGAGCGATATAATTTCGGTTATGATTGCGGTCACGGTCGGTCAGCGAGACGACCGAAATGGCATTTACGATCGTCTCAACCGAAATTGATTAGCGACAATTGGTCAAGAGTTTCTCTCAAAATTACGGTCGATCCAAAGTCTTGAGATGTTGCAATACGGTCGACCCAACATCTTGATAGATAGAAATACAGTCAACCAGAACTCACCAATTCGTGAGTAGGTAGAAATGCGCTCGAGTAAAATTTGTGAAACAATTTGTTACTATCCCCGTCGCGATTCGCAAGTGCCGAGTAAAATTATTTATTTTCATTATTTATTATCATGTTAGGAACTAGATCAATCTTTTACAATCGACGGCGAAATGCCTGGTATAAATGAAATAAATTTATAATAAAAAATGACATTAAATAATTCAATTTATACATTCTTAAAAATAAATTTATTTCGTTTTATCAATTTATTAAATTTTATAGATAATTTTGAATACTTTAAATATTTTTACCAAAAGAAATATTATTATTTTTATATTATTTCTAATTCTATTATTTTCATAAATATTTCTATTAATAATTTTCATAAATAATAATTTATATTTTTATGAATAAAATATTTATTATATTCAAAACATAACTGACAGCTGCCCGTGTTCTTAGATTTGTCTGAGCGGTGATGAGAGCGAAGCGCACAAATACATTCTATAGTCATATAATGAAAATGTTTATATTGAAGCAGCGACCAAAGCTACGCTTACTAGATACCCAACGATACAAGCATAAAAAAAAACAAATATTACTTTTTCTCCGTTATTATTGCCGTGTTTATCGTTGACTATAGTCGAATTAACGAAAGAAGGCACCTGGGTGGCCCGTAGGCCGGCGCGCGTGGCACGGGAGAGACCCAATGCCTGCTCCGTACTTCGTGCGACGTTGCCACGTTGTGTAGCAGATCGGACGTCTCTTTCTATCTTTAAGCGCACCGGTGTCTCTCTCACTCGCTCGATAAAACAGATTCCTTCATTTACAAAGCATTCCACGCCAAATCGATCACATTTTTAGAGACTGATCAGAATGCAATATGTATTTTATGAATCACGTGAAATTATGGAAAGGTTTGAGTCATTGTTTAACAGGTTTTGAATTTGGTTACAAAAGATAGGGCTTTGAATTGTGCGATTTCTGCCTATGTTCGTGAAAAGATGCTGTATTTATGAATTTTCGGTTTCATGAAAATAGACAAAAATTAAAAAAATTCAAAACCAGCAAAGTGGTGACTGAAACCCTCTCCTAATATTTCAGGTTGAATAAAGTCCCCGACATTGACTGCAAAAAATGATCAATTTGGCGTGGAATGACCTTAAATAGAATAAGAATCCTATGAGCCTGTATTCCTCCACGTGTCCGCCATTCACTCTGTCAAATCTCTATCGGAAGGACGTTGGGTTCGCCCTCCGGAAGAGGATAGCAATATACACCCGACAAGGACAACAATTACTCTAGGCCCACAACTAAGTAGTCGGAAGTCATTGGCCAAGGCGTAGGGAGCCGCGTAGGGGAAGCACCAATCGCGAGCCTGGAGCAGCGGCAACGTTGCAAATTCTGGCCCCGGTCCCAAGGCGCCTTCTTTCGTTAATTCGACTATAGCTTTACTACTCGGCTTTGCCCAAAATTTAGATTCTGATTTTATAAAAAAAAATTATTTATTTTTTTTTGTAAAAATAGTCACATTCATCTGGATTTGCTAGGCAAAATGAGCTGGGACACATTTCGCGACCCCAGAGTTTACCGTCCAAAAACTTTTAGGCGACAGACAAACACACAAACACTTTTTGCTTTAGATATTAAGATACACAACCTTATTAACGATGGATATAGACAAATTAATAAGCGAAGTGTTGATTAGCTTTGTTTTAGATAAGTTATGACCGCGCGCAGTTCAAAGCCGATTCAGTTGAGGGCCCGGTAGCGTACGTTCGCACTCACACACAGGAAGCGCGTGTAGATACAGGTACACACACCACAGTTGAGCCGATTGCGCTGGTTCATGTTCACGGTTTGAACTAACGCGGTAGGCTCTAAGTACTGTTGCGTGAACCCGTATTTACGAGGTCTTGCGTGAGCGTGCGAGTGTACGCTACCGCGCGCTCAACTGACTCGGCTTTAACCTCACGGCCCGGATGTTCCACAGTTAATATTCAACAGTTAATATGTATCTCGGGGACGAAGCTTCGGATTCCAAAACGGTAAAGGACTTTTTGATTTCTTTTTTCATGAATAATTTGCAAGTTTCATATTGTCCCATTATTTTGGGGCACCCATATATAGAAATATTCAGTAATATCCATTACAAGTGACGAAGAAAAGATACAACGATAACGTCGTGCATTTGTTACCATAAGTACTGCCGATTATTTACAAATATTTTAAAAAGCTCATCGCAAACGGGAAATGTTATCGAAGGGGATGCAAATAGAATATACATAATTATAATGATCATGATTATAAACAATGAATCAATGTTTCCTGTTATTGACTTTTCCAAAATAAAATTCAGGATTTCTTTTATATACGACGGCTTTTGAATTTATGTTTAACTTCTGATATGGCCTAACGAGAGAAATTCAATTACCCGAACATTACGATTTTTTTCGCAACTGTGCACTAGTCGTTTAACTAAACTATAGTAGATATAAAGAAATTATGAGAATGAAAACTTAACAGCTAATTATGTCCTATGAAACTGTGTGACCAAATTGTTTAAAATTTGTAGTTTAAACAGGAAAACGTTCCCCACCAAACATTTTAAACAATTCGGCTAAATAGTTTTATATAGCATAAAATACCATTAAATTTGCTTTAGAACAATTTTTTATATCTATTTTCCAAGATATTAACCTTTATGGGGTGTCCACCCTGAAGAACCGAGAATGACCACAAATTGAAAATTGCCTGAAACTTCTATTGAGGTCCTCTACAAATCTGCAGTGTCAAGAAAAATCGGAATATTCGGGTAACCAATCGTTCCCTTTTAAGTCATTTGAGATATGAAAAAATATACATTTTCACAAGTTATTAATAGTATTTTTAAATTACATAAAAAAAAGTTATTTTACAAGAATAAATATATTTGCGTTTTTTTTATGATCATAAGAAAATATTTTCTAATTTATACAAACCCAAAATTCAAAATATCTTAAAACTTAAAATACATGATTTAAGGGAGTTCCTAACCAACTATGTTAGTAAAATTAGAGTTGGGTAATAAACGATAAATGTAAAGTAGTATGATACCATAGAAATAATAATAATAATTTTTAACATCACGTATATATATTTTAAAAAGTTCAATGTTAATATTAATAATTGTAATACGAAAATAGAATATTAAATTGGTAGCGTAGTGAATTGGAGCAGCAGATCTGACAACATCGCATACATTCGGAGCGTCTTTTATAACCAAAATGTCAGAAAAAATGTTCATATGAATTTGAATTATCGTTCGCTATTTAAATATCTGAACATATCGATTGTCTGATGTTGCCACGTTGAATGTTCTACGTAATTTCTAAAATATTTGCACGTAAACCTATTTTTATGGGCATTTACGAAGAAACCATGTGGTCAGTTTCGCAGAAATTAATAAATTCATTTTGTGACATTTCGGTGTACTTCTGTGCCAATTTTAGTACACTTCTTGAATATAGTTTTCCTGTTTCAGAAGAAAAACTGAAACTATAACCTCCTTTTTCCGAGTCTGCCATATGCCACTGTGTTAAAATGCATGAACTTTAATTAACAATTTCTCGATAACTATGTGGTAAATGGATTTTAAACTTTGTACAAGTGTTTCTGGTATTCGAAATTAGTTTTGAACGAAATTTAAAAGAATTCTTGAATTTAGTAGAATATTCAGGAACTACCTTAAACCACTTTTATAATCACTGATATACATACAGGGTGTTTGCGAGAACAGTAAACAGCTGGATATTTTCAAACGCATTGCAGATAAAAAAAAATGTTTATATGGAATTGCATGGTTCGAGGGGGCAAATTTATTAGCGCAGACGAATTTTTTCTTCGATTATTATTTTAAGAAATACGATAGTGAAGTTCGGGTTTTTAAATGGGGCTATTTTTTTATCTTTTTTTTTTTTGAAGATCACTTGATAGTGCGTATCAAGACAAATTCAATAACCTATCATGTATACCCACTTTATTTCACCTGACTTTCCAGTATTGCGCTTGCAAATTTACTGATTTTCACTGGAAGGAACCCCGCTCGAATAGAAAGCACTTGGGGTGGGGGTGGTGTTGTTTGCGCCAAGGGTGGCACGCGTTAGGCATTACCTCTTGAAACAGATACCTACTTACCTACCAATGGTCTATGCCAGGAATGGTAGGCCTAAAGGCTGGACAATAATTTTCCGTCTAGCCAGGGTATGGCTACAATCAGGGGCGGCTTTAGCATACTTGGCACCCCGGGTAAGATTATCATAGCGCCCCTCCAAGGACACGAAAATCAATTAGCAGAACGAATATAAATGAATAAACGCATACAGCGACGCCCCTACAGATTTAGCGCCCTGGGCGGTCGCCCTGCCTGCCACCCTCCCCCCCCCCTCCGCCTTCAAAGCCGGCCCTGGCTATAATGATCTGCTAACGCTTTGTATAACACAAATGCAAAATTTATAAATAAGGAAAAAATACTTACGATAGGAGGCTCCTTGTTCATTGTCAAATCAGTAAAACTGTTTTGCAATGCTGACATTGGATCATGCACAGAACTCTTATAATATTCCGAGCTCTGAGATGGTGGTGCTGGATGTTGCTGCTGCTGCTGTTGTTGTTGTTGCTGCTGCTGTTGCTGTTGTTGCTGCTGCTGCTGTTGTTGTTGCTGTTGTTGTTGTTGCTGCTGCTGCTGTTGCTGCTGTTGTTTCATGTACGTAGCTTGTTGTACAGCGATTTGATTTTGTAGATTTGCTATTTGCTGCTTTGTCTTTGTAATTTGTACACTGATTTGAAGAACAGATTGGCCATTTCCCTTCATTGTACTTTGTACTGAATGTTGCTGATGAAGTTGCTGCAGTACTTTGATTTGTTGTAACAATTGATTCAAAAGTATCAAAGTTTGTGGCGCAAGCGGTTGATTTAGGATTTGATGGTTTAAATAACCTTCCTGGACGGCTAACTGAATTTGTTGCACTAACATGCGCAGCTGCTGAGTACTTGGTTGATTTTGCGGAGCTCTGGATGCCTAAAATATGAAAGCATAGTATATTTAAAAACAATGAAGAAAAATGTTTGCTTTTATATAATTTTGAAGAATTATTTCATTGAAATCGATAAATAATTGTTTAGAGATTTATTTGCGTTACTATATCTGCAAATTTTTAATGCGCTATTTAAAACACTGATAGAAAAAAACATAGAGAATATCGTTAGGGTATGAGACTGGACAAAACATGCAAGCTGATGACGTTAAGAAAGTTAAAAAGTCATCTACTCTTCTACAAACTGTTAGAAAAACGGACATTTATGTTTCATGCATGTTCTTTAACACATTCGTAAACTTGCTAATGAAAAATAAGTGTGAGAAATATTTGAAGTACTGATAAATACCGACAGTTAAATAAATGATAATACATAGAATAAGAGTAATCAGGCAATTTTTTTACGAATTTGGATAAATGATAAAGAGTTATAAAACTCTTGTAATCCCTACAAGGTCGAGCTTTGTCTCTCGTATGGATCCCATACTTTTCGAAACAGATCATACAATCCATAATTTTTTGGGGTAAAGACTGTTTTACATAACCAGTTGCATTATTATTTTGAATGTGAGGCTGACTATAAATTGGAACAAGGTAATCTTCTACGTCAGGCCTGCCCTTTACGGTGCAAATATCTCCTGAAGTTCTGGGCCCCGGGCAACAGCCGAGCGCGGGACTGTTGCGTTGCTAGCCACAGCATGGGCTGCGGGAGAACTGCATGAGTGTGCGTCCATGTAGGCTCGTACCACGAGACTACTCTCGCAACGGGTAACATTGGAACAGTCCCACGCTCGGCTGTTGTCTGGGTCCCAGAACTTCAGGAGGTATTTGCACCGTAAAGGCTAGGCCTGTTCTACGTGAAGATATAAAAAATTGCCAGAGGGAAAGGTTGAACAACAGACGAGGTATAGAATAGATCGATCACCCAATGCTGTGTTCTGTCATCCGATTTTGGGGCTCATGATCCCCTTACCATTTCCGTGTAACGACCAACGTTAGCGACTACGCATTAAATTAAGGATCTAATAGCGTTATAATAGCGTTGAGAATTTAAATATACACAGAGATACACTTTCATTGATCATATTAAACATTCCTATAATAATCATTTAAAAAATTACTAATACATTAATCTTAAGGTGTATCTCGTTCGCTTTTAAATTCTGAAGCTTCAAATTATTTTAACGCCCCACTGTTATACATGGTGTATTAGCGTCAACCATACGTATAAGAAAACAAATATTTACATGTAAACCAACATTGGTAACCTTGAAAGCTTCGAAAGAATGATACTGAAAGAAGGTTTCCTTGCAACATATTCATCCTTGAGAATTATTAATGAAACATGTTTAGTAGCGTAACAACTGAACATAGCAAAAATTTGATCTATACTAAATGGAGGCAACTTTGAAAAGCAACAAACATTTGGGAAATACTTCTGTTTTTCGTTGCAAAACCAAGGCCACCTTCAGTTTTCGTAAGTGGAACCATATGATTTTTTGTCGAAATATTGTAGGGGACATTAAGACGAATTCGACAAGTATCATAATGTAACACTTTTATTCATAATAATATTAAATTTATAATAGTGAAAATAGTTATTAATCAAAGTTTCAGTAAAAGTTATCTACGCTGAACAAATTTTAGCTACAGCATTTTCAACTATTGTAAGTTAAAATTATTATGAATAAAAGTGTTACATTATGATACTCGTTGAGTTCATCCTATGGCGACTAGGCAGTCCAAAAAAAATCGGTTTTTATTGCATTTTCCGAAAATACTATTCTTTCTGAATAAAATGCCACTTGGTTCATATTAAAACTCGCAAAATTATTGATTTGGAAGCTAAAAAGTTCAAGTGGAAACTTACATCGTCGCCTTTGCCCAGAAGGGGCAAACAATTAGTGCTCATGGCAAAAAGTCAATTAGATTACTAAAGTTATTTTTACGAGCGAAAACACAGGAAGTCCTGAAACTGGGCACAGTAAATTGGCTCATCCACCCTGTTTCCCGCGAAACCTCTGATATGGTCCGTAAAAATTCGAGATTTTCACAAAAAAATAAATAAATAGTCGCGGATTTTTAGTGGCACACAAACACGACCGAATTTTTCCTGAAATAACCGCCGTTTTTTCGGCCACCAATTTTATAATTATAGTTTTTATCGGTTCCGCAAGAAACTGCAGATGTAACAAAGAATCACACCTTGGAATTGAATTACGTTATTTTGAGGCAAACATTACGGCAAAACTACAGAAGTACGTTAAAATGTTTACCAGTCAGCACTGCCGTTGTTAAAGCACATGTATATTTCCTACGGAGTTTTTGGTATGGGGTCAAAGGATGTGTACATCTAGATTAGCTTTCATTTTTTTCCAAATATATTAAAAATGAAGTGTTTCTTTCACGGAAAACAACTGTCTAGTCACCACCTTAATGCCTCCCCTACCATATTACGAAAAAATTCATACGGTTTTACAATGGAAAAGAAATACAGTATGTACACCTCTGTTTCGGTGCATATTTATTTAAAAAAAACTGTTTACTAAATTGTTTATAACATTCGAAATTAATGTTAAATTTTGTTCACATCCACGTATTCTACGTTGTCAATATCAGAACTCCAGTACAGAACACAAATGACTACCTTTTTTATTGCCTAGGAATGACAGAATTATTACCAGTAAAGTTTACCTGATTGAAAGGTGGTTGAGGTGCATTACTACTGGGTTGTTGTAACGGAACAGCAGCTTGTTGTTGTTGCTGCTGTAGCTTCAGTAAACTTGCACTGGCAACCGATCCACCCACACTGCTAGTTGTATTTCCACTAGGTACTCCCGCACCCTGAAATTACAATTTGCAAATTACAAAGATTTCTTTATGGGTGTAAAAAAAAAAATGACAGCGTGGTGCGATGTTTATGTTCAACACCGCTGGCCCAATTGCAAACAGTAGTTTATACAGGAATTGGTAAATACTGTAGGTCAATTATTACAGACAGCTCATTGCCAATTCTGACAAAAAGCCATTATCGAATCATCGGTGCATTTCTTTTCTAGATGTTGCGGGAATTCGGCTCCTAATGATTACGGACATGAGGCAAGGAGGATGAGAACGCATGGAAGCGAAAATCTGTAAGTTATGCACATGACTGGCGAG
This sequence comes from Andrena cerasifolii, assembly GCF_050908995.1. NCBI lineage: Eukaryota > Metazoa > Arthropoda > Insecta > Hymenoptera > Andrenidae > Andrena > Andrena cerasifolii. The sequence continues at coordinate 1,836,206 of NC_135121.1, read as the reverse complement.
CAATGCAGAATTCATATATGTGGGGATCAGGAACCTCCTGCCATAAGAGCGGGCCCGGACTGGAGTCGGAGCATAGGGGGTTTGTTTACATAACGAGAACTGTGTCCAGGCCCAAACCAATCATTGGTTATTATTTTACATAATTTTACTCGTAACATAAGTTTAATGTTTTTTTTTTTTACGATTATCTCGGTAACTAAGGCCGAGCGGTGGTAACATGCATAGGGAAAAGTTCAGAATGACGACCTTGACAATATATTTCAAGGTCATCACAATCGGTAAGGAATACAAGTAAATAAGTACCGTAAAAATTGCAAACGTAGGCAGTCTGTAGTTTTTAAATAAATTCACAACCAGCAACCTGATGACTTGGAAAACTTGCCATAATTTTACGTGGACTACGTTATATTTTAGTTTCCCAGACATTGATCTTAAAAAGTGATCTTAAAAAGGCTAAGTTTAGAAAAAGAGGTAAAAATGCTCTGCTACAAGACATTAATAAGACCGATCCTGACATACGGATGTCAAATCTGGTACAACTTAAGTGCGAGTACCATGGAAAAATTAAGATTGAGAGAAAGTGTATAAGAGCATGCCTGAGTAGATACAGAACCCCTGTGTCTAATTACACAGAAATGATCAGCAACACGAGGCTATATGATGAGGCGAAAATAGTTAGGATAGACATATTTATTTTAAAATTGATAAAGGACCATTGGGCGAGGCTGTACAGACAGGTATCAAACTCGCTAATAATTCACGCAGTATACCCCAACCAATTATATTTTGAAGAAACAAGGAAAATTGGCTTCACCCCGCCGCAGGCATTCCCCTATCGCGACGCAGCGGGACTGATTCAGGACGCGGATAATTTCCCAGTGATCTACCATGTTTGTAGAAAGACCACAGACCAAAAACTAATACATGAAGCAAACATGGGCAGAGGAGATAGTAGGCTTTCGCTTCGTGGATAAACTATAAGAGTGGGACAGTAAAGGCAAACACTGTAACAATATAAAAATTTATTGGTGGTTAAAGGATCAACAATAAGTAGGAAAGTATATGTAGATGCGCGCCAAAAGGAGGGGTGTGTGACAAGCAGGGCGTGGATGAGATAAGAGGGATATACCCGAGTTTATAAAAATATTAAAAAAAAGAAAAAAAAACTGGAACCAAAGGTCCGCAAGGGCGTTAACAAAGCATAGTATACATAATTATAAGAATATGTATTAAAGTATTATGTGGAATTGAGTGGGTATGTAAATAAGGAATGGAAGTGTGACTAGAGTGAATGGGTGCGAGACAAGTGAACGTAACCGGGAGATGGCAATTAGCGACAACACCGGTGAAAGCACAATGTAAGAGTGCAAAACCCGGAGAGAGTCAATAAGACACTGCAATGACCAAAGTTAGGAAAATAGGTAGAGATACATATAAAGTACTATATAGTACCTAAGTAGAATTCTAAGATAAAACAGGGCATACGCCAAGCAGGTATTCGCAGAATAACAAGAGAAGAAGTATAGTTTTTTAGTAATAAGCCCCATTTTCTATACTGCGATTAATTATAGTGTCTGGTACATTGTAAGCGATGCGACATGAGACCAACAAGAAACAAGAGCAAAGGTCAAGGGAAGCACAAAGGTGCGTTAGTGATTTTGCAACAATAGGACTGTGCGTACCCGATACATGGGTCTTTAGTCTATATCAAAGCGGAATATACTGTTATTCGATTATACGTTGGAATTATGTGTTAATGTTATTGTGCTATTGGGCAATAAACGTATTGTTAAAAAAAAGGGTGGCTAAGGCGGCTGGCCAGCGCGCAACGAAACTGAAGATCGCGGGTTCGAGTCCCGTTTCCGAGGCTCCCTTTTTCCGTAATCCTACAGATACTTCAATTTTTAAACGGAATTTTCTCGGAACAACATTTTTCGAAACGGCAGAAGTCATATCTCCCAAACGAATTAAAATATTTACGTAAAATTTTAACAACGTAGGGGACACATATTTCTCCATGTTCGGTATTAGAATCACCTGAAGATATGAAATACTTTTTTAAATCAACAAAAATTTATGTTTCCTAAAATATCAATTATCTCTCTTTTAAGGGAGCTCCCCTCTCGGGTCAAAACGCTCAGGAAAGGGTGAAGTTTATGAATGTTTTACAAGACGAAGTTATAACATATCCTAAAAAATGTTATTGGCTTTTGTGAATACACTCGGTAGGATGCAAACAATTTTTGTTTCGTGTTTTCGGTCTTGCTCCATTTTCTAGGTGGCGCTTAGTGTAGTGCTGCAAGAAAGAAATGCCCAAACGGTAATCATGAAATTTACTCACAGAATCGTCTAAAATCTGATCGCGGCAAGCAACACCAAAACCACGATGATTGGTGCACATTTGAACGAAATAGTGCAAAACTGGGAAATATTACGCATAAAAGTACAGAAAAAACAGCATCTCCAAAAGTAATGTTAGCGGATGCTGCGATAGCGAGTCCAATTACGATTCAAATGCATCAAGATTTTTTTAATCGGTTCATTAGATCTTCTGAAATCAGGGTTGCCGTTTAGGCATCTCTTTTTGGCAGCGCTGCACTAATTGTAAGCGCTACCTAGAAAATGTATCAAGATCGGAAACATTAAACAAAAATTTTATTTTTACCCTAACGACTGTATTAATGGGTCATTTCTACTTTTATCGGCCGAAAAATGAAGCTATATTTAAAGATTTTTTTCTCGGTATATACAATAATGATATAAATCTTTCTGGCGTTTATTACTCTACTCTTACATTATAGAAAGAACAAAATTTAAAATAATTATTTTAATTTGTTATAATGGTTATTTTACTGCGCCAATATGGCACCTGAAACAAAGAAGTATGTTCGCGGCGCAGGTGATTTCACGAGCTAAGGCTTATCTGAAACAAAAAATTCGAAAAGATTCTTAATCTGTATGAGGTTCGCTATCGCTCGTAGCTCAACTATTAACGTTTGTTGAGAAGTAGCAAAATGGCGCCGGTTTGAAAAAAGTTTGTTTTCTCGGGTGTTCCCCGAGAAAAACCTCGGTTATTTTCCGACAAAAATTGTTAATTGAACTACGGGTGATAGCGACACTCATACAGATTAAGAATCTTTTCGAATTTCTTATTTCAGATAAGCTTGAAGTCACCTGCGCCACGAACATACTTCTTTTTTAGGTGCCACATTGACGCTGTAAAAAAACAATTAAAATAGAAGTAAAAAAATCTTTTTAAATTTATTTTGTATAATCTCAGAGTAGCTTAACAAATACCAAATAATCCAAGAGTAGCTTAACAAATAATAAAGGCCGGCCGCACATTGGAACGGCCACCTTAACTTTGAATAGGCCGCGTCTGTGCGCTATGGCAATGGCGGACGATAGTGGGGACAGGAGGCAAAGTCGGACAGCGCTGCCTTAATCAAAGCCAAAAACGTATTTTAGGATATGTTGTAACCACTTCATGTAAAAAAAATTCATAACAACACCTTTTTTCGAGCGGTTTGACCGAAGTGTCCCCTTAAAGCACACCAGCTTGAAAGTATTCGACTTACAATGCTTATTCTATGCCAGAGCTCAAAATACTTATACTAAACAAAAGTTTACTTGAAATTGTTGTCTGAGTTGAAGTAGTGGTGAAATTCTTATTCTCATATCGAACGATGATTTGATGATGACTTGTTTAAGCCAACTGTATTTATATATTTAAGATAAGAAAATATCAAAGTAGAATCTACTTAGTAGATTAACTGCACGCAAAAAATCATGAAAACACATTTTCCACTTGCAAATGTGAATACCCCTTAAATATCATAAATGTAATTACATAGGAATATTCAGACTATTCTAAATTCAAATTAATAATCAATTCAGACAACTTACACATATATGAACAACACGCTGCATGAACGCACATGTAGGTATATGCACTGTAGTAAATATTGAAAATTACGAAAACCATCTTACCGGAGGAAAAGACATTTGCGGCGCGACGTGATTGAATCTAGGATATGCTGGTGCAGTCGTAGCTTGATTAGTCGGATCGTAAGTTGAGTTTGTATCGTGTCTTCTCCATTGATCTAACGGCCTCAATTGACTTAGAAGTTCCAAAGCTTCCTCCCTATTCATTTCACGATTTCTTAATGCCAATTCAACGTCGTCTTTCTGCAAACAAGAAATGGACTCTAGATTTGCTAATTCAAAAAAAGATTTTGTTCATTAACCCTAGAACATGAAAAGTGGACAATTTTACAACTGTCACTTATTTATTGTCGCGCAGGAGGATATCTGGACTCCAGAGTCAGATTGTATTACGTTCAATTTTTTCAAGAAATAACATTTTACATTTTCCGAAAGAGTGAAAATTTTGATGCGGGAAACATGTAAAATGTCAATATTTTAAAAATCCACACTTGATACACTTTGACTCTGGGATCCAGATATGTAAACTAGATTTCATCTTTATGAAATCGTCATCTTTGTCGTTATTTTTATGAACATTGGCAAGCACTATTCAACACTTAGCTTTAGAAATTACGAAGTAAACTATGCACACGAATAGAATACATACTTGTGTTACCGAACGTATTTATAATTCAATCTATTCTACAACTGAATTTGAATATAATGGGCTTAAGAATTTTTACATACTTTGAATCCTAAATCGCAGAGATACCGAAACTCTCTGCTGTTCCATATAACTTCTTTTGTAAGAGTAGGTTTTGTGGGATGACACCAACTAGGAGAAGGATCCATATCAGTATCACCCCAACTTCCAGCAGGTCCCATTGGCTTGGGTTTGTGCGCACTAGGTCCACCCCAAGTGCCAGGATTCAATGGAGCTTCGTTCCAAGTACTTGGTGTTTTTGGGTCATCCCATGAACTTGTATCTTGTGGACCTTCTGTCCAGCTCCCATTTCGTCCTCCAGGAGCACCAGGATGACCCCACATTGGTCCACTCACATCTGGTTTTATACCCGGCTGGCCCGGCATTCTGTTCTGAGGCATGCCCGGAGGACACTGCATGCCTGCAATAATAAATTTTGTAATTAATGAATCATATATTTTATAATCCTTTCTACGTCCCTCCAATTCATACAGGCCGAATTTTCAGATATTTTTAACTTTCGTTAACACTTTCAACATTAAGGTAATAAATATGACCAATAATACAATGCGGGGATATTAATATTACAAAAACTTAAGTATGTAATATTGCACAAACCTCCTCTTCCTAAATTTTGTGTCGGGAGATCCTTCCAATGAGAAACTTTACTACCAGGTATAGTTCTCTGATTGGTTGCGGGATTTCCCCATAAGCTCGTGCCGTCATCATAATTTGGTACATTTCTTCTTTGCGTTGGCGGAGAAGGTTCTTCCCAACCAGACGGTTTTCCTGGCATTATATCTTTAGGTGGCGGAGCAGCCCATTGGTTTATACTGGAAGGATTCAACATCTTTGTGGGTGGACCGGACGGATGTTGATGTCCCATTTGATGATGCGGGGGACCTGGTGGTTGACCCCACATAGCATCGGCATTAGCGCCGTTTAATCTCCCCGAAATTCCACGAGGATCTCCGCGCATGTCTGTCATCCTCGGATCTCGAGCCATTGGATCCATTACGCGCATATGTTCTCGAGGATCCAAGGACATTCTATGATCGCGGGGATCCCGCATCTCTCTAGGATCAACAGAACGGAGATCTCGGGGATCTCGATGGTCAATCCTCGGATCGCCCCAATTAGATCCTATAAAAAACGATATATTCATGTTTGAAAATAGCAGTTTCAATCACGTAATAAAATTTGGAAGTTAACCCTTTGAATGCTGAGATCCAAACATAGTTTGATGCACCAAATAAAAACTCGTTATAATCGACACGGTATCAACGGTCACCTCTCCATGTAAGTTCGAAACTCCAACTAAATAATCCTAGACGTTCGGCTACCACAGATTTCATTTCTCATAATTCCTTTTTTTCTTTATATTATAAGCAACCCCCGCATAACACGGTCGTTAGGTCCCTAAACAGTGCCGTGTCGTGCGAAATTAGGCTTCAAAAACTAACAAAAACACACTACTTTGCTTTCATGATTATGAGAAATATGATTATTAAAAATATCAAAAATTGATCACTACCACAGATAGCCACATTCAGATAGATTAAGAATCTATCTTCCCTTTTGTTTCAGATAACACTTACAGTACTTTCCGTCAATGCTACGACCACCCGATTTTTATACCTGTACTCTCGCTACTTCTGTTCACTTTCCTGGTCAAGCTGTTATGAAGCTAATTCTTGAAATCGAAATACCATTCTGCTCTACAGAATTTAAATGCGCGAAACCGACACATTGAAATTTAACTGGGCACTACTGCATATTGTTACTCAGCATGACTTTATCAGAACCCGATTAGACATTACGTACCTTTTCCGAGTGAATGCAACAAAATTTCTACATAGCATAAAATAAAGTCCCCGGTAGGCCTCTGGTTGTTTGTTCGGGCTAATCTCGAGAACCACTGGACGGATTGTGATGCGGTTTGCACCGCTTTATAGAGCATTTCTCGCGGAAAGTTTGCGCATATGAAATATTAACCCATGGTAAGCGGGAGTGGAGCAGTGATGATTTTAGTGAAGCATTCTTCCTTGAAAATGTTCTATGGGGTGGTGGGTGCCGCATCACGGTCCGGTGGTTCTCGAGATTAGCTCGAACAAACAGGAGGTAAAGTCCCCTTACCGAGGACTTTATTTTATACTATGTAGAGATATATATAAAAAAGCCCGGGCAACGCCGGGTACTTTAACCTGCCGGCGGGCGCGCCTAAAAGTTTTACACGAGCGGTCGCGTCGTGTACTCCGTACACGGGGGTCAGTTTTGGCTGAAAAACGGTTTTACCGTGATGTATTGTACCAAGCACCCCTATGTATTCTTCCAGCGGACATGTTTGCATCGTGCTACGTACTTGTCAGGTTCAAATTCAGTTTGGAAGTGTCTCTGATTGAATGAAAATGAAAGTATGCCGCGTATCCAGCCGACGAGCGCGCCCGTGTACTCACAAGTTTCCCAGTTGTCCGCCTCCAATTGCTTTGGTTTTTGGATATGTTTTAGAAGACAGAAAAATCGGAAACAGGTATTTTTTTAATTTGGCCTGTTCGCATATTTAGGAGGTGAAACCACCCCTCAAAGGTGTTCAGGTGGTCGTCTCCGATTGCTTTGGTTTTTGGATTATTATGACGCAAATGAAATTTATATGAAGTTTTACTCAACACAATTTTGTAACCTTTATGAACTTTGAGGGGTGGTTTCACCTCCTAAATATGAAAACGGGCCGCTATAAAAAACAAGTATATCTTATTTTTCTGTCCTCTAAACATATCCAAAAACCAGAACAATCGGAGACGAACACCTGGAAACCTGTAAGGGGTGGTTTCACCCCTTAACACGCGAACAGGCCAAAAAAAACACCAGTTTCTTATTTTTCTGTCTTCTAAAACATATTCAAAAACCAAAGCAATTGGAGGGGGGCACCTGGAAAACTTGGCAGGATACGCGGCATGCTTTCGTTTTCATTCAATCAGAGACACTTCCAAACTGAATTTGAACCTGACAAGTATGTGGCATGATACAAAAATGTCCGCTGGAAGAATACATAGGGGTGCTGGGTACAATACATCACGGTAAAACGGGTTTTTCAGCCAAAAACTGACCTCCGTGTACTGAGTACACGTGCGCCGCCCGCCGGCGGGTTGAGCTAGTTATACAATAAACAAGTAAAGTATTCAAACAAAGAAGACCTATTAATTCCCATTCACAGGAAATGATTGATTCATATTGGAATTAAATGACAAACCAATAATTTTATAATAGAAATCCTTCATATTTCCACAACTGAAACAACTATTGTTACATTTTCATAGTTCACGTCACAAAAAGAAACAAATAAAAGAAGTAAACGAACACAAAACAAATAAAACTTTGACATGATCAATATTACCTCCCCACATACCGGCTTGATTGCCGGTACCTGTTGTCCATTGACCAGCGGCAGTGTTTGGTTGAGAAGATGCAGGAGCACCGGTCCACATATTGGATGAATCAGCGGCATCATCATCTTCACCCCAAGTTCCACCAATGTTTGTTGCTGGAGTACGGCCCCAAGGTGTTTTTGGTTGTTGCTGAGGTGGTGGTTGACCACCGTTTCTGATATTTGCTTCCCACAGGTCTGTGCCATTGTTCACTGGTGGTTTCCACACTGGGACGCCATCCTTACTTACACCAGGCTCTGGCGTAGTTGGAATATCCCAGTTCGTGTCCTGATTTACATGTTGCTAAAAAAGAAACAAAGGGTTTGATTGAAACACGTATCATTGTAAAACACTAATATAGAATAAATGCGTGAAGCCCCTACAACATTGATTACCATCTCCTTTCCCTGACAGGGTTATACTCTACACCGTCCCTTACTTTCCTCGATTATTGAACCACACACAGACATTTACTTTATTTTTACTTGTTTTGCAACAAATCAGCTTACGCTTAATATGATTTGAAATTAAATATGTAATTCGATTTGATGTCATTTAACCTTCAATATGTGGACAGGGGTGCAAACACACCCCAAGCTATTAAGAACGTAAATAAAAAGTTACCGAATGGAAAACTTTCCCAAGTATTCTTGTAGGAATGCTATCTGTGATATTTTTCACGCAGAATTTGATAAAAAAATAAATAAAAATCTGAAAACGGATTTATGAATTTTACTGGAAATTTTTTTTTACCCTTCAGTATGTACGTATTAACTATATTAAGCAATACATTGATTTACTTGCGTTGTTTGGTTGAAAGAACTTCCCAAAAACATCCTTACTTTTCAGACCATTACAGTCCCCCCCCCCCCCCAAGTAAATCACGCTTCGGAAGGTACCAAATCACTTTCAGCTATATGTAAACGAAGGATCACCGAGGTGGCATGGCATGAACTCATTTTACAGTAATTATCTGGAAAGAGAGTTCTTCGTTTTGTTTGGCCATTTCAGGGCCACACAGATGTTACGATTTTTCGTATGAAAATAGCAAAAAAAATATCAAAATCACGGCGTGTTTGGTATCATTTTCATCAGCATATCGCGCTGATGCGATATCAATAATTTCATACGAATAAATCCAAAAATATCAAACAATAAAAAACTTTCAACAGTAAATGATTTATCTTCGCCGCACGTTTTGGTTCTTAAATATTAATCATCGGTTGCTCGCTTTGAAGGCGGCATCTAGTTCCAAGAAACGTCCTGATACAGGAGTATCCATTTAAGACTGGCGGCGCTCGCACGAGTACAAATGAGAACGGCAACAGTGTCATACATATGTAGCGACCAGAGTCGGTAACTATCGATGCGCCCTCTAGTTTTAATTAGGTTAAGTTAAGATAGTTTGTTTCAAGGCGCTAGTCACTAAGTTCAGAATTTTTAGGATAAGTAGTTGGTAAGCCCAGTTCTAAGCGAAGCGCCCCGGCTCTATGTAAGAGAAAGGCAGAACGAACAAAGAGTCCCAAGAGTGCGGACGCGAGGAATAAAAGTTACGTTTCCTTGCACCCACGTTAGGCCGTTCCGAAAAGAAATGAAAATGATTGTCGCTTTAGACCTTAGTGCGGGAAAGTTGTGTCTTAGGATCAATAACAACTGTGCAAAATTTCTGCCCTGTGAGTTAATATCTTCTGTTCCGGCAAGAGTCTGAAATTTCGAAATTTGAGTAAAAAGTATAAAAATGATCTTGCAGCCTTCCTCCCACCCATCTGGCAACAGAGCAAATCAGAACTCATCGCGTAAAGGTGGCTGCTTGTGGAGTTCCTCCTTTTCCCATTCCAACCACCCTACCTTGTGGACTAGAAGGCAAAATTTGATAAAAATGTCCTAACTACGGAAGGAGACTCGAAGTCGGGTTTATAGACTTGATGAAGTGGAAACATGAGACTGGTACTCAAAGGCGGGCATATGCGTTGACTCCAATCACTTCTCTGCATGCCTCTGTTACGAGCTCTATACGCTCCACAGCCTGAGTGTGGTAAGGGTGTGCCTCGAAGTCCCAGGATTTGGGGATCCCTTCCTCCTCCAGCATTTTTTTCAGGGAGATGGTTTCAACCGAGTCCTATATACGTGGTGAAGTTATTGAACGTACGTCCCAATTGATTAAGTCAGTATAATCGGTAGCATCAAAATTCAACGAAGGTGGAGAACATTTTCGGATTTCTACCGACTATAGTTCCCACGTGCTGGCAGCACGATACGCACAGCAAGTTCTTTGATGTTGTCTCTGTGATCAGTTAACATAGTCAAAAATATTATATTATATTGTTGCGAGCACCAGGTATAGGCCCGTGCATGGCCTGCTGGTACTCGCAGCTGAAGAGAGAAGGTCGACTCCCCGGAAGAACGATCAGCATATCGACCAGAGGGACTGTTTTGTGCGTAGGTGTATAGCTTGTACCATTGTAAACCTATAGCTACTACTGAAATATAGTTGTACTGTGTGTACACCCGTGTATTATTCACTCTTTTGCGGCGGGGTGGCCAACGAGGAAGCACCCCGGTGCAACATTATATTATATTATACAATCCTCTCGTTACTTAGCCAAGAAATACAGGTCAATGATTGATAAGATAATTTCAAATAACGCATACTTCGCCTTATCAGAAAACGTACTTTTGGCTATGGTAACTGATGACAGAGACAACTGTCGATGACAGACATCAGAGAACATGCTGTGCGTAGAGTGCTGCCAGCAAGGTCGTAAAGCTCGTAACAGAGGCATCCAGCAAAATAATTGGAGCCCACGCAAGGGATGGATTCATTCGGGTCACCCTTGAGTCGTGCAGTCATATGACAGCCTTTGAGTACAAATCTCATGTTTCCACTTCATCAAGTCTATAAGCCCGACTTCTAGTACCCTTTCGCGATTAGGACATTTTTATCAAATTTCGTCTTCTAATCCATAAGGTAGGGTGGTTGGAATAGGATAAGGAGGGAGGAGGGGTGGGAGGAGGGCTGCGAGATCATTTTTATACTTTTTACTCAAATTACGAAATTTCAAAGCTCTTGCCGTAACAGAAGATATTAACTCACAGGGCTGAAATTTCGCACTGTTGTTATTGATCCCAAGACACAACTTTCCTGCACTAAGGCCTAACGCAACAATCATTTTCATTTTTGTCGGGACGGCCTAATCCACGTGCCTTCCACGACGAGAACTCTCCACTCGCTCTCCCGTTGGCCGAACTGAGACACCACACATATCTCTATACATCCGCCAGATGCCGCATAGATATGGGCTGTTGCTAAAATTACAGGGTTATCCACTTAAAACTGGCAAAAAATATATAATATTACACTTTTAGCAACAGCCCATAGATGGCGGATGTATCGACATATGATTGTAGTAGTAAGTATGCATGTGACGCTGTTACCGTTCTCGTTTGTACTCGCGCGAGCGCCGCCAACCTTAAATGGATAACCCTGTACTTGGATGAAATAAACACTTCGATTTTTTGACTATGTAGGGTGTCGGCACTGTATGTGAATAGTTAAGAACATCAGTTCTTAATGTATAAAAATTCAAAAGATTCGAAAGTACGAAAAGATTCATTCATGTGAAAGTCGTATGATACGACGCCAAAAATCAAAGGTGAAACCGAAGGGTTGAAAAGTTGGCGGAGGGTCGGCCAATTCAATTAAGGCCCAGACAAACCCGCTACGACGATTTTTTACCTGTGGTCACTATGTTCAAAGTTACCGATTCGCAAAACGTTCCAGTTTGGCTTCAGCAACTGTATAACAGCCCTGAGTGCAGTACCACCGGCATTGGCATCACCCACGGTACACCGCATGGAGTCTGTGCGTGCTTGCAAGTAACATTCGGTAGTGTTGGCCTAACTTGGCTCGCTTTCGGGCATGCCCATATACGTAAACTCTCGCTATGAGCGCATTTCAACTATGCGATGAACGCGCGTCGGTTTCCCCACCACTTCTTGGAATCCGTCGGTCAAGAGTGAGAGAATCCGAGAGTGAGCGAAGAGTCGACATAACGTCACCGTCTTGCTTCGTCTTTCACAAGCCTAATTGCCTACGCTCTGCCTCACCCTCACGCCATCGGCGGCTCGAAATTGTCGACGCTATGCGTTGAGTTTCGCCGTCATCCCGAGCGCGCACTTATAAGGGGGTGAGTACGGGTAAATCGGGTAACAGGGTTCCTCAATAAAATTAGTAAATAGTACAAAGCTTTTTTTATCGGACTTGCAGATATCAGATTTGACTATTCACAAATCAGCCCCGGTGGTTATGTTCTGACACAGCCATTAATAGTTTAATCGATTTAGTTGCGACCTATAGCGGGGGCAGCATGCGGCACGTGCCGGGGGGGGTCCCTCGAGGCGTCACTCGGGCCATGCGGCCAGTGAGTGTACAAACAATCGGAGAGCGGGAGTTCCTCCAGGACTGACCGCGCCGCCCGGTGTGGCCGCATCTCTTTCCCCTGCGCTGCCATGGGGACCAAGAGCCTTCCTTCAACGGCCGGGGCCGAGCAGGGAGGGACGATTTGCCACCTGGTCCAGAGGACCACACCATCTACCTTGCACGGCCCAGGAAGACGGGCCTCCTCCCAAAGGAGGAGGGAATGGCTTTGGATGGCCGCTTCCTCATGGTACGCATTATAGGCCCGCGCCAGCATGCGGACGGACCGTACTCACGGGGTGACCATCGACGAGGGTGGGCGATCCCTATCTAAGACGCACGCGTAGGTGCGCCGGAGTTATTATGCATTGCGCAAGCCACCCTCTCCGGCCTTGACGCTACCAGCCCGACACTAAATGAATTCGCGGTATATGGAACCGTGTCTCGACGCCGCTCTACCAGATCTTCTATCCACCTTGTTAGCTCGCTTTTACACGTCGTCCTGAATCCGGTAGTTGCCGGGTCCACTTCACGTTCCCGCTAAAAGCCCCCGGAGTGCGCGAGCACGAGCGTACGATGCCTCCGGCCTGTTCGGGTGACGGCATTTACCCTCATAAGGCTAGCCGTACCTCTCTCCCCATTGACTCGACTCCCTGGCACTCCCCCTTTCATTCCTGTTTCCTGAGACCACAGCTATCCTATATTGCAACTCTGCCCCATTGCCCCCCCCCCCTGACCTACGCTCTTTAATCGCAAAAGCATAGGAAGAAAAGCCCCCCCCCCCCCCCGCACCCATTCCAGGTTAGATCAGATCTGATATGTTGTTACAAGATCTGATAGCGAGGCACGGTCCAGAATTGGGAGGTCACCACCCGCTCCTAACGGCACCCCGCAGCATTCCTGAAGAGGTGTGTAGAAGCCGGTGCGCCGGTATCGCTAAGCGCTTGGGGCGCTAACTCCATTCCTACTTTATTTCTCGTGACATCGCTACCCTTCCGCGGTTCCGGACTGAACATGCCACGGTTGGGGTAGCTGCCGCACCATCTTGCTCTTAGTGGCTGTCTTTCTATTAACCAATCTATAAACTTTCAATAAACCAATCGCGGCTCCGGCCTCCTTCTCAATCAACTTCCGAGTCACTGACCGAGAAGGAGGCCAGCGTGAAGGTCCTCCCCTACAGCCATTAATAACGAGCCACCAAGAAACGAATACATCCGAAACTAACCGAAGGGCCAGTGCCGAACCTCTGTCTTTTCCCCTCCACTCTTACGTTTCCCTCGCCTAAAGAAGCAGCTTACGCTCCGGCTATATATGTCTATGGCATAGACTCTATGCTGTCGGATGCTATTGCCACTTATGTCGCCGGGTGGGCATACGAACAAGAGTTCGTTTTATCGGAACGAGAGTGCGGCAAATTAATGTAGTAGCCTTACTTTTTGCGAATCGGTAACTGTAAACATAGTGGTCATAGGTAAAAAATTGTCGTAGTGGATTCGCCGGGCGCTCAATAGATCCGGCAGAAACACATTTTAAAATGAGCTAAAGATCATCCTTTGCCGAGATGCAACGAGTTAAAGAAAAAATTAAATTTGTACAATTGGGATGTATATTTTCGAACGGATATGGGTCCGAAATGTTAACAAAATCGAAAAAGCAACCCATGCATCTTAAAGAGGAAGGACTCATCTTTCTATTGCTATTTTGTTGAACATTCTACGACGATTCCATCTCTCTCTACATTTTTGCTACAAAGTTGAATAACTTGGCCAAAAAAAATCGTACAGCGACCAATGAGCACTGATTTGACAGAAGTAAGCAGTCGCTCTCGACTGGTCTAAATGTAACCTGTCTGAAATTTTTCATTCGCTCAAAGTAACGTTACAAATTTGAACAAAATATTTTAAAATTGTCACAGTGAAGCAATACAGCTAAATTTTTTATAAAAAAAACCGCTGCTGAAAGTAAAGATTCCACACTTTCAAACGATATTTTAACGGTATCGAATGCGACTTGTCTCCATACAGGTGGTCCCTTAATTTTTTTGAGGAGTGTAGGTACATGAGTACACACAGTCGAGACTCCTGCAGAAGTATAGCAACTGGTGATTTCACTTCAATAATTAATGAATGCTTTTAATTATCATGAAAACCACTTTATCGAAATGATTGCAAAACATAAAATAAATTTTCTTGGCACAAAGAAAGCAAACAATCACGCATACGACAACAAACACCTTAAAATTAGAATGAAATAATAAAGACACTTACACGGCCCCAACCATCTTGACTAAAAAGTGCTTCCCTCATTGTATTCAACTGCTCCAACTGCTGTTTTGTCGAAGGATTATTGCTAGCAGATGTATTACTACTATTAACAGATCCCTGAGCTTGATTATTCGGCTGATTATTATTGCTACTGGAGTTTGACTGTTGCTGCTGCTGCTGCTGCTGTTGCTGTTGTTGCGGTGTATTATTGTTATTGTTTTGCACAGAAGGATTTTGGCTAGGCCCTCCAGGATTGTTAGATTTTCCTTGTGACCATTGGTTATTGTTCGGACCACCTTGACTTGTACTGCTTGACTGAGACGTTGGTGGACCGGGTTGCTGATTCGTTTGTTGATTTGGATTATTCATCTTGTTTACGTTACCTACGTCAGAATAAGCGACCATCCAAATAAATAACAATCACTTAATTATTTCTTGGTAAATATTCTTTAAAAAAAAAGAGGGTTCCAACAACGGGGTCACCGATTTGATCAAAATTCTTCTAATGAACCTAAAGCAAAAGTTAGGGGATTCATATTTGTTTATGCGAATGAACACTATTTACAAATCTGTAACGTTAAGAATTCGCCAGACATGTGATGCACCTTAGTCATCTAAAGTACATCCTGGTCCAAAGTAGTCAGGAAGGCTGGCTATCGTACCTACTATACTCTACGAATTCGAGGTTCATACATACAAAAATCTTAGTGTCTATTTTTTTTCGTTTATTTTAAATCCCATATTCGTAAAAATTCGCATAACTTACCGCATTACTAAAAACTTTTTGTAACACAAGATGAAACATAAAATACAGCAAAAACATAACCCGCGTTGGAAAAAATTATTATAACAATCATCGGTTGCTTCTATTTTGAAAGGGGAGTTAATTCTGTCGATTCTGAACACACAAATGTCATACGGGTATAGCGATTTAACTTGAAAGTCCAAAAGATATTATTAATGTGGCAATTGTGGCAGACTTTGACGTGCCTTAGCTTTCTAGATAAAACGTTGTCTCCTCGTGTATTAATCGTATTGGCATACTTTTCTTCTAGTTTTATTCAGAAAAGATTAAACGTCGTAAACAAATTTTTGTTAAGATGTAAAGTCATTTTACAATGCAATAAGTACAAATTAATTCTTATTTTGCAATACTGTTCTCAAACATTGGGAGATGCATAATTTTTTTGGAAACATTTGTTTGGAAAGTTATCGTTACAAAGAGTGAAGAAACTTTACAGGCTCTGGCCGGGTACAGTAAGAGATCCGCGTGTCCTAGTCCAATTCACCGCATTCGTTGAAAGCAGACTTATTCTAACAAAATCTACAAATGGAGCTGACAAACTTACAAAATGAAGAGGAAAGTTCAAAAGATCTAACGTCAATGTCTCAGATTTTTGAAAAATCCCTATCGCAGTGAGATCTACACAATGACAGTTCAAACCTTTCTGAATAAGACTACAAAGAAAGCATGCCAATACGGTTGATAATTCCAGAGCTAAATTTTTTTTTAAATGTTGAATTACACCTAGATATTCCAAAAAGATCAATGTTTTCCAAAAAATTGGGGACCGAAATTCGCAAAAATCGAAGATATAGACATTAGAAGTGAAGTATGCTCACTGATGATAGAGGCGTAACAACATTAATAACATTTAGGGTTGAAAATAAAAAATACACATTTCATTTAGTCTTCATAAATAAGAAATGTTCGAAACGCATTTAAATTTTCAAAATTTAAAAAAAAAGGACATGAAATCTTGTCCATTTTATGCAATAAAAAGGAAACCATGAATCAAATAAAAAATCCGCGAAGTCCAAAACCTGAGGAATTGTGTATGATATAGCCATGCAATACTTGAAGTGAATCGGTTTAATAGTTTTTGAGTAATCGTGAGTACCATGTTTGAAAATCTGGGTTCTAGAATAATGCATTTGAATATGTCACTTCTAATATCTATACCTTCGATATTTCTGCGAATTTCAGTCCCAAATTTTGGGAAAACATTCTTGGCATATCAAACAATGAAAATATGTAAGAAACAAATTGATCTGTTTGGAATATTTACGTTATGTTCCCCCTTAAATTTATAAATAAAATAGACCTTGAAAATAAAAAATACACATTTCCTTTATAGCATTCAAAAATAAAAAGTGATCGAAAAGCATTTCACGCTTCCAAAATTAAAAAATAAAATTGTTTACCTTTCCCATTTTCCGGATTTTTTTCGAAAACCGTCTGTCGCACGAGGAAAAGTAATCTATGTATGTATGAAGAGAACTGGTTTAAAATGAGTCCTCCTTGCTAATTCACGGGTGTGAAAAGATTGCGTTTTATTTATCTGAGGCGTGCGTTACAAAAATGCGCAACGCGTGTCTCGATGCCAGAGAAGAAGTGGCGTTTCTTGCAGCGCACCGCGTCCCTAAGCTCCCGAGCCTTCCCGAGGCTCGCCGAAGATTTACGAGCACTCGCGGGCTCTACGTGCCGCGCGAATGTGGCTGACGCCACATAGGTATATGTACAGGGTCATCCATTAAAACTGCAACCTACGCGTGCGCGAACAGACGAAATGGCAACACCGCTGGACAGCAGTGATGCCCGAGTTCCGAAAATTGTAGGATGGTCTCTTTTAAATTAACGTCGCAAAGAGCTATTGGGAATTTCCCGGCCCAGGTAATCGAGCCGCGCGCACCGTTTTTATGACCGGTTTACCACTCGCACCCCAGATTACTGTAATGAGGTTGAAAATAATGTCGATTTATATCGTACCCGTCTCAATTTCAAAAATGTTAGCTACGACAGCTGCGTGTAAAAGCCACAATAATGGCGCATCGTTCCAAAAAATGACATTAACGGAAGCCGGTATAGGCGTGGTGTTGAGTAGCTAAACCATTTAGACACAAAAATTCCAGAAAAAAATTCAAACACCGCTACAATCAAAGACACGTCCCATTAGCTACCCCTTAGTCTGATCTAGGTATGCACTGCATTAAGGATAAAATCATGAAAAAGAAAACCAGAACAATAGATTATGAGGTCTGCAGAACTAACACATAATGAATAAAAAATTAATTTCTCAATTTCTGAAAGTAATGATATAGAAACAACTAGCCTATTGTTTATCAACACCACGAATTTTAAAAACATTAAATACAGTATCAAATAAACAGTTTGCAAAAGCTTTTTACAACAATTATGGTTAAAAAATTGATAGAAAAAATTAAGTGAATGTAAAATATGTTAAATTATCCATCATTAAGAGGGAATAATTTTTATCTCATTTTTCGGCGCAAATTGCATTCCAATAACTTTTATAGTTCAAAAGTTATACGAAAAAGGCCCCAAATTTTTCAACTCGGGCCGGGAAATTCTGAATAGCTCTTTGCGACGTTAATTTGAAGGAGACATTCCCAAAATTCTCGAAGCTCGGGCATCACTGTTGCCCAGCGGTCGCTGGCAACTCTCCGAACGCCGCGACAGTGCATGGTTGTAGTGGAATGTGTCCGCCAGGCGCTGTTGCCATTTTACCTGTTCGCGCGAGCGCGGGTTGCAGGATAAAACGCTGACCCTGTATACATATAATAATATAAATTATAATACAATAGGCTTCTATTTGTAGCTGGCAATATAACACGCTGCAACGAGACGAATCCCCTTGTATGTAGTAAAACGGTCAACATTGACATTTCAATTGTTTGATAAAGTATTACTTCTGACATATACGTCTGGAAAACGTATATAATTGTTGGGGAAGTATTAAAATAATGGATTAACCCTTAACTGGTATTTTGGGGTCGCTCATGACCCCAGGCACGCAAAGTTCGCTGCAAAATTTTTGGTTGTCTAAGCTTGTAAACTGTTTTTCTAATTAATTTTATAATAATAGTTTAACTTTCTAGGTTTCTATTATTTTATACATTACCTAAGAACAAAATATTTATAGAGGTTGATCTAGGGTCGACTTTACAAATTTCTGTGTCCTTTTTTATTTGGGGTCTGCCACGACCCCAGTATACCAGCCACGTTTGCCAAAAACAGTATACCAGTTAAGGGTTAAGTCTAGCGTCGAAATGTCGATGTGCCCGCCGGCCGAGACTTTGCTCACGTCTAGCAAGGTGTTAGTTTCGCGATTTTCGTCTGGCAATTGTGTATCAGTGTTAAAGGGGTTCTAACGTAAATTTTAAAAACAGAAACAGCCATTTATCTGCGACATAAATGATCATTGTAAAAATGCAACTTTATCAGCATCTAGCACCCCTTAAGTTCTAATAAAAACGTCTGGCAACATTTTTTTGTAACTTACCATTATGTTACTGATTACCAGACAAAAAATCAGCCATTAAAAAATGGCATACTTTTTTTTTGCACTTTCAAGGTACGCCCCCGTGTCGTTATTCTAACGCCCGATTGCCAGACGATGGTTTCCATCATCGTCTGTATACATGATTTCATAAAATCAGAATTATTTTCATTAACCCTCGGTTGTCACACCTACTTTTTCGAACGCCGTTGTCCCTCTGGGCCAATTTGACCTTGCCAATTTTCAATCAGTTGTTATATAAAAACTATTTGTTAAATTAAGTCTAAAAAATTCTGAGGTAAAGTTTGAACCTTGTAGAATATATGTCCATCGTTGAAAGTTGGCATTTAAAATGTCATCATGCTTTAAAAAAAAATGAAGCATTAAGAGTTCCGACAAAATGTTTTTTGCTTAAAAAATTGCAGGGTTAATTTGACCCAGTGTGCCAACCGAGGGTTAAAAAATGACGTGCGAAAAATGTTCACTGGCTCTCAGTCCATAAGACCCGACTGTTCCTCTCAGAATTGCGGTCGGAGTTTCGCTCATTTCTGTTAGAAATGCTCTGAACTCAGTTTTGCTCATCTCACAATACGGTCAGACTTTCTCGACCGAAACGCAATCGGTCAGGCATTTCGGTTACCTTTTACATCCTCTCACTATTACGGTCAGAATTTCTCTCATCTCTTATTAGGGGTGCAGGTCATTGAAAGATATATAACCGATCATGAATTTCGGTTACTGCTTCAGTCTCGACTCCCTGGTTTTCACCCCGTAAATATCAATAAGGCGTTACAAAAAAAAAATTGGGCATCCAACATTCTGCTTGTGTGCAAAGTTTGAATAAAATCCGAGCGAACGAACTGTATGATGTCCCGTGTATGCAGAATGACGCAATTTTTAAAGAGAATGAATTAAGCTATTCTAAGTTTTAACTTGAAAGTTATTCCACTTCGTTCGCAAAGGAGTTAGAAGCTCGCGGCTCGGAATTGACTGCGAGCTCGGAAGGGGATACGCTTCTGACAAGGGAAGATCCCGAACCCGAAAATTCAAAAAATTCTGAAACTTTGTTAATATGTAGGGGATTTCCTCCTGATTGCAACGCAATTTTTGTTTGCTCCCCAAATTCACTCAAAGGGGGTGAAATTAACCCCTGAAAATTCGGCTATTTTCCGATTTTGTGTTGTAACTCGCGAACTGTAAGAGATAGAAAAAAAGTTTCAAGGCAAAAGTTACTTTTTTTAATTAGATCTAGCATTTGGTAAAAAAAAATTATTTTACAGTTCCCAAGTTATCACACAAAATTGGAAAATAACCGAATTTTCAGGGGCCAATTACACCCCATTAAAGTGAATTTGGGCAGTAAACAAAAATTGCGTCGTAATCAGGAGGAAATTCCCTACATATTCACAAAGGTTCAGAATTTTTTGAATTTCCGGGTTCAGAATGTTCCCTTGTGAGTGCTGACTTCTCGCTTCTGTGTTATGGGGGGTGAGAGCCAGAGGAAATGACAGCAAAGCAGAGAAATTAAAAGTGTGCGAGGAATGGTACGAGACAGATGAAGCATGACACTTTGTTCTACTCCGTCTTTCGAACGGCTGACACTCTCTTTCACGTACTTCGTCCTTGTGTGAATCTATGCGAAAAGAACAGTGGGTTCATTTTTTTCTATTCTTTAGAATAATAGAGATATTTCAAGCGAACAGAGTAATCATAATCATGTAGTTCTGCTTATAATTTGGCCAGTCATTTTCACTGCTGTTATTTTTGCTTAAAAGGTTCACAGACGTTATAATTTTTCTTACGACTGTCTGACCGATACTCGAAGTGTCTGTGAACTTGTTTGACACAGTCGTATCGGGTGGTAGTACAACAGCACATTCATGCAACCTCTTGTACAGGGTATTAAGGGGGTATTCTACCCAAAAATTCGATATTTTTTTTATTTTCTGATAGTTTAGGGTTTCGAAAATATGTCCATAAAATATTAAGGTGAAATTCGTAGAACTCCCAGAGTTATATGGGCTTAAGGCCGCAGCGTTGCACGTAATGCTTCCCTCAACCCTTGTATCTAAAGAGGCTATGACTGCCAGCTGAGTAGAGAGAGCTGCCCAACATGATTTTTTTAAGCTGAGGAAGGTTTCCTCTACGGTCCTGGTATAGCAGATTAGGGATAAGTTACAGAAATTAGTCATTATCTACCGTAACTTCAGTCCTATAGGTCGTAACTGCATGAAAAACTTTAAACGCGTTTTTCTCGAAACAATTTTTTTAAATCGGGCGCACATTTTTCTCAAAAACTACTGGACCGATTGAGCTAAAATTTGACACACATTCAAAGTGAATGTGTACCTGTAGCCCGAACTAGAATTATATCAATAGTTTTAATACAACCTCCCCCACACCTTGTTTTAACTCAAGAAAAGACGGAAAAATCAAATATAAATTTTTAAACAGTTGCGATTTCGGTAACAATATCCGCACTTGGTTACATCTAGTTCGAGCGATAACTACCCTCATATAGTTTAAAAAAATCTTTGGTACATTCGTTTCAGATGATTAGGACGGCCGCAATTCGTGCGCCCGATGGGGCCGGTTTTTGATGACATGACCTGCGCTTCGGCGTGTAACTTGTAGAAATTTCAATATAATGCATTCCAAAAATTTGTGTTGATAGGTCAAACGTTACTAAATATGTGTGCAAAACCCCTGCCCTGTAGGCGCGATAGGTTTTCCAGAATTAATTTCCAAATATCACCTTCAAAAACGAGTGTCTAGACTAGAATACCCCCTTAAAAAAAGTATAGTTCACCGCTTGGAGGGGTGAATCTACACCCCCGGATCGGTGGAGATTTGCAAAAAAAATTGCTGCAAAATTGTTTATAATGTTAATTTTTTTACATCAACATATTCTGCTTGGTGGAAAGAGAAAAAGTTTGAAAGAAGCCATATGTCACCGTTTCGTGGGGAAAAATTGTTAAAGATTTCGAAACGATTTGAATGTGTAGAGTTGCACGTAGATCTATGGGCCCATTACCACCACTTTGCCGTTTGTCAGTATCTACTACCTGAAGGGTAGTTGCCTGGGGTAGATTGGGCTCTACGCAGACACAGCACGGCGTTTAAGGGGTCTTTCCACTGTGACGCCCTGATAAAGTACCGCTGTTTGGAATTTTTTTTGTCTCAAAAAGAATGTGTTTACTAAATTGAAGTTTTTCCTATTTATTAATACGTGCTTTGAGAATACAAAATTATTTTATTCATGCTTTTTTAATGCTTGCTTGCGCCAAAATAAATGGGTGTGATATGCGCTGTAAAATAAAAGACGCCCCAACTGCGTGATCGATTTTAGAGGAACCGTGTGTCTGAAACAAAAACACCAAATAGATTTCTAAACCGTGTGACTGTCGCTATGGCAGGGACTAAGATTAATTAGACTGATGAAGAATGAACAAAATAGCGGACGTCCAAAGTTGAACTATCGAAATTAGCTAAATTTTTTAATCATTCTGCGACGTAAAAGATGAGGAAAAAACAACGAAAATGTGTGATTCTAGTTCGGGCCATAGCGACAGTCATGCTGATTTCAAACCTCCCTGATACCACAGCCCCAGATACACGGTTCCTCCAAAATCGACCACGCAGTCGAAGCGTCTTTTTTCCCAGTGCATATTAATTACACACCCTTATTTTGGGGCAAGCAACCATTCAAAAAATATGAAAAAAAATGGTTGTATTCCCAAAACATATATTAATAAATAGAAAAAAAAACTTCAATTTAGTAAACACTTTCTTCGTGCGACAAAAACAGTTCTAAACAGCGCTACTTTATCAGGGGTCACAGTGGATAGACTCCTTCTTAAAGGGAGAGAAAACCGTGCAAGGTGCATTGACCTAGTACGTTGTAAAAACAATTTAACATTAATTTACAATGTTATAAACAATTTTGCAGCAAATTTTTGTTTGCAAATCTCCACCGATCCGGGGGTGTAGATTTACCCCTCCAAGCGGTGAACAATACTTTTTTAACACTCTGTACAATTCAGATTACAACAAGTCTGTTTAACGACTAATCGGAAACCAATTATGGTTTAGCCCGTACAATTTCAGTTTCGCTGCACATAATTGTTACTCGTAATTCCACTAATAAGTTGAATGTTTCGTTATGTAACACCCAAATAGTTTATAAAGTCAAACGGTTCACGTCTTTTTAAAAATGCCGTTGCAATAATTCACGTTGCCTTTTGCACTGTTACTGAGGTCATAGGAATTCCCTAGTATTTCTTCTTACGATGAGTTGTGACGTGTGTGACAAAATAGTCGTACAAATCATTACAACCATCTCCTTAAACATATAGCACAACAAATCGTACGAAAAAACGTAACAATTATGGACCCTTTTACTCCGCGTCGCGAATCCTTCTGCGGCCACACTTTCGAAATTTTTATTTCTATATTTTCGATTACATGTCTGTAAGAGTGTTACCAATGGATTAATGATTTTCTGATAACGAGTCCAAATATATTCTTATTAAAATAACTTTGGACTATATGTAATGTGCGATCAATTTACAGCATTCAGTCACCGGAATTACATGTACCTAGTTGAAAATAACTCAAATAATCGGGTCAGGCATAATAGCAGCTACGCTGACAAGGGAAGGACACCGTGAGGCACCCATCGATTTTGATGAGCCTTGGCGCGATGAATCTATGTCAAAAATAAGTAAATAGGTATCCGAGTGTTTCTGCCAATGGTCCTTAATAATAGAGATATTTACATGGAAATTATTAAAAATTTCATAGTGGCCGTGGGGTTTTAATGGGTAAAAATTTCACACTACCCTGGCGCCCCCGAGTATTCCCCTCTGAAAGAGTCGGGGAGCCTTTTGAAGATTTCCCCAAGTTAAAAAAAAAATTATAAAAAAATAATTTGTAAAAAAAATTTATAAAGTTTTTTTTAACATGGAGACATCATCAAAAAAGCACCCCGATACCTCCAGAAGGGAATCTCCCGCGGACGCCAGGGTAGTGTGGAATTTTTACCCACTAAAACCCTAAATTTTTAATAATTTACTTATTTTCGACATAGATTCATCGTGCCAAGGCTCATCAAAATCGATGGGTGCCTCATGGTGTCCTCCCCTTGCGAGCCTCGCCCATTCCGTTATTTGCTATACTAATTGAACAATTGCTTCTGTATCATATGTTGGAATAAAGACGATTTATTGAACTATAAACGCTTAAATATCACAGAATGAGGTCGAAATTCCCGAAATCAGCGATTTTCGAAATTTATAGCTCAGAGCAACGTTAACCAATTTTGATGAAATTTTAGGCACGTATATAACTTACTTAAATCTACAAGCGGGTTTTTCGAATTTTCGTTGCAGGCTCATAAAAAAAAAGTTTAAAAACGACCTTTTCTATTATTTATTATTTTTTTTTTTTTAGTATTTCGACTAAGTGCATATTTTTCAAAACGACGAATCACGTCACTTAACAAATTAATCCTTCAGCTTCTCAAAAAAAAAATCAAGTCGTTTGGATTAATTTTAAAAAAGTTATGCGATTTTAAAAGGTGGCCGAATACTTTTGCACACCACTGTATGTATAGAGTAAAGTTGTTCGTGCTGATGTTTAAAGGTGACCAAAATCAGTGATGTGCACCTAATTCAGCATAATTACCATTTATATAAGTAGCTCTCAAAAACTGTAAGAGACCGCCGATTAAGTTATACCTAAGGAAAACTTACTCGGGGTCATGTACTTCACATCATATGTGAAGGGCTAGGTCATCAGAGCTGCCTTCCCTATACTGCACAATTACAGCAGTATAGAGGCTTTCGCAAATAATGAAGATGTTGATGTGCTCGACATGTTTGTACGATGCGTTAAAAATTCAAACACCACTGTACCGCGTCGAACATCTTCGTTGAGGACAATCGGAACGAAAATACTTTCGCAAACTAAGAGGAACAAGTTAAGAAATTACTATACACTTTTCAAATGCAAAAGGGATTATTTTCAATGCAAAACTTAATAGGCCAAATTGAAACTCTAATTACACAGTTCGACAGCCATCTGGACTTATAACATTCAATAGCCGTTTCTTATAGGTTTTCGTGCTGTTTTTGAGAAATTCAATTCTGAAAAAAAAACTGCTAATTTTTATTCTCCGAACCCTCCCGAATATAACGATATAAGTTATTATTGCATTATGAACATTTAAGTATGTTTAAACATCGATCAAAGGAAAAAGGACACCCGAAATGCACCCATTTTTCAAGATATTTTTCAATTTATTTCCAAAACTAAAGGTCTAGGAGAAAATCTGATTACTCCACGCGACGCGGCAGATATTTTTCCTTCGGAAAGCATCAACAGAAGTAGTAAGTCACATTTTGTTTTCAATACAGGAACGAAATAGTTTGGTAAAACGTGCGGCGTCGACAGTGGTAGTCAACGGCGGCGCGCGATCCACTGCCGCTCAGCGTAACAAAATCGCTTAACGCGCGTGACTACCACTGTCGGCATCGCGCGTTTTGCCAAACTATTTCGCTTATGTATTGAAAACAAAACGCAACTTACCACTTCTGTTGACGGTTTCCGATGGAAAAATGTCTGCTACATCACGTGGAATGGTCGGATTTTCTCCTAGACCCTTAGTTTTGGAAATAAATTGAAAGATATCTTGAAAAATGGGTGCATTTCGGGTGTCCTTTCCCCTTTGATCGTTGTTTAAACATATTTAAATGCTTATAATGCAATAATGACTTATATCGTTGTATTCGGGAGGGTGCAAAGAATAATTTGACGCCCCGAGCAACCGAAAAAGTATTACCGTTTCGACACAAAAGATGTTCAAAGTTGAAAATTTGCAGGGTTTTTTTTTCAAAATCGAATTTCTCAAAAACTGAGGGCGATGGCGACAAACGGTTTGCGGATTCGTTTTCAGGGCACGAAAACCTATAAGAAACGGCTATTGAATGTTACAAGTCCGAAAGAAAGTCAAATCGAGCAGGTTAAAAATATCATGGGAAACATGGAAAAATGTGTTAAAAAATGTTTAGAAAATAATAGTGACACGATTAAACATGAGTTGTGATAACATAATATGAATACATCATGTATATAATAGTATAATGTTCATAGAATATGAAATATCTTGCAAAGTATTAATTTTCATATGCCTATACCTTCATACTTTTATACGCAAAATAGAAAAAGAGGTACAGCCCATATCGTTCTCTAGCATGGAATAACCCTGTACATAGTCTTTTAAATTCCAAAACATGTTTTTAATTATGAAAGGTAACCAAATTAATAGATAACATTAGCGTAAATTTCTGTGTATCTCACTGGTATACTTAGACCATGCGACCAAAGTTGCTTACGCCTGAGAGGCATACTTGTACTGCAAAAGATTGCAGCTCCGAAAACTGATTATAATACTGAAGTTATGGAATTTGATTAAAATTGAGAAAGAAAATTACTCACCTGGAACATTTTGTCCACCGAGAGGTCCCTGAGTCTGACTCGGATTTGGATTGCCAGCAACAGATCGGTTTACATTATTCCCAGTCCAATTTCCGGGTGCCCCACTATTACCAGAAGTGTTTCCTGAATTTCCACCCCAAGCAGATTGATTGCTATTGTTGTTATTTGGTGTGCTGGTTTGCGCCGAACCCCAATTTGCAGCTCCCCCACTGTTCAATGAACTCTCGCCTCCGCCAGCTAATCTAAGGAGACTGGAAATTCCCCACCTCCTCTTATAACCTAAACTAGGCTCGTCTAAATCGCAAGCTGGCCCAAAGAGAACGTTTAATACGTGCTTAAGATGGTGTCTGTGAGCTTCTAGAGAATCTTTGGAAACTCCTAAGGATGCTGCTATGAGATTCCTTGCGCAATGAATGAGATGAGCTCGATTTGAGCTGTTCACGAAAACTTCTTTGTTTTGTTCTGCTTTTGAGAAGATCTCTTCTGATCGACTCGAAACAATTGAACTTCCTTCCAAGTCTTGGCTGTTCCTTGAACGGAGATGAATGCGATATCTATCAGACTGATTGCACTGATTAGGAAGGCCCACTGTAGTGGCATCTGTAGCTGCCTTCTTCAAATCCGAGGAATTTGTATCAAGACATTCATTGTCAATGTACTGGGCAGTTTGAAATGTCGAACCGATTAAAGCAAACCGATTAGGATTTATCGGACTTTCTACGAAATAGTTTTCAATGTTAAATCCGATAAGTTGATGTACTTTGTACAGCGTCTCTTTGAACCGATATAACTTATATCGATATAACTTATTCTTATGCGAAACTAGGCAGCAGTCAGTTTCTTGAAATCCACAAAAACGGAACGCTGTTGCTTCAGCATACTGTTGACCGTTCGAGTAGACAGTAATCTGAGATTTGATCGTTTCCAGTTGATCGTAACCATCATCTTTATTAACGTTTCGGTATATGATTTGTTCGTTACAACGACCAAAACATCTGAACGAATTGTCTTCTTTTTCTCTCTCTAAAAGAGAGTCATTATAATACCCCGTTAAAAAGTTCGGCAGACTGTCATAAAAATCGTGAGGAGTGTGCATTTGGTCGGGCCATAATGTCTCGAAGTAGTTCGGCCGAGATCCAGGTACACCGATTATTCGGGATGCAGATTGGCGTGTAAGCGTCATCGTAGGCTTGCAGGTAGTCATAGTAGGAATGTAGAGAGCGAACTCGGCGTGGTTCTCCCCCTTAACCCTAAATCTATCCCCTATAGTAGACTTAGAAAGAGACTTAACAAACTCAGGGTCTAGTCGCACATACGACCCCGAGCATCTATAGCTCGCGAAATAAGCGCCGAAAGGCTTATTAGACTTAATATTATCCTGAAATGAAAGAGCACCAACAGTAATTGTTGCCACGTTGCTAATACCATTAATTCGCCAGGACAACATCTTCGCCGTCTTTCCTTTTAAGTTCGAAATCATCATTTCTGAAGTTCTTGTTACGAACCAAGCGTTTAGATGTTGGTTTTCCGAAGTCAGAAGTTTCAAATTCACTTTTCTAAAGGCTTGTAATAGGAACGCAGAGTTCACATTTTGCATAAGACTTCTGACAGAGGCAAAAAATCCGCTATTCAACTCCCTTAAAGCCATCGCGAGTAACAAAATCGTGAAATTTTGCTTGTCTGATCTTGAAATCCCATCGTTTATACTTCTAAACATCTTGTAAAATAAGGCGTTCAAATTTGTCAGCTCGGAAATCCAAATTTTACAGTATATCGTTGTGTTGACTATCATCGATGAATTCTTCCGAAGAATTAAAATTCCTTTATTATACATGAGAATTGTATGCTTTGTACTCCCGAATCTATTTGAGAGAGTTACAATAATTAAATTTGGCTTCTTCAGTATCATAGTATCATATATTTTAAAGGCCAATGTTGTCTCATTTATCTTCGAAGGTATACCAAAGGACTGGACATTGAGATGTGTCCTTTTGTAGCTAGTCTCGTGGCTCGGTATCCCCTTCCACATAATACTCAAATCGCAAATCACCTTACAGCTAAATTTAACCACATAAAGCTTATGATCTAACGAGAGTGGAACACATGCGCGTTGCGTCAGCTCGTTCGCGACCAGGTCGAGCCATGGAGGAAAGGATTGTGCGCGTTTCCGCGCGTTTCTCAATGGGAGAGGTCGCGGAGGCTGGTCGGTTAGCTCGTTTCCGGGAACGATAAGCGTAATGGAAGAACTGGTGGTCACTTTTTCCCCTTCCTTAATGATATCTGATTCTTCGTTCGACGATCTATCCCTTATTTTAGCTTCCTCCAGTGTTACGAAATTTGAAGGCGACTTTGATATTTTTGTATAGCTTTCGTCAATGTTTGTTACTGCAATGTTATTGTTTATAAACAATATATCATCTAACATAACATTCTGCAACATTTCTTTGTTTTTATTGTTAGTTTTCATGAAACAAAATTCGGTTATTATGGACGAAGCGTTGGATCTTGAAAAAGCACTATTTAACACAGAATTCCTAAGAATGTGCATGATCTTCGTGCGAATCTCCGAAGAAAGGTAGTTGATTTCAACAGATCTTCCTGGAGCATTCGTGTTGGATTCAATTGGTTTTAACAATGGCTTCGTAGATCCTAGGTTGAACAAAAGTCGAGATTCGTTTTTCAAAAATAGATACGTCAGTAGGAATTTTGAAATTTCCAGATTAATTTCAGCTAGATACGTGTTTCTATATATTAAATCATGAGATGCACATTTTGTACAAGCATCTAGAGATTTCAAATTAATTTCTGTAGAGAAAAATTCTTTTGCATCTTGATTCGTATAGAACGATTCGTACCTCAGCAAATGTATGTTTCCTAAAATAACTTCTGTCGGTATTAAATGTGTAAAAGAAACTTTCGTCAATGCTTCTTCAGATTCAAAATTTGATTTCATCCAGTCGTACCCACATGCAAGCATGGAGTAGTTTGATAAATACGTCTTTAAGATCTTCATCACTTTAAAGATAAATTCATTCGTAGAATGTCTGCGTTGAATGATTTGATTATTCGTTACGGATATTTTCATAATTATAAAGCGTTCATCTTGCGACTTGTAGAGACATCGTTCTTGTAACAATAAACCGTCGAAAGAAGAGTTCACCAAGAATTTGAATGGATCCAAACGGGCTCCTAGTCTCATTGCGATCGCACCACCGTCCATTTTGACGTGGAGGAAATAATGGTTACTGGTTGAGCTGAGCAATATCACAGACTTGTAGTTATCGTTATTATTACTTAGGAGGCTAGAATTAGACTTATTGTTATTGTATTTGCCTGAATGAAGGCAGGACCCTAGTAAGGAGTAATTGTCAAGAGAGTCGAGAGAGAAGTGGCCTGATGAGGGGCGATCAGACTTGGGTATCCTAACTAGGCTAGGTACCCCTTCACCGATTGCGCACTTATCCCCTGTTAATCGTATATTTACGCTTATATTTAGTACCCTAACGGTTAGTACGCTAAAGCTAGTCTTATTATCACTTAATGTCTTAGACATAGACTTAGAGTTATTGGCGGAGCTGTCCGGTACGTGATTGCCGGACGAGCCCGGTTGTTTTCTTTTTGTTGTTAAATTAACTGTTGCTTTTCGATCGTCTTGATGATTATGTACTGCTCGGCTTGAGCGATTATTTACTGTAGGATTATTATTATTATTATTACTATTATTATTATTATCGTTATCATCATCATCATCCTTATCATCATCGTCGTCGTCATCATCATTATCATCATCATCGTAAGTTAGGTGATTTTTTCTTGGGTTTTTTGTGGTTGACAACGCCAGTGACTGGCAGATCGGGCCTCGACTGGTCAAGATGGTCTTGCCTGGAAAAAGAAAACAATAATCCAGGAATTACAATTTATGGTTACGTTGCCAATTGTCTAGTAGCTAATTCTTATACACTCAAAACATCTTCGGCATTATTATAGTTTGATTTCCGAAAGAAGAGACCTAAGGCGTGCTTGCGGGGACCCAACGCATGTTGCGTATTTCATGCGACGTTGCCGCATTGTGTAGCACTGTAGAATGTAGCAGATCGGATGTCTCTTCCTGTCTTCAAGCGCAACTGCGTCTCTCTCACCAGCTCGATTCAATTCAAATCGATCAATTTATTCAGCCGATGCCAGGGATTTTGATCACAATTATTAAGTATTATGCAGTCGAGCTGAGTTTTAGATCTTCAGTTTTAGCCTTTAAAATTCCTTGACTTTCAATAGTATTAGTTGAAGAATATACCGTCATAATACAACAGTGCATGTTGTGTTTTTTTATGCGATAAAAATTTAATTATTAATGTTGTATGTAATATTTATTTGGACAATACACAATGGTTAAATAGTAAACGAACTAACAATAAGTGAACCCCTATCATGAAACGACAAGTGCAGATATCTTTATACCTGCAATAATTTCGACTTGTCATTATCTGAGAGGTTCTCTTACTTTTATTTATTTTTGTATTTCATTTTATTAATCACTTTCCATTTTGTTTAATGTAGGACCGTAATGTAAAATGGTAATGGTTATTTGTTATTTCGATTTAACCCTTGTGTGCTGTTTAAATTAACATCAAAGTAATTATAATAAATACAGTTTTATTGCATAAAATAGCATAATATACATTTTGTTATACAGGGTGTTTCACCCAACTTTGTCACATCAAATATTTCTGCTATTTTAAAAACGTATGCCTTATTTTATGCAGCTCGGCGTATAATAATAATAGTTTTATTCTGTTGCGATGGGTTAATGAGAGTGAAGCTTTGTTGCTTTTCAGTTTTTTAAAGGATCTTTAGGGTCCTTGAATTGTTGTTGAATTCCTCTTTGAAGTAACTATCGAGTACCGACAAATAAAATATAGCATTCCATTTAAAGAAACAGAGATGACCTTCGTATCTCAATAATCCCTCTCAACACAATAAAACTATTGTTACTATACGCCGGTCACCAGTGATGCCAGAATCGTGGGACGTGGGACAAATGCTTACCCCCTCTATGACCTACCGTCGTCTCCCACTATGGCCTACCGTCGTCCCCCACTTTCTTCCAATCGCACTGCACACAAAGCATATCCCTACTCCTGTCCATGTGAGCTGTCTGTTGGGCTGCCGAGTACACGGACAGGAGTAGGGATATGCTTGTGTGCAGTGCGAAAGGAAGAAAGTGGGGGACGACGGTAGGCCATAGTGGGAGACGACGGTAGGTCAAAGTGGGGGTAAGCATTTGTGCCACGTCCCACGATTCTGGCATCACTGCCGGTCACCATAAAACAATGCAAATTTTGCAAGAAACATTTTTATGAAATTTTAAATACAGCAGACATATATCAGATGATAAAGTTAGGTGAACTACTCTGTACTATATATGAGGATGTATTCTTCGAGTTGTCCGCCATTTGTTCTGTGTGACGCCTGCTTTCCGCAATCTCTAATAAGATTTGGCTACAGCTATCTGTCACAAAAGGATAGCGATATACATATGTCCGACAAAGATAAAGAATGGGTGAGGACACACGACTCACAAGGGAACGTTACCAACCCGAAAATTGTCATTTTTATGAAACTTCGTGTAAATGTAGAGAAAAAACTGAAGGAGTGAAATCAGCCCTTAAAGAAGATATCGTGTTTTTTCGTGTGTTTTAATATAACCATGGGGGTGTTTTATGCTCTATCACACTGTCAAACGAAATATAAAATTATATTAAGAGAATGAAAAAACGGGATAACTTTAAAGGCTGGTTTCAACCCCCTTCAAAGTGAATTTCCGCAGAAAAAAATGTTCTTGCATACTCCAATACGGTCTGCATTCGTACGAGGTTTTATTAAAATGAGAATTTTCGGCTTCAGAATATTCCCTTGCAAGCAATCGAAAGGTATTGTTTAAGTCGGAGAAACGGTAACATCGCAAAATAATGGCTACGCATATCAGATCTCGTATTTTGAAAATCAAACTATAGCCACTAAGCTTCGTAAGGATTAGCCTACTTTTGAATAACAATCTATGTTTAAATAATAAAATAACATATAATTTCGCAATTACATTAGTTAAAAAATATACAACATCCTACGTAATAATTTTAGCATGTATGGTATTTTCCAAAACTTTTAGGAAGGTGTGAAGCAACTTAACATTTGTCACACTTCCAGTATGTTCGATCACTAAATATTTCTGTTTAGTTATCAATGAAATCACATTATTATTGTTACTATCACCAGGAACTGTATCGTTATCGCTTCTTACACTCTGTTTAAAATCCGATCTGTAGCACAATGTTCTCTCCCTATAAACTCGATTTTAACTTTCATATTACGCTGGGGAGTTTTTTCGCCACTTCTTTTTGCCTAAGGCCTCGGTAGTATAGTAAAGAGAGTTTTAACCCAAATTTGAGTTTTGTGTTCAATGCACGTTCAGAGTGGTACGATAGACGTTCAATGCACGTTCAGAGTGGTACGATAGACGTTCAATACACGTTCAGAGTGGTACGATAGACGTCCAATACACGTTCAGAGTGTTACGATAGACGTTTGAAGTGGTACGATACACGTTCGAGACACGTTCAGAGTGGTACGATAGACGTTCAATACACGTTCAGAGTGGTACGATAGACGTTCGAAGTGGTACGATACACGTTCAAAGTGGTACGATACACGTTCGAGACACGTTCAGAGTGGTACGATAGACGTTCAATACACGTTCAGAGTGGTACGATAGACGTTCAATACACATTCCGAGTGGTACGATAGACGTTTGATACACGTTCAAAGTGATACGATAGACGTTCAATACACGTTCAGAGTGGTAGTGGCGCCATAGGTGTATTGAACGTACTGGGTTCCGCCCCACTTGTGCAATCGCGTGCCGTACACCGGTCTTTCGACCACTTTCAACGAATTTGTGCTGCGTGTAAGGGTCGACTTTTATGACCAGGCGGGTGTTCCAAAATCGCGAAAGTCTAAGAACAAGTGTAATTTTCTGCATAAACGTACTCTTCATTTCCACATATTACTTGGACATATGTATTTATTACATAGACCGCATTTGATTTCCTCGGACCAACCGCACTCACACAATGAAGGAACCGACTCTATCAGTGAGCGATTGTCGTTGGTCCGAGGGAAACAACTGCACTCGATGTACACGAGGAATTGTGATGATATTATCCGACAAAACAAGTCGGATATATAAGAGTTTTTCATAATTCCCCTCTTTTATGAGAAAATTTAAATTCAACTACGGTTTTTGGCACCCAAGAGGTCCGCCGAGATAATGAGAACGCTCCTCCCTTGCTGCCGCGACTATGCTGTAACATAATTACCTAAAATATCATACAAATTTACTTCCTGTTTTATCGTATACGCTTACAGGCGTGGTTTTGCACAAAATTCGAGAAAATTTTATATACAGTTGTGTCCGGTTAAGTTGATAATTTCAGGTTCCGGAGATTATCTTTTATTTGGGGTGGTAGGCGAATTTCGGACCTCGGATTTCACTCTTCACTGAATTGTATGCGTATCGGCGCTCGAAAATAAGGGACTAACAATTTAGCACTAGTCATTAAGAAGTGAAAAATATCAATTTCTCATGGGATTTTCACGAAAGTCTTTGTGTCTTTTCGATGAGAATGATACCAAAGCCGACATTATTCGAGTTATATTTAACGAAATTACATATAAAATTATTTTGCAGAATTTAAAGCCACCATCGTTAAAAACAATCCGTTATACATGACATTTGGAGATTTTTTAATCGGAAAAGTACCAGGAATTTAATGGTGTGACTTTTATATGGATACGACGAAAAATAAAACTTACACTTGAATTTTCGAAAAATCGCCCGAGCGACTCTAGTCATACGTGCGCGTCGAAGCCGGTGAACGACGAAATATAAAAGACGCCGCACAACCAAGCATGAAATACCCACTACTGCATATTGAAATTTCTATATATTTCATTTGATCTTCTGAAAATACGACCTTGAGGAATAGATTGGTGTCATTTATGTGAAGATCCAATGAAAAATGTGGAACTTGACACTTTTCCCTTCTCAATCCGCCGGCGGGCGCGCGTGTGTACTCAGTACACGGAGGTCAGTTTTTGGCTGAAAAAACTGTTTTACCGTGATCTATTCCACCCAGCACCCCTATGTATTCTCCCAGCGGACATTCTTGCATAATGCTACGTACTTATCAGGTTCAAATTTAGTTTGGAAGTGTCTCTGATTGAATGAAAACGAAAGTGTGCCGCGTATCCTGCCGACGAGCGCGCCCATGTACTCATAAGTTTCCGAGGTGTCCGCCTCCGATTGCTTTGGTTTTTTAAATTCTTATGAAATGTAAGGGGTGGTTTCGCCTCCTAAACATGCAAACAGGCCAAAATAAATAGACACCTGTTTCTTATTTTTCTGTCCTCTAAAACATATCCAAAAACCAAAGCAGTCGGAGACAATCATCTGAAAACCTTTAAGGGGTGGTTTCACCCCCTAAACATGCAAACAGGCTAAAATAAAAAGACACCTGATTCTTACTTTTCTGTCCTCTAAAACATATCCAAAAACCAAAGCAATCGGAGACGATCACCTGAAAACTTTTGAAGGGTGGTTTTACCCCCTAAACATGCAAACAGGCCAAAATAAAACGACACCTGGTTCCTATTTTTCTATCTTCTAAAACATATCCAAAAACCAAAGCAATCGGAGACGATCACCTGAAAACCTTTGAGGGGTGGTTTCACCCCCTAAACATGAAAATAAAAAGACCCTTGATTCTTATTTTTCTATCCTCTAAAACATATCCAAAAACCAAAGCAATTGGAGGTGGACACCTGGGAAATTTGTGAGTACACGGGCGCGTTTGCCGGCAGGGTATGCGGCATACTTTTGTTTTCATTCAGAGACACTTCCAAAATGAATTTGAACCTGACAAGTACGTAGCATGATGCAAAAATGTCCGCTGGAAGAATACATAGGAGTGCTGGGTAGAATACCATCAGGCCAAAACGGGTTTTCAGCCAAAACAGACCCCCATGTACGGAGTACACGACGCGCCCGCTCGTGTAAAACTTTTAGGCGCAACTGCCGGCGGGTTAATGGCTAGTACAGTCTTCCCCGGATTATCGAGAAAGATTCGCGACCGGGGAATTCTCCACAAGCCGAGGGTGGGGACGTAGTTAGCAGCTAAAAAACTGAACCTTATCAGGGCCCTCGCCCAAACCGTCTGACGAGTAGACTGAACGACGTAAACCGAGAGTGAGTGAAATAACACACCAGCGAGAGACCCTCGGTCGACCGCGAATTAAGTCATTCAGTATAGAATATGAAAATTTTCATATTACTGATTACACCTTGACCAGAGTATTGTCGATGGATTGGTGAGTTTATGTCGGCGAAAATGAATCCAAACTAGAGCTGTTACTTTTTGACCTGCCGGATACCCGGTACCTGGAACAACTTCTTCAAACCATTGAATGTGGTATTGTTCGATCATTTTTGGCTAACATCAAACAATACCACAGACAATGAGACATGTAATTGCTTGAAGTTGTTTCGGGTAGCCGGGTAGCCGGGTACCCGACAAGTGAAAAAGTAACAGCTCTAATCCAAACACGAAGCAATTCGGTCTATTTTTTATTATGAAAACACGATTAGAATTTCAGTTCCCCGGACTTAAGGGAAAAACACGTTTCCGGTGATTAACTCACAACATTTCTCCTGCAATAATAGAAGTAATTTGCCAATCCTGGTTATACCAAATACGTACTAAACGTCCAGGCAATTTTTCCTAAATGCTGCATTTAAGCAATCTTCAGCAGACACTTTACAATTTGATGAAATCGTTGATATTCTCCATTTACATTCTCTTCTGCAGCATTACATAGTGTGTAACGGCAAGAAGTCACGTTTCAATGTTTGAATCACAACATTTAGTAAACGTAGTGATGGTTCACTAAAAATGGACCGAATTGGGCCCGGTGCAGACGAGCGATTTGCGGCAGTTTGCGGCCGCGGCAACCTGCCGCGCGCGTTGTGGCAGAACATAAATTTATATGAAGCAGTTCAAATGGGCCGCAAAGTTATGCTGCTACTAAGCGGTATGTTTGCGTTCGTTTTGACGAACGCAGGTATTGCTTCACCGCGAATGAACGCAGCGGTAAACTGCCGCAAACCGATCGTCTGCACCGGGCCTTGCTTCACGTTTGAACTCATTTTCAGCGAGAAACCTTAAAAAAAATACATTGGTAATAATACTGTCATGAACATTTATCGAAAATATGAACATTTTTTTTCTGTATTGGGTAGTTTACCTGGCCCAATGGTTTTATTGCTCTCGGCAGTTAACGGGATGCCTACCCAGAACCACAGGCCCACGCTCGCAGCGAGGAAGCAAAACCAGTGATGCCAGAACGGTGGGTTTTGTCCCACGGCCGCTACCACCACTCCACGACCAAGCGTACCCCCTCCTAGCGTCCGTACCGCACCACACAAGCATACCCGTCCCTCCATCCGTGTGCCGTACGCGCTGCCTGGCCACCGCTCTCCGGCGAGAATTCGTTTTCCCGACATCGAAGCGCTTGGCGCGCAAGCGAAAAATCAAGACTTCAAATCCCGGTGCGGATATTAGTTTTTTTTTTTTTAATTATTCACTAATTTCTCTTTCTATATTCTCAGCAGACTAAAGGCTTAAAAACTATTAATTTACTAAGCATTTTCGAAGCTTGATTTGCTGCTAAAGTGCGATCCTCTTTTGGCTTGTATCGCACCACTCCAAGCGTAAGTACCCTACCTTCTGTCAGTGTGCCGTACGCGCTGCCTGACCGGCGCTCTCCGCCGAGAATTCATTTCATCGAGGTTTGAACCTCAATGCAATTTATTTTCTAACTTCTCTTTCTATATTCTCAGTAGAATAAAAACTTGAAAACTGTTAATTTACAAAGAATTTTCGCAGCAGGCTAATGTACGATGTTGGTCTTCTGCCTTTTGTATACATAAACAGAAATAATTCCTTGAAATGCTACTTACAAAATAAGCGCCGTTCTAGGATGGACTCCTTAAAATTCACGTCACAATGAGCAGTTACAAGCCAAAAGAGGATCGCACTTTAGCAGCAAATCAAGCTTCGAAAATGCTTAGTAAATTAATAGTTTTTAAGCCTTTAGTCTGCTGAGAATATAGAAAGAGAAATTAGTGAATAATTAAAAAAAAAAGTAATATCCGCACCGGGATTTGAAGTCTTGATTTTTCGCTTGCGCGCCAAGCGCTTCGATGTCGGGAAAACGAATTCTCGCCGGAGAGCGGTGGCCAGGCAGCGCGTACGGCACACGGATGGAGGGACGGGTATGCTTGTGTGGTGCGGTACGGACGCTAGGAGAGGGTACGCTTGGTCGTGGAGTGGTGGTAGCGGCCGTGGGACAAAACCCACCGTTCTGGCATCACTGAGCAAAACTGTGGGGTGGGTAGGTCTTTTCCGATAATCCGGGGACAAAAGCATTTCAATAATCCGAGGAAGACTGTAATTGTCTTCCCGGTCACCTATTCTCGAGCACCGAGCGTTCGGTTGCGAAGATTCCCACGTCCTAAGTAAGCAAAAACTGGCAGTGGTGATGATTTTGTATCAACCTAACGGGGTAAAATTATCAATTTAACCGAGAACGACTGTATAGAGTATTTTCTCGATATATTATCACTTTCCACCTCACGATAAAAACTCATCGGTATCCCAACACTTCCTACGGCTCGCGATCGCTTGCCGAGTAATTACTTTTCATGTCGCCGACGACGAGAGAAAGAGAAAATTAAGAATGAGTGAGAGGGAACGTAAACCAGCGATAATCATCGGACGCAATCAACACCACGAACATCATTTTTTTTTTTTTAAACCGGTGGAAGGGTCATTGTACACCTAATAGATCATTTTTTGCACTAGGTGTTAGAGACTGACAAAATTGAAATATTACGTAGCCCACATGAAATTGGGGAGGGGGGCGGGGGCAGAGTCATCATTTTGCGAGTTCAGAATTTATTTAAAACGTACAGGCAGTCAAAATTTGCAATTTTTGCCTATTTTCGTGAAACCAGACTGTATTTTTGAAA
Source organism: Andrena cerasifolii (assembly GCF_050908995.1). Classification (NCBI taxonomy): domain Eukaryota; kingdom Metazoa; phylum Arthropoda; class Insecta; order Hymenoptera; family Andrenidae; genus Andrena; species Andrena cerasifolii. Next base: position 1,797,530 of record NC_135121.1, on the reverse strand, counting down.
TTTTATCTCAGAAACTATTTATCGTATTGAGTTCAATCTTTTTTTATTTTAACCAAGAAAGAAGGTTTAGCCTATTTGAATTTTTTTTAATTGAAAAATCATTTTTGTAACATTGAAAATTATAAACAAATTCTTATTTGGTAAATGTCGCCTCGGAGGCCATTTATTTTTGAATTAGAAAAATATGACTGGCCCGCGATAGGACCAAAATTTGTCCAAACCACTGGACAATCACCTTCATACACCTAAAAATTGATTTAATTTCATTCGTACACTATTACGTTTAGGGCTAATAAAGGTCCACACTTTTTAACTTAGAATTCAACATTCTTCGATATTTTGGCGTCAAAAATAACAATTAATAAAATCTCCGAAACGCCCCCCACCTGTAAAAAAATACACGCACTATACAATGTGCGCCTGCAAACTATGCAACTCTTGTAAAAAAAAATCATACCGCGCATAGTTTAGATATTATTCGAGGTGTGCAAGTTGCGTAGACATCTTTCATATATTTCTAAAGTTACCCCAGGCACAGAACTTTTAAATCTAATCAAATCGAGACACCATTGTAAAAGGAAATTTCAGAAAACGAACCTACATAAACATTTCACAACATATTAACACACCTTATTAAAGAAAAAATTACGCAACTGAAGGAACAAATTTGGCATAACAACAAAGTCAAAAGCCTAACCCCCCAAGACAATTCATTATAGAAAATTTATAAATCTATTAAAACCAAACCCCAAACCATTTATCCTCTTGCTGAAAATGATGTAACCGCATTCAGCGACTTGGAATAAACAGAACTACATATTGACAAAAATCTTCATCAAAATTCATCCAGATGTTTTCTTCTATATATTCCCCCGAGGACTGGGAAGTCTCAAAACTAACCAGCTTCATTAGTCTGACAAACTCTTGGTATGATACTTCCTTCATTACTCCCATCTTTATAAAAATCATCATTAATAAATTTCAGAATGGAAAAGCTCCTTTGATGAATGGAACTACCGTTTAACACCTTAAATCCTTACTTAAAAATCTTATTACCAAACTTCATTATTCTACAGACAATCCTACAAATCATCCAACACCAGCTTCTGAAGCATCTTGATAAAAACAAAATATTAATCAAAGAACAATTTGGATTCAAAATCAGACATTCCACTTCCCACCAACTTCTGAGGATTACTGAACACATTTTGCTGGAATTAAACAAAAACAGAACTACCCTAGTTACATTTCTTAAACTGCAAAAGGCGTTCCACTCAGTGTGGAATAAAGGCCCAAATCGTAAACAGCATAAATAAAAGACCCCTACTACAGAACTCATCCAAAAACAAGACTACTTTGGCGGTTTCCGTGGTCGACCCTATCGCCCCTCCCAACAACCTCATTGCTGGTATACTGCAGGGCTCCATTTGGATCCAATCCTTCTAAATATTTATAATGATAATATTCCTGTGTACCCTAACACCAATTTAGTGCTGCATGCTAACGACACTACCGTATTCTCATCATCCTGGAAACTAGAGCAAGCAATTACAGTAAATATTCGCTGCATGTTCACCACACGGGACTGGCACGAATATATGAGGCAGTGAGGGCAACAACGGACTAACCCACATTTTTTTCGAAATTGAATTAGTAGTAATAATGTATTCCAATAGGCTCTACTAATCATAAATAGGAGAAAAAAATTTCAATGTGGATTAGTCCGTTGTTGCTCTTGTGGAGTTGTTTTTTCATCATTATTATGTTTTCTTATTTGATCAGTAGATGGCGACATCCGGGTCCAGATGTTTTCTCCTTGTGTAGAATGCCATCTAGTGTTTTATATATAACTCTTCCTGTTCCGGCCTCATGGTCAACATACGTGAATGATTCGCACGTGTATTTTGTTCCTTGCTATAATATATTCTTATTACTATATTTCTTAGACAAACTGATAAGTGTGCGTGTTTTATTTTTCCCCCACAGCTCTCACTGCCTCATATATCGTGTAAGGGACATGAATTCCAGCTCGAGCTAGCTTGTTTATTCAAACGATACCGTCGAGCCTTGGGCTCGCGTTTATCTTTCGCTGACAGTGGCAGTCGGCAGCCGAAGAAATGGACAGCGAGTACGAAAAAGTTGGAGCGAAAGGGAAAGAATGAACGGCAGTCGAGTATGAAAATAACTCAATATGATCCAAATCACATCGTATTTAGCCGTATTTTCAGCAGAAAAGGCTCATTAATATGTTAAAAATATTTTCAAAATAATAAAACAAAAATTTAAACATTTAATTTGTCATTAAGGCTGTTGTGACGTCCCGGCCCCACCACTTGGGTCACGCCGGTTAGTTTCCGCCGGCGCCGCTAGAGGTCTACTCTTCTCGCAAGTCCTATCGTCTACTCTCGTTCGTATATATACTATTGCGAGATGAGAAGAAGCAAGACTACCCACAAGCTGAAATGTCACAGGGGCAAGGGGAATCGCCCGCTCGCGTCAACGTATCCCCTCCAACACAGTTCGCCCCGTGACGAAGAACGCAAACGAAACCAATCGCAACAATCCGCGGATATGGACAGCCGCTAAGAACCGAAAAGTAGGACTTCTTGGAGGGGATAAGGTGGAGCGAGCGGGCGATTCCCCTTGCCCCTGTGACATTTCAGCTAGTGGGTAGTCTTGCTTCTTCTCATCTCGCAATAGTACAAATTCCAAGTTTATTTCCTCTTAGTCCCCGTGTCTAGGGCAGGGGCCGTCAGCTATAGCCCTACTGATGAGACTGGCTGACAGTCCCAAGACGAAAAACACACATCATCTCTTCTTTTCCTCCAGGATCTTTAATGCCAATCCACCTGCCCCGCACAGTACTCCAAAAAGCGTGACCGGCCCGAGCGATTACGGTTACGCTGGAGACGACAGGGCAAAATCCCTCTGTACGTTCCGGAATCAATCACCATCTTGGTTTCGGACGTAACACTGTGATTTTTAAATGCCAACCGTTAAATGCCGAAGGAGATACCCTCAGTTGGTGGGGCGTGGTGACGATCATATAACGAATATTTCAGGCGAACATGTATGTATTAGTGCTGCCTTAATCTGGAAGCGAAAGAATGCTGCAACAAGCAATCAGGGCCCTGGAGCTCAGAGTTCCCTCGAAAAAAATGGAATATTAAAAAATAAGATTGTAAAAGCTAGAAAAAGATTGGAAATGCCCCCCCCCCCCCTTGTGTGACGGAAAGAAAATAACGAATACACCACAAAGTTTTTTTGAATTTCTAAATTAGCGATCTTCCCCTATCAGAAGTATAGAGGTTGAAACTTTATAAGCCGTCATACATGAAAATGATTACTCCTACGAAAACAATCCATGAAACATCATTTGTAGAGAATTTCTTAAGCTACAAATTCCGTAATAACTATTTTTGTTGTAGAGCTGATAGAAAACGAGACATTCGCGCGAAACTGTTTTTTTTTTACCTTTGACCCCCTAAAATGTTTCGCAGGGTTCACATCGCTGGGAACTTTTGACAATTGTTTAACACGACGAAATAAAGGCCGATACAAAAATTTAACTTGCTGGAAATTATTTCGCAGACAGATCCTAATTTCAGTGGACTACAAACAGTAGAATCCACCGCCAGGTTCTCACTGTGAAAATGAGTTAGCGCGGTCGGCTCTACTGTGTGTGTAGGTCTGTATATACGCGTACCTTCTGCGCGTGCGTGCCAGCGCACGCTACCGCGCGCCCCACTGACTCGGCTTTAAACTACGCACCCCGGAACTTGGACCGCTAATATTCAACTGTTAATATCTCGACAACGAAGCTTCGGATCCCAAAACGGTAAAGAACTTTTGGATATCTTGTATGCGTGTCACTCTGCAGTCAACAATGCATCAAGAGCAGAAGCGGGCGTGCTGCTTTCGTTGCTGTGTACTTACTAAAATAGTACGTATAGTACAAAAGTGTATTGTAATTAAAGTTTTGCTTGTTTCGGTTTACCATCGATACTAAAGGTAAGCTATTGATTCTAGTAATGATTATTTTATTTATCTTCCGATGACCTTTTTTAGTTATTTGAAAAAAAATTGAGGATGTATCCTTTGGGGTACTATAAGTTATATGAAGTGTACCAAAATGCTGTTACTGTACAAGGTCAGCGATATATCCTGCAACCCGCGCTCGCGCGAACTTGTAAAATGGCAACAGCGCCGCACGGACGCATTTTACTACAACCATGCACCGGCCCAGCGGAGAGCTGCCAGCGACCGCTCGACAGCAGTGATGCCCGAGTTCCGAAAATTGTAGGATGGTCTCTTTTAAATTAACGTCGCAAAGAGCTATTAGGAATTTCCCGACCCAGGTAATCGAGCCGCGCGCACCGTTTTTATGACCGGTTTACCACTCGCACTCCAGATTACTGTAATGAGGTTGAAAATAATGTCGACTTATATTGTACCCGTCTCAATTTCAAAAATGTTAGCTACGGCAGCTGCGTGTAAAAGCCACAATAATGGCGCATCGTTCCAAAAAATGACATTAACGGAAGCCGGTATAGGCGTGGCGTTAAGTAGCTAAAACATTCAGACACAAAAATTCCAGAAAAAAAATTCAAACACCGCTACAATCAAAGACACGTCCCATTAGCTACCCCTTAGTCTGATCTAGGTATGCACTGCACTGAGGATAAAATCATAAAAAAGAAAACCAGAACAATAGATTCTGAGATCTGCAGAACTAACACATAATTGAATAAAAATTTAATTTCTCAATTTCTGAAAGTAATGTGATACAGAAACAACTAGCCTATTGCTTATCAACACCACGAATTTTAAAAACATCATTAAATACAGTATCAAATAAACAGTTTACAAAAGCTTTTTACAACAATTATGGTTAAAAAGTTGATAGAAAAAATTAAGTAAATGTAAAATGTGTTATATTATCCATCATTACGAGGGAATAATTTTTTCTCATATTTCGGCGGAAATTGCATTTAAATATCTTTTATGATTCAAAAGTTATACGAAAAAGGCCCCAAATTTTTTAACCCGGGCCGGGAAATTCTGAATAGCTCTTTGGGACGTTAATTTGAAACAGACCATTCCAAAATTCTCGAAGCTCGGGCATCACTGCTGTCCAGCGGTCGCTGGCAGCTCTCCGAACGCCGGGACGGTGCATGGTTGGTAGTGAAATGCGTCCGTGAGGCGCTGTTGCCATTTTACCTGCTCGCGCGAGCGCGGGTTGCAGGATGAAACGGTGGCCCTGTATTCTGAAAGAGAATTAAATGCTGTATAAAACTCAGCTACAGTTAAATTTAGTTAACTAACAAACAAAAACCCTACATATCATTAAACAAGACAATACACTTTTAAAGCCAACAAAAAGTTACCACTGTTGAACATGAATAAAAAAAATCTAATATTTTGTGGGGGCACCTTTTGCTTTTAGGACAACCTAAAAAATTAGTAAAGGTGGTCTGGGTTAACTTCTTTGTCGGCCCCAAAAATGTGTTCAATGTCATATAACACTTTTGTTTGTCAGTTAAATAAATTCAATTTTAACTGGGTTTAATACAACTTTAAATTCTCCATCAGAATATGCATATTAAATATACCACAGTTCCGAATGTATGCTAAAAAATAACAAAAATAGAACAAATCAAAAAAGTGGTAACTTTGTTGTCCACTAGTGTAATGGACCTCAGACCTCGGTATCAAAAAACTTTTGTAGGAAAATTTTTTTCATATCTTCACTCGATTACGAAATATTAAACCGTTCTCAGTTAACTTTGACACACTACATAAAATGATTCCGTGGAAATTGATTTCTACTACAACCAAGTTAGTTTGCAAAATCTGGATACAAACAATATTATCATCCTGCCGAAACTATGGAAATGTCGTATCCATCGGCATTAAAGCCCCACACTTACAATTGGGTTGGTGCATAATTATCAAGCGTTTTTATTGGCGGGTTATTTGTTAATAAAAATTGCTGTTTTGTTTACTTTTTTTTAATAAAAATATTATTTTATTCTTAGTTTTTAAAAATGCGTGTCGATAATCATACTCATATTCGTCATATTGTGCGTTACCACTTTGAAAAAGGATGGAAAGCAGCGCAGTCATTTCGCGATCTCAACGAACTTTTCGGCGAAAGCCGATACAGGGAATGGTTTGCCTGTTTCAAATCTGGCCACACTAGCTTGGAAGATAAGCCAGGAATAGGTCAACAATCGAATTTCGACGACCGGGCACTTTTGGCAGCAGTGGAAGAGGACGAAAGCTTGACAACTCGAATGCTGGCCGAAGACTTCAATGTGGACCATTCAACCATCGCTCGACGTCTCAAAAAGCTCGGAAAGGTATGGAAAGTGGCTGGATGGGTCCCCCACGAATTCTCCGACAACAATAAAGCTGAACGTGTCCGAATTTTTATGTTTCTTTTTTCATAATAAATATTGTTTTAAAAACGCCTGATAATTATGCACCAACCCTAGCTAACAACGTTCTGGTGGCGTATCGGTGTGCGCGGGCTGCTGTTGTATAGGTACGACGCTTGCACCGTATGGGTTAAAACACAACAAACGTAACATGATACAACCAAGTTCTGTTTTCAAATGTTTACACGATTTGATGCATTTGCTATAGAACATTTTACCGTGATCTGCCTAGTTACAAAATAGCACGTTTGAGACATTTTCATGTGTAAGTTACATTTTGAACTCCTTTTCTTTGAACACCAAAGTGTTAAAGTGGCAAAGTATGTAGAGCCTGCACCAGTCAAAATTGGTTTTCAAACGTGCCCCTTCAAGGCGGTCAGACCTTTTCAAGCAGTCGCTTTGATCGCGAAAGTTTTGTCAAACTGACCCCGCATTTGAAACACGTACATATGTACACCACTGAACAAAATACTTGATCCACTCGTGCCACCCGAACACGCTCCGAAACACCGCATTGCCATCTACTATAACACGCGGTTTTATGCAGAGTTGCGTACTATTTAGATCAGGGCTTTCCAGCGTAGGGGCCCCTCACGCGCCTGCTTCCCCTTCCAATCTTTATTTCGTGCAGCGGGCCTTGTCGTCAAGGAAACTATGCGACGCTGAAAAGGAGACCGTGGCATTTATGTAGGGGCGCCGCTGTATGCGTTTATTCATTTATATCCGTCCTGCTAATTGATTTTCGTGCCCTTGGAGGGGCGCCATGATAATCTTGCCCGGGGTGCCAAGTATGCTAAAGCCGCGTCTGAGCTCAGCCGCCACGCGCGACGCCGACGTTCACTGTCACTTTGAATCGGCCGCGTCAGTGCGCCATGGCACCGACGAACGATGGTGGGGACGGCTTTTGCCTCCCAGGAGGCAAGTCAGACAGCGCTGTTCTAGATCAGGCTTGGGAATTAAGTGATCTTTTCGGCCGAGTTTCAGAGGCGACGCCTCCTTTCTTCCGCCGTGCGTCTTGGGCCCCCGCGGCGACCCAGAAGCCTTGAGCGCCTCAGGCCCGTGCCGTATGAACCGCGCGTGGCGCATTGGGGCGACACCCGTATCAATAGGTTTCCACATCACCCATGGGATACCATTATCGATGCGTTTTTTTTTTTTGTGAGTGGTATCCCCTGTAGGCCTAATTCCACTGTGCCGCGTGATAAAAAATAGAGTGGAAAAGCGTGTTTTATTATCAAAATTTTAAACATATTTGGGAAAACTATATTTTCGCGCATGTTTCGACATTTTAGATTTACCCAGCACGTCGAAACGTGCACGAAAATCTAGTTTTCCCAAACATATTTAAAATTTTGATAACAAAACGCGTTTTTCCACTCTATTTTTATCACGCGGCACAGTGGAATAGGCCTACAGGGGATACCACTCACAAAAAAATCGCATCGATAATAGTGCCCCATGGGTGATGTGGAAACCTATTGATACGGGTGTCGCCCCAATGCGCCACGCGCGGTTCATACGGCACGGGCCTGAGGCGCTCGAGGTTTCTGGGTCGCCGCGGGGCCCAAGACGCACGGCGGGAGAAAGGAGGCGTCACCTCTGAAACTCGGCCGAAAAGATCACTTAATTCCCAAGCCTGTTCTAGATAAAAAAACTATTTAAATAACGAGTCGAATAAAAGTTACATAAAGAACGCAAAGGACCGGCGAGACCTGGGGACTGACGCGCGCGTTACAATGTAGTATCGTCCAGTAACGAAAAATTAAATTTTTATAATTTTCACCCAATCTTGGTTCCCCGACGAAAAGAAGCCTAAACACGACACAAATCGGGATATAATTATCGAAATTACATAAAAAGTTAATTTGCAGAATTTAAAGCCAACTTCGTTAAAAATAGTCCGATTTACGTGGTAGTTGGGGTCTTTTAATCGGGAGATTGCCAGGAACCATTGGCGTCATTTTCGCATCCATACGGTGAAAAATAAATAAATTCACTTTGTGTAAAATTTGTGGCAGATGTGTCATGGCGATGGCCGGAGCGACACGTGCGACTTGACGTCAACGCTCGCCGAAAATCAGAAGGGGCCACACTATGCCTAGGGTATAAAGGGGCCTCTAGACGCTGATACATGTTGCAGTGAAACATTGATACATACATCTTGCATCTTGGCAATTATTGTGTTCACGGGAAATACCCTACCGGAGACCGGACTCCCATCGTAAGGAGGGGGAACGCATGCGCGCGATGACGTCAAACCAATCAACGCCAAGATGGGAAACGAAACGGCGCCACCGTCAAGTCAAGCCAAGCTAGCCAAGCCAGCCAACCAGCGTCGCCGGGGAGTCGGTTGTCGACGCTGGTTGGCTGCGGCCTCACTTGCCTAGGCTAGCTTGACTTGACGGTGGCGCCGTTTCGTTTCCCATCTTGGTGTTGATTGGTTTGACGTCACCGCGCGCATGCGTCCCCCCTCCCTACGATGGGAGTCCGGACTCCGGTAGGATATTTCCCGTGAACACTGCATCTTGCTCACCCCGTCTGGCTGGTAGGCAAGCAGATGCCAGTTGCATAAAACCTTGTGAGTCAATGCATGTATGAATGTTTCACTGCAACATGTATCGGCATCTGGAGGCCCCTTAATCTTTAGAGGGCCGGGATTTTTTCATTGAAATTGTAAATTTTATTTACTTAAAATTTATGCATATATACCACCATGTTCAGCAAAGTATCCAAATTTTTACGGGGGCACTGTAGTGGCTAGCCCGGTCGTCTAAAGGTTAAGCTGCATATGTCCGTAATATTATCAATTATGGTAAACGAAAGATACAAATTATATGTTACTAAATAAATACTTAAGTATAATTTGAACAACCATTTTATAATAATTAGATACCATGCAGAGAAATGGCAATGATAGAACAATTCCTGCAATATTCTCTTTTAATAATACATCATACATATGAGTTAATAAAAAATTAAGAATATATATTTTTTAATATTTTTATGTAACAATACTTCACTATCTTCCAAAGAAACCTAGTTTCCCTCTTCATATTTTAAATTGTAACCATACGTATTCAAAATATACAAAAGCTATGAAATATAAATAATAATGTTATATGATGAATTGAATTAATAACACACAAAGTATATACGTAAATTTCTAGAAGAAAATTATATAGAATACTACTTGCAAGGAAACATATCAAAACCATACACTCCGAAGAAATTTCTTTTTACATCAAATAGGTCCCGAGACACAGTACTGCCTCCATAAGTGATATATGTCGTAATTCCATGAATGATAACACGCCACCCTCGTTCCTAGTCCCTCCTACGGGATAAAGTCCCTTAGTCCCTCCTAAAGGGAATAAAGACAAGCCGAATAGACTACCCGATTCCACAGTTGAAACTAGCCGGTCCCGAGCCAGTTACAATTTTGGAGGTAATACTGTATTCAATAAAATACGTTTTCGACTAGAGCTGTCTTAAGTACTTGAAATATCATTATTTTTCGAACCGAGTCAAGTACTCGATTATTTAAATAGCTAGAATATTGGAACAAGCTTGATAAAATTCGATCTTTTCGAATGATTTCATTGGCTAGAATGTTTTACGATTTCATTCCAAATGAATAACTTGCATCGTTTCGAGCTACCCAATCGATTTCGAGTTACTCAAAAATTCTAATACTACTCAAAAATTCGAGTCAATACCCTAGGATCCCGAAAAATAGGGGCAAGTTCACATGGTCATAACTCCGGCAAACTTTTCCGAAACGGTAACTTCAAACTTAAAGACCACAGGTAAAAAATTATCGCTGCGGGTTTCGGTGGAACTCAAAAGAATCGGCAGACTCTCCGCTTTAAAATGAGCTTAAACATTGATGTTCCGGTTATCCCCCGCGGAGATCCAGCGAGTTGAAGAAAAAATGGAATTTGTGCAATTTTTAAGCATATTTTCGAAAAGACATCGTAGACCGAAATTTTAACCGAATCGAAGAAGCCAAAGATGCGTCTTGAAGGGGGAAGACTGATCTTTCTATTGCTTTTTTCATGAACGTTCTACGATGATTCCTTCGCTTGCTAGAAGCAACTAAAGTAAAAAAAAAACGGTTTTTGCTTCAAAGTTGAAAAACTCGGCCAACAAAAATCACACAAGAAATTTATTACTCTCTTTTTATACAGGAAAGTAGCCGCTTTCGACTGATGTAAATGGAACTTGTGTAAAAAATTTCATACTTCCCGTGGAACTTTCGCAAATTGAAGAAATTTTTTTAAAATTGACCAAGTGCTCTTTTAACCGTTATAACTTTGCCGAAAATATATACAACTAAAATCTGAAAAAGTAGCTAAAAGTAGGGATTCCACTCTTTCAAACTATATATTCAAAATATCGATACGACTATTCTTGCTTGACCATTTGAACTTGCCCCTATTTTTGGTTTCCTAATAATCCTTAAATAACTAAGATGTGAAAAATAAAAATAATTAAATCCGACTTCAAAAAAAATAAAAATACACTAAAAAGTAAAAAAATAACTTCTTCCTTATTTAATCTACGACTCCCCATTTTTTAAGTCGGTGCCAAATTTACACAGTGCAAATGATGAAGCGCTGACATAAAAAAATTCAGAATCTTTGATTAAATAAGGAAAAGAACTGTTTTTTACATTTTAGTACATTTTTATTGTTTTAAAGTCTATTTTCGTTTTTTTACATGTTTTATTCTTAATAGATAACAACACTTCTATTCCCGAATTAACCTCTTTTTCTATCGATTCGTTTTATTCTTAGGAGACCCTTGAATAATGGAATAGTTTAAGATGTTACGAGTAACTTGTTGCTTTTCAAGAATCCCAAGGGGATCTGAGTCATTATTTCCATTCGAGTAGCTTGAATGAAAGGACGTCGTTAACTCGTCATTAAAGTTCGAATTTGTTCAAACCTACTTGAATAATTAAGCTACTTTGACATTCAAGTACTTGACTTGATTCGAATGATTTGGCCTAAGTTTAGCTCAGTTTTTAAACCACTTAAACAGCTCTAAATTTCGACTCGCAATTTTAGGTGCTATTTTCAACCATTGACTATGCACGTATACAATTACCCAAAATGGAGTTTCATCTACTTTTGCTGGCATGTATTATAATTCTACTTAAGGATCACCAATACGTAACACTAATATTCTATTCTAGCTTCAAGGAAGAACGCAGGAAGAGGTGAAAGTACTCATCGCGCAACATACAGAAAAGGTTATAATGTTTGAATCATTAAAGATATTTATATGATTCTTTTTCTAGAAAAATAGCACATGTCAGTGCTTTCAAATGCTTATGTACTTTATGATTATTATTTGTTAGTTATATTAATTTTTCTTACAATCCTTTCTTGGCAAAAATTCATAATAATCGCAATAACCCCAAAATGCATGCATGGATGACAACAAAAAACTCATCAGGTTCAAATGTCATACCAGTTACCTTAGGGAAATCTTTCGTTTTCGAATAACACTGTCCAACACGATTTTTGGTCCGCAATATCCGCTGGGTAATTCTTGTAGAGTTTTTCGCCTTGAACACGAATCCGTAGAATTGCTCTATCGTCCTCAGTTTTTGAAAAACATGAGTTTTTCAAGGGGAGGACACCATGTGGTACACACCGATTTTGATAAGCCTTGGCACGATGGATCTATGTCGAAAATAAGTAAATAGGTGTCCGAGCGTTTCTGCCAATGGGTCTTAATAATATAAATATTTACATGGAAATTATTAAAAATTTCATAGTGGTCGTGGGGTTTTAATGAGTAAAAATCCCACACTACCCTGGCGCCCCTGGGGATTCCTCTGTGAAGGAGTCGGCGTGCCTTTCGAAGATTTCCCCAAGTTCAAAAAAAAAGTTATAGAAAAAAATGTATACAAAAATTTATAAATTTTTTTTTAACTTGGAGACATCTGCAAAAGGCACCCCGACGCCTCCAGAAAGGAATCTCCTGCGGGCGCCAGTAGTATGGGATTTTTACCCAGTAAAACCCCACAGCCACTATGAAATTTTTAATATTGTACATGTAAATATCTCTATTATTAAGGCCTATTAGCTGAAACGCTCGGACACCTATTTACTTATTTTCGACATAGATCCATCGTGCCAAGGCTCATCAAAATCGGTGTCTACCACATGGTGTCCTCCCCTTGTTAGTCTCAAAAGATAGAGGAGAGTTGCCTGAATATATCAGTGTATATAGTTATTGAATTGGAATGTTTTGAACGGTTGTAAATGACCAAAGTTTGAAAAAGTGTCGATATGCATGGTTTCCAAACAATATTTTTACATTTTTACGAAAAATCGTTTATCTAGTCCGAAAACGCTACCCAGCATCGGATTCTGTAGACATTTCTGAAGAACAAACCACCCAGGAAAAGTGTCGAAACGGTTTCTAACTCGAACTGATAGAGAAAATATCCATCGGCAACGTGTTCACGGTGTTTTGCCGCCTGACGGCCATTGTTCGCCTGGCGCTACGCGTAATCGACGCCGATGGTACCGTTCAGGGGGCACCGACATTCTACAGGGTCATCCGTTAAAACTGCAACCTACGCGCGCGCGAACAGACGAAAATGGCAACACCGCCTCACGGACGCATTTCGCTAGAGAGTTCGGAGAGCTGCCAGCGACCGCTGGACAGCAGTGATGCCTGAGCTTCGAAAATTTTAGGAAGCCCTCTTTCAAATTAACGTCGCAAAGAAATATTTGAAATTTTCCGGTCCGGGTTGAAGAATTTGGGGCCTTTTTCGTATAACTTTTGAACTATAAGAGTATAATGATGGATAATTTAACATATTTTACGTTTACTTAATTTTTCTTTTATCAATATTTTAACCATAATTGTTGTGAAAAATTTTGGCAATCCGTTTATTTCATACTGTATTTAATGCTCTTTTTAAAGTTCATGGTGTTGATATACAATAGGCTAGTTGTTTCTTTATCATTACTTTCATATATCGAGAAATTAAATTTTTATTCAATTATGTGTTAGTTCTGCAAAACTCAGAATCTATTGTTCTGGTTTTCTTTTTTATAATTTTATCCTTAATGCAGTGCATACATAGATCTAACGTAACGGGTAACTAATAGGACGTGTCTTTGATTATAGCGGTGTTTGAATATTTTTCTACAATTTTTGTGTCTGAATGTTTTAACCTTTTAGCTACTCAACGCCACGCCTGTACCTGCTTCCGTTAATGCCATTTTTGGAAAGATGCGCCATTATTGTGGCTTTTACACGCAGGTGGCGAAAAATTTCTCCGTATAGGGATATAGCGCCGCGATGAACCCTGTCGTAACTACAATTATTTAAATTAAGACGATACGAAACCAGTCGACACCGTTTTCAAACCTCATTACAGTGATGTGGGTTGCGAGTGGTAAACCGATCATAAAAGCGGAGCGCGCGCGGCGCGCTTACCTGGGCCGGGAAATTGCACACAGCTCTTTGCGACGTTAATTTGAAAGAGACTACCCTAAAATTTTTGGAGCTCGGGCATCACTGCTGTCCAGCGGTCGCTGGCAGCTCTCCGAACGCCGGGCCGGTGAATGGTTGTAGTGGAATGCGTCCGTGAGGCGGTGTTGCCATTTCGTCTGTTCGCGCGCGCGTGGGTTGCAGTTTTAACGGATGACCCTGTCTATCAAGAGTGTCGAACTTCCCCACTCCGAGAGCCGCACGAGTCAGGCCCCCGGTCAGCCAGTTCCCCCACTTATTTCTCTCCAGGCGTTGCACGAGACCCGGTAGGAAGAGAGTGCGGCACCCGGAGGAGAAATTCATCAGAGTGTAGTAGGTGTGGAGGGGGCCGTTCTCCTACGGCTCTACGGAGCAGGCGAAGAGGAGAAGGAGCCACTGCAGCTCGCGAGCCGTTAGTTCGACACCCCTGTTGTATATAGATCATCCTTATTTTTTTCATGTATTCGTAGATACTATTCACGGATTTAAACAAACTTTTCCTGATCAGTCTCTGTTTTAAACAGTTTCAATCTTCAATGCATGACTACCTACGTATGACTTGTTAATATGGAACCGTATAAAAACAAACACAATTGTTTATGAATTTACAAGATTTTTATTAATATGGTTTGACCAGATTTAGAACACTTTTCCAAATATGGTAATAGTTAAAACTCATTAAACAGTATTTGAAGGCAATGCGGAACCCTATTTAAGGAGGTTCGATACCTCACTTGCGGGGCAGGCGGCGAGAGGGGTAAGCCTATACTTATACATGGGAGCTCTGCAGTGATACCAATCTTAGACTAAAAAAAATGAAGTAGATAAAAAGATTATTTACATGTCTATTTCTAATAAAATTATTACTACACTGTTTTTTTGGAATTCAACTAAACAAAAAGTATGTTTAATGCAGCTAGAAACACAATATTTCCATTAAAAGTAGCGTACAATATGCGAGTGAAATGCGGCAACGTCGCTTTGCGTCCATCTTTTTTTCTCTTTCTCACACTTGTGGCGTCCTTTTGCACGTTCGTACTGGTTCGCAACAAATTACTAAATACATGTTTACAGCTTGGTAGTGTTTTTACCAATTTTTACTGTATCCTTTGTACAAGTATACATTGTATATACGACTACCCGGCGTACAGCGTTGCCACGTTTCAAACAGTTCCTTCAGGCAGTTCCAAAAATACGAGCACATTGCTGTCTATTTATTCAATTACCTAATAAACCGTACGGTTCATGTCCGATTTTCTTTTTTTAGAATTTCATAGGAATACTTAAGCTTTTCATTGCAACATTTTTTAGGACTTTCTGACTATTTTTAAGGACTCTGTGTAGCATTTTATAAAAATTGTATCGCTTCTCCCATAACCGCCTGTGTATAAGAGCGCAACTTTGATTCTAATTTTTTCAAAAACCGTGGGGTCAATCGACTTAAAATTTTGACACAATGCGGACTATATTTTAAACATTAGATTAAAACACTTTTCAAAGATTTCTCATTATTTTTTCTCCGGTATCGAACTTCCTTAAGTACAATTAGGCATCTTTTTTTAATAAATTCATTATTCAATATTTCTGAAACACAGTATGAGATACGAAAGTAATATAAATTTCTGAGGTTTACTGAAGACGGAGAAGAGTTCGTAGGAATCGCAGGAACTCTTTCGATATACGTATAAACATTGCTTGGCATCTCTCACTAACGCGCGATACAATCAGAGAAATAATAAATATCTTGAAATGCTCTGGTTTCCTATTCGTCGTCTTAGTCAGAACTCAGTTTTGTCTTCAAAATCATTCGAGTCAGTCGTGCTAAGCAGTCCAGAAAGCCTTCCTTTGCATCGAATAAAACGTGTGCTGCGACAAACTGAGAATTACAGTGTATCCATGAATACATGAAAAAAAATAAGGATGATACATATAGAAAGTCGATGTCCACTGAACGGTACCATCAGTGTCGATTACGCGTAGCGACGGCCGCGAGGAGTCGCGCCAGGCGAACAATGGCCGCCAGGCGGCAAAACACCGTGAACGCGTTGCCGATGGATATTTTCGCTACCAGTTCGAGTTAAAAACCGTTCCGACACTTTTCCTGGGTGGTTTCTTCTTCAGAAATTTCTACAGAATCCGATGCTGGGTAGCGTTTTCGGACTAGGTACACAATTTTTCGTAAAAATGCGAAAATATTGTTTGGAAACCATGCATATCGACACTTTTTCAAACTTTGATGGTCATTTACAACCATTCAAAACATTCAAATTTAATAACTATATACACTGATATATAGTCAGGCAACTCTCCTATATCTTTTGAAGCTAAGTTGAACTTTCTTGCGTTCTTAGTTTTCACGTAATACCTCACTTTTGCCGAAAATCGTAGGTTTTTACAAAAACTCATGTTTTTTCAAAAACGGAGGGTAATAAAGCAATTCTGCTTGCGGATTCGTGTTTAGGGCGAAAAACTCTATAAAAATCAGCCAGTGAATATTGCGGAACAGGAAAAGTTTCATTTTGTTGGACTGTGTAATTATACTTAAACGAGCGCCATGTGCGACATCTGTGACCTAAGCCTCAAATCAAATATGTCTCCAATACTGCATAATTTGTGTTAGTGGTAGATTTGAATTTAACGACTGTTTGAATGCGGATTTGAAATTTACAGAAAAAAGTACTAATACTATATAACTTGATAAAAAAAACTGCTCTCGTAGTTACTGTGTGTGCATTTTTGGTAAAAGTGTAAAACAATACGATATTGTGTTTATTAGCAAAGACCTGTACTGCTAGAAACTAATTTTTTCCGATTGGTCACGCGAGAAATTAAACGAAATTCATACATGAAATTCACACAAAGTAAATAGTGTATCATCTGATACATAGATGGCATTGTTTTAATTTATCAATTATTAGTTAGAAGAAGATGGCGTATTGTTTCAAATTTCAGAATTAGTAAACAAGTAACTATTTGAAGCAACAAACTTTATAATCATCAAACAAATGTGTCGCAATAAATGAGCCCTCGTTATAAGTTTTCCAAAGTTGTATGTAAATTTCGGGTATTCAAATTGTTTTCTCTGTCTTATTTACTTCTTGGGTGATTTTTAACCCTTAACTGGTATCCTGGGGTCAGTTACGACCCCAAGCACGCAAGGTTCGCTGCAAAATATTTGGTTGTCTAAGTTTGTAAACTGAATTTCTAATTAATTTGATCATAATAGTTTAACTTTCTACGTATCTATTATTGTATACATTACCTACGAACAAAATAGGTATTCATAGAGGTTGATCTAATGTCGACTTTACAAATTTCTGTGTCCTTTTTTATTTGAGGTCTGCCACGACCCCAAGATAACAGTTACGTTTGAAAAAACAGTATACCAGTTAAGGGTTAAGAAGATTCTACGTAATGCCTGCATTTTCTTGAGCATTTATTTTTCTATTAATGTATACATAATCATATATTCCGCAAAAAAATGTGTCGAGCAGTAAAAGGATTGTGGCGTTACTGAATTATCGTGTTACAATTCATGAACGTTGTTTACACTATTGCAATCATACAAAGCACGGTAAGTTCAGCGAAAGTACTGTGGGCACTTTCTTAAAAAACTGTAAAATTGGGGTTCTTTGACCGGAGATAAGATCAGTAGTTTAATCGTTAATTTATGTTTACATAATATCGTATCAAATGAGACGAGCAATGTGTCACAGTGTACTTATTTTATCATTATACTCACTTTTATCATTTTATGTTTTTTCACATAATTAGGTTCTTTCACAAAAGACTAAAAGCAACGTGTAATACATACAGTCTAAAAATAATCTTTGCGTTAGCTGGAAATAATGCAATATTGGAAACGTATTTGATTTGCGGCTTCAGTCATGGACGTAGATAACAGGGCTGCACAGGGAGCCTTTATCAGCGCCTAGCGGCGAGCACCCGGCCGTACGCCGTTACTAAGGGTAGAATCAGTGAGGAGAACTGCAGTAGTGTAGGTGCGGGCTCGTGGGCGCGTAGCGTAAGTATATATAGCTGGACTCCTTGTGGGGCCCCAGTGCAGAGCAGGTCCCGCAGTATAATTCGGTGGGGTCATGAAATTTCATAAACATTTGCTACTGCCGGCATTTCGTATGACTTGACGGTTCGATTTTACTGATAATAAAACATTTATTGCTAATAATACTTATCTTTTCAGCGACACATAAAATAATTATAAAGTTAATACTATACAAATAAATAACACGAATACAAAGAAAACAAAATTTTAAGTAACGATATATATCATTTATAAAAGCTAGAACATGATATGTGAATAAATATATACATGTGTACAATACGCATCTGGTGCTCATCATTGCACTTGTAAGTTTTCTTTGTGTCCGAGTTATTTATTTGTATAGTATTAACTTTCTAATTATTTTATGTGTCGCTGAAAAGATAAGTATTATTAGCAATAAATGTTTTATTATCAGTAAAATCGAACCGTCAAGTCTTGGAAATTTCATGACCCCACCGAATTATATTGCGGGACCTGCTCTGCACTGGGGCCCCACAAAGAACCCAGCTATATATACTTACGCTACGCACCCACGAGCCCGCACCTACACTACTGCAGTTCTCCTCGCTGATTCTACCCTTAGTAACGGCGTACGGCTGGTTGCTCGCCGCTAGGCGCTGAAAAAGGCTCCCTGTGCAGCCCTGACGTAGTACATGGCAATCATTTAAGTATAATTATTCCAAAATGAAACATTTCCCGGATATTTTTCCGAAAGCGAACGGTGGCCGATCGAGATGAGGTTTGGGGAGGGGGTGTGGACCCTAAATCGAAAATTGTTGCTTCGGGTATTTATTAGTTTCCGAAATTATTAATAAAAATTATTTATTCCTTTGAAAATTTTTTTTGACGCTGATGAACCCCCCCCCCCCGGAACCCTCCCTCCCGTCCTGCCATTTTTTATTTTTGATATTTTGTAACCACACTCTCATTTTTAATAGCGCCAATCTCACATCGATTCGCTACCATACTTTACGCGCTCCCGCACTAATCTAGCCCCAACCAATACTACTACCCGGGACAAGTTGGAGAGTGGAATGCGTTGTGTCGGTATAAGTCAACAGAAATATTGTTAAGAGGGGGTACCGTGGTAAAGTGATTAAAAAAAATCGGTAAGGTGTACCCTTTCTTTTATGCACAATTACCCCTGTATCTTTTGAACGTATTAATTGCCGAAGCTAAAATTTTATATTTGGGGTCCCTCTATACCTCTCATAATACCCACCAAGTTGCATCTGGATTGGCCACCGGTCCCTTTCGGAAGTATAGCCCATTTCCCTAAGGAAACATGTCATTTGAACGTGAAGAGTTTTTTGTTAAAAGCCATTTATGCATTTTTGAGGTATTGCGATTATTATGATTTTTTTCAAGAAGGGATTATAAAAAATCGATATAACTAATAAATAGTAATCATAAAGTACATAAACTATACATCATTTGAAAGCGCTAATTTTTTCAATTTTTCAGAAAACGAATCAGTTAAATATCTTCAAATATTAAAAAATTATAACCTTTTCTGTATGTTACACGATGAGTACATTCACCCCTCCTGCGTACTTCCTTCAGGCTAGAATAAAACTTTAATGTCACATTCTGATGACCCCTTCGTAGAATTATAATACAAACCTCCAAAAGTAGAAAAAATTCCATTTTGTGTAATTTGATATGTGAATTACGGTCAGGATCTAGATATATTGGCCGGTTGGTGCATAGTGGTCTGGAAAGCAGCATTTTCTTGGCCAAAAGTCGATTTTTCAAGTTTATTATTTTAAAAAAATTGACCATTCTTTAAAGCTTCGAAATCCAAACACATTACTCACCGCAGATAATTATGTGACCAAAAATAACATTCTAACGTCAAAATCATGAATTTAAAAGTGAAACGAAATCTTTTAACAATCATTACAGATATCGGAATACAGGTTTGTATTACAGTTTTATGCATGGGAGATGTATTTCAAGTATTTAATTGTGTCATAAGCATTTTTTAGTCCATATATAAATAGTGCGACGTTTATTAACAATTGAAGCTTTGAGAAAGGTTTTAAAATAAATGCTTAAACATGCTACACATCTGGTTGTTTTTGGCTACTACCTCCTGCAACCGTCAACCCCATTGCGGGGTTTAATATCGCCATGCCGCTTGAATAGCGGACTCGGACGGGTCAATTCTAGTTGGAAAACATCGATATGAAGATGTTTTTAATTTTGGCTATAAAATACCGCTTTCGAGATCACCGCATTGAATCCGCCATCTTGAATTTTGATTTTTTGGTGTCAGATTCGAAATCAGCAACCTCAAAAACCATTGATCACCAAGTTTCAGAATGATCTGATGAAATCTTGAATTTTGTCTACGAAAAGCCGCGTCTCCAGACCACTACAGTAAATCCTCGTTATAGCCCCGTTTTTAACATGCGTAGTACGCCCAGTGACTATCCCCGCTATTTCTAGGAATCCTTCGGTCCAGAGTGGGAGAACCCAAGAACGAGCGAGAGGGAACAAAAGAGTCGACGGCAACTTCGTGTCAACCAGTGATGCCAGAATCGTGGGACGTGTGACAAATGCTTACCAGGGCCGGCGCGAGGATGGTTGGCGCCCTTATGCAAGAAAATTTTTGGCGCCCCCAAATTTTTGCACCGGTATTCTTTTTAATATGTTTTTCCTTTACGGAAAACAATACAAAGAAGAATTACATTTCCATTTTTTTTATGTATGAATTGGATTCTTTTATTACTAAGCGTGCGATATAAGTAGTTATTTAAACGCTCCTTCGGTTGGCGCCGTTATGCGGCGCATAACTTGCATAATGGATTCCGTCGGCCCTGATGCTTACCCCCACTATGACCTACCGTTGTCTCCCACTATGGCCTGCCGTCTCCCACTATGGCCTACCGTCGTCCCCCACTTTCTTCCCATCGCGCTGCACACAAAGCATACCCCTACTCCTGTCCATGTAAGCTGCCTGTTGGGCTGCCGAGCACACGGACAGCAGTAGGGATATGCTTGTGTGCAGTGCGATGGGAAGAAAGTGGGGGACGACGGTTGGCCATAGTGGGAGACGACGGTAGGTCATAGTGGGGGTAAGCATTTGTCCCACGTCCCACGATTCTGGCATCACTGGTGTCAACTGTTTCGTTCGATCTCGCTCGCTTTTGGTTTTCCCACCCGCGGCATTGGCCGCACGGAATAGTGTCCGCAACGCGTGGTACACCCGCCGCCAGCCCCGTTCATCGGGTTTAATACGAGTGTTTACTGTACTGTGCAGTGCGAGTGAGGGATAACTCCCATCATGCCGCATTTCTGCTTCGGACGCTCTTTTTCTTAACGTTCTCGCTCTCTCTCTCTCTCTCTCTCTTTCTCTCGCGCTACGCCGTAAGCACGCATAAAGCTGACTGGAGGGGCCCATTTCTCCTTGATCGCTGTTTGCGAACCAACTTCAGATCGGCCAATATATCTGACCTCCATCTTAAATATAGTCTTTTCATCATACTCAGCGTGAACGCATTCAATATGTTTCTTTGTAAGAGATCCGGCATATTTATTTGCAGTATTCCCAGCAACCTCCTTTTGCGATGAATTTCATTTAAAATTAAATTTCTTAAAGTGAAGTTATTACACAAACAAATTCTATCTTTACTGTAATTTTCACAAATACTTTTAAAACAGAAAATTAATATAAGTATGTATAGTTACCAGTTTGGCTCGACAGGACGGTTAAAAAGTCATTGGCGACGGTATTTTCAAGATGGCTAATAGGTTTTACCATCGTGTTGTTATTTATGAATTCGATATCACAGTACCTAGCATTCTCTGATTCTTTTCCCTTCCCCACCCCTATCGGACTGTTTTTCCCTAATACTACTACATCCCCCTGAAACAAACAAAACATAGCTGTAAAAATTCTTAGAAAACATATTTAATTTCTATGCTAAATATCTTTCTGGCACAGATTCAAATTTTTTAAATCAAGTACGTAAGATAAACCATGTTACAAGATATATTTTTAAACCTTTCGGCATGTAAATGGACTTCATTTGTTAAGAGAGTTCAATAATTTTTTAACTTTTTTTTTCTTAAAGTGCACTGCACCAATTTTTATACTTTATTAATCAGAAGTAAAAAAAGCACGGTATAATACTCATTAGAATAACGATGATGGTGATATTACTACTATTGTACGAATACTACTACTACTACTTACTACTACTTACTACTACTACTACACTACTACTACTACTACTACTACTACTACTACTACTACTACTATTACTACTACAAATAATAATAATAATAATAATAATGCACACTCAGGTGAAAAAAGTGAAACACCCGATAAATGTTACAATAAACAGTAACTCATTATCTGGCTCACTTATTTTCTTAATTTTTTCATTTGAGGACATTTATATAGTTAAATTTATTATTTAAGAAATTCAAAAACCAAACAAATTAGTATCAGAAAAAAATGGGATCAGGGTATTACTTACTATTCTGTCTCGACCACTTAAAATATTAAATAAGCACAAAATTCGAATTTCAAGATGCTTTATTTCGTTGCCTTATATCAGCGCTGTCCAGCGATGGGGCCCCTCACGCGCCTGCTTCCCCTTCCAACTGTTCCTTCCCCACACAATGTTCACGGGAAATAGTAGCATTGACTTGCTGTGACGACGTATGTCAGTAATATAATACTCGTCATGTGTAGCGCCATAGTCGCTTCTTTAGCGTCGCGCGTATCCCTGGCGATGTGGAGGGGAGTTGGAAACCCCACAGGGCTCGCGAGCCCTGGCTTGGACAGCGCTGCCTTACATTCTATATGAATATTAACACTTAAGTTTTAAAAAATACCTATTCAAATCAGTCAGGCCTTTTCAGGTGTTTTGGGCGTTTTGAACAGATACCGACACTACTGAAAATTTAAACTGTCATATTATCTATTACATCTTCATGAGAGTATTTCAAATAGTTCAAATGGATAGGCGAGGTTTCTCCGAACAAAAATGAATCCAAATAAGACCTAATTCATATCACTTCTGATTCTGGAAACCAGTTGTATGTTACGTACACCGAATGAAAACGAATCTGGTACAGACTCGCACTCATACAATGGAAGAGGCACGAAGCGCGACATTCCCATCTATATATGATACATACAGGGTTGCCACCTCTCCGGTTTTGGCCCGGAGACTCCGGGATTTGAAGCAAATTTCCGGGCTCCGGTTTTACTGGACAAATCTCCGGGTTGTAGAAAAATATGAGATAATAAGAAATTGTGGTATTATACAATGGTATCAATATTATATAAATAAAAGTTATTAATTAAAAAAACAGATACTTTTAAATTCTGAATTGTTTGAGCTTAAAAGAATTGCACATGTTTTCCGGATATTCGAGAACAAAACTTTTTTTTGCTTTTTCCATCTGCAGGTTTATATTTGAATCTTCGGGTTGGAATGTGTGGCAC
Organism: Andrena cerasifolii; assembly: GCF_050908995.1. Taxonomy (NCBI): domain Eukaryota; kingdom Metazoa; phylum Arthropoda; class Insecta; order Hymenoptera; family Andrenidae; genus Andrena; species Andrena cerasifolii. The sequence goes on along the minus strand of NC_135121.1, from coordinate 1,774,066 downwards.
TCTGGAATGTATATAGTGATAAGGTGGCAACCCTGGATACATACGATGTTCTGTAGCGAGGACCACAGCGCCACGGAACGCTACACGCAGTTCTGTCAGTAATCGACTCGATTCCATTTCTGACTTCTCTTTTAATACAATTTCTTTGACTTTTACGCTGATAATAATGTTAATGCGAAAATTATACTAATGCGAATTTAATATCATGAGCAATATTCATAAACCACAAATAAATAGCCCTACGGAATGCCTTTTTCAGCACACATAACACAATATCTTGCATACCTAGTCCCCTTTAGATAGTGTGTGTAATGTAAAATGATTATATTTATACGCAAAATACTAACACTATACCAACGTACATGCAGACTCATATATACTTAATATGTAAAAACAATATAAGTATTTACAAGAAAGTGTGAAAAATACATTAAAAGCGAATTAATTTCTTTTCCACCATTCTTTCAGTATTTTATTCTACAGAAATTACCGTTGTATACATCCACTATCCACTATCGAACATGTTGTAGGGGAGACCAGGGCTGGTAGGCCAGTTTTTCAGTTTTTGATTTTTTGTAAATTATGTGGACGAAATATCATTAAACCGGTTAGTATATTTTATAGAGCATACATTTAGCTATCTGGTTAAATTATTAAAGTTGACTCAATGTGACAACAATTAAGGTATTTTAATGTTTTTCTAACACCTTCCATGCTGGTCAATCAGCCCCATGATCGGGTTTGGTTGACTTACACTACTTACAGTATGGGGTAGGTTGATTATAGGTGCAATCAGTTAAGAAAATGTTATTAGCAACTTATATCAGTAGTAATAAAATAACACAATGTCACAAGAGTTGTTTCATTATAAAATAGTAATTTATTTCATTCATATTTTAATAATGAACAGAAAATTTTTCAAGTTAAACATAAATTATAATGTATTTATAACATAGTGCCATTTAAACAAAAAATAAAAATCGCTCTCTGAATAACAAAATAAGAATTTAAACCTTATTGACGTTATTAGTCAAACAGCTCTGACCGATCATTTTGACTTCAGTAGTCTATATAACCTTCAATTATTTATGTATAAACAAAAATACTATGTCAATAGATTGTCTAATAAACAAACTTTAAAATAGTCCCTTAACATTTATTCTATTGTAATTATATAGAACGAGAAAAAATAAAATCTTTATGAAAAAAATATTTACTTACGCAGTCAATTTTTCGACAAACGCTGATAACTGTTAAGAAACGTGCGATCGCGGGGTCGGACATAAATGCATGGCATAGTAGAAGTGACTTCTTTTTACAGTAAATATTTCCGCAGTAGAAGATATATCGGTGCAAAGTTATTAACAATTAGTCAACCCAGCCCTTGAGACAACCAGCCCCGGTCTTCCCTATAAAGAAATTATATCTTGCGAAGCAATGAATGTAACTATTAGATACTAGCTGACCCGTTATCCGGTTTCACCTGGGAATTATTTATAGGAATTATTATGATTCTGATTTTTTTTTGTGAAAATATTCACATTTATCTGGATTATCCAGGCATAATGAGAGGAAGTACATTTCGTGACACCAGAATTTACTGTTCGAGTTTTTAGGTGACATACAAACACACGAACATATAAACTTTCTGCTTTATGTATTAAGATGTTTCCCACGTTCTGTATAAATAGCCTATAATCTAATCTAGGACGCGTGTAATGTATACTCAAAATTTCATTGGAATCAATCATCATTGAATCAAATCTTTCATTGAGAAAAGGACAAACAAACAAACAGACAACGTTTCACTTTTATATATTAGTAGGGATATAGAAAAACTATATTTATTATTGCGATTCTGTAACGCTGTTCATGATATTCTATTCGCATTCGTATCATTTTTGCATTAGCATTATTAATAGTGTAAAAATCGAAGGAATTTTGTTACATCAGTACTTAGAAATTCAAACGAGTCGATTACTGACAAAACGGTCGCGTGAGCGGGGCTCTGGGATCCGCGCCAAAGAACATCGTGTCATAGATGAGAATGCCGCGCTTCGTGCCTCTATCACTGTGTGAGTGCGGGCCTGTCCTAGATTCATTTTCACTCGATGTACAATATTCTCTCGCTATGGGCTTGCTTTAGTATTCGGGCGAGCGGTCGCTGTCATTATATCGCTGAGGGCTCGCTGTCATTATATCGCTGAGGGCTCGCTGTCAGCCCCCCCCCCCGCGAGCTCTCGTTTTCTCTCACTCGCGCCATCGACGTCACGGAATCGTCTCCGTTACTCGCTAAGCGCTCATCGCCAACCCCGAGCCGCAAGCCCATAGCGATAAGATACTGTATAATTAAAAATAGTCTGAATGAGGTCGAGTTTAGATTCATTTTCATCAGAAGAATCTCACCAATCCATTGGCAATATGCCTTCCTGCATATTTAATGAAAAATATGATGGTCGACTGCGCGCGAGTGAGGGGTTCCAGAGGCGGATAAGTACAGTATTTATTCGCTAAGAGCTCGGGTTGGCCTACACGTTCAGAGCTCGAAGCTATCCCCGCCTCTTCTGGCTAACCTTGTCCTGCAAAGGCGAGTCAGACGGACTGAAAGCGAGTGAGGAACAGTACGAGACAGGGGAGGCGTTGATACATTGTCTCGTTCCGTCCTCCGGATGCCCGATACTCCGCCCTTTTCGTGCGCGACAGGCATGAGCGTTTAAACTCGCTCTCACCTTCGGCAAGGAAGAAGCGAGAAACGATCGCTCGGAATCGAGCCCCCTCTACGTTAAATGCTCCCCATCGGCTCCGAGCTCTTAGCAAATAAATACTGTACAAAGCAAATTTCGAATTCGATTGGTTTTCAAACCAAACATTATGACACTTCTCAAAGAATACTTTCAATGCTTTTCAAAAAGTATCGGCGTGAAAGGACGCTAGAACCGTGCACAGGATGCAAATTTCAAAACCTGAAAGCACGCCAATGCCAGTCGAAGTATTGTACTAAGATAGATTCTTAACGAGATAGAGTACTGATTTAATCAATCATGTTGCAAAATGCATGGTGCAGGTACTATAAAATAAATTTCATCGTGGAAACTATTCGGCAATGTCACTGGGTTGCTTTCTCAGGCGAAATAAAAAATAAAAAGCCTATTTATAACAAACATGCATTCATTGCATGCTCATGGTGTCAACATCTTTTAATTATTATCCTTATCATACACCTTATTATTGCAATTATAAATGTACCAAATTGCCTTAAAAAAGTAAATATTTTTCATCCAGGGAAATTTGATCTCGCGAACTTTTTTTTATTGTCTAAACATTTCTAACTACACCACGTCAACCTCAGTACTCGATGTTTATATTACAGTACACCTACACAACATGTAACTTTAACTGTTTCCGTATTTGAAATTATTTAATATCTATACCTAATATTTTACAGGAATCAACAGGAATCTATACGCTATCAGTCTGAAAAAGCATATCAAAATCGAAGTTATAGCAATTCGTGTCCTTTACTTTATTAGGAACTGTTAAACACTAACTCAAACAATGAATAGATGCGGTTTTTTATGGTAAAGCGCGGAACACATTACGTAATCCCTAAATAGAAAATATCAAATTGTAAAACTGTATGGACCAAATGTTCTGCTTATACAGGGTGCTCAGCAATAGGTGTCAGAAACTATAAGGGGTGATTGTACATGCCAAAATAAGGTGAAAATCAAGAATGACGCAATTACGTTTGAAGCTTCGTTTGCGAGTCATTAATTGTTGAAACTACGCGTAAAACGCGTCTGACGCGAGGGAATTATTGCTAGATTATTGCCGGCGCGCGTTAGCCAGGTGAGGCACGTCGAGGTCAGTGCCGTAGCCACGTAAAAAGACCCACTTATGTCGTAATCGAAATGGTGACACGCGCATTTCTAGATGGCAGCGGCACCTACTAAAGCAGGCTCGGGAATTAACTGCTCTTTTCGGCTGATTTTCAGAAGCAACGCCCTCTTTGTCAAGCCGCGCGTCTTGGCCCCCGCAACGATAGGTTCCCTCTCATTCACACTTCATTTTCTCATTCTTGTCGTCGGCGACATGAAAAGCGAGTCAGGAAGTGATGAGGATAGCGACGAGTCTTCATCGTGAGGTGGAAAGCGATAATATATCGAGAGAATGCTGTATTTAACGTTAAAGTTTCGAATGCTCTATCTATTCTATTGGGAGCACTTCTAACAATCAAGTGTGGTGGTGCAGTGGTTAAACCACCCACCTCCCCAATTGAAGCTAAAATGCACACAGGGCATTTCCGGAAGAAATAAAGAAAGAGCTATGCATTTGTAATAATAGTTTTTTAATTCGGTGTTCGTGGTGTTTAAAGTATTTGTTTCACATGTTTCTATGATACGTATCATGATACATTTAATAAAATATTATGTGAGATCAATTGTTAATTTGAAGTATCATATAATAAGTGTAAATGATTTTAAATTATTGTATAAAATGAAAAGTCGTATGGTTTAGTATGCATTGTAAAAAAAAAATGAGACAAAAAATAAATATAAACGGAGTTGCAGCGAATCTAAATCCCGCGCGCAAAAAGTTTACGCCCGAAACCATGTACCATTGGCTTCAGTATTTTAAGCACTATCGATGTACAAAAGATCAACAAAAAATCAGCGTCACACTTCGGGTCCTTTGCTCGCAAGTATTTGCGTCAGGCGTTTTTAACGCGTATATTCAATAATTAAATACTCCGAAACGAAGCCTCGAACGCAATTTCATCATTCATGATTTTCGTCTGATTTTAACATGTAAAACCACCTCTTAAAGTTTCTGACACCTGTTTCCAAATGCCCTATATACTGCGTCTTGATGATTCGTTCTACGCAACCGTATGTGTACGGCGAAAGAGCTCCTTCCCAGATACCTTACAAACACAGAAAGCACAAAAAGAGTGGGAGATGTGTGCGCATCGCTTGTAGCATGAAGTTAGAAGGCGCCTATGAAGGAGTTCCTTACGGTTGCCCGAAACGAATTACCAGGACCGTCTGCATCCACAATATAATCAGCCTGGGATTAAAGCTACAAGTAAAAGTCGATACGTGATTATTAGGGGGCAGAAATCATTTTCTTCATATCCTGAAAGCACCATGCAATTACAAGGACATACAAGGTGATTCAACCAAATTTTCCAATACAATTTTGATCGTAAATTTCTCAATAAATACCCAATTTAGACATACAGTGTTGTCCTATTATGGGGACGGATCCTCCGTTCGGTTAAGAGAACATTTCTATCCTCGCTACATACTTCTTTTGTAGTCACCGCGGCAGGTCTGTGAAGATAGCACCCCCAAAAGCGATTTTTTAGAAAAACTCGACGGCATTTGTTTGTCCATCGTTTGCTCACGTTTGCCCAATAAAATTTTTCGTTTGCTCACTCCTCAAAAAAAAGTTATGAACAAATTAAAAAAAATTGTCATCAGCACCCTCCATCAACACTTTTCAATTTTTGAAAAGTAGGATACGATTGTCCACGATCTGGCCACGTTTGCCCATCCTCCAGAGCCGAATTATTCATAAAAATCACGAAAAAGAAGGGCCCGGTTGAACCGAATGTGTGGGGAAATTGTCATCAGATACATTAAACTTTTATATTAGAAATAATTAATAATTCGATTCTGCAGGGTGGGCAAACGAAATCATGGGGTGGACAAACGTCTTCTACATCTAGACTAACGAAATTTATCGTCGGGCAAACGATTTTGATAATTTATTCAGAAAAAACGAACTTAAATGTAGTCGGTTCAACCATGCCCTTCTTTTTCGCGATTTTTATTAATAATTCGGCTCTGGAGGGTGGACAAACGAAATCATTGGGTGGGAAAACGTGGCCAGATCGTGGACAATCGTATCCCACTTTTCAAAAATTGAAAAGTGTTCACGGAGGGTGCTGATGACATCGTATAGACCATCGTGTAGACGGCATCGTACAGACCAGGGGTGTCGAACCGCCTGCTCCGTAGAGCCATAGGAGAAGGCCCCCCCCCCCCCCCCACCTACTTCACTCTGATGAATTTCTCCTCCGGGTGCCACACTGTCTCCCTGCCGGGTCTCGTGCAACGCCTGAAGAAAAATAAGTGGGGGAACCGGCTGACCGGGGGCCCGACTCGTGCGGCTCTCGGAGTGGGAAAGTTCGACACTCCCGGTACAGACCAGCGCCGTTCAGGAGTTGTATCCCCGTATGGGGAACAGATCAAATAGCCCGGGGCAGACACGAGCCAGCGGCGAGTATGACACGCCACACCGGGCAATACGGTACAAATGCCAGGATGAACAAGGACCGTTGCGTCAACTCAACAGTATTTGAATGAACCTACTAACACATGCCTGCCTACGCATCTACGAGCCTGTACAACCGTTCCTCCCCACTCCGCTGTAACGATAGCTGATGTTACTGCCCGGAGCTTTGCCCACAGCGTTAGCCCTGGGCAGTGGCGGGCGCCCTTGCCCACCAAACCATAGGCTGAACGGCGCTGGTATAAACGAAAAACGAGCCGAATAGCAGAGCGTTTCATTAAGAGAGAGGTTTGTCCACCGAACGGCATCTCCTTAACGGGACAAATCTGTATTATGCCTTAATACTTATTTACTCAATTTTTAATGTTCTTTTCATTTTCATAGATAAATATACTGTATCCCGGTTGAAAAATCAAGGTAACTCCCAAAACTGTATGTAGAAAAAAACAATTATTCTAATGTATGGCCCCCTTGAAATCATACAACTTTTACTTCATACACTTTTTCGTACAATAGTGTAAGACTGATTTCAAGTTGTCAAGTTAGGCGAATCACCCTGTATAGAAAGATATACAAAACAGGACCTACACCGCCGTTCATAAGTATTAGGGTATCTACTGTTGTGGAATCATTGTGAAAAGCGTTAATTTATTAAAGAACTCACAGTTTGTGCAAATGCAACAGCTATCGTGATATCTATGAACGGCCGTGTACATTTACATTTTAGTATTCGAATCACAAACCGCTCCTTTTAGTACCTAATGCTTCACATTTTTTGCACCTGAGTGTATTTACATGAAAGTTGAACCAATTAAATCGTTTGAAATTAGGAAAATTTTTATTAACAACCTTTGCTTTCAATACAATAATCATACATAATACAACCTTGATCTGATAAACTTTTCACTTAATGAAACCAGAGAAACATAAAAATATATGTAATGTATAAAAAATAAATACGTTGACATACAGTAAACTCTCGCTATTAGCGCATTTCAACTATGCGTTCAATGTGTGTCGAGAGTGAGAGAACCCGAGAGCGAGCGAGAGGGGACGAAAGAGTGATACGACGCGACGTTACCGTTGGCTACGAAAGAGAGAAAGCATGATACTTTGTCTCGCTTCATCTTTCATGTGTCTGCGCTGTTTCTCTCTCGCACCAAGGCCGTCTCGGAATCGCCGACGCTATACGTTGAGCGTCGCCGCCAGCCACGAGCGCATGCCTATAGCGAGAGTTTACTGTAGCACTTACATTATTGACACTAAAGTATATCTCCAAATTCATTATTTCCAACATATCTGCTACTCGTTTAAACAATTTACCATTTTGAAATACCTTACAATAACTACTTAAAACTTTAGTGACATTTTATGAAGCAGATCTTTCAACTTATTTATAATTTTGAATAGAAATACATCTTCGAAACGAATTTTTGATTAAAAAAAATTATACGCATACTCCAAAAACCATTCTATTTCTTTTTTTTTTTACTTATTTGGAGTTTCATAAAAGAATCAAATACAATGATATACAATGTTATATTTTTCGACGTTATCATTATATATACTTCATATTTATTTCGATGATGTTATTTAATATATATAATTACGTAAATAACTAAATAATAATTGAAAGTGCATAAAATTTCAAGACCGACGAATAAAAGAAAACTATTTAGAATAATAATTGAAACTCACCATGGAATTTTGTACGAAGGCATTTGTTTCTGTAGAAATCTCATGTGAACTAGAATTGTGTGGAAACATTGGGCTCAGTTCTTCTTTGGCAGGCAATGCATAGAAACCAAGATCTAAAATGAAAATAAAAACATATGGTAACCTATTAATAATCATCCATTACTGTTACAAAATAAAAATAGGGATTAAAAATAGACTAAAAGTATTTAATTATTAGATATTTCGATCATATTTTAACGTCTTATTGACGAATGACGCCATATGGCGTCAAATTAAATACTGCTTCTCTTCAGTGACACGACACTGTATGCTCTGTTTCATTTATTATTTCATTTAATTAACGAAATATTTACGGCTTCCTCAAATACATGACACTATTTATTTATGAAAAATAAATACTTTGTTGCTAAGTTAGGAAGGATAAAAAATAGCCATGTAATATATTGCGACAAACTACAATTCTCTTTTAGTATAATGCAATGCACAAGCACAAATAATTCATATTGTGATTGGTTATTTTTGCATTTAACGCGACTTGCAAAACAACGCAGATACAAAAGAATAATTCATAGAAGGCTAGTAGCCTTGTATAGTATACAGTAGAAAATAAATTAATTATAAAAAAAGTGTGCTTTCAAACTTAAATCAAGTTGTAAAAATTCTAGATATTACAAAACTAAGTAGTACCAACCTTGCAGACTATCACTATCAATGTGCTCCTAGCTCCATGCCAGTGGAAATCTATAACACAAAATCACATTGCATTACATTGATCTATTTTTTCCTGGTTATTTATTATTTCATCATAATTATCAGTATCATTCATATATTGTCGCAAGTTTGAATTTCTCACTATTTACAACCACTGAAATAAAATGCATTTTTCTAGAAATTGATCATGCTGAGAGTTAAGTAAAATTAATAGTCATTTAATGCTCAACAGAGAAATGTAAAATTATTAGTCGTAAATAATAAATTAATATATAATCTTAATATATAAAGCAGAAAGCTTCTATATGTTTGTGTATCTGTCCGTCGCCTAAAAACTTTCGAACGATAAACTCTGAGATCACGAAAAATGTGCCTCAGCTCATTATGCGTGACTATAGTCGAATTAACGAAAGAAGGAACCTTGGGACCGGGGCCAGAATTTGCGACGTTGCCGCTACTCCAGGCTCGTGATTGGTGCTTCCCCTACGCGGCTCCTTACGCCTTGGCCAATGACTTTCGACTACTTAGCTGTGGGCCTAGAGTAATTGTAATCCTTGTCGGGTGTATATGGCTATCCTCTTCCAGAGGGCGAACCTACCGTCCTTCTCATAGAGATTTGACAGAGTGTCGAATCTTATTGGCACGCGCCATGCAGAATGAATGGAGGACAAGTCGAGGAATACAGGCTCATAGGATTCTTATTCTATTTAGCGTTATTCCACGGCAAATCGATCACTTTTTGCACTCGATGTCAGGGATTTTGTTCAAACTGAAATATTACATAGGAAGAGATTTTAGTCATCACTTTGCTGGTTTTGAATTTGTTAAATTTTTGCCTATTTTCATGAAACCGAGCTGTACCTGTGAATTTTTATCTCGGAAACTTTTAATCGTGTTGAATTCATTCTTTTTTCATTTTAATCTCGAAATTGCGGGCTATTCTAATACTCATTTTTAATACTGAAAAATTAATTTTGTAATTTTGAAAATTATAACCAAAGTTTTATTTTGCAAATTTCACGTACGAAATATTCTGCTTTCGAGAATGGAATTTTGAAAATTAACGTCAGCATGAGCTGTTATTAACCGATGAAGAATTTCATTAACTCTATATTTTGTAACCAAGTTCAAAACCTGTTAAACAATGACTCAAACCTTTCCATAATTTCACGTGATTCACAAAATACATATTGCATTCTGATCAGTCTCTAAAAATGCGATCTATTTGGCGTGGAATGACTTGTAGATGAAGGAATCTGTTTTATCGAGCGAGTGAGAGAGACACAGTTGCGCTTAAAGATAGAAAGAGACGTCCGATCTGCTACACAACGTGGCAACGTCGCACGAAGTACGGAGCAGGCATTGGGCCTCTCCCGAGCCACGCGCGCCGGCCTACGGGCCGCCCAGGTGCCTTCTTTCCTTAATTCGACTATAATGCAGATGAATGTGGCCATTTCTAACAAAAAAAATTATAAAATCAGAATGTAAATTTCGGGCGAAGCCGAGTAGTAAAGTTAATATGATATATACAGTAATGTCTCGAAAGAAGGATGCCGTCTCTGGCTCGAAATGAGGTGATCGCCATCCCCTCCACTTCTGTTAGTGCCGCAACGAATGAGAATGAATGGAGAGCCGAAAAGACTTTCTGGCTCAATCAATTTATCAATTAGTAACTCTACAGGGCCATAAAACGGAGAAGCATTGTACAACTTCGCTTAACGGGTAACGAATCTTTGCTATCTTATAACTACTTAATAAATCATTTCTGGATATAGATTCACATGATTTTTTCTGAACTATGTGACTTTCTGAATATGATGTATCAATTTGGCACCAACCTATTAGGACACCCTGTATAAAAATGCATACATAGTGTATACAGATTTGTCCCATTAAGGAGACGCCTCTCGGGGGACAAACGGTCCCCTTAACGAAACGTGTGAAATTAGTGAGTTGCACGATTGCAGCTCGCATAATAAATAGTAAAATCAGAAAACTAAAAAAAAACAAATTCAAAAATAACACAAAAAACCCCAAAAACAGAAAAAGAGCTACAAAACTTTCTACGTCCACGTCGTTAGCTCTGGCTAACGCCAAAGGAAAGAATAATATATGAATGAAACTGCTGTTATTCATTTAGGCTTGTTTAGGTTGGCAACACTGTTTCTGTGTAAAATTTCGATACTCTGACCTTAGAATTAGATTAGCGATATCAAAAAGCCTTAGGAACATTAAAGTTCAAATTTAAAGAATTCCAGTATATGCCATACCGTTCGCGACCGGACTATACTATATTGGCCACCTAAGAATTTGGGTACTTTGCCGGCCATTTTGGTGGTATATATGGATAAATTTTAAGTAAATAAAATTTACAATTTCAATGAAAAAAATCCCGGCCCTCTAAAGGTTAAAACACAAAAACTACTTATACTTATAGTTGTTCAAATCTCTGACTTAAAGAATTTCTTTTATGCAAATGTACCTAACAGTAAAGGAATCTGTAGATACCGCGGTTATGCGTGACTCTGTGTTCAACAATTTTGTTGGTATACCTACTTTCAATATATATATATATGATTGTATTATAATACAATACTATACATTGTACAATACTATTGTTGAGAACTACTTTATTAGGAGACTATAGATATCAGAACTTACAGATTTTAAAATTAAATTATCTGTTTTTTCGATCCTTTAAGTATTTTCACTTTAAAAAAATTCAATATAATAAGCTTGTATGTAAATAGTCCTGAATCCTAACAAAATTATAGTCGTTAATAATTTAATGTTCATCATGTCAATTTCTTTTTATTTAGCTAAATATTTAATGATATTTAAAAATGTTTCCAATGATAAAAACTACGTATATAATGAATGATATAAAACAAATATGAAAAGATTTTAAACGTGCAAACTAAAATCTGTAAACACTGATCAGAAATTTAGTTAAATTAATCAATTTTTCGAGACTTCGCATTGCCTGACAAAAATACTAATTCGTGCATAAACAGAATTCAATCTAATGGAACTATAGATTACAAATTTCTCATTATCCTCAACAAGTATTACTAGCTGACCCGTTACCCGGTTTCACCCGGGAATTATTTATAATATTTCCAAAATAAAAAAGCCTAAATAAAAAACATAAATGGCCTATAATTTAATCTAGGATGTATGTAAGGTATACTCAAAATTTCATTGAAACCATTGTACCGTTTAGGCGTGAAAGAAGGACACACAAACAGGCAACGTTTCATATTTATATATTAGTAAGGATTGCATACAGAATATCCCATTCGACATGACTAACGTAAATATTTCCATCGTTTTTAACGGTACAAAGTATTCCACAAGGAATATATTTGTTTAAAGAAGTTTCAAAGAACTGTTATGACTGTTACACAGATTTCTTCCAAAATTATACTTTCCAAGATTTCAAGTTTATCCAATTTCTTTTTCTGCGATGTTTGCTGATACAGTATTGTAGATGACCCGGGGCCAAACACAATAACCTACTGCAACATGACATGTTTGAACAAGGGGAGGACACCATGTGGTAGACACCGACTTTGATGAGCCTTGGCACGATGGATCTACAGGGTGTCCCACTAAGGAGTGGACAGCGCGATATCTCTTAAAGTATTGTCGATAAAAATATAAAAAAAATAGGGAATTGCATGGTTCGAGGGGGCCCATTTATTAGCGCGAACGAATTTTGTTTTCGATTATTATTTTAAAAGATACGATGGTCAAGTTCGGTTTTTCAAATGGAACTATTTTTTTTGAAGACCTGAGTTGATAGTGCGTTCCAAGACAAATTCAATAAGCTTTAATGTATACACTTTATTTCCACTGGTTTTTAAGATATTGCGCTTGCAAAATTACTGATTTTCACTGGAAGAAAACCCTCTGGAATAGGAAGGACCGGGGTCGGTCTTACTGGCGCTACGGGTGGCATTGCCTGTTGAAACTGATACCTACCTGCCAAAGGTCTACGACAGGGTTCGCAGGCCCAAAAGCTGGACAATTCTTTTCCATCAGAAATGCTACTTAGGTAGGTACATCTGCGGTATCGAGAAGCGCATCGTTACTTTTATTTCGCACTTGCTTCTACGCTCGGATGGCCGGTTCTTTTGGGAGGGATGCAAGTTGGATTGGTTAGGTTAGGAGGAGTGAAAGTTGCTAGACTAAATTTCAACCATAGGGAGCAGATTGTGTCAAAAGAAAAGAATTGTCCAGCCTTTGGGCCTGCCATTTCTGGCGTAGACCTTTGGCAGGTAAGTATCCATTTCAACAGGCAGTGCCACCCGTGGCGCCAGTAAGACCGCCCCCGGTTTTTGCCATTCCAGAGGGGTTTCTTGCAGTGAAAATCAGTAAATTTGCAAGCGCAATATCTTAAAAACCAGTGGAAATAAAGTGTATACATTAAAGCTTATTGAATTTGTCTTGGAACGCACTATCAACTCAGGTCTTCAAAAAAAATAGTTCCATTTGAAAAACCGAACTTGACCATCGTGTCTTTTAAAATAATAATCAAAAACAAAATTCGTTCGCGCTAATAAATGGGCCCCCTCGAACCATGCAATTCCCTATTTTTTTTATATTTTTATCGACAATACTTTAAGAGATATCGCGCTGTCCACTCCTTAGTGGGACACCCTGTATGTTGAAAATAAGTAAATAGGTGGCCGAGCGTTTCTGCCAATGGGCCTTAATAATAGAGATATTTACATGTAAATTATTAAAAATTTCATAGTGGCCGTGGGGTTTTAATGGGTAAAAATCCGAAACTACCCTGGCGCTCCCGGGGGATTCCCCTCTGAAGGAGTCGAGCTGCATTTTTAAGATTTCCACAAGTTAAAAAAAAAAATTTATAAAAAAAAATAATTTATATTTTTTTTTTAACGTGGAGACATCTGCAAAAGGCACCCCGACGCCTCCAGAAAGACATATCCCGCGGGCGCCAGGGTAGTGTGGGACTTTTACCCACTAAAACCCCACGGCCACTATGAAATTTTTAATAATTTACATGTAAATATCTCTATTATTAAGGCCTATTGGCTGAAACGCTCGGACACCTGTTTACTTATTTTCGACATAGATCCATCGTGCCAAGGCTCATCAAAATCGGTGTCTACCACATGATGTCCTCCCCTTGTAAGTTGAAAAATAAGTTAGAAATAGTACATAGTAGTATTCAACTCTTATACAGGGTGTCCTATGATATGTGCGACCCAATGCAAGAACAAAATTAACACTTGGAAACGACCAGAAAGGTTCATATAAATATATGTCCTATTTGACCTTGTTAACAAGGTGTACCAAGTTTTGTGTTGTGTCAACCAGTCTTCACAGGAGAGACTTAAAATAGTGACTATCTTGCATGTCAATGTTAGTTGCATTTGCTAGAAACCTTGTACAATTCTATAACTACGTATTTCTGGAAACAAGATTTTAAATGCGTAAGTAAAAATTCAATGGAAGTAAATCCAGGGAGCGGAGGCTTACGGAGAGTGTGAACAAAATAGTTCAAAATTTGTATGTAAAACACTGAGCATCATTTTTATTGCAAACCATTATTATTATAAACAGTTAAACGAAAGTAGGAGGCCTAACATTGCTCTTCAAAAGTATTATTAAAATTCTCTCATCTTTAAGCCAAGGATTAGATAGGGCTCATGTTTATATGAACTTTACTGAATCATATTTTCAAGTGCTGAATTCGTCCCTGAAGTTAAAGCCACATATTATGGGACACTCTGTACGACTTCACTGCCAATTTAATTTTTTAGTGCTCAAAGTGAGGATCACTCATTTTCATATATATTTCAATGTAAGAAGTAAAAGAATAAATGAAATAAATAAAATAAGTCTGGCATCAAACATTAGAAACACCATCAACAATATGGTAAACAATAGATAGTCGTAAAAAAATAATTTGTTTCATAAATGCATCTAAATAGGTACATACAAAAATTTCTGTTTTTGAGAAAAGTCACCTAATGTTCCTGCTGCATGTAAGTCATTGAATTTGCGATGACATCAACTACAACATTACGTCAATAAAAATAGTCTGATAACCATGAAATAGGGTAGAGTGGGGTTAAAAGTCCCGAATACAAAATCTCTATTTCTAAGCAATGTATTGAGTTTCGCAGTATACTATGTAAAAGGCGAGAAGAAACGGAGGTGACCAAAGAGTCGCCAGTCGCTCCTGGACGTTCGTGCAAATTACACAACGCCTTCGTTATTTTACGTAACGAAAACCAAAAGAAACACGTCGTCTTTATTGTTTCATACAAAGTAAACCACAGTTTAAAAGCGTATCAGCCAAGTACGTTAAGATTGTATGTTCCTTTAGTAATGTGTGCATGATATTGTTTATTGTTGAATGATAATATTTTCTAACGTATATATCGCAGAAACTATAGAGGTACCATTGGGGTAAAAAGTCCCTCAGATTGAAAACATATATTTTATTATTTGTTTTCATAATAAGATGGCCAAAGTATAAAGAAGTGATGCCAAAGTCTTTAAATAGTGTTTTTGTTTTGTTAAAGATTTTTTGTTAAAGAAGTCATGCTTTCGCTTCAATATTGTACCTATAGGTACCAAAAAGAATTAGTTTAATAAATATTTGTTGTTTTGAAAACAGTTTTTTAGTTATTTAGTTTAATATTACACGAAAAGGCATTAGGGACTTTTTGCCCCGTGCGTGGGGCAAGAAGTTCATTTTGCATTGACAAACATTTTGTGGTATAACTCAACAGAAAATAACAATATCAACAAACTAACTTCGTGAACGTAAAACATAATAGTTATAGTTTATACAAAATAACACCAGATATCTCTAGACTGTTATTACTAACTTTTACATAGGTTTGTATGAAAAGCGGACTTTTAGCCCCACCCTACCGTATCAAAAACCATCACCTTAGAAAACGTTTCATTTTTGTCAAGACATAATATATCCCTTTGGAACAAAGATTGCTTCCCGCCACTCTCTGCTTCATATCATCCAGAATAAAAATATTTAAGATGCTTACATCATAAGGGATATTCCTATAATCCACAATTTATCTTAAACACAATTAATCTACTAAAATGAAAGTTGATTTCACGAAACTGCGTGAGAAGTGAGCGAGGAAAAAGAAGTACTTATGGCAGAAGTATGAGGAGCCTTAAAAAAACCAAAAGAACATATGTTAGAGACCTGATACATTAGAGGAAACTGCTGCACAAAATATGAAAACAAATATCTACACATTATATGTACTATACGTTTGTATATAATCTTCGGATAAGAACTGATAAAAGTGTAGTATGAAATAAAATGGTTAAGATTTTTTTAAACGACATCCTGAACATAATGAAACTTTTTACTCAACCCTTGGGTGGGTGCGCCAGCGGCAGTTAGCCGCAAATTTCACATTTCGTATTGTACCATATGTAGTGTTCAAACTGGATCCATATCCAGTTAAGGATTCTTCCAGCGGACATTTTTGCATCATCACAAAGAGTTTCCCAGGTGTCCGCCTCCGATTGCTTTGAGCATTGGATATGTTTTATAGGACCAAAAACTAAGATAAACGTGCTTTTTTATAGCGGCCCGTTTTCATATTTAGGGGTGAAACCACCCCTCAAAGATATAAGGTTTTCAGGTGTTCGTCTCTGATTGCTTTTCATTACTTGGATTTGTTATGTTTGTGGCAGTCATAAAAATAACAGAACAAAAACAATGTGTCAAAAATGTAGAAATGTGTGCAAGAAGCACGGTCACATAATTACAAACTGTGTAAACTGTGAAAGCGAGCAGCAGATGGATGTGGACTAAATTTCTGTTTGTTATCTTCGTCGCCATTAACCCTTAACTGGTATACTGTTTTTTCAAACGTAACTGTTATCTTGGGGTCGTGGCAGACCCCAAATAAAAAAGGACACAGAAATTTGTAAAGTCGACATTAGATCAACCTCTATGAATACCTATTTTGTTCGTAGGTAATGTATAAAATAATAGATACGTAGAAAGTTAAACTATTATGATCAAATTAATTAGAAATTCAGTTTACAAACTTAGACAACCAAATATTTTTCAGCGAACCTTGCGTGCTTGGGGTCATGACTGACCCCAGGATACCAGTTAAGGGTTAATATTCTATGTTCATTGAATAAAATACTATTAAGCAACTAATGTAGTTTCGATTTTCTTCTGTAAGAACGTGAACTCCGATTGCGGTGTAAAAGCCGCAACGCGCCCACTCATGCAAGTCTGAAGAGCGCGCCCACCGAAGGGTTAAAGATACTTTCATGAATGCAAGAAAGTGTAAAAATTTCATGAAATTTACTTATTAAGTAATAATATTTACTTTCATTTATACTTGCTCCTCTGAAGAATGTCGCAAAAGCATAGTAACATTAAAATTAAAATTTCAAGTAATCTTTTTAGATTGGTAGCCGTGCATAAAGCACAGCTGAATTTAATTTATAAAAAATAAACTGACATTAAAAAAGTGCCAATGATTATTAGCATACATATAGGGCAAATTCCACTCACGACCAAATCGCCCGTGATTTTCATTAAGTTAGGGTCCCCCCATACGGGACTGGACGCATCGTCAGGAATTTCAAAGTCGATTTTCTCGAAAATGAAGCGAAATAACAAAAAATATTATTCCTTTTCCTCGACTTATTTACTTGTTATAAATCGAAAAGGAAGAGTAACTTTTTTTCATATCGTGCTTCATTTTCGAGAAAATCGACTTCGAAGTTCTTGACGTCACGTCCAGTCGCGTTTAGGGAAACCTACCCTAATGAAACTCACGGGCGATTTGGGCGTAAGTGAAATTCGCCCATAGTAGGAGCATTTACATTGCCGATCTGAAGTTTCACCTGTTTTACTAGAGCACTAAAGAGGCGAGTATGCGCATCCGCCATATTGGGTCCTCTAGAGAGAGAAGATTATTAAGTACCCGCCTCTTTGGGTATTGTCAGATTCACTTTATAAACAAAATATGCGTCGTTGATATTGATGCATAGTAGCACGACACATTATTAGAGTATTTTATTACATTTAAGTTTTTATTTGCTTTATAAAGCGAATTTGACAATACCCAAAAAGGTGGGTACTCAATAATCTTCTTTCTCCAGAGGACCCAATATGGCAGATGTGCATACTCACCTCTATAGGGCGGTATTCTCAGTCGCTACTTATTCTTAAGCAAGTGCTTAAGCATTCGGTATCCGTTACTAGCTACTAGGTTAGTAGAGGATGCCGCATGCTTAAGCATTCGCTTAAGAATAAGTAGCGACTGAGAATACCGCCCTTAGTGCTCCAGTTTTACCAATGAAAAAGTCACACCGAAAGGTATATTTCAATTAAAAATGAAATCAGATATTTCACTTTTAATATCTACCAATAGATGCATAGCATTTAGTTGAAATAGAAAAGATAAGAAATTGTTGGTTAAAACTGAATCTCGACAAAAGCTGACTACAAAATTATAAGTATGAAATTATATGGGAAAAAATATATCAAATCGGATTAAGAGCAGCAGATTTCGGAGCAACATTTAATGCGCACAGTCTCCCAGGATTCCCCCCAGATTTCGTCAATAGGTTCTATAAGCAGAAATAGTTAATGGTTATAAAAAAAATATGAAATACAAATGTAACGATAACGGGCTTGCTCTTAGTTTGACACAACTTCAGAATAAGCCAATGATTACACATAGTAAGGTATATAGCGAGTTACATATAATTGGATAAGTCATTTCCATCTGTACAAGACAAACATTGGTGCAAAATCATTGCGCGCAAAAATCATTAATTCTTCTTGAAAAACATTAACCCTTCGTGGTCACACGGGGTGTATTGTACCCCAAGAATAATTTTCGAGTTAAAGTGTCGTGTCTGTACGACTTCCAAAGGCGATTTATCACAAGAAAAAAAAAATTAAAAAAATCGCTTTTTTCCCACGACCGTGGGAAAAGCACATCAAAATTTAAATTTCTAGAAAAAGACTATTAGACCATGATTGTATAAGTATTACGAACATACAATTATCACTGAAAAGTTAAGATTCAAAAATACGAAAATGGTAACTCAAAAAATGACGCTGGAGTACAGTGATCCCCGTGTGACCAACTTGTGATTATAAGGTGTGACCACGAAGGGTTAAGCAATGCTTATTGAGCGATATCGTTCTTTTAAGGAATCTCCATTGAACTAAATATCTCCATAATGGTCGGTCGAAAACAATCTTGATACTTCAGTCAGAAACTCTATATATTAATCACACTACTAGGAGTTATCCAATGTTTCTATCTCATTTCATATTTTCGTTATAGCTTTTACTAGAGCTTCAAATGATTTGTTTGTGTAACACTTCTTTTCTACTTCTGGTCATAGAACATAATATACATTATCGCTGGAAGATTCTGGAACACCATGTATACGATGAAACAAGAATAACGTAACATGTTTTCCTTTGTAAAGAAGCAGTTGAAGGAGTTCTCAATTTCACCAATTATCCAGTGGAAGCAAATATAAATATATATATATATATCTTCGAGGAAATAATGTTAAATGACTATACTTATAACAATAATTTTAATTATATTTTATTGTGCATAAAAGGTGGAGATAAATGAAAGAAAAATAATACAAAATTCTAGGTAACAAGTTGCTTAAATAAATTACCCATAGTGTAAAATTATATATCCTGGTCATTATAAGAATTCTATGGAAGCAGATATTAATGTGCCCCATTTACACAGTACACTTTTCTATTAACAAAGTCGAAATATTGTAACAACAGTAGGATAATAAGTATTATTAAATGTAACGAGAATGACCACATATATATATGTACATACGAGGAATTGATATAAGAGTCATAAATCGGATGAAATATCATATAAATATATGTTAAACTCCAAAACGGAAATTGTTTCGATCGATGTTGCTTGTTCCGGCAACAAATACACGATCATCTTCGTAATTCTTTATCAGGACAGAGAATTACGCAAAATATACGTTCGCGTACGACTCAAAACATCACTGGGGTGCCGTCGCTCAAATATGCACGTAACCAAAAAGGTTAGATAAAAAGTAATGTATGAATGATAATAAATTTCCGTTCTGAGCAAAATTGAATATATATTTTCGCATTCACGGTTACCTATGTACGCCCGAGTACATGTATGCTACGCGACACGTGCATATATATCTAACAAAAAGTGCTATGTTAACTGTACACTAAAAGAAATTGTTCGCCTACCTCTGTAGAAACTCAACATATGAACATATGAAACGCATACGCATCCGTAGCCATTTGTGTGCTGCTAGGGGAGGGGGGAGAGGGGCTGGCGAGCGAGAGAGCGAGAGAGCGGGAGAGAGAGAGAGAGAGAGAGAGAGAGAGAGACGTGTGTACCTACATATTGCCTACACAGTGTGCTAACTTATTGCATATATATTGTACATGGCCACAATATGCCCACATATATGTTTATACCAATAGAATAGAACAAAATGCATTGCAGGATACCTATAAATATACTACCAGCCTATTACAGACTATACAATGCATATACATGTACGGTAGTGTACATGCGCACACACGCGACGTGTACACGCACACAAATGTATATGCATATAACGATAGGTACAAAAGATTGTAAAATGTAAAACGTAGAGGATCGAAAAATCAAAGATCAGACACTTTTCTCCGATGCTCGAAGAAACAGGCAGTTAAAACGTAAAGCGTATATAGCTGGAGGAGACAAGAAATTTGCGAACTTACTTTTTAGCTTCGGTGCCCTAAGAAGGTTTCAGTCTAGACGAAGATATTTCGTTGGCGCACAGAACGGGCAGAGCGAGTACCGCTCCGCTGGTGGGCTATTCCCGCGAGCGGTGCTACTCCCCCAGATTTGGAGGGCTCGGTGCTACTGATGCGCACATCGAGACCCGGTTCACAGTTGTACATACGCGAAGACCAGTTCACATGGAGCAACAAATGGTCATAATAATGTACCCGCAAACAGTTAACGATATCAAATATTAGATTCCTCCTGATAGAATTTATGATCGCATTTAGATGAAATTTCAAATGGGTAGAAATGATACTGGTGAAATAGAATTTGTATGTACATTTTAACGTTTGATGTTTCGAAGTATTACAAAATTATGCTACGAACTAAATATGTTACACTCGAGTGTGATTTAATTAATAACAAGTATTATATTGGAATACTTATGAAAATACTGCAATTCGTTCTTTGTCGCAATTTTCTATGAATACTACTGTACATACATATATAGATATGAAATACTGAATACAGTATTAATGACGTATGCTAAGATCAAGACATATAACTCGATAAGTTTATTGAAAAATACACAATAAGTTTAAATACTACAGTTTATCACTTATAATAAAGTGGATAAAACATTAACTTGTTCAAATGGATTTCCCATTTGTTCAGCTAGAGTAACTTAACACAGCGAACAAAATTTCTGATTGAAAATTAATCTGATTAAAAGAATAGTTTATATAGAACAGAAATTAACAATATACACAAGTAATACCAAATGACTTAAAAATAGAAAGGAGTGGGATATGTATATTATTATTACTTGACGAAACAGACATATGTTAAACAAAAAGTTGGAATTTATCTATAAGTAATAATATATAGAACTAATCAGTTTGAAATGCTAAAAGAAAATGAATGTTGTGAAACGCAAAGAATAACAAGTAGTTACGGAACTGCAACAGGCTTCTAACACCTTCGTGTATTTTTTTCCTGATCAACTATAAATAAGCCTGAAAAACCTTTCGCATGTAGTTTTCTACATACATTAAACAATACAATTTAACGTCATTTACAAAATTTGTTCAATGAATTTCGAATATACTTGTTATGTGGAAAATACTGCCCTCTTAAATTAACTTTGCAAGTTGACCAAGTTTTGCTAAATATTACTATAATTTCAACAAGTATCCTGCAGTCAGTGGCGGATTTTACAGAGCGGCCGATGAGCAGTTGCCACCTGGGCCCTCACCCACAAGGCCCCCCAAGGCCCCATCCTTAAAAAAATTCGATTTTATCCAAACTATATTTTTTCAGTACTACTATCCTTAGCCCGCTTTTAGTAAACTACCTCTTCATTTTCCTGGAAAAATGAGCCCCTCAGAACGTTTGCCACTTGGGCCTTTTTTCTTAAATCCGCCACTGTCTGTAGTTACTTAATTATGTGAGTTACATTATATAAATCACATTCATTAAGTGTTAAAAGGATACAGGGTAAAATAATGTCATGTTGTTACTATACTATACAGATGTATACAGAATATATAACTATACAGAAGGTTACTATTGAATATTGCTTTTATTTGCAAAATCTCAATAACAAAACTATATATGTACCTGCTGTTTAAAAATTTCTTAACAATTCTTCCAAGCCTTTCTACTTTTAACTTATGAATGATTCTGATAAAGTTTTATTTATATTTCACTGTAATTTTTGGATTTAAAATATTTTAAACATTAGTCTCGGTATATTTATCTATACAAAATAGTAAACATGTTTTTCTTTTAAAATAGTTTTCGCATGTAATTTCCACCGCATACATAGCCAGAAACTAGGAATATATAATTCCTTTTCCTTTCTACCTTGTTAAAAAGGCAAAATTTATTTTTTCTTATAATTATCCAGAGCATTATATCAAATGTAGATCCGTAATAATAGCTTCATTGCACTAAAATCCTCTATGCAATTAAAAAATGTACCTATCCCTGATAACCAAATCGGGCGGCAGGATCTGCCGTCAATCTGCCGGCAGACCCTAACAAGCAGACCCTGCCGGCAGAACCGTAGCTGAATGCGGACGTAGGCTGCATCGCAGCTGCCGGCAGATCCTGCACTCTCCTGGCAGACCCTGCTGTCAATCTGCTGGCAGACTGCAGGCAGATGGCTATCAGGGTATGTTAATATTTATCACGGATAAAAATTATTTTAGTTGTGGCTGCATATCATAAAAAAGACAATTCTTAGACTATATGAAGAAGGAAAGAAGAAATAGTATGTCGTGTACAGTGATATAATTTATTTTTATAACAAATATCATTTGTCCAATTTAAAATTTATTATTACAAAATGTCTAGTTTAAAATAAAGGTATTTATGGTGAAATTTTCGAGTATAAAATATTAACTTCAAAATGTTTAAATATATGCTTTTGTTAATTATCATTAAACAATTTAAAAGTGAAAATTAAGGTTGTGAAAGTTATGTACAATGCTCGTAATGCAAAACATTGAACAATAGATGTATAAAATGATCATAAACAAATATTATGTAAAACCGGAATGATAAGTTTATTTTGTTAATTCTTTATATAAAATATGAAATATGAAGATGACATTGGTTTCTTTTATATGTATATATTTATTATGTCATTTATTTTCAAGTATACGTTAATAAGAAAAATAAAAATATTTACTTTCACAAAGAAATAATGCGATTTGATTCTATATTTTCATTCTACATATACCCTGATAGCCATCTATCTCCAGTCTGACATCAGATTGGTAGCAGGGTCTGGCTCTGGCATGAGAGCGCAGAGTCTGACGTCAGAACCGTAGCAGACGGCAGAATCTGCTGCCGATCAAAAAATTAGGCACTGACATCAGACTCTGCACCTCGGAACGCAGCCATCTGCGGATACAGACGACTACGGTTCTGATGTCAGATTCTGCTGCCCAGATCTGGCTATCAGGGTAATTAATAGACACATACTAATCTGACGACGTAATTATTGAAAATTTAAATATTTTCATTCATTTTGCATATGAAATAATAGAAATCTATCATCATACTTCCCTCTGTTAAGATTCGGAAATTATCGATCTGTTAAAGCTCGCACTACTTACGTAGATGTTGTATATGATTCTCATTTGTACAAAGTAAATTATACAGAATGTACGAACATATATTCGCGTAAAATTTTAGAGGCTTGTAGCTTTCATCGAAATGAACGAGACATATAAACATGCGTATTGAAATCATTCGTTACTAAGTTTTATGACGTTCTATTTATAGATAAATATTACTTATTTCTGTAAAAAATATACGATAAGTTCACATTTCCATTCGAGGCACGCCAAAAAATTATATGTACAATATACATACACTCCTACAGCACCCAACATTGCAGGAATATCTCAGGTATCTCGCGGTGCAAGATTTGGATAATTGCACGAAATATTCCCGAGACGTTACAGGAACATTCCTATGTCCGCCCCTGTGCAACGTTTCAGGAATATTACAGGAATTATTCGTGCAACTTTTCGGGAACATTACAGAAATTATTCGTTCAACGTTTCTGGAATATTACAGGAGTTATTCGTGGATCGATTCCGAAAAATTACGTTGAACGTTATAAAATGCAAGGGAAATTAATTGAATTACAATAAACATTTACATTTAAACATTCATATATTTTATTCAAGTACATTAAGCATCCCATAAGTTCTCTTACGGGTTTAGCAGTCTTAACATCTCCCCGTTCACATGTCGTTAGTCTCAATTTGGGGTGAATTGGAGTTGAACAGGATTTACAATCTTCATCATTAAATCGTTTCAAGCTTCCTGATTTTTAACATACCATTGCTTCTATCATAATCTATTTCCAGTCCCAAGAAATGTTTTACCTTCCCCTTGTCTTTCATTTTAAATTCACAAGTTAGATTCGTTTTGTATACATTAATCATTTCTAACTTAGGAGCAGCCATGATAATGTCATCAACATATATTAGTAAATACACAATTTCTCTTTTAGAAACATTAGAATATAAACAATAATCATTTTTCGAGCTTATAAAGCCTAAGTTTAACGAAAACGTATTAATTCTTTCGTTCCAGCATTTTGATGCCTGTTTCAATCCATAAAGTGATCTACTTAATTTAAGTACGCAACCCCTGTTGTAGTTTATGCCATTGCGTGGATGGATATATATATATATATCGTCCTTAAGATTGCTATTTAACAATGTAGTTTTCACATCTAACTGTATAAAATAATAACCATATTTCATCGTAATCGAATGTTTTTTGCTGAGGAAACCCTCTTACTACTAATCTGGCCCTATATTTATCACTTCTGATCTCTTCCAACGGTTTAAAAGTATATACACATTTTGTATCTAAAATTTCTGCATTCTTAGGTACGACAATTTGTTTTTCCACATATTATATATATTTATAGACTGTATTTTTTTTCCATTGCCTGTACCCAAAAATCTTTATCGTCTCTATCTTTTCGTTCTTTGATATCTTTGGGAGCATGTTCAAGAAATGACATAGCATCGAAAGTCATATATATTTCATAATCTCTGAGCTTTGAAGGTAATTTCATATCTCTCTTTCCTCTCCTACCTTCATGTTCAGATCGACTTTATATTTCTCCTTATTTCAATCTTTCTCCCCTTTCTTCTATGCTCTCAAGCCTTCTTTCACTTTCTGAATCTGCATACGTCACTACTAGGCTCTGCTGTAGAAGATGTAAGATGTAACATCAAATCTTACTTTATTTACTTCATCTTCATTTTTATCTAAAAAAAAATTATAATAAATTATTTTTAGAATAACCTGTCAAGACACACTTTTCTCATTTGAAATCAAACTTATTTCTTAGTTAGTTCGGTTCTAGACTCAACTCAACTTGTCAATTGTTGAGTGACCTGACCAGGATGTTGACACTCTCTCTTGAGGAAATTTGTTCCCACGAGATTTGTTTTACCCCGGCCCGTATGGTGGCGCTGTATTCAATTTAGTGAAATAATTGTACGCTAGATGGTGTTGCTCGCGTGAATATGTGGCGGATCTGACAACACCGGGTCTGTTCCAATGGGGAAGATGACTGCAACTTTTTCCCACCCGTGAGACCACCAGCAAACGTACTACTTGTCACCGGTGTGGTATAAAACATTAATATGTAACTACCAACTTCATACATTCCACAAATGAAAAATTCGCGCGCAAACCATTCACACATGCGCACTCATGCAAAACCGCAATACACACGGCTCAAGCGATGTGGCCGATCGAGATTCGATTGTATTCGAGCTTACTAGGGTTGGCTTTTTTTCATGGCTAACATAGCTAGGGATGGAGTGCCAAATCACTAACAGTGATTTATCACAGTGACTTATCACAGTGATCGCAGAATCACGATCACGGTCGTGAATGAAGTTAAATCACGACCGGGATCGTGATTTTTTTAACTTGAGTGGATTGTTTACTGTGATCGTAATTCTTGATCTTGATTGAATTATTTTTTTATAAAATACTTCAATAAAGCTTGTGTTACAGTCAAAGCGTGCTAATTCGGCGACTAAATACTTAGTATAACATTCATAAATAGTCAATGTGTGCACGCACTGATTTGATTGGCTAAAATATTCACATATACACTATACTTTTTAACTAAAGTGAAGAAATATTCGTTAATTTAAATAGATCAAGAACGATTACATTGGTTCAAAATATACAACTGAGATTCTATAAGAACAGTGAGGACTTCAGAATATTTCAAGAGAAATTAGAAATTGGGGTTATGTGGCGCGTGCAAAGAGCAGTTATGCTCTCCACCAATCAGAAGCGATCACGAAAATCGCGAATCACAGTTCTGCCTGCACCCATCAGAAGCGATCACGAAAATCACGGATCACTGTGAAAAATCACCGTGATTGGGAACGAACGTGATCTGATCACTCGTGATTCACAAATCACGGTTCTAGCCAACACTAAACATAGCTAGTATTTCATGAACATGGTGAGGGCACTGCCAAGCCACAGGTTCCCGCCTAGAACACTTCTAATGCATGTACATACCTCAGCTCAAGCGATTGTGGCCGATCGAGATCCGATTGTGGGACAGCTTACCACGGTTCGCTTTTTTTCATCGCTAACATTCTACAGTATTTCATGAACATGGTGAGGGCACTGCCAAGCCACAGGTTCCCGTCTAGAACACTTCTATTTCATGTTGGAACACCACTGTGGCACCATCTGCCTATGATTGTCATAATTATATAAATCTGCGCGATCGGTTCTGTTCGCGATGCTGTAACGTAAAGGACACCAAGAATAAATGTCAAATGACTTTTATTTCAATGAACCTCAAGAAAAATCATAATAATTTTGACACTATAAAAGATAAACTTGTAATGTCCAAAGTAAATAAATCAACGGATTTATAATGGAAAACACAAATAAAAAAAGAATGGAAACGAATGTTGTGTATTTCGTAGAGATGGCAAGGGTTAGGAAACCAGAATACTGAGATGAATAAAGTCTTGTGGTATTTTATTCGTAGCAGTCTTCATAGATTAAAATCTAAGACGCTCATTATTAGTGGAAATGTGCAGAGCAAAGAAATACGCATTTATCCGTTATTTTATGTTAACGACGGGAAAGTAAACATAACCGAAGCAAAGTAAATTGAATTTTGTTACAGCCTGTCACTCACAGGACTATGTGAACGTGTGTCATATCAGATGGCGTCACAGTAATGTTTCCTCACGAAATAGAAACGTTCTAGACGGGAATCGATGACTTTACAGTGCCCTAAACCATAGACATATATAGACGGACCAGAAGCTGGGACTATCGGCGAGGGGAACGGTAGGCTGGGAGGGGAAAAGGCAGAGGTCAGATACAGGCACGTCGGGTTAGCTTCGGAAGCATTCGGCATGCATAACCACTGCGTTACCCGATTTGCCTGTATCGCTCCCCTTACCGCGAATCTTACACCCCTCTCAGCTTACGCTCTGTCTATATATGTCTATGCCCTAAACCATGTTCATGAAATACTGTAGAATGTTAGCGATGAAAAAAGCCAACCGTGGTAACTGTTCCACAATCGAATCTCGATCGCCCACAATCGTTTGAGCTGAGTGTACTAGCTGTGCTATACAACATGACAACACCGCTCATGTGAGGATCGGGAGTCCTATTTTCAATAGTAGAGTTTTGTACTCAGCATTATAATTAACATTATTTTGTGATATAAAATTATACTAATACACCGTATTTTTTATTAATTATGAATAAACAATATATAAATATAACTATAGTAAGTAGAAGTAATACAGTTCATCAAAACATTAGTTAATATATATTTGATATATTAACTAATATATTAAATTGATGTTTTAATAAAAGTCGAATTAAAAAAATTATTGAAAATCTAATTCCTATTGAAAGTTTATAATTTACGATTTTTAGAAGTGATGTCAGCACGCATTTCCAACTGACTATTATTTACGCTTTTCACATAATCGTTTAATAAACTATTTGAAAAAATTGATAATAAAAACAAAATATTGTGCTATGCTTGACCACAAAGGCGTGTATCCGAAACTGCTAAATAATGTTTATCTGATTGAATACTAATATATGTTAACTTACAAAAATATGTTTATGATTTTCAGATTGCAAAAGTTGAGATTCCAAATTACCAGCATTTATTATGGCTTCCATTATTGCATACATATGAATAAATGAGGTTATCACTTCTTTAGTGGGAACAGAAAGGCCCCCTCTTTGTAAGTGATCAAAATATACATTGCCTACAGTTTTACCTTTATCCTCCACAATTAATAATCTATATATATATTACAATTTAACTTTTTAGCAACAGAGTGGGACCCATAACCGGATATGTAAATTTTAATGGAATCATCTACAACCGGCAGAATATTTTGTAGGTGTACAATTTTTACGAGGAATCGCAACCATTTATTTTTTCGGTAATTCCTCATCTTTGGGGAATTAAAATATAGAATTGTAATTATTATCTTTTAAAGTACTATCATATTTTCCCTTGCAATTGGGAACATACCAACGCCGTATATTAACGAATTTGTGGAATTTGTAAAAAAAAAATATATGTAAAACAAAATGTCCAAAAATGCCACAGATTGTATTAAATAAATGTGTTTCACGCAGAAATAAGGATCTGTAGGGTTAATATAAATAAATAAAACACTTGGATTATTGTTCCGATTCTGATATTTAGAGGTCTTCAGTACTACATTAATATAAACATTTGTAAGATAGACGGGAAACCGAAAGGCCGGTAGAGGGAGACTGTATACCCGGGAGGCTGGTGGGTAGTAAGATGCTGGGAGGCTGATACGGTAGGTTGGGTTAGGTATATCGAAGCCGGACTCTCGCGGTGTTGCCATTTTGCCTTCAGCACGGCTAGTACTAGAGTCGGTTGTGGCTCTATCATAACTGGATTGTGGACAGAGCAATGGCGGACGGTCAGACAAGGAACACAAATACGAGGGATTGCTTTCTCTGTCTTACTAGAGTATAGATGGATAGTGCATCTCAGTGAAGTTATCCGCGTGCACAAGAATGTAAAACATATCCAAAAAAGAATATTCTTATGAATATTGATCGCCAAATACAAAAAAAAGTGACCAATGTGTTAAAATTACTCATGATTATTATTTTAAGAGTCGTAACTGATGCTAACAAAGATCATGGCGCCGTGTCCATACCCCCACTACACACAAATTACTCATGATTATTATTTTAAGATTCGTAACTGATGCTAACAAAGATCATGGCGCCGCGTCTATACCCCCACTACACACAAATTTACTACAGGGTAGTAGAGATAGAGTGGGGTAGTAGGAAGAAGAAAGATACATTGGGTGGGTTCAGCGGACTCAACCGCTACGTAGCCGCCCAGTAGCCGCTCACTGATTTCTCGCTGAGCGCTACCGGTAGGTTGCTCACCGCTCAACACCAAAGAGGAGATATAATAAGTGGCGTCACTCCGGGCGGAACCTTTGAAGTCCTTACTTGACCTTGGCATTTAAATTGGTTGTTTATTCGAGCGGGATATTCAAATCGACTAAATGTGCCTTACCGGATATTCAAATCGACTAAATGTGGATTACCGATCATTGCCGAATGGGCATTTAAATTGGTTGTCTAGTGATTTCCCTAGTTTATGTCTGTCCTTGTCGAGTGACGCCTCTTATTATATCTCCTCTTTGTCAACACGTTTAGTGATCCGTCACCATGTTCTCGAGCTTAAGAAAACTCCGCTACTTTCACGAAACGTGTTGAGTTGTAAGATGGCGTTAACCGTGGACCAAAACAGCCTCTACTCATTGTCAGCGGAGTACATTTAAAATAATGTGACTTATGCAGTTACGGATAGGATGAAAGTACACGAAAGATTATCCGCAGGTATTTGATTAAAAATATTTATTTATTTTTATAACCTATATTCTATTAACGCGTTGAATATCGTGTAGCTTATATTTGGTTTACATATTTTTGGTCTATAATTTTAAATAACGCGTCAACATAACGCCGTTAGCACCACCTACCACACGATTTGGTAACTGCTACAAATATCGCTACCCTCCAAAGTAGCGTTATCCAGCGTAGGGGCCCCTCACGCACCTGCTTCTCCTTCCAATCTATTTTTCCCGCAGCGTGCCATCCGTTGCCAAGGAGACAGCGCGACGCTATGAAGGCTGCCATGACGGGCTAGCCCACAGACATATATAGATGGAGCGTAAGCTGGGGGTGTAAGATTCGCGGTAAGGGGAGCGATACAGGTAAATCGGGTAACGCAATGGATATGCATGCCGAATGCTTCCGAAGCTAACTCGACGTGCCTGTATCTGACTTCTGCCTTTTCCCCTCCAAGCCTACCGTTCCCCTCGCCGAAAGTCCCAGCTTCTGCTCCGTCTATGGGTGCGTTTCACTTGCACCAAAATTGCCCACTGCGATTTCCATGGAAATAACGTGCGCAGGGGGCGATTTTGGTGCAAGTGGAACGCACCCTATATATGTCTATGGGCTAGCCTGGCTAGCGTCTTCGCAGTTAGCGTCACGCGGTATCCCTGACAACGCGGACGAGAGTGGGAGAACCCCAAGCTCACGCGTGAGCAGAGTTCGGGTGTGTTCCGATTCACGCATTATGCGCATAGACCGCAGCGCAGTCGCTGAGCGCATTCATAACGTTCCGTTTCCAACAGCGCATGAACCGCAGTAACGGAGCGGAACGGTTTTCTATGGGTGCGTTCCGATTCACGCATACTGCGCATGAAGTGCAGAGAACAATCGTTCCGTTTTAGGGCGGTATTTACAAACGTTTCTTAAGCAAATGCTTAAGATCATCTTCTAGAAGACGATCCTATTTCACTTACGACATCAGGAATTCATAGACGTTACTTAAGATGATCTTAAGCATTTGCTTAGAATAATATACGCTTAAAATACTTTTATGAATACCACCCTTAGTTAAGTACTCAATACTATTAAATAATAGAGATAATGAAATCAGCAGCTGTGATTCGTCTGATGAAAGCGAAAATGAAGATGATATTAACTTGCCATTTAGAATCAGAAATATTATACATGTAAATATTATTAATTGTGTACAAAACGCTCGGAGAGATTATGTTTACCTAAAAATTGGCAGACTACATAAAACGTGTTATTCCGGGATATTCGAGAACAATATTCGAAGAACATTATCGGTAGGTAATAAGTATATAATTATACATTTGTATTAAAAAAACATGAGATGAAGTTTCTTCGAAATAAAAACGTAGAAAAGTGGCAGTTGTAATCCTTAGAGAATTAATTGTTTTTATTACTTTTCATTAAATTGTATCAGCCGAATTTCTCTATTTCCAATAAAGAAATTGAAATAATCAAAGATTGTAGAAACAAATACGCATGCGCACGCCCGCAGTGACTGCTTCTCCTCTGAAATTCTGCGTTTGCTGCACGCTCGCTGCAGCGGAAGTGGCATCGTATTGGTGGCAAGTGAGAGAAAATCTAGGGAATTGTATGATGCCACCAATACGATGCCACCAATTTCATGCGCTCACTGCGCGAATCGGAACGCACCCTATGCGTTTGATGCTCGTGAGCTTGCGCGGGAATATTCAAACTTACTTACAATTAGCTATACAGTTGGATAGATTACGATAAATTTAATTCGAGACGTTTGGACGGTGGTCGAAGCACGCTTCCTAACTACATCGGTTACTTCGTCCTAAGGATCGGGGACCGACTCTTAACGAAATTTGATGGCTTTATTGGTTCCTGGATTTTCTCAATCCGAGTTTTTCTATTCTTCTTGAACAGCGATTCCATATTATTGAAAGCAAAGACCATATGTTATGAGTTTTACAGGATGAACTGCTGCTTACCCAGCGAGATTTGGTAAGCAGATGTGTAAATGAAAAATGAATTTATTTATTATCCGCGCCCGGGTTAAATTGAAGGTTTTAAAGGCTATTGAATACAATCAGAAGCTCTCATACGTCTTCTGGATTAGAGTATAGCTGCAAAGTTAGCATTATAAGAACACGTTCGAAAAACTTAGCAGTAAAAGCCTTTAAGAAATAACAATGCGCGCCACGTATTTGCTTCCTTTCTCATCTTCCGTTTCGATCCTGCCGTAAACCTTCTAGAGATGTGTTGTTCGCTTCGAAATTGAGTCCGTTGCGTTGGTTGCGATTCATACAGCGAGTGCATAGACGGTATTACCTGATTCGTAGAATTCCCTAGAATCCTCCAACTTTTAGCTCATAATGCGTGCAGCAAATGCAGAAAAAAAGCATGTACCGTCAATGCGCATATTACACGCATGCGTATTTGTCGCTTTACGTGTGCTTATGTATTTCGAGTGTATTCGGTACCAATGGTTAAAGACTTTTATTTTAATTTATAAATTGTTTTAATTTTTTATAATTTATTAATTAATCTGAATAATTGAAAAGACATGATTTTTACACGCATTGTACATAATGTTACGATACAACTGTTTCTTGTTAGATTTAGTTTACTATAATACTGATTTTATCGCAAAATTAATATAATACGACTAAAAATCATGTATTTTTAAATATTTTAATAAATTACGCCATAATAACAATTAAAGCAATTTATAAACTATTGAGATGACTTACTTTATTAAGATTACTGATAAATTATCAGTATTGTACAATGTCATCACCAGATTTCTAAAAATTTTGGTTCATTTGCTTTATTTTACTGGCTGATGTAGCTCCGAATGGTGAATAATTAGCATTGAAACCTTTAAATAATTTTGTTTATTTATGTTATCCAAAATATAATTATAGCACGTGGATATGTAAGCAGAGAATGTGTCACACTCGTGAGCAGAAATGTGAGCATTTCCGCTGAGCAGAAATAGACATTTTATACTAGATATTAAATTGACCATTATTAGGTTAAAATGTTTTTCAAAATACTTCTTGTTTGTTTTATGTGTAAAGGGGAGGTTAAATATTACGTCTAATAAGTTTTTTGTCGATTGATGCACAAATAAATAATAAAAATGTATTTTTACGATAGCGGAACTCTTACATGATTAGAAATGCGGACATTGATCTTATACCCGATTTCATAAAGTTTTGCGGCGTAACAATAATATTTTGGAAGGATGTTAAGTTATAAAAAGTTGACAAATGTAGCGTAAAAAAACGAAATATCTAATAAACATTGATTGTCATGTAGCATATATATAGGTTACATTTTCTGTCACTTTGAGGAGAGGACCACATAATTTGGTGCATGTTTTTCAAAGCGTGCGTAAAGTGGCGTAAAGAGACAAATACGCATGCGCGCATAAACTGCACGCTTCATGCGCTAGAAGTGGGAGAATTCTAGGGAATCCTATGTGCCACCAACGACACCAATGCGCGCATAGACTGAAACGGAACGGTTTTCTTTGCAGTCTATGCGCAGTATGCGTGATTCGGAACACAGCCTTAGGAGCGATGGGGCTGCAGTGAATGGAGGGGGAAACACCTACAAGAGTGGTAGGTATGTGTGCATGAACTGCGCCTGCGTCAGTCAAGCTCCTAACTCTGCACGTGAGCAACCTTGGACAGCGCTGCTCCAAAGTGTCGTTCAGCGGAATTAGCACCGATCGCCGTTGAGCTCAGTGAGCGGCTACTGAGCGGCTACGTAGCGGTTGAATCCGCTGAACGCACCCATTCACACACTATCTTCGATTTCTCTCGGACCGCTGTCGCCTCTACTTCTTCCCACTGCTGTTCACACTCCAGTTAGAATAGAGTTCAATGGTCTCTAGCGCGGTGTAATAGACAGGTGTTCCGTCTCCTGTCTAGAATGTGTGATTTTTTTGTCCTAGTTCTTCTGGCGGCCAGCAGATTTCGTGGCTCTTATAAAGGCATTTACATATATACAGGCTAAGTAAGTATCTCCGGCGCGGAGCGCTCGCGCCGTCTCTCGCATTTTTTTTCAATTTTGGGAGTATACGAGCGGCAACTGTTTAAGATTCATACGTGAAATATGCGTTTTGTAATTTATTGTTTAACGGGTTGTACGTGGTTACAATAACATTAAAATACAGTAAAATAATGGTCTTAATAATAAAAGCTGGATTCCATTTCTTTGTTCTTTCTTCTTCCCAAGACCGAGAAGGAAATCTATAAAATTCGAGCTCTGGATTTGTATGCTCCATATTTGTACAACCAACCACACAACATATACGACGTGCACGATTAGTATTTTTCACAAATAACGCAATGCGTTCTGCTGAATTCATGTTTGAATGTTACGCAGGTTATGCGTGTTGCCTGGCCGTCCAGTGCATTTGGTACAGAGTTTGTCCTTTAACTAATTTCAAACATTTAAAACTTCCGCTAATTTCACCCTCATTTCATTCCCTACAATATTCAACCACATTCGATTAATCATCCCACTTTTCAAAAAAGTGACCGCGAGGCAGCGCTGTCTGCGGTACATACCTAGCCTATATATACAGGCCTGGTATGGAATTCCTACTCATAGAGGAAAAGGGAACACGCCACGCACACGCGTGATGACCTCGTAACGTCAAACCAATCGACGCCATGGTTCAGTTAAATGACAGCGTCATCACGCGCATGCGTGGCGTGTTCCTCCTCCATTACGCGTAGGATATTTCTGGCAAGCCCAGTAATACCATTAAAATCTCTACTACCGCAATCGCATTAACACATAGGGTAGATGTCCCAATCATCGTGCTTTGACGCTGACTTGCTCGCAAAGGAATTAATTACTGACTTCTCTTACTTTAATTTTGCTTGGTGAAAATTTATATTGGTGTTTTGAACTTTTGTCTTTATTAAAGCATTTTTTCGGGTCAGAAATGTTAATTTTTCATATTTTTTAAATTGAAATAAAAATACATGTTTTGGTCCCAATTACTGTGCCCTGAAAAGTGCGTTGTCCGTATTAAGGTGCCCCCAATTATGGTGCTCCTTTTTTAATAACATTCCCGCGGTTAGGTTATGTCTTCGAACTTCGAACGATTCAAAACATTTTTTTTCTCTACGAGAGGTGTCTGTATGTAATTTTAATATTATCTTTTCATTACAAAAGCAAAATATGCAAATATAAATTTCTGTTCACCCGTACTGAGAAACGAAAGTAAGGTTAGGTTTAGCAGTTACAGAGGGAGCGAGTGGGTACCGAGGATAGAGCACTAAAGAGGTGAGTATGCGCATCCACCATATTGGGTCTTCTGGAGAGAGAAGATTATTGAGTACCCGCCTTTATGAGTATTGTCAAATTCGCTTTATAAACCAAATATAAACTTGAATGTAATAACATACTCTAATAATGTGTCGTGCTACCACGCAACAATATCAACAACGCATATTTTGTTTATAAAGCGCATTTGACAATTCTCAAAAAGGCGGGTACTCATTAATCTCCTCTCTCTAGAGGACCCAATATGGCGGATGCGCATACTCACCTCTTTAGTGCTCTACCGAGGGGGTGTTGCGCGGTTTAATGGTGTTTTAATATGATGGCGTTGGTTCGTACCCGTGGAGCACTAACGCACTCAGCTCGCGAAGTAGTGCGGGAATTTTAAAAGATTTCAACAAGCTTGAACTTTTGAATTGTACGTATATTTAGACAAGTAAACTCTTTGTTGGTCTGCTAACAAGATAGGTCTGACTTCTTACAAAATAACTCCTCGCTTGTCACCTCCGAGCGCCCTACTCGTCCAATTTTGGCGAGTTCTTCCAACTCCCTCTTTGAATCCCTTCGTCCAATCAAGACGATGACGTCCCTTAAGCTTCGTCAGGGGGTTGTCCTCTGCCATCTGTCCATCCTTGGCCCTTCCTTCGCGCTTCCCTCCACTCTTGGCTGGTGGTCGAGGCAGGTCGAGGCACGCTTTCCATTTACATAGTTTACATAGATAGGCTATTTACATTACATATACATTTAAAAGGTAGGTGCGCGCAACCCTCAGGGTCAAGAAGACGTCGCCCGAACAAAGTTTATGACTTCACGACTTTCGGCCTTTCTCGATTATGAAAGCGAAGATAGAATTTTAAGTGGTTTTACGAGACGAGCCGCTGCCCGTTCGACGAAATTTGGCACGCAGATGTGGAAGGAAAAGTTAAGCTATTTATTATCCTCGCCTGGTCTAACTGTAGTTTTGAAAAGTATTTAATGCAATCCCTGGCTCTCGTACGCCTTCCGAGTTCAGGTATCAGATAATAATATTGTACGAGCATGTTCGAAAAACTGGCAAGGAAAGCCCTCGAGAATCACAACGCGCTCTACGTGTTTATGAGTCCTGACAATAAACTCTTCCTCGTCCTCCGTTATAATCTAGCTTAAAACCTTCCAGATGCGCTGCTCGCTTCAAGCCCACATGCGTACAATAAATCTTTCGACTACAAAGGATTTTGAATTACGCTCTACATCTAGCCTCGATATCCCTAGGTCTTATATTAAGTGCTAAATTCCTGTTCCTATTAGTAATCCTCTAGGTAGTGATCGGAAAGTGTGTTCCGCGTTTTCTATTGGTCGACGCAATTGGGGTCTAAACCGGAAGTAGAGAGAGCAAGAAACTGTAAAAAAGAAAGAGACAGAAATACTGATAGAAAGAGACGGAAATACTGATAGAAAGAGAGAGAAATACTGATAGAAAGAGATAGATAAATGTTTAAGTTATGTTATTTCCGGTTTTGCTTCAAAATGGCTGCGGTTGTACCAATCACTCCCTAGAGGATCACTAGTCCCTATTACTGGCTTCACTTTAAAAAATATGGAAACGTTTTAAAAGTGCTCATTTTGCTATTTCTTCCTAAAATTGGAACATTTTATGATATAATTAACACTTTACATCAGTGCAAATCATGATAATCATCAATTTATTCATGTTTGTAAAATACGTGTTAGTTGCCGTTTCCCGTCTTTCAGACTTTCAAGACATCTGAAGACGTCTTAAAGACGGCTTATAGACGGCGTGTGCTATCTGGGTAAGGATTTGAGTAAATTCATCGAAATCTTCATATTCATTTTTGATTTTTTTTTAATATGATTTAATTGTTTAAAAATGCAACCTTCTCGTTTGTAACACATACATTAATAGTTTAACTTACTTAAGAAAAATTCTTTCCCTATTTATTTATGCGAGTTTTTTTGTATGGCTTCCTTAAGTATAAAGGCACTGTGATGGGGACAAGGCACCGTAATCGGGACACGTACCCTAATAAATTCGATGTAACGTAGGGCGGTATTCTCAGTCGCTACTTATTCTTAAGCAAATGCTTAAGCATTCGGCATCCTTTACTAGCTACTAGGTTAGAAGAGGATGCCGCATGCTTAAGCATTTGCTTAAGAATAAGTAGCGACTGAGAATACCGCCCCTAGTAAACCCACCACTGCCTAGTACTAAAGTCGGCTGTGGTCTATCCTATACTTAATCGATGCCTATACCTCGTCCTCATCTGTGATATTTCTGTGACCGACTCTGGCTACATTTGTTTCAAATCTTTAAGTGTGGCCACATTTAAAATGGCGACGATCTTGGTAGTCATCTTTCTCCTGAGATAGGTTATACGACACAAGTTGGCATTTTTCAAAAAACGCCGAAACAATCCAAGCTTGTCAGTGTTACAAAAGTAATATTATGATTATATTGAAATAATTGATATCTGTGCATCGCGTATTAATATTTCATTGACCGAAGAAAACGTAAATAATGGCTGAAAATGTTCAATGTGATGACGAATTTTTGAGGTCCATAAAAGCACTGCTCTGGGGAAATAACGCAAAAGAAGATGTGTTTAAACGATGGGCCCAAGGTAAGTTTAGTTTTCGATATTTTTCCGTAGTCTTCATGATTCGTTCATTGTTTTTAATCAAACTTCTATTATTTTGATATTATGGTACTGGCAGCTTACAGGTTATTTATTTAGTCTATTTTAATTACTATTTTCACGGAACAGAGATAGCGCGATAACAAAAACATGTTAATTAATTATTTTATTACATATTTTTAAGTCCTTACAGTAATGTTTTACAAATGTATTTATCACTTTTGAGAAGACTAAACAATTACAAACTATTAAGTAATGTTGAAACATTGACATCATAATATATATATATATTGAATTAACACTTTGGTAGTCCCTATTACATATTTGTAATCCTGGTCATTATTATATTAAGGCTTACCGAACTTAATTTATGGTTACTTAAGTTTTGGTGTTGTATCACATACAGCGAATTCTGAATTTCACACTGACTCTGAGCTAGTGCCAGAAAATGACTTGAATTGGTTGATTCTTATAGAGCTATCTTAGTCTCTATCAGAAACAACCAATCCAACTCATTTTTTGGCACACACACAGAGTCAATGCCAAATACCGAATTCGCTAATAATCATCGTGATATCTGTATTTATATTTTTTTCAAATATTGCTAGCATCTTCATATACCCTACTTTATTCTCCAAAAATTTACCAATTTAAAAAGTTATGTCGAGGGATGTATGTGCAAACTCAACTATTTTATACGCAAAATATAAGAAGTGATGTGTTCATTTATTTCACAGGGTTTTGCATGGTTTGAAGAAATATTTTGATGAATCTTGTATATTGTCAAAATATTGAAGTGAATGAATCGAAATACACAGATGTTAATATTAAAACTATCTAACGATAACATATCAATGTATATAAAATGTTAACCTGAAAAGTTTGGAATTATGAACTAAATGGACTTTTTATTCCAAAATGTGCAGTTATCGATGTGATAAATTCTGTTCAGATAACTTATGCATTTTTTCGCAATTTATATTATAATAAACATTTTATTTTGAGGTTACAGTGTACATGTTATTACTTGCCTATTTGTTAATCCCTTGCCTTATGATTTGATTCCCATCAGCGTGTGCCATAGCCAAACTATAAATCTCTGGCGCAATGGGCCAAACATGGGTGCGCCACCAATACATACAAGTCTCACTCGTGCTTCTCATGTGGTGGCACAGAATCCGCGCCACGAGTCTCAGTGGTGCTTCTCATGTTGTGGCACAGAATCCGCACCATGAGAGTCACTCGTGCTTCTTATGTTGTGGCACAGAATCCGCACCAAAGGACTCACTCGTGCTCCTCGTGTTGTGGTACAGAATCCGTAAAACGAGTCTCATTCATGGTTCTTATGTTTGGCGCGAAATCCACACCACGAGTCTCACTCAATATTATAAGGCAAGGTGTTCATGAAATCATTTATTTGTAACAGTATAAAAAATAATACATTTTCATAATGTAATCTTCAGTATTTTCATAATGTTCTGGTATTGAATTCATTCATGAATCAATATACAGGGTGTCCGCGGGAAGACTGGACAGCTGGATATCTCCTAAAGTATTGGAGATAAAATTTTTTTTTACTTGGAATTGCATGGTTCAAGAGGGCCAATTTATTAGCGCAGACGAATTTTTTCTTTGATTATTATTTTAAAAGATACGATGGTCAAGTTCGGTTTTTTAAATGGATCTATTTTTTTGGAAGAGATCAGTTGATAGTGCGTTCCAAGACAAATTCAATAAGCATTAATTTATACACTTGATTTCCACTGGTTTTTGAGATATTGCACTTCCAAATTTACTGATTTTCCCTGAAGAAAAGCTGCTGGAATAGCAAGCACCGGGGGCAGTCTTGCTGGCGTCACGGGTAGCATTGCCTGTTGAAGCTGATACCTACCTGCCAAAGGTCTACGCCAGGAATGGCAGGCCCAAAGGTTGGACAATTCTTTTCCGTCAGAAATGCTAGGTAGGTACATCTGCGGTATCGAAAAGCGCACTGTTAATGTTTCAAAACGTCATAAAAGAGTGACCCAAAAATGAAGCCTTTTTTAGCCTCTTTTTGGTCCCACGATTTTGGAACTGAATTTTGTGCCAAATGATACCTTGTGATGAGACACCAATCAACAAATTTTTAAGCTGAGGTGACAATTAGTTGGTCGGACAATTAGTTTATCCGGTCAGGCATAATAACAGCGATGCTGAGCCTCGCCCCTTCTATACTTTGCATTTTCTAACTCCACGACGTTGTATTGATTATTTTATAAAGAATAAAGACGATTCATTATTATTATTAGTTTCTCAGATATGGGAGGTCAAAGAAGTGAAAATTCGTTAACGCGTCAGCCCATATTCTATGTCAGTTCGATAATTTAAACAATTATTTCCAGGAGTTTTGCTGACTGCTAACAACGAATTTGAACTTAGATTTTCTAAATTCACGAAAAAAGAAATATAAATGTGTGTGTAGTGGGTGCTTTTTTTAATATATCATCCACCATGTTGAATCGGCCATTGTGAATTTTGAATATTTAAGTTCAAATTTATTGTTAGCAGTCAGCAAAACCCCTGGAAATAATTGTTTAAATTATCGGACTGGCATAAAAGTTCGGACATCGAAGCGTATGGGCTGACGCGTTAGCGAATTTTCACTTCTTTGACCTTCCATATCTCAGAAACTAATTGTCACCTAAATTTGAAAATTTCGTGTGGTTGATGTCTCATCATAAGGTATCGTTTCCAATAAAATTCAGTTCCAAAATTGTGGGACCAAAAAGAGGCTATTTTTTGGGTCAATCTTTACTTAGAGTTTGTACGCAAAGAGAAGTAGGAAAATATGACTCAGTTTTCAACTTCAATAGTCTTTTAGTTCGCACTTGCTTCTACGCTTGGATGGCCGGTTCTTTTGGGAGGGATGCAAGTTGGATTGGTTAGGGTTAGGAGGTGTGAAAGTTGCTAGACCAGATTGTATTAGGATCAGGGGGCTACCACTCTCATTTGCGATTTTGAAACAGTGTTTCAACTGCCACCTAGGCAGTTCCAACTTTTTCGAACTAAAATTCAATATGGCCGTGATCACGTGTTCATGATGATTCAGACACGTCCAGTGTTTTAGTCGAGTAGCAAGTAATTTACCGTTTGTGGACACTAAAATTTAGTTGAGTAGTTTAATAAAACAATGGAAAATTATTGAATTACTCACTACTCGATTAAATTACTGGACGTGTCTGATCCTATCGAAAAATAAGTTTTATAAAATCAGTTTGACAGTAACAGGTATGTATATGGTTGAATATATATTTTTTATGTAGTATATGTAGAATATCTTTTTAAATTATATTTTTTTTATAGAGCTATGCCACGACATATACTACATTAAAAATATATATTCAACTATATACATACCTGTTACTGTCAAACTGATTTTATAAAACTTATTTTTCGATAGGATTGTTGATAGGATTGATGTGTCTGTTCCAGCCTTTACAGATAAATCATGAACACGTGATCACGGCCATATTGAATTTTAGTTCGAAAAAATTGGAACTGCCTAGGTGGCAGTTGAAACACTGTTTCAAAATTGCAAATGAGAGTGATAGCCCCCTGATTAGAACCAACCGGATTGGCATCCCTCCCAAAAGAACCGGCCATCCGAGCGTAGAAGCTAGTGCGAACTAAAAGACTATTGAAGTTGAAAACTGACTTATATTTTCCTACTTCTCTTTGCGTACAAACTCTGTGTAAATTTTATGACGTTTTGAAACATTAATGGTGCGCTTCTCGATACCGCAGATACACCTACCTATACTGAATCCATCCTAAGAAACACCAAACGTCCATACCGTTTTGCGACCGTTCTGCGCAGCCCCTACTACTGCCTACGGGCCCGACGCAGGTGATTGCTCGTAGCGCTTTACCTGCCGGTTTCCCTGCCCTTCCAAAGGCAGGACGTGATCGATGTCAATGTAAACGGTAGTTCTTTGGTTCCGAACAGATATAACATCAGTTAAGGAGGTGTTCTAAATAGTCTATTTAGAATGCCATTTATTACGTTTTTTTTAGGATTTATATTCAAAGGAACGATAAGATTTTTGTACAAGTTTTTTTCCACATATTTATTGATATTTAAAGTATGTACAGTATTTCCTCGTTAGCGACTCGATTTTGTGTACACGATACCGACTCTTCGCTATCCCCACCACTTTTGTCTCACTCTTGCCCGGCGAAAGCTGGAGCGAGATGGAACGAGAGCAAGCGAGAGGCACTGAAAGCGAGCGAGGACGGTACGAGACCGACGACGCGTTGATGTTTTGTCTCGCTCCGTCTTTCGGACGCCTGACATTCTGTCCTTTGCGCTTGCGACCATCGCGCACGCTCGCCGCGCACGCAGTGTTCCATCTCGCTCCCCCCTCCGGCCAGAAAGAAGCGAGAAACGAACACTCGGAATTAGGGTTCTGTTCACGATACCGACTCAACGCCGGTCCCGACCAGCGAGTCGCTAACGAGACAATACTGTAAATTAATTTTTTGAAGTAAAAATAATCAAAATTACATGAGTTGTATTTGATTTTATGGAGTCCTACTGGCAGAAGTCGAGTAAAAGTGTTAAAATTTCCAATTAATTATGAAATGACTGTAATTTTTATGACTATTATCTTCTCTGTCAATAATAGTTATTAGTGACCAAAAAATATTTTCGTTGACAATAATGGTTATTTGTAATTAAAAACGATATCCATCATCGATAATGGTTATTCATAACCAAAATGATTTAATGAAAGATATTAACTCTTATGCCATAACTTTTAAAATTTCGGTTATAACAATTACTGTGTCTGAAATTTACTAAGTTCATTCAAAACAACTGCAAAACAATTTTTACAAAACACAGGCGGTTGCCGTGAGTAGTCGGAAATAATTGTGCCACCGTGTGTATGAAGGCGTCGCGTGCGGAATGGTTGACAGAGAGGTAACAGGCGGTAAGGCGGAGAGAAACGTAGGCGGTTAAGTGCGGAGTCGGACCAATCAGCGCCCTCTCAGAATCATCTCTGCGCGGAAAAGTTTTTCTTAGGATGGATACAGTATAGCATTTCTGACAGAAAATAATTGTCCAGCCTTTGGGCCTGCCATTCCTGGCGTAGACCTTTGGCAGGTAGGTATCGGCTTCAACAGGCAATGCTACCCGTGGCGCCAGCAAGACTGCCCCCGGTGCTTGCTATTCCAGCGGCTTTTCTTCCAGGGAAAATCATTAAACTTGCAAGCGCTATATCTCAAAACCAGTGGAACTAAAGTGTATACGTTAAAGCTTATTGAATTTGTCTTGGAACGCACTATCAACTGATCTCTTCCAAAAAAATAGTTCCATTTAAAATAATAATCGAAGAAAAAAATCGTCTGCGCTAATAAACTGGCCCTCTCGAGCCACGCAATTCCATGTAAAAAAAAATTTTATCTCCAATACTTTAGGAGATATCCAGCTGTCCAGTCTTCCCGCGGACACCCTGTATAAGCCAGGCCTGTACAGGGATTTGCTTGTAGGCACCGAGCCAGGCCGCTCTTGTCTCTCAAGAGCGAAAGGTCCCCATGGTTGGGTACAACTACGACTCTTGCCTTTGGTCGCAACCACCCGGTTGCTCTTCGAAGGCAAGAGCAAAAGTTGGACAGGCCTGATATAAGCAACCAATGTAATATCAGTTCCGGTTGCCTGAAACAATTTGTAACACCTAATATTCAGTGTGTGGAATACTATTCGGCCAGGCTTTAGGTTTAACATTATAGAAGATAAAAAAACTTAAATTAGGGAAATTTAAATGGTTTTCGAATAGTGTAGTACTGCGTGTGTCTGCTTCGGAGGTGAAAACGTTTCAGAGATTCCAAGGTCACCTGAATTTTTCTAAATCGAACTATGTAGTTTTTTTTATACATTAATCGATGTGTTTATTTATTCTCTATAAAGGATTATTAAAGTAATTGTGTCGAGAAATGATTGGTTAAAAAAATATTTTAAGTAAAATACCCGTGCTTCGTTACGGTAGAAATAATTACAAGGAATTGTGGCGTGCAAAAGTATTCG
Source organism: Andrena cerasifolii (assembly GCF_050908995.1). Classification (NCBI taxonomy): domain Eukaryota; kingdom Metazoa; phylum Arthropoda; class Insecta; order Hymenoptera; family Andrenidae; genus Andrena; species Andrena cerasifolii. The sequence goes on along the minus strand of NC_135121.1, from coordinate 1,730,087 downwards.
GCCACCGTTTATAATCGCATAAATTTTTTAAAATTAATCCAAACGACTTGAGTTTTTTTAGAAGCTAGAAGGATTAGTTTGCTAAGTGACGTGATTCGTCGTTTTGAAAAAAAGCACTTGGTCGAAATAGCAAAAAAAAAATAGTAAAGGTCGTTTTTTTAAACTTTTTTTGTGAGCCTGTAATGAAAATTAAAAAAAAACCGTTTGTAGGTTTAAGTAAGGTTTATATACATGCCTAAAATTTCATTAAAGTCGGTTAACGTTGCTCTGAGCTATAAACGCTTAAATATCGCAAAATAAGGTCGAAAATGGTTGATTTCGGGAATTTCGCGATTTTTGACCTCATTCTGTGATATTTAAGCGTTTATAGCTCAGAGCAACGTTAATCGATTTTGATGAAATTTTAGGCATGTATACAACTTGCATAAATCTACAAATGGGATTTTTAAATTTTCATTACAGGATCAGATAACAAAGTTGGAAAAACGACCTTCACTATTTCTTTCGCTATTCCGACCAATTTCAATTTTTTTCAAAACAACGAATCGCGACACTTAGCAAACTGATTCTTCTAGCTTCACAAAAAATCTCAAGTCGTTTGGATTAATTTTAAAAAAGTTATGCGATTTTAAACGGTGGCCGAATACTTTTGCACACCACTGTATATATATGTACATGTTGGTTTTTAGGCGTTTGTAGCTAACCTTTGTAAGTAAAAGCCAAGTTGATATCTAATCGGGCCTAAGAGATTTTAAGGAGCCCGAGAAAATACAGTTTGCCCCTTTTCACCCTCTTGGGGACGGAATGTCCAAAAATACTTCCTAGTACTTTCTAAATTTCACATTCGTAGGTTAAACAGTTTGAGCTGGGGAGCTGGGCGTGGATGAGTCAGTCAGTCAGTCAGAATTTCTATTATATATATAAATGTAATTTTGCAATGTAGTACATATTTGGACCTGCATTTCCATGCTTTACTCATGTTTACTAACAATTTCATCATGCTTGTAAATATCAGTTATATTTTTGTATCTGCAAGTGTCTAGCGTTTCTTGTGATCATTACTTTTATTTATTCATTTAAGCGATTCAAGATTATGTGATTTACCAAATCAATAAATGGAAAAAAGGAATGCATGGCATGTGGTAGCGAATGTGTTATGTGAAACCATTTGAGTAAACCAGTGTCTAGAATGTGGTAGCGAATGTGGTATGTGAAACCATTTGAGTATTCGTTTGTAGTTTAAATAAATTATTCGATAAAGAAATTATCTAAATTGCAAATCTTTCTTCAAAAATACCTGTATACTTTTTTTCATCAACGAGAAAATAATTACCCAGTCAATGCTTTTGGTAACTACAATACTTGAGGTATGAGATTAAGTCAGGCTTACAAACATGATGAAGTTGTTTGAAAAAGCATGGCAGCGTAGGTCTAAATATGTTCTGTGTTGAAAAATTACATTTGAAATATCTTTTAAAACTAATCATTTTTCGACCCAAGTAGCTGAATGCTTATTTGTAGAGAAAAGGGCATTCTATAGCGCTATGTGTTTGTAGTTTATGAATATTGTTTGTAATATTATACTCGCATTAGCATTATTATCAGTGTAAAAGTCGTAGAATTTTTGTTACAAAGAAGTCAGAAATTCAAACGAGTCGATTACTCACAAAACGGCCGCGTGGTGCTCACTGGCGCTGTGATCCGCGCCACGGATCATGCTGTTTTCTATAGCGTGTCTCGGGAGGCAGGAGTGGGGTTGACAAATAGGGAAACCGCTCAGGCTTGTTTTCAGTGGGCGAAGTTGCGCACATCCACGCATGCGCGTGATGATCCCGCGACGTCAAATCAATTTGGCGGAACAAGCAACTAAATAACTATTATTGTTTGAAATCAAGAGATGTCTAAAGTTGAAAATTTACATTTTTTTTCAAAACCGAATTTCTCGAAAACATAGGGTGATAGCGACAAACGGTTTGCGGATTCGTTTTCAGCGCACAAAAATCTATAAGAAATGGCTATTGAGTGTCATAGATCAGACAGGCTGTTGAATGGGCTCTTGAATCAATGAAATATGTTCCTTTTTCACTACAATCGCGTTACGTCTCAAAACAGAAGCACATAGCTACTCCACTTCGCGACTATATATAAAACACATGTACTTAAATAATATTTTCTGATGCTCAACTGTGAAATATGCAAATTTTATGAAAATATAGATAAGTCGCGAAACTTGGTCAAAAATTAAAAACTTTGATCCGGTTTGGACCCGGTCAAATATTGACCGAATTAAAAAAAAAAATTGCCTCCATTTGTGTTTCCCAGACGCAACTTTTCCGCACTAGGCTGTTTAGAGTTTCGAAAATTTTATTTTTTCGGCCCACCCTAATATACACTTACATGTGTAGTGTATTATTGTACTACTTAAACATAAATATAAATTCATTTAAAAACTAAATTTACAAAATAGATCTAAATTGTTTAATAAAAATATGGATATAAAAATACGCGTATAAAATTTATAGAGTAATTCATAATTCTAGTATTTCTGCATGAAAATCTTCTGTTTCTGTAACTTCACCCGGTGGGTATACATTTTCCATCGTGTTCATTATTTGGAAATCTCTTTCTCCCTGGTCAATTTTATGATCATTTGATGTTCCACATTGAGGTTACAATAAATATTCTATGAATGTGCCATTCTGCTATACACAAATACAAACATTTACATCCAAACCAATATCATTAACAAATATATTAAAACAGAATTTTATTATTTCATTTTGATGACAATCTTGTTGCATTTTTTGCCACACATGAAAAAGATTCCGATTCTCAGTTTCACCCGTCCATTGATCTTGCCTTATAGAGCATCTGAATGTCTCCAGCTTTGCTGGATGAATATATTGCTCAGAGGTTTGTAATACTGATGCAGCACACGAAGTCGTTTGCACATCTGTTGTTTCCTGACTTTCTGTTGATCGCTTGAAAATTTTTGAGAAATCAACATTTTCCACTGCAAATGGATATAGTCCACAAGCTCTAAAACCATGACTTAGAATTGTTGGGAGGTCCATTTCACTGAAAACTTTTTTCAGTAATACAGCGAAATCACTTTTTGGCACACTCAGCACTTAAAGAAGTATAGAGTAGAGAAAGCTCTAAATTTGTATACAGTAGAGAAAGCTCTAAATTTGTATAGAGTAGAGAAAGCTCTACTCTATACAAATTTACACTTTTTCTCCAATGCGTTTTTAGTGGAAAAAACATGCTCACGTCCATCGGTTGCATGAAGTGAGTTGCATTTGGTGGCAAAATTGCCAATACTATGCCACGCGTGTGGCAAAACTCGCTTAGCGGCTGCGTCAAGTGCGACACATGCCCGTCCATAAATAAAATTATAGGTAATTCGTAATTCATTTTTACGATCCACAGCCAAAATGTATTTGCAACATATTCATAGAAAAGCATGGCAGTCATCCACCCTTTGTCTGAGGTACCAGCACAAAAGTCCAATGGTAAATTGGCATATATGTTACTGGGGACTCTCTTATAATTATTGACTACCATCGTTGGGACTAACTGCTCCGCCGTGACAAGGAGTGACAAATTTCCTTTCTCGTTGTTATTTACAATTTTGTACACATTTTTTAATCCTATTCTTGCAAGTACGGAACCTCCTTTGGGATTTAATAATAATGAGATCTCGTCGCTATTAACCTTTAGAGGGCCGGGCTGACCACTATAGCGGCCACCTAAGAATTTGGATACTTAGCCGGTCATTTTGGTGGTATATATGCATAAATTTTAAGTAAATAAAATTTACAATTTCAATAAAGAAATCCCGGCACTCTAAATGTTAAAGATCCTAATAGCATCAATATTCTGTAGATTTTATTTTTTAAGATATTTGCCAATATCATTAAACCACGACGTAACATTGTCTTCGGAGACTGAAGTTCGTGAGAGCGAAACATTTTCGCACATTCTCACTTTTAATTGTGGATGTCGACGTAAGAACGACTCAGACCAATGCCGACCTGGTCGACCATTGTTGGAAGGAGTTGAAATATTTAATTTTTTAATTGAAACACCCACACTATTTAATAAGTGTTCTTTGGTCACCGGATTTCCATGGGTCGACATAAATAATATCCACTTTACAATTCTATTTTTGTCGGCCCCACTTATGACCGTAGTAGGTCCTGATGTATTGCTATTGTATTTTTTCTTTATTTTGTCATGGATCGTCATTTGTGGTACGATAAATACTTTGCTGGTAGTATTTATAGGAACACCCGATTTCACTGCTTCCAAGGCGTTCTTCACTGCGGCTTCATTATATGTTTTACGTTTCTTCACAATTTTACTCATTTTGATAGTTGCTGAGATAAATAATATGAAATGATATACTTAAAGAGTACAGGTATAATGGCCATTAGAACTGTTTATTACATATACAGGGTGTGACATTGTTCGGAAAACACTCGAAAGTTGATTGTAAAAGATTCTTAGACAGGGCAGAAAAATAATGTGCACTGGCTTTTGCGTGTAACACTTGTCGCAATGTATTTTAAAAGAAAACACTTAACCAACGATGTTGAGTTTAACAATTTGAATGATTTTAAGGTGTAGTGATAATATTTATCATTGCGCTGTATTGTGATTATTCAAGAAACTGATACGCCGCGTGGATGCACCACGTGGTGTCCACGCAATACTATTTATTGGGGACTTGTGAGTGGTCAGTGGTGATTGTGGATCTTATAAAAAGGAGTGGTGATATGGATGTAAATGATTGGAACAATAAGTGAGTGTGAAAAACCAGGGAAGGATTGTAGAATTGCACTGCGCTTTTCGACACGATTTTTCGCGGTGAATAACACACAAGAGAGAATGATTGAACATGGCCGTCGACCGTTACGCGTCTTCACTCTTCTCCTAGAGCGCAGCGCGGCACCCCGATTGGCTCATCGATCCGCGCTGATTGGTTGATCGATCAGCCCAGATTGGTGTTGCTCATAGATCAGCGTCGCTGAATCGCGGCCCGCGAGGTGCTGCTGTAGAAGTGAGTGTGGCGGAGAGGGGAACTAGCTTAATCCCAAACAGCCATCTTTTATGTCGGTATGTGAATATTGAATAACTTAAAAAAAACAACCGATTTCCACATATGAGGTATTTTTATTTAATTTGGTCTTTTACAATTTATTTGGACTAGTTTTTGAATACAACATCAATCAAGTGGCGGCCTTTATTGGCCAAAGCAAAATGTGTCCTTTTAGCTGCGTTTTCCATCACTTTTTCGAGCATCTCGGGCGGTATAGCGATGATTTCGGCACGAAAGTTTGCCTTGAGCTCGTCAATGGTCTGAGGCTTGCTAGCGTACACTTTGCTTTTCAAATAACCCCACAAACAGAAGTCCGGAGGGGTCAAATCTGGAGATCTGTGGGTGGCCAGTCAATGTCGCCTTTTTTGACACCACACGTCCAGGGTATTTTCGTTGCAGAAACTACATTGTTTTATTTGCAGTGTAGCATGGCGCACCGTCTTGTTGAAACCAGTAACCGTTCAGACCTTTTTCACACATTTGTGGGCAGACATAATGAGCCAACATCCACCGATATCGATTCCCATCGACTGTTTCGCCTTCTCCGAAGAAAAATGGCCCAATGATGGTTTTGGCGCAAACGCCGGCCCAAGCAGTCACTTTTTGGTCATGCAATGGTGTTTCATGGATCTTGTGTGGATTCTCCGTTCCCCAAATGCGGCAATTTTGCTTGTTAACGGCGCCAGAGTGTGTGAAATGGGCCTCGTCAGTCATCAAAATTTGCTTCCAAAAATCAGGTTCAGCGTCAACCATTCGAGCAACTGTTTGGCCGTATTTCAAGCGACGTGAACGGTCTGTCGGCAATATTCTTTGAGTCAATTGCACTTTATACGGAAACAAATGCAAATCATCCTTCAAAATGCGCCGCAAGGTGGTTCCACTGACGCCAAAATACTGAGCGCGGAGACGATACGACACATGTGGGTTCTCGGCAACACTCTCTCTTACCGCCTTCAACCAGTTCATTGGAACGTCTTGGGCGTTGATGAACGGCACGTCGACGATGTCCCACTGTCCCGTGCTCAACAAAATTCGACGCCAAACGACGAATAGTGTTGTCAGACGGTGCTTCTTGGCCACGATGTTTTCGACGATATGCACGTTGAGTTAACACAACTGAACGACTATTTTCAATGTACTGCGTCACTATTTCGGCGCGTTGTTTCGGTGTGAAGCGATTCTTGGTTAAAATTGTACTGAATTGACGTTTCAAAAACGTGTTTATTCAAGTCAATCCGTTGATAAATGTTAAAGTTATTCAATGTATACATACCGACATAGAAGATGGCGCACCTTGTATCAATAAACCCACCACCGGTTATGAATAGAGTATAATATGTACATAACTATTAGAATTAAAGTATATATATGTTACTATACGGACGTAACGGAACCATGGCACACATTGCTCTACGAACGATCGCAGTACGAACAGAACGATCTGGAATGAAAAGGGAGGGAACAAAGCAAAGCTCTCGTGGCGGGAAGCGTAAACCTCTTCATAATATTATAAACTAATTTGTTAAGTAAATATTGCATAAATCTTTATTAATTTATACTTACAGTGTCTATGTGTATTAATATTCTATGTGTATTAATATTCTGATGCTTTCTGAGAAGGAAAATGGAGGGCAAATAAAATTGGATTTAGCAGTTACAGAGGGAGCCAGTGGGCTTCGAGGGGCACGGTAATAGGGACAAGCGTTAAATTCCTGTCCCAATTATCGGATTCACTTTAAAAATACGAAAACGTTTCAAGAGTGCTCATTTTGCTATTTTTTTCATAAAATTTGTACCTTTTATGATATACCGTCACCAAGGGTAACTTTGACCACCTTTCGTAAATATTTCTACTTTCCTTCCTTGTAACTTCCAAAATAATTCAAATTTCATAATGAGGAAAAACACTGACAAGGGAAGGTCCCAAACCTGAAAATTAAAAAAAATCTGAAACTTTGTGAATGTGTAGGGGATTTCTTCCTGATTACAACGCAATTTTTGTTTGCTGCCCAAATTCACTCGAAGGGGGTGAAATTAACCTCTGAAAATTCGGCTATTTTCCGATTTTGTGTTATTGTCTCAGCAGATGTTCGTGTGGAGACCCCCCTTTCCACCTCTTTTAACGCATCATTTACGTCTTTCTGACAATATTTTTTCATATAAACTGTCTTTGTTTTATTTTGTCCCTTTCTGTCCTTGCCTATTTAGTTAATATAGAAATATTTGAGGTTATATGTGTTATGTTTTAACACTTTGCCGGCCGCTTATTTATCGTATCGCCGTTACGTTGCTGCCGGCGAGTTTCACCGCTGGCGAAAAGAAATCACGCGTACGTGACAGCGGCCGATAATAGTTGGCGAAGAGAAGTCACGCGTACGTGACAGCGGCCATCAAGGTGTTAAGCCGTTGTTTGCGGCCATAAAAGTAAATGAACGAAATGTATACAACTGAAAAAAAATATAGAATCTAATACAACATCGTTACAAATAATGTTTAATATTAAATAATTACCTTAACTATCACATAGAAAATGTAAAAACGAAGCATATATTTGAAACACGTGTCGCGGCTAGGTACTACATCTGCCGCAGGAGTGAGCACTTAAGGCGTTAGGCCACCTTGGACGAAGCAAAGTTATAGTCATTTTCGGTAATTTGTTTTTTAGGGAAATATGTGAAATGAAATAAATGGAAAATTCTATATGATGCCTGTTACTGTACTACTCTCGACGGAACAAGTCGTATTTTTTTTCGAACGAAATGGCGGGGGTAAATGCTATTGTGGCACATTCGGGGAATTCGAGGTCGCATTCGAGTCGCGGTGGCAGTCCCCTGACACCTTGTCCCTCGTCGTGGGGTACCGTGTTTCCTGAAACAACTCAAGAAACGGGGGGGGGGGGGGCTACGAAGGTAGCCTCCGCAGCCCAGTCCACTGATTAGCTTACAACTACTCTTCCGATTCTTCGTAAAGATCTTCAACCAGTCCTCGAGCAAGAGTCTTCCTTGATCTTCGGTCGACGAACGACCCATCTCGATTAAACGACTCCACTCTTCGGGGGTTTGGCGATCCTGCGACGGTATTCGACCTCGAACTTCCTCCGTCGTGACTTCGCACTCGGCCTTTCTGCGACGATGCTCGCCCTCGAACTCCCTTCGTCGCAGCTCAGCAACTCGGCGCACTCCAGGCGCCTCCACGCTGCTCCGGTGTGGTCGGTGAACTCCTGGACGTACCTGCGTCCCTGTCGGAGTCGCACCTCCACCACCAACACTCTGACGCTCCCTGTATAGCGTCCTAACTCGGCCTCTTGTGATGATGATTCCCCGAATCCGACGAGCCCCTCGATTCTTCTTGCACTTCCAAGTCGAATCGGCATAGCTGCACGTTGTATCGGAATGACGTTCGAGGACTCATGCCGTCCTCACGGAAAACCGTTCCTTTCCGTCTCAGGAGATGTCAAAACGTCAATATTGCACGATACTCGCGAGAGAGCCAACTTCAGTGCGTACTAGGGATGGCGATACATGCCAACTGTACCGATATTTCGTATCGATATATATTGAAGGACAAATTATCGATACAGATGAAATATCGAAAACCAAGTATCGATACAGATGAAATATCGAAAACCAAGTATCGATATCGTCAATATCGATACTTTTATTCCATTACCCACATACATTTAGGACGACTTTTAGGCGTGTTTAGACGTTTGTATGCTATCTGCGTATCTGCAGTTCGAATAAAATAAAAAAAGAAAAGTAAATATTTTTTAAATTACAAGGTTTCCATGAACAATACAACAATTAGAAAAAATAGTTTTATTCAAAACGTATTTTCATTCAAAACATATTTTCATTCAAAACATATTTACATTCAAAACATATTTTTATTCAATACGTAGTTTCATTCAATACGTATTTTATTTCAATACGTATTTTATTTCAATACGTATTTTATTTCAATACGTATTTTTAGTCAATACGTATTTTTAGTTAAAACGTAGTTTTATTCAAAATACCAATCTTCCAGTTAAACGATTTCTGTCTTCATTTAAAATTCTACCGGCTTTAGAAAATAATCGTTCGGATGAGACGGATGTTGCACATATTGTTAAATATTTTTTAGCCAACTTGCTTAAATTCGAGTTACTAAATTGATTCCAAAATTTCAGTGGACAATCTTTCATTGGTATTGGAGGTTGATTTAAATAATATTTCAGTTCTTCCGGCATTTCATTTTGGTTTACCACTTCCTTCGATTTGGTAGAAGTTATTACCAAATTTTCATGGTACGACCATAAATCAGTTTTTTGAACTACTGTCTGCGTGGAAGTTTGCGTTTGTTCTGTATTACTAGTATTTAAAACTATACTATATACAGCCCTGATTATTTTGTTAATAGCATGTGAGCAGGCTATTTTATCCGGAAAGTGAAGTCGCTTAAATCGTGGATCCAAAATAGTGGCTATTGCAAGATTTGATACTTTTCTTACGCAGCCAAATCTTTGATCGAACTGTTCTAATAACAGTTGTTTCAATCGAACACCAGTATTTGTTTCAGGATTTGTGACTTGTAAATTTCTTCTTAGAGTATTTACTATCGGAATAATCTTACTGCCTGTTAGGTAAGATTCTCCGGATACAATATTTGTAGCATCTTGAAATGACTTTAAAAGTTGAGCAAATTCTTTAATACTCTGTAATTCTGAAGAAGTTAGCATCTGTGGAGCTGTAGGAAACTGTAACAGTATTATACCTATTTTTTCTGATAATTCTATAAATCTGTCAAGCATAGCATATGTAGAATTCCACCTTGTTTCTACTGATTGAACAAGCTTTAGATCTGAAACCGATCGCAGTTTGTCAGCAACAACTACAGATTTCTTGAAGTGTTTTACTATCGTTTTTACTTTCTTGCATATAGATTTTATACTATCGTTAGTATCGTTAGTATCGTCAGATTCCATCATGTTTGCAGGTACCAAGTTTAAGCTGTGCGCAAAGCATGCTAAATGTTTATCGACACCAAAAGCATCTCTGATAGCTTTTTTTATATTAGCTGCACTGTCAGAGACAACTATTATTATACTATCTTTATTGATCTCCCAATCGTTTATTACTAGCCGCACTTGAAGGTACTCGGAGGTATGTGTCTCATCCAATTTAGTTACACCAATTGCAATGGATTTATATTCATCATTTAGTATAAAATGACATGTTACTCCCAGATAGCTCTTCACATTTAATGAGTCCGTCCAAATATCGGTGGTAATAGATAAATGCTCTACGTTTGAGAGCTGAGATTTAATCCTATTCGACATCACCACGTACTTTTCCTCTATCATGTTTGTTACAGTTTTTCTGCAAGGTAATTTATATAAGGGAGTGATAGCTTTTACAAAAGTTTTAAATCCCTCTTTCTCAACAATCTGATATGGCATGCCATCCTTTGCGATCATATATAACAGTTTGTTAGTTATTTCAGCAGCTTTTAATCCGTTGTCTTGATATGACCTTTGTTTGACGAAAGTCGCATCTAATTTGAGCTGCTTTTTGGATATTCCGCTTAGTGCGGCTGATGATGCTGAGGGCCCAGAAGTTACAGATCCTGTGGATAATGTCGGGGCTGGATCTACTTCGTCAAAATGTTCCAAGGCACCATCTTCCTCTTCATCCTCATGCCTCCGCTTTAGTGTCGGCGTAGACTTATCTGTGGTAGTATGAGCCGTCACCATTTCAAGTTTGCGATGCATACGCTTAAGGTGAAATCTTAAATTCGTGGTATTGCCACATCCCTTCACCTCTTGCTGGCAAATTATGCATATTCCTCCCGTAGATGTTTTTATGAAGAATTTCCAAACTTCGCTTTTTGAGGGCACTAAAATAGACAATTAAATAAGATAGACAACAGGTTAAATATTTTAGGAAGAGATTCTACAACTACTATATATTATACGATGAATATTGAAAATTATGAAGAGAATGTTTATGTTTGTAAAAGGATCATAGGAAATTTATATGCATACTGTTGTGTGATGTGACAACAGCTAAGACACCAATGAATTTGAAATAATTATGTTACCAATACCAATGCTGAAACGTACAAGTAAAATCTGTTTAAATCAATATAAAGCATGCGTGTGCGACAAGAAAACTGATAAATAGTTCATAATTACATAAATAAATAATATGTGATACTCACCTTTCAATAAAAATTCCGCGTGACCGGCACGTGCCACGTGCATACGAATTTCAATATGGCCGCATCGTTGTACATCGCTGTTCCGTTATGGTTTCGTTCAAGGTTTAATTATAACGGTTGAATGTATCGAAATACGATATTTGTGATTATGTATCAATACTGCAATATATCGTTACATTAAGTATCGATACAAAATATCGAAATTCGGATTGAAAAATATCGATATTTCGATGTATCGATACCTGTATCGCCATCACTAGTGTGTACGTTCAGGGAGACAGATTACATGTGGGGGGTGGTGGGGAAACATATGGGGAAACATGGGGAAAACATATCGGGACCAGTGGAAAACAGTGGGAGAAACATATGGGAAAGCACTGGGGGAAACATATGAGAAAACACTGGGGGAAACATATGGGGTACGCCCCGGTACTCTTGCATCAGTAAACCAGGACCAACATTGTCCCACACGCCGTACGCTAGACCATCACAGTAAACCAGGACCAATATTGTCTCAGACGCCGTACGCTAGACCATCACAGTAAACCGGGACCATCATTCTCCCAGACGCTGTATACTAGACTATCACAGTCTTCTCAGAGACATTGGTAAAAGGGATAGTGGACAGAAGGCCAAAGTCGATTTCACCAAGTAGAAGATTTCATAAAAGCATTAGGTGGTCTCAATACACATGGAAAGATCCATCTCACAATTTGTTCTATTTTTCGCGTCTTACAAGAAGGGACCGCGATCACGAGATATGCGGATAACCTCAGGAGACGTCAAAACGTCAACACCTCCTTGTCATCGCGGGTGACTCGTCGAGGAGCCAACTTCAGAGCGCGCTCCCGTCCTTTGCGAAACGCGCGTCACTCCCGTTCCGTTTATCGATGACCTGTCGTTTTATACGTTACCCAATGAGAACGATACAACTATACTCCCTTTCATTTAAGAAGGAACCTGCCGACCGACGAGTTTAGAGCGGTTCTGCGCAGGTTGACGCTCATTGGTGCCGGGAGCAGCCACTATTGGCTGTACCCCCACCAACTCTTTTTCGGAGCCAATGAGCTCATTCTACATGCGCGAAACGGGTTCCTTCTTAAATGACTTTTGGTGTAGGATCCGGATTCCCTATTAGTAGGTCGGCTTCCCGTGCTCCCAGAGCCGACCCAGCAATGGCCAGTTCCCCTCTCCAGCAGCTTCCTCGCCGAAGCCTTAAAACCGCTCCGATGTCTTCGACCGTCGTCGTCGCTCCGCTGCTCCTGTGTCCATTCCCCGATGTCGGCGGGCCTCGACCGCCGTCGCCGCTGCGTCAGTGGCTGTCTCTCGCCGCTGCCGCTGCTTCTGTGGCTGTCCCTCGTTGCTCAGTTGCAGGGTGAATCGCACGCAACGGCTCCTTGCGTATCGCATGCAACAGCTCCTTGCGTATCGCATGCAACAGCTCCTTGCGTTTCGCACGCAACGGCTCATTGCGTATCGCACGCAACACCTCCTTGCGTATCTTCGGGATCCGTGGCTACGCATCCCACTTCTGACACCAATGTTGCGCCGGAGCGTTTCCACCACCGGCCACCCCGATGCAATGGATAGAATAATGGTTACACGGGCGTACACACGACTGAACTATATTGTTACATAGGGCAATATCGGTTACAAATGTACAACCCGCACGTTCGAACGCAATGGCGTTCGGTATAAGACCGTCTTCTTCTCGGCCTCCCGATCGCCCTCTTGAAGGGGGCCGACCTTCTTCTATCTTCAGCTACGAGCACCACCAGGCAATACACGGGCCGATACCCGGTGCTCGCAACAATACCATTGGTAATAGAATTTGAATTATCCAATCCTTTCGCTCCATATATTTTAAAGGCTTTTTCAAAGGTGCTTCCATTGTCTGTCACAGTGGCAACAATTTTATTTCGGCTTAAACTAAATTCACAGTAATTGGTTTCTAACATGTCCACTACTCTGTTAAAAGTATGTTTGGTTCACAGTCTCCGACAAGCGAGACATGCTGCCCTTCACTGATACGTTGTAGAGGCAAGCCAGAGAACTGTGACACCGAAGAAAAACTTCTCTTACTTGACGACCAAACATCAGCCGACGTGCAAACATATTGAACATTTTTCAATGTCGTTTTAATTTTTTTTTACGCTTGAATAATAAATCTATTTTTCTGCTGATATGATATCGGTTCCATAACGGTTATATATCGGTTTTATAAGAGTAATGACACCATTGGTTACGCATCGGGTATGCACGTTACGTTTTAAAATATTTACGATCAATGTCACATTTTTCGAATGGAAATTCCATTTCAATCAAAATTGATTTGCCTAGTCTTCTTATTATTTGCAGCTCCACGGTGTCTTCCTTATCATTTTTATGTTCTCCTTGGATTCCCTCCTCACGCGATTTCTTCTTCTTCTTCCTTTTCCGCTTCACGGATTTCTTTTTCTCCCATGTACGGTAAAGATCCACAGACATTTATAATTAGTAAATGTGAGAATCATGGTATACCTGCCAATGGTTAATGGTTATAGATGATTCCAGCGGCAATCGGGAAAGTTAAATAGCCTCTGCCGGCGCACACTGGTATAAAAGTCACGTAGTGGCAGCAAATGTGGTTCACAGAAAGGGAAGACGAAATCTGAACACGCTACTGTTTTCATTTGACGCGTGAAACGGTGCCTTTGAAGTACAGTTTCCCTTTTGCCGGTTATAAGTTGTGTAAATCCGGAGATGTTGTAACAACTGTAACTACGTAGAATGTTTTGTAAACCTTTTATCAGTAAGACTTTCGCTTGCAAACAGTGGTCGAAAATCGCGGAAAACCTGGCCAAAATGCTAATCTTCATATTTATCATTTATTTTTATGTAGACGGATATTTTAGGCTAGGGCACGCGAATATCCAAATTTCATTTTAAAATTTTGTAATATTAAATAACTTACTTTTGTTGGACTTGTACTATGACGTTCAGGTTCGGCGAGCACCTGAAGAATGGCGGGAGATATTTGGTTTTTGCCTTGTCTATTGCGTTTCATCGAAGAAATTAATATGCATAGCATTACGAAACATGCTCCTATGCTGAAAGATGCAATTTATAGCTACCAATTTTTCTTTATCTTAGTTCTATATGGCCTAAGCTTTAAATTGGGCCTAATATCACCACGGCATTTTACGGCGTACGTAACTTACTTTGTATAAGTCTACAGGGTGTCCCACTAAGGAGTGGACAGCGCGATATCTCTTAAAGTATTGTCGATAAAAATATAAAAAAATAGGGAATTGCATGGTTCGAGGGGGCCCATTTATTAGCGCGAACGAATTTTGTTTTCGATTATTATTTTAAAAGATACGATGGTCAAGTTCGGTTTTTCAAATGGAACTATTTTTTTTGAAGACCTGAGTTGATAGTGCGTTCCAAGACAAATTCAATAAGCTTTAATGTATACACTTTATTTCCACTGGTTTTTAAGATATTGCGCTTGCAAAATTACTGATTTTCACTGGAAGAAAACCCTCTGGAATAGGAAGGACCGGGGTCGGTCTTACTGGCGCTACGGGTGGCATTGCCTGTTGAAACTGATACCTACCTGCCAAAGGTCTACGACAGGGTTCGCAGGCCCAAAAGCTGGACAATTCTTTTCCGTCAGAAATGCTACTTAGGTAGGTACATCTGCGGTATCCAGAAGCGCATCGTTACTTTTATTTCGCACTTACTTCTACGCTCGGATGGCCGGTTCTTTTGGGAGGGATGCAAGTTGGATTGGTTAGGTTAGGAGGAGTGAAAGTTGCTAGACTAAATTTCAACCATAGGGAGCAGATTGTATCAGAACCAATCCAATTTGCATCCCTCCCAAAAGAACCGGCCATCCGAGCGTAGAAGCAAGTGCGAAATAAAAGTAACGATGCGCTTCTCGATACCGTAGATGTACCTACCGAAGTAGCATTTCCGACGGAAAAGAATTGTCCAGCCTTTGGGCCTGCCATTTCTGGCGTAGACCTTTGGCAGGTAAGTATCCATTTCAACAGGCAGTGCCACCCGTGGCGTCAGTAAGACCGCCCCCGGTTTTTGCCATTTCAGAGGGGTTTCTTGCAGTGAAAATCAGTAAATTTGCAAGCGCAATATCTTAAAAACCAGTGGAAATAAAGTGTATACATTAAAGCTTATTGAATTTGTCTTGGAACGCACTATCAACTCAGGTCTTCAAAAAAAATAGTTCCATTTGAAAAACCGAACTTGACCATCGTATCTTTTAAAATAATAATCGGAAACAAAATTCATTCGCGCTAATAAATGGGCCCCCTCGAACCATGCAATTCCCTATTTTTTTTATATTTTTATCGACAATACTTTAAGAGATATCGCGCTGTCCACTCCTTAGTGGGACACCCTGTATACCTCTTCATTGTCTTCTTCATGAACACGAGTTTCAATACTTCTCTATAATAGATAGCACTGTCCAAAATTTAACTCTTTTTCTATTCTGTAACATTCAATACCCGTTTCTTATAGATTTTTGTGCGCTGAAAATGAATCTGCAAACCGTTTATCGTCATTACCCCCAGTTTTCGAGAAATTCGATTTTGGAAAAAAAAATGCAAATTCTCAACTTTGAACCCTCACGGCCACAACGATATAAGTTATTATTGAATTATAAACATTTAAACAAGTTTAAACAACGATCAAAGGGAAAAGGACACCCGTAATGCACCAATTTTTGCAGATATCTTTCTATATATTTAAAAAACTAAGCGTCTAGGAGAAAATCTGACTACTCCACGCTATGCAGCAGACATTTTTCCTCCGGAAACCATCAACAGAAATGGTGAAACACCTTTTGTTTTTAATACAGAAACGAAAGAGTTCGGCAAAACATGCGGCGCGGGGAGTACTAGCCACGCGCGTTACGTGATTCTGTGACGCTGAGCGGCAGTGGACGCGCATTGGCGCCACTGTCGACACCGCACGTTTTGCCAAACTCTTTCGTTTCTGTATTGTTAACAAAACGTGTTTCACCACTTCTTTTGATGGTTTCCGAGGGAAAATTGTCTGCTACATCGCGTGGGGTAATTAGATTTTGTTGGTTGAAATGTATAAAGGAGTATTTATTCAGACGTAGCTTACATGATGTCTCGTGAAGGAAACGAATAGATCGAATCGCTTGAAGTCAGCGCAGAGACTAGGAATAAGAAACAACAGACGGTATAGACCGCGTTCGTCCTGCGCATACTTAGGCGCGCTATATGAATTCGCTCGCCTGACAATCTCGTATCAGATTTTCTCCTAGACCCTTAGTTTTTCAAATATATAGAAAGATACCTACAAAAATTGATGCATTTCGCGGGTGTGTACTTTTCCCTTTGATCGTTGTTTAAATATATTTAAATGTTTATAATTCAATAATAATTTATATCGTTATGTTCGCGAGGAATAATAGAATAATATGACGGAACAAGCAACCGAATAACTATTACTGTTTGAACACAAAAGATGTTCAAATTTGAAAATTTATATATTTTTTTTCAAAATTGCATTTCTTGAAAACTGAGGGTGATGCCGACAAACGGTTTGCGGATTCGTTTTCAGGGCACGAAAACCTTCTAGAAACGGCTATTGAATGTTACAGATCACAATGGCTGTTGGACAGTGTAATTCCTAAGATCAAAAAGGAATATTAGTGCACCTTTCTTATAGACTGGGCTTCAATAAATCATAAATGCTATTAATATAATCATTCCGAAAAATGTGCTGTATATAACGTCTGACTTTAAAAGCTAAAAAATGATAAAAATAACGAGAAGCAAGTATCAAAAGTTATCACTTCACAGTTCCTACATGATAGCCATGATTCTTATTAATGAAATTATGCTATTTCTATCATTGAATTCTGAAGATTTTAGACCACTGTTGCACGTGAAGACAAGAAGGCGCACGCACGTGTTGTTTCCTAAGTTTAAAATTGACCATTTATGACTTTTTTCCTTTACTACCTACTATACCGGATCATAATAATCTGCATCATCTACTCCCACGGTTTAACAAATGAGAAACCAATTTTGGAAGACTCCCCTCCCCTGCTTGCCTAAAAAATGGAAACGTATTAAAACACGAAAGTTTCTGGAAGCATCGCATTTCCTTTGGTGACTTCACCGTTTTCTGTTCGCGTGGTGAATTTTTACGTGTTGTGTGTATTTCAAGAAATGGAGTGGAGCCAAGAAGCAATTATAAATTTCATTGACGCCCACAAAAGTTTTGTGGGACCCGAAACATCCGCTTCATTACCACAGAACGCGGCAGCAAGATGCGTGGGATGAATTACGCGAAGAAATGGGAAAAAGTGTAGAAGAATTGAAGAAGAAGATAGAAGGTTTACAGGCATCATTCAGGCGTGAACGATGTAAAGAGAGAAAAAGCATCGAAACTGGAAAAGGTGGTTAGTTTTAATTAAAATATTACTGTACTTACGCAGTGTTGACATTTTATTTTACAAACTCAGAGAATTGAATGAAACAATTTTTCAAATGCTTCTTACATTACATTTAAAGTACATTACATTACATTTATGAAGATATGAATGAAATATGTCCATGCATTCTTTATGAAAAATACATATATTACATTTTTATTTGTTTTTGCAGGAGCAGGCGTTGTTTATAAAAATTCCTGGTTCCCGTACGAATCTTTGCAATTTATTCCGGACAAAAACTCACCATGGCGATCATTGAGTACTGTAAGTAAATATATATAATAAATTTGAAAGTGTTCGAAAATGTAGAGTAAATTTGATGGTAATGAGGATATTTAGAAATATATTACCTTTAAGTACAACTGCTTTGCCATTTTAGGCAACTTTCGTTTAAGAAACACTCAGTCAATTCTTCGTGAATTTCTTTTGCTTTTAGTGGTGGTCTTCGCGTAACCCTTTGCATTGGGAAAAATGATGCGTGGTCATCACTCCTTCTACAATTTTTATTATTCATTTCGTTAGTGAATGTGCCGTCGATGGTCCCTGGCGGAGCACAAATCGCTGCCGAATCAGTATTTCTATTAAAAAAATGGTGTAAATACACCGTGGCCATGACGATTGCTTCTGCCTTTTCCAGCTGTAAAGGTTGAGTTGAGCCAAGAAATGGGTTTTCAGAGTAGCCGGAATATTGTAGATAATACGCTAAAAGTACTTTCTACAAATATTCGTGCTCTAAATAGCCTATAATTGAATACTCGTTGTTTTGTTCCCTTCGCGTGTTGTTCAGGATATACTTTCATAATTTTATCACTCAAAGCGAAGGCTTCCTCCACAATAAAGAAGTATGTCCTTAGAAGTACTTCAGTCGACCTTACGTTTACGGGAGCAGCATACGGAATAGATAAATTATTATTTAATAATTTAGAAAATTCCGTATTAGAAAATTGTTCGCTGTCCGAAATTCTTTCCTGGCAACCCACGTAACGGCAAAGTTAAAATTATACGTTGCATCGACAACAGCCAATAGTGCAATGCTGAATGTATTTTTATAATTGTAATAATCACAATCAATGCCGTTTTTTAATTGACACTGTAGCACTATATGTTTCTCATCTATTGCGTTCAATACGCGTGGGAATAGGGCGGTCCAAAAATTTGAACATTCAAATGTGTTGGTGCTCATACATTTTTTGTTCCTTTTGATGAGAAAATGTCTTACAAAAATTTCGAGGAAATTCGATAATATTTAGAACTGCCTAAAGGAGGTTGAGCTCTTACTGCTTTAACATGAGACTAGGAAACTTTAACTGAACACGAAAATTCTCAAATTTATTTCATATATTACAGTTCATTATACCTAGTGATTATACTATGCAACAATTTACAGAAAGTACCATTGCTTATTTCTCAGTCGGCTTGCTTTTCAGTCCTTGCGAAAAGTGTACTTTTCTTGGTATCTGGAAAGTGTTTCCGGCGGCCCACCACATCTTGAAAGTGTAATTGTTTCTAACTTTTCTGCTTGGTGACAGAAGAAGTGACAGTGGTAGTAAGAATGATTCCCCTTTCAGCACTATCGTTGACAACTTTAAGGACCTTCTTTGCTTCTTGGAAGGAATTAGTGCACCCATGTTCTTGGTCAGAAATGAACTACCCAATCGCAAAACTTCAAACAAGAAATGGGAAACAGATCAAATGAAGTAGTCAAGTGTTTTGTTGCTCAGGTCTTCTGTCCCGGTGTATCTGACCGATCTGCCTTTCGCCCTTGAAATGTGTGTTCTTGTAAGCGGCCCAGTGGGGCCATTTCTTGGTTCAAGTACCACAAATGGCGACTTATTGCTGCGATTGCCTTTTTTGAGATTACTTCAGAAGTTGTCCTGTAGTTAGAAACTTCGCCTGCTCCTGCAAAAACAAAAAAAAATGTAATATATTTTTCATAAAGAATGCATAGACATGTTTCATTCGCGTGGATCAACACAAAAAGCAAACCGAATTCAAGGTAGGATTTTTTCTCAAGACTTTTCAGCTTGAACTGTTTTAGAAAGAGATTAATCTTGAGCACGTAAAGCAATTTTAACATTCATTGTGCGTGATGAATAGCTCCAGGAACTCGGAAGTTACTACAACGTGGAGGAATCTCTCCTAAAAAATCAGAGTGAGGTCCAATACTTCTCGATAGTCTTCGCTAAGTAGATTTCCTGACTTACTCATGTATCATTTGCAAAATTTATTTCTTCAATCTTGAGTAACTTTGGCTCTCCGTTTAGCCGGCTGTCGCTGTATGGTTCGTATTCTCGCTTTTTAATCTTAGGTCAAAATGTATGGAATCGACAAAATATCAAAACATTTGGGCCAGACGTTGCACCAAATAATGCATTGAAGAAATTTCCACATACCGCTTTAACTACGTGTTGTCAACATGCTAGCCAAAGCAGTTCTTTCTACAGCTTTTGCTCGAGTAGAACACATGCCCCATTCAAGCGACCTGTATTAACGACAGTCGTATCAGAGAACATTCCAATGATCTGATCCTGAACGTTCCAGTCAGGAATTACCTGTAAAGCTACTTGTCCAATATTCTCAGGAAAGAACAGGAGTTCCCTTTTCAACTTTCGGAATTCCTAAAAGTTTTCCAACTTTGAGGCCGGAGACTAAAACTGCAACTCGCTGCAAAATAGCTGAGAGTAGTGTTTCTTCCAAATGGATTACTAAAAAAGAACCATCATACGAGCGGCTTTCGTGTTTGTAGTATGTTGGAAACGATGATGCGTTCTCGGCTGATGGATAAAGGAAGCTCGGCTGCGTCCGGGTGCCCATAAGTTCGTTAGGATGTCTCATAGAATTGAAGGTGCGATAAAATATTGGGACGCCCGCTAATTTTATTCCTTTTGGTGTGCTAAGTAAGTATGCAAAATTTCGGTACAATCGGACTATTCTGAACACTGCCTCAAGAAGCTTAAAGTTACGATATACTACACACTTTTTTATTATTTTTTATTTTTTTATCCACTTTTAGAAAATAATCGTTTTGCTTGGAACAGAGGTTGCTGGAATGTATAAATATTTTACCACCATAGTTCAAAGACTGGACAAATGGAAAATTTGTACCACCTTCGTTCTTGCACCACTTAACGATATCTTAACGATATTATCGATATATCGTTAACTATCAATAAGTTGATATATTTCCAGTTCCATCACACATTTGCGTACATACAGGGTTGCATATTAAAAAAACAGCTGTTTGTGAAATCGCAGTTGCGTTCGAAACTTTGAGACAGGGTTTACAATTGTTAGATCGAGTCGAAATGTCGCACACATATTTATCACAGCAAAGGGAAATAAATCAAGGGGCGTCTCGGACCGAATTCTTAAACTTAAAAAAAAAAGTTATTACAAGGGACACCCTAAAGTTCGTGCAACTGCAACCAGAATATAGGCTGCTTTCCTGTTGCTCATGTTCCTGCGATCTAACAGAGATGCAAGATCTCCAGAAGTAACAGTCGATGCACTCATTGTCGCACGCTTCTGTATAGTTTGCGACATTGATGAAGCTGTGTCATCAAAGCATATCTCCGTATCTTCGGCCAACTCATCATCCAGGTCACTAATTGGATCGGCCTGTTCGCCATTCGAAGACCTTGGCAACTGTGCTACCTCGGTCGCCTGACGTTTCCTCATTTCTTCCTTCTTAAATCGTTCAGCCTCTTTCAAGGATTTCATTGCTCCTTTACATTTCTTCTTGGAAAAAATGTATTCTCACCCCGCCCGTGACATATTTTCGTTGCAACCTCTTCAATTTTTATGAGGTTTAAAGCATCATGATAAGCAATGTAAGAGGGGAGATTGATTGACTTCACAAAATCAGCTTCTCTGCGAAGATGAGCAGAACTTTTACGATTCTTATTACGGTAAATGTTTCAGCACTTTTCCACTAATGAATCCATCTTTCGGACAATGTTTCTCTCCTCAGAATTTGGAATCCAGGCTTTGTTCCAAATCTCACAGATCTTCTGCACAGCAGTTTTTACGGCATCCTTTTGAGACATATTTGTCTTTTCGTGATAATGAAAGTAAACTCTCAAAACTTCAAGACTTGTTGCTAACACTGTGCCACCAAAACCTGCCAGTGGCTCGCCAATGAGGTAAGTGGCACATTTAGAGCACGTTTCTGACATTATTAGTTACTTGAAAAAGAATGGCCGTTGAAAACACGATCAGTGTTGATATGTGAATTTATTACCTTTTTACTCGGTAGTATCTATTGGTGAGAATTGACACACGCGTTCTTGCCCTCCAATACATCAGTACAACGAAACAAAAACGTACTGAAACGATAGTGATGTTTCCTCATTTAAACAAATGACGATCGAGGTACGAAGAATTTACATCGGACGGGCGAAGTCCCTGAGGTGGGAGTAGGTTATCATCGACGGGCGGTGACCACCACCCTACCACTCGCATATCAACTCTGGCTGTCCCGACAACAGTATCTATATGGTAAAACTTCAAACCTGATGGGGCAGTCCTAAATATGATCCAAATCGTTGAATTTTTTTGTGAGCTGCTTACTCGATAAAAGGAACAATAAAATCCTGAACACCAACAATTTATGAAAGTTGATTTTTTGCCTATGGTTTTTGAACCCTCTAATATGGGAATTTCCACAAATCGTCATACTTCGTAATTATAGAGAGCCACTCCTCTTGCGATATAGGTATCTAAGACAACAGTAATTAAATTAAATAATTACTTAAATAAATCTACGTGCGCGCTCCGGCGTGTGAGTAAGTGAGTGAGTAAGTGAGTGTGGCGGCCGTCATGAGTTCGACGTACGGTGGCGATGGACCTGGTAGGGCGACCGTAGAGCGAGACAAAAGAGCATGACACGGGCAGTCATGCGATGTGCTCATGCATCGATATTGAGGAAACCCCCCACTTGGGGTGAGCCAAACGGGCTTGGGATAGGCTGGGTCCGACGGGCGACGTCTCCAAGCGGCCGAAGGAGACGAAAGCCTGGGAGGCGCATGTAAGACGGCATTGGAAAAGCGTAAAAGTGTTCTTTTACTTCTTTTAGATCTGTGCTTTTAATTACTAATATTTTTTATCCCTACTCACGGGCACGTGGGAGTTATTAACCTCACTCCTACAAATTGTGTGCTCGTCTGGGATTCGGTCGAGATAATTGAAAGTGACAGTGTGCAGTTTTGGATAGTGAAAACCAAGTACAGCGCGTAAATAAACTATTGGTCATGGGTCTTAGGGGTGAATCTATCCCTCTGGATCAGCGGATATTTGTAAAAAAGAATGTCCGCAAAATTGTTTATAACATTGATAATTAATGTTAAATTTTTTTTACATGAACGTATTCTGCGCAATGAGAGGGGAAACGTTTGAAAGAAGTCATATATCGCAAACGAACTGTTTTCTTAGAAAAAGTTTGTAAAGATTTCTGAACGATTCGATTGTGTGTCTCGCACTGCTAAGCGGGACCAGGCTTTCCCCCAAGAACGGGAGTGAACACCCAGCCGGACGCCAGCATCCATTTAAAAAAGTGGTCTCCGTTTTTAAACCGCGAGGACAAGACCAGCTGCCCTCAGCCACTCCTCAATACCTCTGGACTCTACCTGAACCTTTGCTTCAAGGCCATTGAGTCGACTATCGGCAACCAGCAGGGCCACATCGTCTGCATACCCGACGACCTAGCAGCCTATAGTAAGCTTCCTGAACAGGAGGCCGTCGTAAACCATATTCCAGAGAATATAGCCCACGACGGAACCCTGCGGAACCCCCACATACATAGGCCGGCGGATTCTTCGGTCCACGGCCTCGTATGTGATCTCTCGCCCCAAAAAGTAAGAAAACAAAATGTCGTCCTCAGATATAGTGCGAAGTTATGTCTCCTCATTTCATCCGCCACAGCATCCCATCCAAGGGTATTAAGGCATTCTTGATCTCCAAAGTAAGTAGTGTCGCGTACCACTGTTTCATGGCCGCGGTGTCCACAAACTTGTGGGCCACGTCCAGGGCGTCAAGTGTCGATCTACCTTTCCTAAAGCCATATTGATTGGGCGAGAATCCGTTCACGCGAATCAGGTCTAGTATACGTTCTCTCAGTACATACTTGAAAAGTTTTGGCAGTGCGTCGATCACTCTCACAATCAGTGGCCTATGGAAGGCGGACAAATCCGGGTCCTTGCCTTCTTTGGGTATATCTCCCCCCCCCCCCCTCACCAACACTCTATTAAACAGTGCAGCAAACACTGTGGGGTACTCATTTGCGACGGCTTTTATCGCCTCCGGAGGGACCTCGTCCTGGTCAGCCGCTTTCAGTCGCGATCTCTCGTGCCGCCGAGGTAACCTCCTCAGATGTGATCGGGGTGAAAGTCAAATCCACCCCACTCCACACCGAAGTATCACCGAGGATGGCCCGTATCGCCTCCATCTCTCCGACTAAAACGTCGGGGGCTTCCACGGGAAATAATATATTCATTATTGCCATGACAGCATCCGCTGTTAGCGGTCCAGGCGGGGCCCTACACTTCGCATACTTCATAACTGCTTTGTAAGGGCCTCCCCGCACGTTCTCCCGAAGTTCTATTGAGGTGACTGCGCGCCAAACGGTATGTCTCACGGCTCTCCGGGTAAACACCGTCCGAGTAGATACTACCAAGGGGTAGGGTAGTGGTAGGCACATGCCTCTATGTATAACTCTACACAATCGAAACGCCCAGAAATCTTTAACAATATTTCCTGACCAAACGGTTCGTTTGCGACATATCGCTTCTTTCCAACTTGTCCCCTTCTCAATGCGCAGAATACGTTCATGTAAAAAAAGTTAACATTAATTTTCAATATTTCAGTAATTTTGATGTTGAATCTTGCGAGTTTGTTAACTGGGAAAGGCAGTTGTGGCTGCTGAAAACAACGTATCAGCTGCAGGATGAGTCCATGCGTGTGTTCATCGGTATGCGGCTGATGTGGAAAGCATTAAACTCGCCGCACTGCAAGTCAGAGCTCATCGAGATATCCATGGAACAGTTTCTGGGAGAAATGTGGGGCATGTTCTTGTCCCAACCGGGTCAAGCTTTATTGCGTTGGGAATTTGAACAAAGGATATCATTGGGAATCCAATCGTCTACCTCATCGAGGGAATACCGGATGTCGTGTTACGGGACAAGTCCCGTATGGGACGCTTTACAACGACGGCCTCCCTCATGCAAGCTTTAGAAATGGTCACCCTGCGGGAGAGAATATCGGTGCAAGCCACGCTAAGGAGAACCTTATCTCCCCCACCTGGCCAGAAGAGCGAGCAAGTAGGATAGGAACTACGGAAGGCCGACGGCAGCAAGTGGTGACCGAAAGCGGGGTCTCGGTGCTTAAAATGCTACAAGCAGCGTGATCAGGCTGCCGAATGCAGACAGGGCGTGAAACAGGTGGAAAATACTTGCGCTACGTCAGTACTGTCCAGTTTGTCTCCTGGGAGGCAAAAGTCGTCCCCAACATCGTCCGCCATTGTCATGGCGCAAAGACGCGGCCGAGTCAAAGTAACAGTGAAGCTCGGCGTCACGCATGGCGTCTGAACTTTCTTGTCTATTTTTTTTTTGACAATTCCAAATACTTTTTTGCAATTTTGACCTGAGTTTCGTAATGAGCGATCTCGAAAACCTTAGTGTAGTGTAAAGTAGCCGTATATGAGACACATTTTTTAAAAACACCATAACTCATGACTGAGAACACTTTAATTAAAATTTAATACACGGTTTAAAAGTAGGATATGTACTCTTTAGGTACCCACTGGAAGTAACTATAACCAAAATTCGGTTTCTCCATAATAAAATAAAAACGAAAGTCCTGCAAACACGCCGGTTATAAAAATGGGTTCCTAATATAAGACCCAGTTAGTTTTTTTGCTGAAACTTTTTGTTTCTTTTTTTACAAGTTGGGCATGTAAAATCTGTTTCTTTTTACCACCGCAGTCTTCGCGGACCCATCGATAACATTTCATACACTTAACCCAGGCTTGGGAATTAAGTGAACGAGGCGGCCGATTTTCAGAGGCAACGCCCCCTTTCTCCCGCCACGCGTCTTGGCCCCCGCGGCGGCCTAGGTGCTTGGAGCGCCTCAGGCCCGTACCATATGAACCGCGCGTGGCGCATTGGGGCGATATTGTATTAATAGGTTTCTACATCGTTCCAGAGAGCACGATTTTCGATGCGTTTTTATTTTGTTCACCCAATTCCCAAGCCTGACTTAAGCCATTGTTCACCATGTAGATCTGAAGAGTAGTAGAGGCCTGTGCAAAACAAGCATTCTGCATCATAAGTTTCTTCATCATCGCTTTCATCATCCAAAATAATTTCTTCTTTACTCTCATCAGTTGAACTCTCACTATCTACGGGTTTCCTTTTAGTGGATTTTTTTTATTTGTATTTCAACTTCTTGGTAACTGTTGCTATTTTCTTGTCTTTTACTAACTTGCTTTTACCTTTTTTGTCTAAGCTTTCTTCTAGCTTCTTTTTGTAGGGTTATGCGGCGATCACACCGGAACCTCGAGCATGCTTACTACGAGTTGTAATAGACACTTGTGGCAGTGATTTTATTTGTGATGGGCTTATGATTTTAGTCGAAGCGTTTGAATAATTCCGTTGAGTCGAGATTTCTGAATGGGTTTCTGAAACTTCGTCAAATTGTTTTGAAGTCCCTGGTTGAGCGTGCTCAATGTCACCTGGGGTTACACGTGCTTCTAATTGTTCAGGAATAAATACTATGGTCGAAGATGCTTCCTCATCGTCAAAAACAGGGAAATCATGTTCTCGAAAATATCTTTGTTAAGAGGAAACACACCAGTTTTCTTGAAAGCATTGACCGATGTCTCCATTGTAGCTGCTCGGTTATAAGCAGCAGCAAATAATCGAGCAACTTAAGAAGGCAGTTATAACTCAACCGGGGTGATTTCTTAACCAGGCTTTGATTTCTTTGACATAGTATGTTTTTAACGGACTCGTGAAGGCCACATCTATTGACTGTATGCAATGGGTGCTGTGTGGTGGAAGACAGACAATGGACACGTGATTTTCTCCAGCATTGGTAATATCACATCCGACTTCCGCAATCCAAAGTATCTATTATCCATAGCAAGACAGTACTGAACTAGTTTAGCTTCCAGTTATTGGCCTAATACAGGCTTTTTGCCAAGTGGCTTTGGTGCCAAACCTTCAGGAGAGAAGTGCGTATTTTTTACATAACGTTCCAGAGTTCTTTTAAGGACATCAAAATGTTTTGCCGCCGTTTTATAGCCCATAGTATGTTGTCTAACCGCTTTAACCGCCAATACCATCTGATCTTTGTCCCACCGTGTTCGTCTTTTAGCGGAATCGACCTAAGACAAAATTGGGCACCTAATATGAGACGGGTCTCATAATAGGAACTTCCAAGTGTCCCATATTCGGAAACAGTAACATGATAACTAATAAGAAGCTTAACGGTTACGTCCTCATTATTTAATGATATGCAACTAGTAAACCTTAAACTCCATTGCATGCACTATTGGGATTGGCAGTCGTGACGTCACCAAACGAAGATGGCCGGAGAGAGTAGAACGATTCTAGTTTACAATACGGCGTGAACGTACATTTTAAACTTAAAGTGCAGTTATTGTTTATTAAAATAATCAAAATGAAGCTTACAATAAACAACATATGTATTTTCACAAATTCAACACCTTCATGCCGCAATTTTCATGAAGATGAACGAGTTTTAAATGCGGATCACGTAATATTTTGCGGCAGGACAAGTGTCAGAAGTGGTGGGGATAGCGCCAAGCTCCTGACGTGTAGGCCAAACCGAGTTCTTAACGTAGAAATGTATACATCAGAATAGGTGTGCGTGAGGTCCGAAAAAATTCAGGAGCTTTATTGGTTAAAACATTGAATAAACATCAGCCACACGGCTTCGTTCAGGCGGAGTCGAGCAGCGTTCCCGTTACCCCACCATACCCTTCGGGGGCCCAGCAACTTCAACTGCCAATCTACGATCGTCAGGTGGTGGCGGCTGATTTCTCCTCGCGCGCTGCTCGCGAAACCGAACTCACCAGCCAGTATATCTGAACACGACCTTAAGTCAGTTTGTAAAGAGACTTTCAAAAATAAAATATCATGGAAAAAGAAAAAACAGTTTTGTGTGACAGGTTTAAGATGTTATGCTCTATACACATATACAAAAAATTAAGGTACCAATTTGGGAGCAAAAATCACAGCAGTATTTTTATCCAAAGGCGTTTAAAAAAACAAAAGCAATAAAGTACGGCATCAAATATGAACCATCAGCAAGGAGTGCTTATGAAAAATGCACTGATGTTAAAGTTGCACAAATAGGTTTAGTTGTACCAGAATTAAATCCTTGGCTAGGATATAGCCCAGACGGCGTGACTTTAAATGAAAATAACAAACCTAAAGAATTAATAGAAATTAAGTGTCCATTCTGTGGCGAAACGAAATCTATATCAGGCATTGCTCAATCCCTTACTTATTTAAATAAGGATTTAACATCGAAACAAAAACAACTATTTTGCATAGATTCAGCTTGGAATGGCAGTCTTGAATGTACAAACAACTGACTTTATTGTATACGCGTCTTTTGATAATAGTTTTCTTATCATAACAGTTCAATTTTAATCCTGAATTTACAAATAATATGTTACAATTTTTAAAAAATGTTTACTACAATATAATGTTGCACCATGTTTGTATTAAGGAGGGATTAATAAAATAATTTATGATTAAATTAAAATGCATTTTTGACACAATACAAAAAAATTATGCAAAAAACCTTTTATACAATATATATTATAACATAAGTTATACATACTTCTAAAAATTTAATTTACCAGGGTTGACTGGTGGCTCGCGAACCACCAGGGACACCTCCGCCTTGCTGCCACGCTGAACGGCCCCTTCCATACCTACCAGACTCTGACGATCGCAGTCGAAAAGAGAAGGAAAGAAGGAGAAATCCACTGTGATCGTCAGAGTCTGGTACTTAGGTACGAAGGAGGCCGTTTAGTGTAGCAGCAAAGCGGAGGAGCCGAGCCCCTGGTGGCTCGTGAGCCACCAGTTAGTCAACCGTGGTTTAGATTTACGACTGCACATAAAATGGTTACAATCTTCTCACTTTTTGGTGCAAGACCTGAGGCCATTTTACTACACAGTATTTCAAATACTTTTAATCGCTGGTTCAGTCTTTCAACATGCACTCTTGCGCTTGCAATATCTGCATTCTCTACAGCATCATCTGAAGAGTATTGAACTTGATCCTTAAGGAATGGCGGTCTAATCAAATTTACATTATATTCGGAACATAAATCAACTATTAAAAAACCTCTGTCCACCGTTACTGACACACCATCCTCTAGCTGTTGCAGCAAAAGACTTTGTTCAAATATTGCTTTATCAGAGGCCTTGCCTCCGTACGGTTTGCTTACAAAAGATATTATCCCACCTGGTGTTACTCCAGTCATAAATTTTATAGTGTATCTCCCTTTATAATTTGAATAAGTAGTTATTGCACAACATAAGTTTTTTGGTTTCTGTATTTCTATCTCTGTGCAGTCTAATATTATTCGAGTGTTGGTATACTTATTAAAACATAATGGCATATTTCTTAAAATTTCATCTCCTGATGGAAAATGAATATATGGTCTTAAAACCTCATATAAAATGTCTAACATATTACAAATAACGTCCGAACAATATCTGTGACTAACTACTGGGAATAAAATGGATAGAAATGAGTAACTTAAATTCTGTTTCAGTCTTATAAAAATCATTAAAACTCGTTCCTGAATACTTATTACACCAGTGTGTTTGCTCAATTGTGGTGCAGCTGTTTTGACAGCAGCTACAATACTGTCAAAGAATTTAAAATTTTGTATTCCAGTAGCAGTACTTAACTCTTCGTCAGTTTGGTAAAAAATTAAAAAAACAAGTGCTGCTCAAATTTCCACTTTTAACTTGTACTTTAACACCAATCAAACCTTTTCCCTCTACATTCAGTTGTTCAAGGGGTATGTCATTTTGAGCAGTAGTAAGACTATTGTCCTCTTCCACAAAATAGCAATTGCATTCAGTTTCTTCTGTCCTCGAATTTAACTCGATACGTTTCGTGCGATTTCCCAGTCCAATCTCTCTTTCGTTAACTGTTGTATTCCAAGGTTTATGAGTTTCTGTGCTCGACTGTGGCAAATTCCCAGTTGGTACAGCTGTTTCGTTCAAAGCACATGCTCCAGCTGAATAATTTAAAAAATAATATAATGTAAAAAAATTGACCGCTTAACTAATTATTTATTATCTATCAGAATATAAATTTTGTTTTTATCAAATTTAAATATATTAGCTGAATATTTTTTTAGGTTAAATATTTAAATAATGATTGAAATTTATAATACAATTGATATGCATACTAAATTTCAATACTTCAATAGAAAATATGAAAATAATAATATACCTGGTCTTGTGAATACAGAGTAGTCATCTTTAACAAAATGAAGTGAGCAAACTCTCATACTTTGCGTCACTTCTTTCGACTTCAAAAACTTTCTGCAACGTGTTTCATAAATGTGATTGTTTGAGACGCTTAATTTGTGATCCTCTAGGGAGTGATCGGAACAATGTATATCGTCACTGATTGGTTGCCGTGATTTTGGAGCAAAAGCGGAAGTAGACAGAGAAAGAAACCCTAGAGAGATCAGTCCCTAGAGGCTCACTAGCTTAATGGAATCCAAACGCCACCATGCGGTCAAAGCAACAACTACACGCTTAGTTACGAAACAAAACAGCATTCCTAAGGGATTCAAGTGTTCTGTAGCGGAGATAAGCTGGGGTCTCATATTATGAGAGGTCGTCATATTCGGTTACTTTACCCTATTCATTTTTTAACAAATCAAAGGTCCTCTTCATCTTTTGACCACTGTGCGGCGGGGCGAAGGTTCCCCAAACAGTCAGATGCAAGACGGGTGCAGAGGTTTCTGGGTTTAAGCGGGCATTTCCGGAAGCTAGTTCCGCGGAATTCCGAGATTGCTCGTCCGCTGACGGACTTAATAATAAAAAATTCCAAGTTTGTTTATGGGGAAAGTGAGCGAGAGGCGTTCGGGCAATTCACGCACATTCTATGCAGCCAGGCCCCTCCTACACCTGTATACGGTCGGTGTTGAAACGGAGCTGCATACCGACGCTTCTATGTACGGATTCGGGGCAATTCTGCTACAGCGCGACAGCGAAACCGGCACGTTGCATCCGACCTACTATACGAGTGGCAAGACAACACTGACCGAGCGGAACTATACTAGCTACGAGTTGGAGGTGCTCGCGATAGTCCGGGCGTTGAGAAAGTTTCGCGTACACCATTTAGGCGTATGATTTAAGATATCATGGACTGCCATGCGTTCGTGCTAACCATGCGCAAGCAGGATTTGTGTGTTAGGGTGGCCCGGTAGGCTTTGCTATTGGGGGATTTCGAGTGCGTCATCGAGCATAGACCGGACCGAAATATGTGTCACGTTCACGCACTCAGTTGCTACCGGTTGCCGTCGTGGTGCCTGTTAATGGAGGGGGCTACGGATAGTTCGATCATACAGCTGCGGGATACGCAGATCAGGATATGAAAAGGGTTTTCGGTCGTGTCGAAGGCGGAGTTGCCGGCGGATATGGAGTGAAAGGGGGCATACTTTTTAAAGACATAGGTGATGATATACGCTTGGTTATCCCAAAGCGTATATCGAGCGTGTACAGCACACGTTTATTCTGGTACTTGCCAAATTGGTCGATCCGAGGAAGGAGTGGCATCGTTTTCTCGACTTGGCTCAGCAATGTCTAAACACAATACATCGCAGCATAGAAACCACGACATTTCATTTGCTGTTAAGTGCGCAAGTGTGGTTGCGAGGCGATCCGCGGATTCGGGAACTGATAGAGGCCGAATGGGTTTCGCATTTCTAAGACGAGCGCGATGACATACGTGAGTGCGGTAGGAAAAGCATCGCGAAAATACAGTGCGAAAACAGGAAAAGGTACAATAAAAATCGAATTGAATGTAAAACGTATCGCGAGGATGATTGCTTTTGACTAAGCGTACTTAGCGCGGGCGGGAGTTGAAACTCGGAAAAAAGTACTTGTGCCCATACAAGGTAGTCCGCATGTTACGTCATGATCGGTATCTAGTTGAGAAGATAAGCAATTACGAGGGCGCGCGCGCGTGCGTGTGTGGCGCTCGACGCGAGCACGGTGGCAATGGCCCTGGTGGGTTAACCGACGCGCAAGACAAAGGATACGTGCAAAGTCATGGGGATGCGCTCGATATCGAGGAAACCCCCGATTTGGGGTGAGCCAAACGGACTGGGGACTGGCTGGGTCCGACTCGGAGGTCTGCAACGGGCAGGTTTCATCCGTCCGACTATAACTCGATGCATCCGAACTGCCCGGACCCGAACTTTCACTAACCCGCCCATACCCGCCCGACGCCGCCTAGCGCTTATCCAATCCGCCCGTATCCATGTCGGATGAGTCGAGTCAACGTTGATTTCTGTTCGCCCGAGACGCTCGAACAGTCACCAGTCACGGAAAAGAATGAGTCGCATACACGTGTTGACTGGTGACAGCTTCGGGCGTTTCCGTCCTTTCGGGCGTTCGGGTGTCTCGGGCATCTCGGGCATCTCGGGCGGACAGAAATCAACGCTGACCTGAATCGAAAGACGGTCGTGTACCGGGCGGGTTGACCTGCCATATACCCGTCCGTCGCAGAGCTCTGGTCCGACACGCAATGTTTGTAAGCGGCCGGAGGAAAAGAAACATCGGAAGACGCATGTAACAGCGGGTTCAGACCAAACGTGGGGCGCAAATCTGCGCTAAACTGTGCAACACGCAAATTAATTAAAAATTCAAAATCCTCAGATCATATTCTACAAATTTTGTTAAACTGTCCTGTGTCTTCTATACGTAGGTCGTTTAACAATTCGTTGCCTGTGTAAATGCATCTACTTCTTAATAGCGATGTAACTCAATAGTGTCGTTTCCGCATTTTCTCTGCTCCTTCTAAAGAAGTAACTGGTAAATTATAATGGATGTAGAACCTGCGACTTTGATACGGTCGTCACGATTCATAGTAAACACTTTAAGCACTGTGGAACAACTGCGAACATGACCGAAGCTGCTGAGCGCCGTTTTGCGCAGATTTGCGCAACGCGTTTAGCCTGAACCCACCTAAAGACCGCAGTGGAAAAGTGTAACGATTACATCTCGTCGGAATAAACGTGGCTGTTTTCTTACTTCTTTTAAACCTGTGCTTCTGTTTTATATCCTAACGTACGGGCACGTGGGAGTTATTAACCTTACTCCTACACACCTACAGTAATATATTGCCTGTTTATTAAACAAAATATGCCTTATAATTAATATATTCCTTCATATTTTTGTAGGTTAACAAATAAAGCTATGAAGAACTACCCAATGTTACTAATCTTGGCGTAAGCGATGACCTGTTTACAAGAGGAAGGAGGCACTATTGCAAAAACACCGTTAGCAACAAAGAAGAGAAGAGCTGGGTTAGATGAACAATTCGTTGAAGCATTTGAAATGTTAGAATCTTCGCGAGTAAAAACTGGCAAATGCTAACAATTTGCGAATATGGTGGCCGAAAAACTGCGGGCATTTGGCGAAAGCAAAAAAAATGCCGTTCAAGCGGACATCATACAATTATTTTTAAGAGCAAAAAATGGTTATTACAATCAGTATCCTCCACTGAAATCCCATTTCCCATACAAGGTGTCTCAAAATTGCGGGACAATCCCGAACATGCATTATTCTGATCCCTAATGCAGGGCAACATCGAAAAGTGACGTTTTACTGTTTTGGGATGTGAGGCTTCGTTCTCGAGATATAAAAATTTGAAAATTAGCGGTCGAACTTCCGGGCCGCACAGTTTAAGGCCGAAACTAGGACTGGAGAATCAATCCGTGCTGGTTCAAACCAGGAAAATGGGTTAGCGAGGCAGGCTCTATTGTGTGTGTAGGTCTATATATATATATGTGTGCCTCTGCGTGCGTGCAAGCGTACGCGCTTAGCTGGCTTGGCTTTAAACTGCACAGCCCGGTAATTCGACCGCTAATTTTTAACATCTCGAGAACTTTCAAGAGGACTTTCCGATGTCTGTTTGCATGAGGATATTGCATACTCCGGATTGCCCCGCACTTTTGGGACACTAATGTAAGTATATCTCACTTCCTTTTACCCTCAAAAATTATAAAGTACTATGGGTCCATCCCGTATAAATTATTCTACTTCATCTTCATCTTCTTCGCCCTTTCCTCTTTCACCATTCCCACAATATATTTCATTTAAAATATATATGTGTAACAGTATTATACCATAGGTTTATTGCATATTGTACTACCTTGTATAATTGTAAAAATGATACCTAATTATATACTTTTATTAAGTATGTATGAATGTATTCCATCTTACCTGTTCGTATTGTTGCAAACTCTTTACCAGTATTTCGTACACTTCCATCACGATTATGCTGACTGATTGTTTCGACACTTTGAAGAAATATTGAAAACTAGTGAAGGAATCTTCAGTAGCCAGATTTCGCATGTAATCGCCAACCTTTCTTGCGCGGAAATGTATTTTCGGTATTGTAGTTTTTTCTATATGTCATTTCCAATTAAATTCAATATCAGTTCAAAGTCAATCACTTTGGAAACGTAAGTCCGGCAATAATGCAGAACCATTATGAATGTCTTTATTCGAAAGGAGCTGTCTCTGCCACCACCGTCGTTATCTCTTGATTTTTAACAGTGTAGCACATACAGATATATGCAGCGGCCGATTGTTCTGCGGACATGATACTCGTGCGAAGGGTGAAACTATTCTGAAAGTTCTATACACATTTCGAACCGTACACTTGGGAATGTCTATGGGACATTCGGTGTTTATGACTAAATTGTCTTACTTCTTTTACCTACTTGACCATTGGACGTGTGCCATTCCTTTTATGCATCTGGTCTTTACCGACATCAGGTGGAAAGAGCTAGCGGCATCGCGGCGAACCTTATTTTCTTTTATGCATTGTCCTGAGGTTCCTTCTTCGCTGCCACATGACAGGCAAACCGTCAATCTGCACTACTCTAAACACTCTCTGTCCTTCAATTTGTAGCTGTCGCGAGCCATGGGACTCTGTTTGAACTGGCAAAAATCGGTAGAAATGTACGTTTCACGCGTAAGAACA
Source organism: Andrena cerasifolii (assembly GCF_050908995.1). Lineage (NCBI taxonomy): Eukaryota > Metazoa > Arthropoda > Insecta > Hymenoptera > Andrenidae > Andrena > Andrena cerasifolii. Next base: position 1,695,030 of record NC_135121.1, on the reverse strand, counting down.
TGGCATCACGGTGTCTGAAGTGATGCTCGGCTCCGAGCTCGGGTCAGATCTGGATGCGGTTTAATAGGAGCCTCACTGTCAGGTTTTTTTAGGTTCTTTTCCGACCTAGGCGATGACTCCCATGCGGTTGCAAAATATCTATAGTGTGGTGTTGTAATACGTTTATCAACTATTACTTTATTAATGTGGCACAGGATTTCAATAGAGTACTTAGTACGCTTCGGCGTGCGTTCAAAACCGTCCCACGTACCATTGTCACGATACGTTACTCTCCCTCTCCTTGAGACACACATATATACTGATCCACGCACACACACACCGATACACGCAGGCCCGCAGGCCTATATCATTACATATAGTATTTGGAAAGAGTTACCAATATTTGCCCTGATAACCATCTGTCTCCAGTCTGACATCAGATTGGTAGCAGGGTCTGGCTCTGGCATGAGAGCGCAGAGTCTGACGTCAGAACCGTAGCAGACGGCAGAATCTGCTGCGGATCTGGTGCCGATCTGACATCAGGCACTGACATCAGGCTCTGCATCTCAGAACGCAGCCATCTGCGGACACAGACGATTACGGTTCTGATGTCAGAATCTGCTGCTCAGATCTGGCTATCAGGGAAGCAAATAGCAATTTATAATGTGAAGCAAATTCGCGTTAAGCGTTTCGAGGCAAGTTCGAAATCGCGCAAGCAAGCAGCGTAAGCAAAGCAAATTACCGTTAAGCAAGGTCTGTAACAGAACTTCCGATAGTTCAGAGCAAAGGAATCACTGACAAAACTGAACAACACACACGACAGGGCGTGGCAAGTACCCACTGTCGGTAAAGAAGATCTCTAGCGAAATGGAAGGTTCCACGTGCTGTTAGCAGCTAAAGCGCTTTAGTCGAGCCCTCAGACCATGGACATAGGAATATAGGGACGGAGAAATAGTTGCGACTTTAGGCGAGGGGAGTGATATTCATTTGAGGGGGGGGGGGGAGAGCACCTACATCTGCCTGGATTTGATTGGTTGCATTCTACGCATTCTCCGTACCGCTAATTATGAAAAAGTGTTTGCTACAGATTAGTACATACAGACGTCTAATTGTAAGTATATACTAACGGAGTGATTATTCACGAATATTAATTGTAAAAATAATGAAAATTGAAGAGAAATATGCATCTATAATTATTAAAATATATTAGGTGAATTAGAGTAGAGATACTGACGTAACATCATTTATTGTTCGAAATAACAGAAACCAAATTGCGATAAAATTAATGATAATTAGTATTACATTAATAGATAGTAATAATATTAATAAAAAAACGTAAGTATATTATACAGGTCAATAACATAAGGTATACTTCAGGTATTGTGTGTCATTTATTTATTGTCCTCTGAAAAGTACAAGTTTATTTAACCCTTAACTGGTATACTGTTTTTGGCAAACGTGACTGGTATACTGGAGTCGTGACAGACCTCAAATAAAAAAGGGCACAGAAATTTGTAAAGTCGACACTAGAGCAACCACTATGAATATTTTCTTTTTAGGTAATGTAGAGTATAATATAAGCGTAGAAAGTTAAACTATTATTATAAAATTAATTAGAAATTCAGTTTACCAACTTAGACAACCGAAAATTGTACATCGAACTTTGGGTGCTTGGGGTCATGAGCGACCCCAGAATACCAGTTAAGGGTTAATGCATGGCGCTGACTACATGAATTGTCGAGTCTACTTAATCCTATATAATAAAGTCTTATTTTTATGTATCTTTCGGAAATTGCGCGGATTAAATGTGCGAAATGATGTTCCATACATCCTTGATCATTACAATGTTCATTTAATTAATCAAATACGGTTGTCCATGTAAATTGATTTGACACATTATTAGCGATAAGCAAATGATCATTTTCGCCATTTTTAAATATTTTTGCCGAATTGTTTAAACATCTTATCTCTTTTTCGCACTTTCGGCAAATCGTTACAACATCAAGTGATGGCTGAATCAATTTCCCGCGACTTTTTGTTTGTATTAAATTATTTATATGTTCGCCATTTACTTCTAAAGCTCCGACGCAAATTTCGCATGTTAATTTCTTTTTTAATTGTTTGACGACATAGCCAGCAATATATTCAATTACATTTCGTGAAAATTCTGATACTTCTCGTATGTCTAAAACGTAATTGTGTTCGGAAAAAAAATTTTCACTGTCATTTGATTCCGTGTCATTTGACTCGTTATATGTGCGAACTAAGCGTGAAGTCGAATTTATGACATTTTCTGAATTTGTAGCTTTGTTGAACGATGATACGTGCAAAATTGCAATTCGTTCAAGTGGTATGCAATTACCAGTACTTGTACCCCGTATATCCGCATGAACTAAAATTTTCTTCATTGCGGCTTTAAACTGCCGGACTGTGGGGTTATTATTTCCCCCACCGTGATGACGAATACAACCAAATAATAATTCAATATGGTCCTGACTGATTTTATACAAAGGAATATATTTTAATAAATTACTCTTCTTGCAAAGGTTGTCAAACAATGTTAACACACTTTGCATGCAAATAAGTAATCCTAAAAAAAAAACAGTTTTGCGGCGTGAAGATATTAGAGAATTAGCATTTTCATTTCTTAAAGATATGATGTATGCTTTGCTTTCAGTAAATTTAAGTGTTACCGATTCAATATTTTCTGAATTTAGAGCTTTTTTGAAACCTATTTGTTTGATATTTTTGGAATTGAGAACATCAAATACATCGTTAAACATTTCTAAAAATTGTATTTTAGCTTCGCAGTTGTTAAAGTCATTCAAGTGCAATACGCTTTTACAGAATAGAAGCACATCGGCTGTGGATTTACTAAAAATTTGAGTTGCTAGACGCACTTTCACTTTCTGCTTTGAGTAATTGATATGGGCACTTCTTAATTTATTGTCTAGATGCATTCCTTCATTTGGTTGAATTTCGTGCAATTGTTTCAAATATGACCATTTTATATGATGGCCATTCCCATCAAGTAAATTCGTGCAATCTCCTAAAGTATTACGAATTAACTTAATCATGTGACACGGGTCCAAAACGGCTACAATATCCTCCTCTGTTGTGGGATGACGAAATGATGTGTGTAACGAATTAACGTTACTAAAGTTACATGTCTCATGTTAAAGAAACTATTTTCAAACCAGTCTCATGCATTGCTTCAAGGCACTGTACAGTGAAAGTGGTTTTATCTTCTGCAGATGCTCCTTTCATGAAGTAATATGCAACAGACACTTTCCAGCTACCATTCAGGCACACAATCATGAAAACTAAAACTTGTGTAGCAACAATATCAAGCTCGCAAGCAATATCTTTTCCATAATCGATATGGCCACTAAATTTTGAACCATCATATTCAACATGTTCGCAAATTGCCATTTCGTCAAACATTAAACATCCAAGCTACGGATAATTAGTGTTTTTTACACGCTCTGTAATGGAATTCATTGCTACCGAAGTAATACCAGGTTTCCCATTTACTGTCCTGTACCATGCAGATATAGTTTACGGGTGCGGCAAGCAATTATTAAATTTTTCACGAATGTATTCGTATGCGCGGGGTGAATAATAGTGCAGCGTTAATGCAAAGCAGCGCTATTGCGGTGAAAAAGATTTAGGCAAACATGCATTACGTTTTCGTAGCAGACATCGTTTAAAAAGTTCACCATTAGACGCACCTAACGTTTTCAATACCTCAGCTTGACTTTCTTGTAACAGATGTTTGTTCTTCATATCTTCTAAGACACTTTTCAGTGTCAATACCTCATTACTTTTGCGTCGTCATTTTTGGCGCATAGCTTGCATCTTCATTTTCATTTGAGTTTGTAAGAATTCGATTCTTTTTCTTAACCTGCATTTCTCTGGAGAATTATAAACAAAGATCGGTGACCATCCTTTTCGGAGTGCGAGATCCAACTGCAGCTTGCAGGCTCGTCGCTCTCCTTATGTAGAGTCTTACCAGTCGCTGCAACTCCAGTGTAGCGACGTAGAGAGGGGACTGGTGGGATGAGCAATGGGGTAGACGGGGAACTTGTAGATGACTCACCTAGTGAAAGGCAAGCCAGACTGGGTACGGCTAGGAGTGTTTTGGGACACTTCTCCGGAACTTCTTGCTGACCCAACTCGATCCAAAGCTTCAAGGAAACACGGAAGGTGCCATTGTCAGTTTTCTTCTGACAGATGTTATCCACGGCGGCCAGGGTAGTAGAGTTATCCGTGTCAGCAGGCCACCATTCCGGCGAACGGACCTTCATGGTAAAGCGTCTTCCGTTCGCATGGACAATAAATGGGCCACAGTTCGTAGAGGTGATAGAAAAGCCAGGATGCATCGCATGGAGAACGCCCATTGCAGATGCAACACTCACCAAGGCAGCTTCAAGATGGATGGAACGTATCCGGAACGGTCGGTCGGTAAACTTCTCGTAAAGGTTCTCCTTTCTCACGAGCATAGTAGCACCGACGGGAATCCAACCGACAGCAATCTTCGAAATTACCATTTCTTCAGCACGGCGACGTCTAGCATGTCGGCATCTAGGCATTGTAATGCAGTGGACCCCCCAAATGGGGATCCGGCTCGAAGGACCAGAACTTTCGATAGTTCAGAGCAAAAGAATCACTGACAAAACTGAACAACACACACGACAGGGCGTGGCAAGTACCCACTGTCGGTAAAGAAGATCTCTAGCTAAATGGAAGGTTCCACGTGTTGTTAGCAACTAAAGCGCTTTAGTTGAGCCCCCAGACCTCGACAAGTTAGCACAAGCTGGGGGGTACGACCCCCGAAGGGGAAGGGTCGCTCAACTAAGAGTTTGATTGTAAATTTTAAGTCAGGACTCACTATAGTTCCGCAACACGATCTGTAGTATAGGCCGTTTCTATCCCTGGTGTTGGTGCACAGTTGCCGAACATGTCCGACCACCTTCGCCTCGAGGCGCTGATCAGTCACCCGCCCAGCCCGCGAGTGCTTCACTACTGCTCCTAGCCGGCACCGTACCCACACCGAGAACAGGAGTTATCTTCTTGCAATTCCTCGACGAGGATCTCCCCTCCTCCTTCCCGCTACATTCTTCTCTGGTGGCTGCAGCCTCCCTGACCGCCCCACAGTGTGCGATTTTGGACAAAAATCGCTCGACAGCGCAAATCTTGACCGATTTCGATAATTCTTTTTTTAAAATACTCGTAAAGGACTTAGCAATAAGGGAGTGCTGCAGTAAACCCTGTATCCGTTGGTCTAATCCACAAAAAATATTATTTAGCATAACATAACATAAATAACATTAAAAATTAATTTTTTGTAAATTTAATATTAGCTATAAAATAAAAAATTTACTTCAAATTTACAAAACTTATATTTTAAATAAACTATAAGTATAGCTGATTTAAATAGTCACCATGAAAGAAATGGTGGTGATGATGGTAAAAATGAAACAAATGAAGGTGCAACTAATGATGCTGATGAGAATTTGAACTACAAAATACAGTATTTCCTCGTTAGCGGCTCGCTGGTCGCGACCGGCGTTGAGCCCGTATCGTGAACAGAGCCCTAATTCCGAGTGTTCGTTTCTTGCTTCTTTCTGGCCGAAGGGGAGAGCGAGATGGAACACAGCGTGCGCGGCGAGCATGCGCGATGGTCGCAAGCGCTTACCGTGAGCACGAAAACCGCTTCGCAAAATCTTGACGCAGGCCCGACTCACGGTAAGCGCTTGCGACCATCGCGCACGCCCGTCACGCACGCAAAGGATAGAGTGCCAGGCGTCCGAAAGACGGAGTGAGACAGAAGTGGTGGGGATAGCGAAAAGTCCGTATCATGTACACCAAATCGAGCCCGTAACGAGGAAATATTGTACCTGCAACGAAAGATCTATTAATCTTTTTGACAGTGCTGTTTTTATAGTTTCTTTTGTTCCCCTTCAGTTAAAAGGTAAGGATGCTGTTATTTGGTCAAATAAATCTACATTATCAGTCCACTTTTGCCGATGTATCAAATTTGAATTTATTAAACAAACTTATGCATACGTAAAAAATGAATACGAATATTACACAGCTTTTTTGAAAAAAGTTGAAACATATTGTTTGGATTTGAATGGCATGTCATTTGATTTGAAGTGCACAATGATAGACGGCAAAGTATGTAATATACTAACTGAGCAAAAAGCTTCAACTTGCTGTAATATTTGTCGAGTTGGACCTAAATTTATAAATAATCTGGATTATGTGAAAAGTCTTTAAAGTAATGAAGATTACTACAAATTCGGCCTTCCTGCACTCCACTGTTGGATCCGTTTCATGGAATATGTATTACACGTAGCGTATAATCTTTGTTGATTTCAGGCTTGTAATAAATCAAACTCACTTGACTTTATATTGCTGAGCAAGAAAACTCTTTATTGTACGACCTGTTGACGTAACCACATGGCATGCTTTTACCCGGTAGTAGAGAGGGCGCTTACCGAGCGCCTCTTTGAGGGCTTGCAATCGTCGCTTGTTTTGGCATAGCGCGAAATTCAAACTCCTCAACAATCTTGATTTAAAAAAACGTTCACCAAGGGCAGCCAAAGAAAAACAGTTAAAGAAATTAAGGAAACAAAGTATACAAAATTCTTTAAAATGTAATCTTTCATTACTTATAGATGTTATGTATGTGGAATTTTCCCATACGCCGCTCTCAACCGTTCTTCGAGCTCGCGTCTGCGAAGGGAAACCGCCCTAAAATCCTTTCGTTTATCACACAGCACTAATGGGGGTCGTGATTTCGACCAGCTGGATGACCATGGGAACGGGAGTGACACGACGACGACCTCGAAGGATTTCCTTATATGCAGATTCCTAACGAATCCCCACTAATTTTTGGACTATATAATCCCTTTGGTTTCTACCCTCTGCGGTTCAAACCTATACAGTCACTCGTAGAGTCACGTCGTGTCACACTCGTTGGTTAAATCTAGTAAGATCGGGCTAGAGTCCCCATCAGAATCACAAGTTAACCTCGTTGAATCTGCGAGTCCCGTTTATATTCTACTTGGCACTTTGAAATAGCCACTCGTACGCCCCGCATCGCCAGTTCGTCAACACCGTGCAACCTAGTGGTAATTTACACTATCTATTTAAATAACCAATCGCGACAGTTACATTTGTACAACAACTAATTATTGAATTTATGAATGGTGTTCGCTTGTAAATCGAGTAGATTCGTTAAACCCATCTTTTACCCAGCGGTCCTTATAATATTGTTGCGCCGGGGCGTTTTCACCACAGACCACCCCGACGCAAAGGAGTAGAATAACAGACACGGACGCACACACGACTGAACTATATTGTTACATCGACCAATAGTTTACAAAGGTGCGACCCGTACGTCCGAACGCAATGGCGTTCAGTACAAGATCTCCTTCTCGTCGGCCTCTCCGATCGTCCTCTTGAAGGGGGCCGACCTTCTTCTATCTTCAGCTGCGAGCACCAGCAGGCTATGCACGGGCCTATACCCGGTGCTCGCAACAATATTAGTAGCACATACCCACAGATACAACTTTACCGCTCGAGTTGTATGAAACTTAATTAAGAGTTACGAGGCATTACTAACATTTCCCGCGACTCCCTGATTACGCATCGGGTTCGTTCGTATCCAACAGCTGCCTGATTTCTCATCAGGGTCGTCTGTGAATAATCCAACCTCCTAACAGCTTCTCGACTACGCGTCGAGTTCGTCTGTGTACATTATCCTAGTGACTCCCCGATTTCGCATCCGGTTCGTTCACGACTAATGACCCTCCTGCGGCTCCCTGATTATTAAAGTCAGGTTCGTGCGTATTTGACTCCATTCCTAGAGGCTCCCTGATTTCGCATCAGGTTCGTCCGTCCTCTAACTAACAAGCTCATAAACTGAAATTCCTTGGGAAATACCCTTCTCGCCGGTCTCTCGCGTTGCCGCAGCCCCGGCTCGTAACATAGATATTGTTAAGCAAGCTTTTGGAACAACCAACACTGGTAATGTAGCTTGTTCCTTTTTTGCCCAAGCCCAAGGTTGATGGGACATTTAGACACAAAGGCAAGCTTCGTAGCACAAGTGGTGATAGGAGTTATAGGCACAAAGACAAGCTTCGTAGCACAAGGGGTGATAGGAGTTTAGGCACAAACACCAACTTCGTAGCACAAGGCAACCAGGGAAGGTTTAAGCAATAATCGCGCACCTAGGTGACACCCGTTAGAGCACAAGCGTGTGTATTTAAATGCTTGGTAATTGGATTTACCGCTGCATTAATATAAGAAGCAGCTTGTAATATTTCTTTGAAATAGAAGTAGCTGTATGGTCGTACAAGACCTATGCGAAAGTAAGCCTTGTAAACACTATAAGAAATCCCATCGTTCGCGAAGCGGGATCAGCTGTTGCAATAGCTTATTATGATTTTGAAAAAGATGCTCTACAGACGCATTATTATCTTTTACTATATTCAGGTTTCCCTGAATGTTGAATCACTTTTCCCTTTTAATAATAATAATAATCCAACCCTCTTTTCGGCCGATTTTCAGAAGCAACGCCCTTTCCCCCGCGGTACGTCTTGGCCCCCGCGGCGACCATGCTGCTCGAAGCTCGTCAGGCGCGTACCATATGAACTGCGCGTGGCGCATTAGGGCGGCAATCATATTAGTAGGTTTCCACATCACCTATTATCGATGCGTTTTTTTGTCAGTGGCATCCCCTGTACGTCTATTCGACTGTATCACATGATAAATAATAAATTTGGAAAATGTTTTTAAATTTCACTTTCAAAATTTTAATTAACCCTCGACTACGGACGCTCGCAGTGACACGGCGAACGGTTACCGGGTCATTTGGACCCACCGTAAAAGTTTCTTATACACATACGTTTTTAAAGTTTTCGTCCACATCTTTCCATGATAGTATTTTTTTTGCGAAACATATAAAATTGTATAATTTTCCAAAGACTCAACAGAAACACTTCTTACTTCTTAGTTATTGCAGTCAACACTGTTGCAGATATCCTTCCGCAATGTACTCTATCCCCGCTACGACTGAGTCGGTTCGTTATTGTTTAACTATCGGCGACCGTAGCAACAGTCGTGTCACGATGACCCGGTAATCGCTGAGCGAGGGTTAAAAAACTGGAAGAATCGACATACCCTAAACTTAGGAATTTTGCGCTCCGAATTTTCTCCATGTTCGGATCGACATATTTGTGCGAATGTCCATTTCCGAAAATGCGTAGCATTAAGACAGAACAACGTACACTGCTCAATGATTCCTCGCTCTTGTCTTTGGTAAGAACAGAGACGTTCAGCCTCCCCGTCGATATTTTAAAGGGTCTAGCAGGGTAAGCATGGGCTAATGGCCCCCATGCCGATTCTTGGAGTATAACTTTTTGGCAACAAAGAGAGGTTTGATTTTCTGTTAGGGTTTTCACAGGAAGTATCGCGAATCCAAAATAACAAGGTAGGATGTCTTTTTCAAAAGAATTTATGACGGACCTACAAAAATCATATACCTGTTGCTCGCGTTTTACTCCGAGATTTGCAGCTATCATACTATTTCAATTACCAGTACGCAATTTGAACAAGAAAACAACAATAGCTTGTGTGGCATCTTGTAACGAGTTATATCGGTAGGACGACGATCTGTCCCCCACCAGAGATTGTTACGAGCGATATAGGCTTATGGTGAGACCTCTCCCAAAAATCGCTTGTGTAATCAGGCTGTATCTTTGCGTATTTTTTACTCCCTTTGCCTCCATAGACCCCAGAGGACAGCGAGTTCGCCATCCTCTGAACGCAAGTCGATACCCACAGTCAATCTTAGGGACAGAATCTTCTTTCGCCGGAGTACATCCTATAGCCTTCATCTATCTAGCGGGTTTTACTCACTGGGCAAGCGGAACTAAGGCTTCCCGGCCAGGGCCATTGGTGAAGACATAGCCAGGGCACCAGAAAGGCGATTACCTCGACTCCTCCCCCCATCGGCAGCTCGAAACCGATAAGACTTAGGTTATAAGGACTACCAACCCACTTGTTAGTCAGCATGACCTAGCCGGGACCTCTTGTCCATTATTTAATAATAAACTCCATTATACCAATTACCTCGGCTTCATTCACTCGGTAGCCCTGGATCACCGTGCTGAGTCGGCACTACGGTACCTCCACCGCCCCCTCCGTCACCACTCCGGAAAGTAATTATCATTCCCCGAAATTTTATTCAGTTTTCCCATGTTAAACCTGTAAATACTTTCAACCGCTCTCCAGAAAGTGTAAAATCACCTACCGTATCTTTAATGTTTGAATTGTTATTAACTGAAAGATGTTCAAAATAATTTTAATTCTTTGGTATCGATTATATCGTTATTTGAATGTATTCTTAAATTCAGAACATCTTTCTAAAACGAACAGTTTTTTTAATAAATGACCAGGAATGTGCCGATTTCCTTTAGGAACATATAATCTTCGCATGATAAATACCTGCTTCCTGGTTTCAGCCGGTACATTCACGATATTTTTCGTAATCTCACAGACGAAATAGTACCTATGAGTGGAAATAATTCTAGCAAATGGCGTTTTTATGAATTCAGTAGCTACTTGTTCAACATTCCTCAAATCCATAAGAAATGATGGACCTTCTGTTGAGGATCACGATGGAGCAACAGATTCAAATTGAGGTCTTCCCGGTGAAGATTTGTCAGTTGATTCTTCGGATGAAAGTATTTCGGTTGAAGATGTTCTGTGTAAATATATTGCGGCTTAAAAAGCTCCGGATGAAGAGCAGGGTTCAGTTAAAGAAGAGAGTCCAGCTGCAGAAAAAGATCCAACTACAGAAAACGCTCTGACAGAAGATTCCTCAAGCTGACGAAATTCCTGAGATTTTTTCAAGATTGGAGGCGGTAGTCGTCGCTTTCTTGTACAGATCGCGCAATATAACTTTGCCTCTGAGCGGCCACTCAGTAGGCCGTACGTGCGAGAGAGTCTGACCGTTGGCGTTTTTTCAATTCCTTTGGAAAAACATGCGATCTCACACGGAGAAGTAGCATACAAAATAACAGGTTAGAGTCATATTCATGCGTGTGCGATTGTATGTTTTTCGAATCGAATTCAAAGAACGCCTACGGTCGAACTCTCTCGCACGCACGGCTGAATCACGGCCTACTCAGTGATCGCTCAGAGGCAAAGTTGTATTGCGCGATCTGTACATGTAAGTAAATGCAGCACCTTTTGCGTAACATGTCACCAATAGTCACCACTCTTTTCAGAACTTTAGAATACTTCACTGCATTAACTTCCGTCTTGATTTTCCGTATCTGAACAGGCGATTTGCGAACCAAGATATTACACCGAATACACTTAGCATGCAAGGTTTTCCATTCAATAAATTGTACTTTCCCAGCCGACATATTGAACACACAACCACAGATGAGCGCAGACTGACAAAAAAATATTTAAAAACACGTAACGAACAGCGTACGTGGGAAATTACATGACGGTCAAGCTGTGTCGCGGAGGAGCCAAGCCAAGCCAGGCCAACCAGCGTCGCACGCGGAATTGGTTGTCGACGCTGGTTGGCTTCGGCCTCACTTGCCTTGGTTAGCTTGACTTGGTTTGACGGTGGCGCCGTTTCGTTTCCCACCTTGACGTTGATTGGTTATTCCCCTTCCGCGAAATAGCTTCACCACCATGTAATTTCCCACGTACGCTGGTAACGAAGTTACTACTATTGCAGATATGCTTAGTGAAAGCATTAAGCAAGTCTAATTCAGAAGTGACTACAGATTGTAAAGACCAAAGATTAATTAATGCCACAAGTTTTGGGAGACGAAGCGAACCCTATGACACTCTATGCAGGACTACTCTCGCGCATTCATCTCTTGCGCTGCCCGCGATTCACACCTACAACATACTAGGGTAAAGGACCCAATTACTGTCACCCTAAGCTGTTTTACTTAAAATAACGAATAAATCTTGTGAAATGATACATAAAAAAAATTTAGCATACAATTGAAACTGTAATTTATACGATACAAAAAACAGCACTTAATTTTTTCTTCGTTAATTTGGAAAAAACGATCAAACATTTTAAGCGGATATTAGTAGAGTGAAAACGATGACATCCTTAGTAGCAAAAGAGAAAACAAGGCGTTAAGGAAAATGCTGTAATTATAATGTTTATGCTATTAACATAACAAAATATAATGTTTTAGATAATATAAGCATCATAGAAAGTACTAACGATCGGAATTCAACGATTCATTAAGTCTGTTTATTTATTAATTGGGTGATAGTGATTGCTACAAGCGTTTCAAGCATTTTGGTATTACTGCCGTAGCAGTAGTTGCTCATGTACGTGAGACGACATAACCTTAAAGTGAGATAAACAGTATTAGGTTAGCTGGCAGTAATTGGGGTGTCAGTAATTCAGTCTGTTGAGACGTCCATGAGGTGGGATAGGAATGAGTGGAAAACGACGTGACTCTAACCTCCAAGTATATTCTAAACATTAAGATACAAAACAAAGTATAAGTAACTCCGAACTCGCTCGATCCGCCATGACACCATCATCTACCACGGCCCCGTGACGCACGCTCTCTCGCGGCGCATCTGTAGGCTCGTGCGGTCCCCAACACAGTCAAATACATTTTAAGGGTATCTGTAATAGATCCCGAAATATATTTTTAAAATTGGATTTATACATAAAAATCAAAGTTTTAAGATCCACCAAATTTTTTTCATCAAGTAAACATATTAAACAATAATAAATAACAAGAACAACGTATACTTTTAGTCTATAAGTACAAAACTATAAGATAATGTCAGAGTCAACGCTTAAAGTGTCAGTAATTGGGTTAGTAATTGGGTTCTTTACCTTATTATTGCACAGAAAGAAGGCCCCCGGCAGGCGGTGCAGTCCGTCGCTAGCTCCACCTAAACGCCTGTCTGTGTGCATAGTAGTAACTAGATGTGAGCGGTTCCGCTAATATCAAAAGTACGTGTGCCCTGTCTTTAAGAGTGTGCCCAATTAGGTGACAAAAACCAATCGTCACAGCGGCGGACTGCACCGCCTGCCAGGATCCACATTTCTGTACAGTAATAGTACACTCTTGATACGCACTTCAGTCATCCAAATCCTCCACGTGCATTCTGAGAAACCATTCAGACGTCGCACTTCTGACACACACAATACTTTAGCATAAACATCCTTTCTCGGTTCCCATCGCTCTATTCCAAACATGCTTTATCAATCGAATAGTTATAATTGTCTTTCCCCTTTATATATTAAAGCCATGACAGAAATTTTAACACATATTTTGAAAAAAGAGAGAATTGCATGATCTAATAAACGAAAAGGCTAAATAGGAGCAAAATAACGCATGATTATTGTTGCTATCCATTCATAATTGTTAAGGGTAAGAGATTTGAAAACCAACTTTACATATTAATATAGTATACGGAATATTAAATAATACCGTAATTGACAGGATACTTGACAAGAGAAACGGTGGCATAAAAAGCAGTCCAAACTCAAATTTACATATATTTCAGGTTAATATGTTTCTCAAATATTCTTAAAACATTTGAAAACAAATATTGATCATTGTTTTATAGTAAGAAAATATATATAATTAACGAAAAAAAACTTAGCCTAAGGGGACTTGGAAGTTCGAGGCTCGAACCTACGTTTAAAAAGTTCACAGCGTTTTAGCAGGTCGATACTTTTTATTTCAAATATTATTTATTGTAAGACATAACAAGAATAAATCTTTTTATACAGTCTTTGGCATCAAAAACATAAAAAACTACCATAATATCACGTAGTCAGCTAATAATTACTCAGCGCATCTGAGATTCTTAGCCTAACAGTTTTCGTTACATGACTACTTATTAAGACATACCAATATACTGTTGCGCCGGGGCGTTTTCACCGCAGGCCACCCCGATGCAAAGGAGTAGAATAATAAGACACGGACGCACACACGACACCACTATATTTGGTGGTACATAGGGCAATGTCGGTTATAAAGGCGCGATCCGCATGTCCGAACGCAATGGCGTTCGGTTCAGGACAGTTTTCTTCTGCATAACTGATCGTCCTCTTGAAGGGGACCGACCTTCTTCTATCTTAAGCTACGAGCACCAGCAGGCAATGCACGGGCCGATACCCGGTGCTCGCAACAATATCATTAAACTATTTGTATCGCCGCAACGAACTTAGGAATGTAGGAAGAAAAATGGTCCGACAAAACTCCTGAGACAAATCTGTGTGTCGGCAACTTACGACTAAAAGCTTACGGACTAACCTATTATCTAACTATGTCAATGGAGTCCTTGGGGCGGCGGGGGGAGAACTCGTCATATCACCGGTCAACTAATTAGGCCTCAAAAAGCTCTGCTAACGGGCATGATGCTCAGCCATGTGTCTGCTGGTGCAACTCAACCACCAGTATTTCCTGAAATTCAATCTGTGAAAATGAAAGAAATCTCTCTCTGACATTTTAATGGAGAATTTGAACTGTTCGGTATCAAATATGATATCCTCTAGGCCAACTGCTTGTCCGCCTTATTTCGGCACCAATGGTAGATTAACGGCACATTGTATGCATCTTGGAGAAACCCCATCTTATCGCAATACATGAAGGCTTGCGGTGGGATATAGCCAGTTAGGATCTGTCTGGCCGTCATCACATCATCCAGCCTGCCTAGGTCTTTTGTAATTTCATTATCAATAGCAGGTAGTTTGCTGTAGTATTCCCTAGATAGTTTCAGCGTATAATATAATAGATCGATGCGAGCAATCTCCGCCCGATCATACAGCGTTTTGCTAATTGTAGAATTATCAACAAAGTGTAGATTATGGCGAATCTGTACAATTGAAACGGAAACTTTCAGAATAATAATCGCGTAAGCTCGGGAATTGTGTAATTCCCATCAAAATAATAATACCTAAAAAGTCTTTCATTTCATTAACAGTTACATTTATACTTTTCGCTTGCTTTTGCGTTGAATATAAATTGGTTTGATATACAATTAATTCTATTAATTCTTTAGAATTTTTTTTGTTGAAAAATATTAAATAGGCTCAAAACATAAAGTGCAACCATTCTCATTGAGTTCAAAATTTATTACCGGCAAATCGCTTTTTTCCCAACGAAGTGTTGGTTTCTTGCCGGAACTTTTTGGCCGCTTCGAAAGATTCCTCTGTCTACTGGATTTTGAACGCCTCCCTCTAGCTATGCATGCACCTCTGCTTCTTGCTATGCATGCACCTCTGCCTCTAGCTATGCCTGCACGTCTGCGTCTTTTTCTATCTGCAGTGTGGTCAACCGTGCCGATGACATCATTTTCATCCCCATTCAGTACCCATTCATTGAGCGTTCATCGCCGTCGCCCTAAAAGTTTTCGTAGCTTTCATCGTTATCATCGGAGCTATTACAAATATCGGAAATTAGCGGATCCGGCGGAGCAATAGCTCTCATTTTCGCTCGTGTCATCATTTTGACACTAAGAAATAATTTTAAAAAGCAACAGAAACCATTATGCGAATGAGAAAAAAATTTTCCTTTTTATTTTGTATACGCCCAGTGTGGCGTATACGTGACATGACTTTCAAAATGCAATTACAAACTAAAAATTGATCTAATCTTTACAAGCAATATTCTTTTAGTATAACACTTAATTTACACGTATCTACCAAATAAATTGTAAAAAAAAAATAATTGTTTGAGAAACCGATAGCTCTGAGCGGTAGGAAGCTGGTGAGGTTAGGAACGATAAAGGTGCACTTCAACACAGCACATATGAGTGAGAGTTCGGTGTATTTATATCTTTGACACGCCTCAAAAGTCAAGCTTATTACAATGAGCGTTAGCTGAGGTGAGCAAATCGCGTCGCGAATATATTTATGAGCGCAATGAGATCGATCGCACGTGCACCAACACGTGCGTCACTCGCGGCGATCCACAATCGATGCGAATGTTAAAAAATGCACATAAGCTTGAGAAAATGATTTCACTGGTGACGAATAATCGTACACTGCGGCTATATGAGCCTTTTGAGGATTGAGAAATTCACTAGTTGAGAGATAACGCGGATCGTATTCGATCCGTCTATCACTACACGCTACGTGAACAAGAGTGAGAATTCAAGATGGTGATCGTTTCCGTTACGCGTCGTCTCGAATATTCTCGAGAATCGATCGACATGGAGCGTTTTGATTGGTTGTAGTAATAAGCACGATGATTAATTAATTGAATTCAAAGTAAAAGCACCATAATTAATTGAATTGAATTGAATATAAAAACACAACAATTAATGAGCTCCGCGGGTGGTCAGTCCCTTTTTATAGGGCAATTGGTCACTCCTTCTCTAGGATTTGTCACATGACAAATACCTAGGTGGGAGACCCCATCCCACAGTCTCAGCTTGGGATCTTCCAGGAAGAATCTTTCCATCGCTTAAGAGCGATAAGTCTGAGAATTTGTTTACTACTTACTTATTAGTCACGTTCCTCCATTGCACCCTTTAGGTGTCTTTCTTCGTGACTAATACGCATTATTTTGCTTGACTCCCATTCTTATATTAATTCATATTTTATATTTCTATGCTATTGCTTACAATACACTCTGTACGATCGGCTTCGTACAGTTTACTTACTAAGGGTTGAAATTAAGTAAGATCGATTAGCGGGAAATAACGGGAGGGCAATCTTCTGGCGAGGATCAGGAGCACAGCTCTGCAAAGGTGGTGTCGACTCCGTTGGTTGATAGGGGCCTCCGTCCCACGCTGAACGTCAGCTGGTGTTGGCTGGGCCTCCTTGGTGTTCGTGCGGTCGGCTAGCTGATGTACAGCTGGCTGTCCGCTACCTCCTTGATGCTGGCTGTCCTGCTCGCTGTTGCCGCCCGTGCATTCTTCGCTCGATCTCTTCTTATCGTAGTTTACAGTGGCAATGCCTTATCGGCGATACGTTGTATAATGTTTTGTATAATGTTTTTCATACGAGGTGGTTATAATACCTCAGAGTACGAAATAGTAAATATAATGATTTAAACGTTTAATTAATATTTGACTCCACGTCGCTGGACGTGACAGTTCCATATTTTTATAATGAGTGCCTAGGCAACCGAGTTTAGGAGCCCGGTAACCTGCGAAGAGCCCTAGTTTGGACTAATTTTCATCAGTAAGATCTTGCCAACTCAGTACAAATAATTTCATTGGGATGAAATCAAAATGATACAAATTTCATGTTTTATACATGATATTAGATTAGTAGATAGGAGTGATGTTGCGACTAGCTTCGAGCATCGAGTGCTGGTGATCCAGAAGGTCACTTGCTTGAGGCAGTTTCAACAATTGATGGAGATAATTTGCAGGCAGTTATCGAATCACTTCGGCACGCAGTTAACGAATGATACGTATGACGTGCGATCGGATGAATACAGACGATAACGCGTGAGGTGCGATCATCAGAAATGCGTGTAAAAAGAGGGAGAAAATGAATAGAATATTGCAGAGTTATTACTGATTCACTTTAATTTAGCTGTTATTAAATGCAGATATTTTTTAGTTTTACTTAATCATTGTTCTTCTTCATTTCTACTAGTACGCCACAATACCACATCATTCAATTTCATTATTGCAGGATTTTATTTTAGTCCAGATGAACCCACAGCATTGATACAAGCGGAAGGAGGGCCTTGTGCAGTAATAGCTCCTGTTCAGGCCTTCATTTTGAAGCAGTTACTCTCTGAGTCCGACATTGCAACTTGGAACAGTATAAGTTCGGACAAATGCTATCAGTTTCTCGTGCAGGCTTCTACAGAAATTCTAAAGCAAGCAGCTCGAGAAAAAAGTCCAAAGTTTTCTATTGTGTATATGGATTCTAAGTTTTCGGATGAAGAAAATGAAGAGAAAAAGAGGTGGTCAAAAAAAATGTCCAAAATCGAGAACGAAGAAGAAGGAGGAAGTGTACGAAATGAAGAAAACGAGAACAAGAGTGAAGAGGTGTTATTGGTCGGAACGAATGAGGATTATATGGGTATCGATATCGATCACTTTCACTCGCAGTTAAGGTAAGAAATGATTTATAGTGTATAAGCCAAAACACTTCAAATGGCTGTCCCAAATAACTTTTAAACTGAACGTTGCGTTAAAAATTCTTGTACACAAATGTTGCATGGTTTTTAGGGGGGAATAGTATGGCATACTACTCCTTGTCGTTGTCCTTTTAAGGCTTACCAGTTAAGGGGGTGTGTCCTTCGTTCTGTTAAAGCTGAAGTGACGACCTGGTGGACGGCTCTAATGCCCTCCTTACCTGCTGAGCTGTATGAGAAAGACCTCCTCCATATCAATTTGACTTCTATGCTAGAGCTGTAGTTATTCGAATAATATCAGTAAATGTTTACATTAGTGAAGGATTCTCCGATTTCAATGACCTTGACATATGTTGTCAAGGTTAGCATACTAAACAGTTCCTTTTAAACTTTTTAGCGGTCGGCTTAAGTTTACGAGATATTCGCAAAAAACTTTAGTTAACACTATAATTACCGAATTTAATATATACTTTACGCGCCCGCGAGCAGAGGGGATTAGTGACCTACGAGCCTACAGTGTATGCTATACACTGTTGGAAAGATCTCGCCAAGACGAATCGAATGATACGATTTTTAACTTCGAAATCAGATGGGATCACCTCGAAAAATGGCTTCAAAGTTCGAGATTTTGCGGTTTTGAACAAAAGAAACCGGTAGTAAAATCCCATCCGGCCCGAGGGACCTCGGATAGACACCTGAGGGAAAAACGAGGGATGTAAGCGATACTCTAGCAGGCTGGGCGGCAAATATGCCTCATGACCTTAATTTCAGAGCCGTGTTGCGCCTGCGTTTGCCCTATGGGCCCCTTTCGTATGATCCGCCCCTGAAATGAAGGTCGTGGAGCACATTTGCCGCCGCAACCTGCTAGAGTATCGCTTGCATCCCTCGGTTTTGCCTCAGGTGCCTATCCGGGGTTCCTCGGGCCGGATGGGACTTTACTACCGGTTTCTTTTGTTCAAAACCGCACAATCTCGAACTTTGAGGGCATTTTTCGAGGCGATCCCATGTGATTTCGAAGTTCAAAATCGTATCAATCGATTTCTCTTGGCGAGATCTTTCCAACGGTATATAGCATAGGCTGTAGACTCGTAGGTCACTAATCCCCTCTGCGACTTAACATTGTCCTTTCGACGGCGACGAGAAGATGATTGTGTTAGCAACGTCTGTATAGGACCATTTCAATGTACAATTATGCCATGTTTTTGGGAATATCTCGTAAACCAAACCCGAGCGGCAACAAATTTAGAGGGAAATGTTGTTCAGAATGATGATCATGACAACATACGTACGTGAAGCTCAAAGTCATCGGAAAATCCTCCCCTAAAGTAAACATTTACCATAATTTCTTCGAATATACGAATGTTTGAATAATCAGAAGTATTCGAATGGTCGAATATTCGGTATGATCGAATTTCGGATTCTACTGAATAGGAATCTGAACATGAAATATTTTTTCACGCTTTATCGTGAAATTCTTTTTGTATTGGTTCGAGCAATACGTTTATTTTCATATTCTTAAACTGCGCGCCGCGGTCGAATACCCTTTTCCACGAGTACCCTCAAAATGTAAAGAAAATGCATGCTGATAGCTAATGCGCGTGTCAATATCTTTTTACTTATACGTAGAATGATCTAATATTTTGTACAAGATAGACCCTCTGATTTCCTAATCGTTATATTCTTGTTTCTTTTCCTAAATTTGTGGAACCAGTCTTCCCCTGCCATCTCTTTCTCTGTGTTAAAATGATGTTTTAAACCATGACGTCTTACAAAATCAAAAACGTACTTTCGGACATTCTTGGGTGTAATACCGAATTCGCGACTGGCTAAATAAATTAAGCGATCAGGGAACTTCTTTTCTGTCTCTGCATCCATCGTTGGCTGTCCACCACGACGCTTAGTTACTTAGGTCTATTTCTGTACACTCAGATGTGTTTATTTATATTTTCGTAAAGATCAAGAGTAATAAAATTTTGTGTATACAAGGTCTATTCTAAAAACATCAAAGAATATTTATAAATCATTATTTTTCATTAAAATTTATTAATAACGCAATTATATCAAGTTTTATTTTAAATTCGTCGGTGTACGAATACTTTCTACACCGACTGTACCTATGCGAACACTGACTCTGGCCACCGCGTATGCCACACTCCACGAACAACAGCATGTCCACATCAGTGAGCAGTTCCAATTCGACGCGCGTGTACTTAAGTATCGCGTCCCACGTGAATACGGGTAACGTACAATAATACGCGGGATCCAATTCGTAGCTCGCTTTAGAGTCGATGCGAAAGCTCTCGAACACGTCCGCGAGTAATAGCACGTCCGTTTTGAGATACAAGTCACTATACTCGCCTAACATCTGCGTATTAAAACTGTTCCACACGTTCGTTGCGTGCGCGTAATCAGACTCCGACGCGTCGCTATCGTTCAGTCTATTATGGAATGCTTCGCGAGGCGGCAGTCGCGTGTCGTTCAACTTGTCGTACGTGGTTACGTAATCGTATGGGAAGACCCCCTTCCTGGTCAGGAGATCGAATTGCTCGTCCGGTAGATGTTGAAACTCTCGTCGTAGAATCATCAGTCTCTCTTTCCCGAGATCCGACGCGAGTTTCTGCAGACTCGCTGCCAAGAACTTGACGGAATCGACGAATCGAAACTTCAACATTTTTCGCCAATCCTTGTGTTCGCCCTTGAGGTCCTCCACGTTCTTCGTCTTCGTTCATCTCTAAACGAGATGTAACGTTCTTTCGTTAACGGTAGCAGGCTGATCTTGCCCTTGAACGCGCCTGCCAACTCCTTGATCACAAAGTGCGCGTCGTAGCCGAACAGGTTGTGGAACACCACAGGTATCGTGCACGAACGTTGATACCGCAAGTTGCACGACCTATGAGCAGCGCTCCTGTACTCTCCCGCCGAGTGACAATGATCGCGCACTTTCACGTCATCTTCATCTCTGTCGAAGAGTCCCCCGCACATGTGACATACGGTCGCTTCGCGAAAACTCCGCCACTGTTGCTTCGTTAACGACGTCATGGGTTTCTTGGTGCATAAACACGAGAACGCAACGTTCGCAAATTCGCGCAGTTCGCGCACGAACCACTCTACACAATCGGTAACGCTGCGATACGCTCGATATCTACACAGAGACTCGTCGACAGAACAATGTACATAGTACCCTACCCTATAAGCTCTGTGACGTTGATACGCGCATGTGCGACTATGATCCATCGGTGATTGCTAGATGTTCTCCAGCAAGCACTCAAAGTCTGCGTATACAACGAACGGCACTCGTTCCTTGCGCTCATAATGTTCGAATCGTAAAAATTTGTCCTCGTCGGACGGCAATTCTACTGCACACTCGTTCAATCGCAGACAATCCACGGTGTGCTGCTGTAATCGTTCCGCCGATGAAGAAAAGTTCAGGCACCTGAAAAGTATACGGAAAAACAATGCAAACGCTTCGTCGCATATCGCTCGAAATCTTTTTTTTTATTATTATTATTATTTGCTTATCGCAAACGAACACTTGATGCCCGTGTCTGCCGAGTTGCCTGGAAATCAGTCGACAGAGACTGCGAATACACACGAAATGATAAGGCTGCAAATCCTTGGAATCTTGAACGAATAGCAGGCTCGCGTGTCTCCTTTCTCGCTTGTTGCTGGTTACGCGTAGAGACACACAACCTTCGTCATCGGACCATAGGTACACGTTCACGGATACATCGTTCGCCACCTCGAACTTCTGCAACTGGTCCATCGACATGGGAAGTCTCAGAGCATCCGTACGGAGTAGCGTCGAATAATGCGAATACGACACAATCCTTTCCGCGTGTGTAGCAGTCGGAAACAGACTGGCAACGACCGACCACAAAAAACACGTGTTTTCTTTACACTTAACGTTCACCACCGCTTGTTTTGCCACGACCACTTGTGGAAGCGGCACGTTGCAGCCGGCGCGGAGTGGATTGTGTTTGTTAATATTTATTAGAATATTCTGCACTGCCCGTAATGTACATCCGCTCTCGCGCTTCAGCAACTCCTCCATTGCGATCAACGTCGGAGCTACCACTTGCTTCGTGTACCACTCACGAACATTTGAAGACATAAAAAGTACTTGATTACGCGTTGTCACTCTTCATGTCCATATCGTCCCGCAACATGAATTCGGCATTCAGAACGGTGTTCATGGACACACTGCGATGCTTCGTAATGGCGTCTGTAACGCGTGAAATCACCGTTCGACGGGCATTCTGAAAGAATCGGCGTGGATCGGCGGCCGCCACGTTGATTAGCACCCAGGTCAACAAACGCTTCTCGAACGCGGTTTCAAGTTCCTCCCACACGACCTTGGGTGCCGTCGCTCGACCGGCGAGTCCGCATCCTTTGCGCGATAACCGTCCACGCACTATCGCACGCAATGTTTTTGTCCGTGTGAGCAGCGATACCATCCGCTGTTTCGTACACCCCGGCACGTGTTCGCTTTGCTGATACTCAACGATAAGTCGTATTGATTGATCAGATCTGTCCATTCAGTCGCGGAATTCCGCGGTGGTTCTCAAAAGTCCGGACATCCGAGACAACGCCACGAACGCGTTCTTCATCTCCATATTTTTTTCTTCCTCTCAAAATCGGATAGGTACACCAGGCCCAGTACGTTTCGGACGCTCTCGCACAAAACGACTAAATTCCTCTGATAGGAAAGTACATACGGGCATTGCCCTTACAGGATACAATCCCTTGTGCACTTTCATTACGTTATTTTCAATATCATGTAATAACATCTGTTTCTCGCGAGATCTTAATGAGACCCGAACTGAACTGAACACGGGTCAACGGGAGTTGTAAATTCCCGCTACGGTACTTCCGACATTAAGATGAACGCGGTACCCTAAACGACGCGTTACCGTGGTAAGGGTGAATAAATGACACTGTATGTGATGAAAACAATTAACACAGTATATTGAAGTATAAGCAATGAATGGTTACAATGATTTAGTGAAAGTTGACAAGATAACTGTTAGTCTGTACAGTTTGCTGTTTGTTTTCTCCTCGCTCCGGAGGAGACCGTGATTCTACCGAAATCTGATCGTGTCTGACTCTCTGACGGAGTCTCTTCTTCCAAGACAAAATCCTCCCTTTCAGGCTGATTGTTTGGCGGGCCATATAGTTAACGAACTTCTATTGGCCGCGACATCGCCAAAGGAACGACCCAACCAGCCCCGTAGAGAGGGAAATTTCTGGAAGACGTACTTGTCGATAAAGAATGAATTATGGATAAACAGCCTGACACTAAGACATCGTCTAAAAGGTTAAACAGGATGCCTGGCCAATGTCACCGAACCCCGCGACCGCCGGAGTTGGCTCACAGAGGGTCATTGTGAATCCACGTCAGTCGCCACCCTCCAACGGTCCCAAGTGTTAGGCGGGTAGAGGCGACAGACCCACCGTCTTCCAGGCAACCTCATAAATTACGGAATTATTTTCCCTCGGGCCCTTTCCCGAGCTAATTACGAAAAACCCGGACTTCGCGTACATGGTCCTTGTCCGATTCTATTACGGGTAAAATTAGCCTAATAATAATAAAATACAAGTACACTTAATAATAGATGTAACGCGTAACAACATCAATGGTGTATACACTATCGCTGTGATATACACCTCCTCTATGTACGCGTCTTTATACGTCTTCTGTCTGTACGTGACTTTGCCTCCCACAATGCATGACACGATACATTCCCGCGCACTACCGTATCGCGCTATATGGTTCAACAGTTCGCGCTTCACGCGTGTAAAAATTTCTACACCGTAGTTAAAAACCACGCTGCCTCGCGCAATGATTGCATGCATACGGTGTCGTACATCTTATCTCTCAAATAGAAAATCTTCTCATCCACCAACGAATACAATAATTTTGCGTATCGTTCCCACTCATCAACTAGCTGTAGCTTTTTATGCTGCACACTCACTCGCAATGCCTTGATATTGCGGACGATTAATAATAAACCACGTTCGCTGCTGCTGCTGCTGTCCAGTAATCGTTTTTTGTCTTGGAACTCATCGATAAGTTTCACGAATTCATCGTACCTGCATACCCAGTTCTTACATTGCCCAATCGTGCGCAAACCCATACAACTCTGCGACAACGTTTTATACACTTTCACAATTATATCCATTTTTTCAGCACTATAACTATGTTCGTGCCTCTTACACCTATTACTCCTTAACCTCCTCCAGATCTAACAGTTTCGAATACATCTCTAATTTTCTTACATTAAGATGTCTAACGATAAGTTGTACCCGACGTTTACTACTGCCGCGTACACGGTCTGAACACTGAAACACTTCGATAGGTCTAGTACATTGTCACACCTCTCCATAAAATCACTACATTGTGCAGCAGTACACAAACTCTTAGGCTCGATTCACACTATCGGTCCGGTCATGGTCCGGTCATGGTCCGTTCTCGTTTCGATCACATCCCTGAGTGTCTACACTATCGATCCACTTACGGTCGCGGACCGGTCGCGCTTTTGCTCTCGATGCGATCAGATCCGTACAGAAGTGGTCCATTCTTGAACTTCTCGAAGATCAGTTTATATCCGACCTTCGTACTGTCGAGTTCGTCCTCACTTTTTCTCACATAATGGCAGTATTTTCGGTTGAGGAACTGATTATAATTGCTGTCGCATTGGACGAAGAAAATGAAGAAAATGAACAGTATCAAACAAGAAAAAAAAAACAATAGGTCAATGTGGATTCACCCCAGTTTGATTGACAGAAAAATTGAAGGGGAATATTTCACATTATATTCCCATTTAGTGGATGATGGGGACAAATTTGTTCAATATTTTCGAATGAGTGCGGGTACATTCGAAATGATATTATCGAAAGTTGAAAAAAGAATTTTGAAAAGAAATACCAGATTTCGCGAAGCTATTTCTCCGAGGGAAAAACTAGTTGTATGCCTAAGGTAAGTAATACTCTTTTAAATATTAAAATACTAATAAGTGTATTAATACTGAGGTAGTCATCACAAAATGCAAAATTAACATACACATACCAATCTGTAGTGTGTCACGCGTTATAAATTTGGATACTTTGATGCGTCGTAGTTGTTCATAAATGATGCGCTAGTTTCATATTCCCGAACATTATGTTGTCGCAACGGAGTCAGACCAGCAGGTAGAGCACATCTTACATGTAGACTATTAAGTCGGTCCGATGAATGTACAGTTACTCACAAAATTGAGCGTACACTTATGTTGGTAGTGAAAATTGGCGGGAGAATGAATAAAAACGAACATATTTGAGTGTAAAAAAACACAATATATAATTATTTGTATCGTTTAGCGAACGATTAGTACATTTAAAAAGAAACATTAAGTATTTATGTATATTTAATTGAAAACATAAAAATACAGGTCTTTTACTGACACAAAATTGAGCGTACATATTGATATTTAGGGATTATAATATATGAATAAATAGATATTAATATTTTGTTGCATAACCTTTCGCTTCAATAACAGCTTGTAACCGCCTTGGCATGGATTCGATGAGTTTTTGAATGTAGGAAGGCGAAATATTGTCCCATTCTTCGCGTAATTTTAATTTGAACTCTTCTTTATGTGTACAATTGTGACTTAACAATTTCGATTTCAGTTCTCCCCAAACGTGTTCGATCGGGTTAAGATCAGGTGACTGGGGAGGGGTTTTTAATAATTTTGGCACATTATATAATAACCACTCTTGCACCAAATACGATGTGTGCTTCGGATCGTTGTCCTGTTGAAAGTGGTATACACGCGGTATTTGTAACTTTTCTGCAGATTGTTTTAAATTTTTTTTAGAATATTTAAATATTTCATTTTGTCCATTATACCTTCAATGAATTCTAAATTTCCGGTACCATTGATGCCTATACACCCCCATACCATAACCGAGCCTCCTCCGTGTTTTACCGTTGGCCATGTGTTGCGAACATGATGTTCTGTAGTGGGCTTCCTCCACACAATTTGCTTTCTCCCATCGCGTCCAAATAAATTTATTTTGGTTTCATCGGAAAATATGACACTTTTCCAAAAACTGTCATCACAATTTATATAGGTTTTAGCGAACTGTAAACGTTTTTCTCTATTGGCTTTAGAGATGTAAGGTTTCTTCCTGGCCACTCTACCGTGATACCCTTCTTTACGTAGAGTTCTTCGGACTGTTTCTACCGATATACTTTTTTTAATACGTGTTGAAACCTCCGTTGTTAAATTTTTCATATTAATTCCTGGATTTATTTTAATTTGTCTGCAAATAAATCTATTATCGATGTCCGATAATATCTTCTTTCTTCCTCGTCCAGGTTTATTACGAACTGTTCCTTCGTACTTATAATGATTTACTATTTTCTGAATTCTGGAATGGGGTTTACTCACAATTTTACCCACTTCGCGCAAAGACTTCCCTTGGCAATATAATTTTATAATTAATTGACGAATAGAAATGTCTGTTTCTTTCCTCCTGCTAGCCATTTCGCTTATACTCAATAAACAGATAACAAGTAGTCATTTGTTTTTAGTTTCTTAGCAACCGCATATCGAGACCCATTTCACGGGACTTTCCCTTCAATAATACCATCATTCAACCTATGCAGACCGCGTAATTTGTAAAATTAGTTACGTGTACGCTCAATTTTGTGTCAGTAAAATACCTGCATTTTTACGTTATCAGTTAAATATACACAAATACTTGACGTTTTTAAACACAAAATTCATCAATCATTCGCTAAACCATACGAATAAATATATATTGCGGTTTCACACTCAAATATGTACGTTTTTATTCATTCTCCCGCGAATTTTCACTACCAACATAAGTGTACGCTCAATTTTGTGAGTAACTGTATTTCCCAGACACATTTTGTTTCTTCCATATTTTGTATTATATAATAAACGAAATTCTTAATTATTTTTGGTGCTTTTACTTTAAAATAGACCAATTTAACATATATATATGAAACGCGTGGTAATGTTAAATTGGTCTATTTTAAAGTAAAAACACCAAATATATATAAGGCTCCTTAATTATTATCGCTAGCGATGAATAAATAAACTGAAATACGTTTCTCTGTAAACAAAGTTTAAAATTTTATTCGCTAATTTACAACAATTATTTACATTATTTACACTCCTACCTGTAAACAAAGAAACGACAATTAAAGTTTACAACTCTCGCTTCTCTATTTATTTTACTCGATCTATAATATCCTTTTGTATACTTTGTACATGTGCTCTATTACGTAATACCCATCTCCCCTCGTTCCATCTAGCGGTCGTCCATTAAAAGGCGCGCGAAGCATGAGGAGCGCGGCAAGATTCGGATTAACGAAAGTATACTTTCGTTACACATATATATATATATATATATAACGTTGCATATTATATATAAAAAATATTGGTGTTTCTCGTTAATTTCGTATTTTTGCGTTTGGTTCCAAACATATTGCCAGGGGTTGTAGCATTAAAGCTTTCATTGGCATTTTGTGTATGCCCGCCTAAGCATCTTTCTAATAGGTCGTGATTAGAAAGACTTTGGTAAATGGGAAAAATATTGTCCTCGACATCTGAATGCTGCGGAGGCGGGTGCTTGAAATTTATATCTGAGGCCTGAGCGGCACGATACCCGCACTAGCTGTCGGCACCTACCGGGCAATTATCGTGCCTTGGATTTTCATCCGTGGAACATAAATGAAAATAAGTTGCCATTATGGCTTTCTCCATTTCATCAGCGGATTCAATATTCCTCCTGATTGCTAATCCGTAGTATTTCGTTAGCTTTTTTATCGGGGTGTCAGTTAGTTTCCCTCTTCCGCCAAGTTTCTTTTCTTTCTTCATGTTTCGTAGCCGACTGCCCATTCGTTTTTCAACGTGGGAAACGCATTCACTTTTTGTTACATGGGAATCGTCTCCATACGGTTTTAAATCTAAAACAGCTTTAAATGTTTTAGAGTCACCGTCTCCGATGTAGTTTCCATATTTTACTCCATATTTTTCTTCGGATATAGAAAACTTTTCTGTGATGGAGTCGACCTCCATTTTTCCCGCCGAACGTTCGTGGTTTGATGAGCACTCTTCTTTATGTTCTTCATACTATTCGGCATACTCCTGTGTGTCTTCTTTTTGTCTCCAAATCGTACATGCTTGGCAGTAGCTGCTTTTGACAACGAGATCTACCACTTTGCCGCTATAGTAGCCAATCAGTGTTGTTACACCAAACAACGAAGTGAAGCCGCGTTTTTTCCACGAGCCATCGTCGGAAACTTTTAAATTTGTTGGTGATCTTCCTTTTTCCTCGGTTTCTTCTTTTTCCTCGTGTACTACTTTTTGGCATAAACTGTCGAATACGGTTTTCGTGGCAGTATGAATATGCCCCACCACAAGGTCGTACATGGGTTTACTGAGCCGTTGCTCGATGTCCATAATGCCGCAGAATAAATTTATCCCGTCTCTACCGACGCCTAAAAGTCGCATAGCGAAAACTATTCGTCGATTGATTTCATATCCGGTATCTATGAAAGGCCCCGATGAAATTAGGCGACGGCTGCAGTGGCACGAAACAACAACTTTAAATCCGAGGCCCCGAATTTTTTCTTTTTCGAATTTCACATCTTTTTTACAATCTTTGCAAATAACTATCTCTGACAGCGCACCAAAAAAGCTTACGAATTCTATTATTCGATAAGAAAACTTAGAAGCACATGTAATGTCGGAAGTACTCGCAGTCGATAATTTCCTAGCAGACGCACTTTCTCCTACAGGTTCATCTTCTTTTCCAAGATACTGATTCCCGTGAAACTTTCGCTTTGGAGGCTTCGATGCACGAGTATTGTCGTCTTTGCTTCTTTTTGGATAGGACATTTTGATGTACAAGTCTGTTGTTATGAGATGAAGAGCTGAAGTGGAAGCCCTCGTGTTCACTAATTGCACTTTTATTTTAAACAATTAACTTTAATAATAAAATACACTTAATTAATCAGGAAACGACAAGAGTATCCTCGAATACTCTGCTGCGCGCAAATAGCTTAGTTATAATGACTGCTCGCTAATTGTCACGGTTTGGAACTGACGGGTCTTGTTTTTGGGGTCCTATTATATGTACCAATTTTTGGTGGTGGGGTACAGGGTGATGCATCCATGGTGGCGCATCTACGATGACGTGGCTGCTGTGATACAGACCTAGTACCCCTTTGATAACGCGTCAGAGTCATGAACGAACCTCAGTAATTCGTCACCGCACAGCTAATAGTAAATACATTTGTGTTACCTAAACTACAAATATACCGTTTAGCAGGTATACAATGACTCACATAATAATTCAAGAGTAGATCTGCTTAGCTATTGTGGCAGCGCAGACCGAGCGAAGGGTCCTGACACAAAAGCCGCTGTGTGCGTGGCGCTCCCCTCCGCGCTCGTATACCTGCGCGCAAGAAATGGGCTGTGGGGCCCTTAAAACTTCGAATTTCCAATTGCAACTTTGGGAATATACTCTATGGAAGTAGTACTATAGATTAAAGCAAATAAATCGATTTTTACACCAGGATCCCCCTTAACCCGAGAGTAGGCGCGCCAAATAATTTACGTTAGTAGGCGCACGTCGGTCATTTCGACCGATGGTAATGTAATCAGAAATAACTTAATAAAAGGGCTAAAATAATATAAATAATGCATAACATTGTATTTTACTTACTTCAGAATCGTTATACGTAAATAATTTTCATTTTTTATGATAAAATAATTAATCGTATTATAATATTATGAGTTCTGGAAAATTTATTTTTATACAAATGATGCATTGTAATTGATTTTAAAAATAAAATGTTATATAAAAATTTGTGCGAATGCAAAATATAAAATTACATTGTCTATTTATCAATTTGAATTTATCACTTGATTTTTAATTTTCAATAATAGCAATTATCTAATATATTTTATATTTATATTTGTTTTTCAAAAAATATACTTATAAATTTATGGTTTCATAAACGTATTAAATATTTATATTTTCCTCGGATTAGAAACTGCATCTTGAGAATAAAGAATAAATACTTACGTTTCCTCCTCTACATCTGATATCTCTATTAGGGTGGACTTTAGTTACTCTTGTGCAAAAATTTTTTTTTAAATTCATTTGATGCGACCCTTGCAATCTGTTCTACTCGGTAAAAAACTAATTCCCTCCAAATTTCAAGTTGATCGGACAAAGGGAAGACGTGTCGCAACGAGTTTGTTTATGCAAAAAATTTTAATTTTGCGAAAAATGAAAAAGTACACATTTTTTCAATCCCACTGGTCATTAAACACTATTTTAATGTAATATTCTTATTATATCAAAGCAAAAATTAAATTGTTTAATGAATTTGTTTAAGCAAAATTTTTAATATTTATTTTTTAAATATAAAATTTGATCTCACATTAATATAAGGAAAAGTAGAAAAAGACAGTTAAATACTTATAATTAAATATTTTATTTATAGGCCTAATTATAATAAGAGTATAAATAATTTTTAAAAATCTGTACTTAATGTTGTTTTATCAATTTTTGGGTATTTTTCCCTATAATCGGTTACAATTTGTAATATGAATTGTTTTTCTTCTTCGTTTTTGTATAACGTTAAATTATAATCTTTCATTAATTTTACTGCTCTTTCTGCAACGTCATTCGCAACTTCTAATTTTGTTATAATACCTATCGCTTCGATATCATTATTATTAGTTTCCCATAGTGCTGGATTAATTAAAAGAAAATCTGAATTTATATTGAACCGTTTGAAAAAATTATTTGATTCAGATGATACGAAATGTTGTATTTCCAAATTCGCAAGATTTTTAATTTCTATAGTCGTTGTCATGTATCTCTTATAATTATTATTATTGTTTACATTTTGTAGTGCTTGCACCATCGATCTTTTTGTTTCTAATGAAACTTTTTTATCAAAAAACGATAGCGCCGCATTCTCCGGTGACAAGTACCATAAATGGTTCACAATTTTTTTTAATGCCACATCGCTTATTTCTTCGTTAACATTTTTGTAATGAATTATATTTTTGATGAATTCTAGATCTACACGTGGCGCCATAGCAGCCATTGGGGTCAAAATCCACGGCTCAATATAAATGTTAATTAGAAATACACATGTATCTCTAATGCTACTATACTCTTCCTGGTTGAGAGGAAATTTGTTTCGAAAAATAAATATTTTTAAAGTGTATATTATTTTAGCCATCCACCTCGCATGGTGAAATGCGCCAGGCATTTTGAATGAAATGCCACCGAAAGGAATCCCCCCCAAGAAAAATTATTGCTAATTCTAAAAGTTCTTTGTAGTCATCTCTTGGGTGACTCATTTTGTGTAATTTTTAAAAATTTCGATTTTTTTTTGTATATCATTAATATGTTTCAGAACGTAATCGTCGTGCGTTCCCGGGATGTAATTATTTTTATTAATTTCAGGCCAACTATTTTGAATTTTTTTAAAAAGTTGAATATTCGAGCCTGTTGTTTTCGGCATTTTTAATTCAAAGACCCCACGCAACACAATTTCGTATATGTGATGGCGACAAGGAAAATTGTTTGTTCTAGCAACACACATGCGCCCTGTAATCGTCCCGTATTTGACGAAGTCGTGTCACAGCATAAAGCTTCTACGTGGTCCGTTAAATTCCATTCTTCTAAGGTTGCAAATATCGCCAAGGCCTGATTGCTTCCACGACTGGAAGGAATCGCAGGTATCCCCAATAATTTTCGTACACCGTTGCACGAAATTACCACTGGAAGTCGCTCCACAGTTTTCTTGTACAGTTATCCCCCTGTACAGTTATCCCCCTGAGATTAATTTCTCCGAACATTTCCCGCAGATGTTTGGCGTGATCTGCGCGAAAATTATGGCGAAATCGCCGAAGAGAACTGCGATTAATAATTAATTCATTTGTATTGTGACCTAAGCTCTCTGCTGTTGCCATAATAATACGAACAGCATCGCGATCGCTGATTTTGCACGCATCTAAAGCTGCAACTAACTTTGAAGAAAATGCTTGGACTTTCCCTCTTCTCCTTTTTCGGTCACTCGGCCCAGGTATATTCGAATCACCTTCAACTTCTGAGTCACTGGATACCTGCAACCCCTCAGGAACATTCCCAATGCTCGAATCTAACGGAAAATCTCCAATGCCCGAACCTAACGGTACATTCATTGTCATTTCGTCGCTGGATGACGACGAAGATTGTAGCTGCACTGTTTCTGTAATGTAAAAATAAATATACTGAATTTATTTCTAAAACGTTAGAAATATATTTAAAAGAGTTAAATTTTAAAAATATATGTTACCTTGTACAAGTGATTGTTGACCTTGTTCTTGTAGTGTTTTCGTCCGTTCTTCTCGAAGAGTTTTCCGCTTTTCTTTTTCTGCTAAAGCACGATCACTGGCACCCATTAGTCCAACTCGCCCTTTTTCCCTCTGTTTCAATAGAAATAATTTATCTTCTTCGATTTTTATCATTTCTGAAGCATTCGCATGGGCGATGTCAAATAAATCGTCCAACGAATCTTTGAATTCTTGTTCCCGCTGTATTTGGATTGCAGTTCGACGATTGACAGATTTATATAATGTTCTCCATTTCTGATAAAGAGACTTCAACTTGTCAATGCTATCCGACGTCTTCTTCACTGGTATTCGTGCTTTCTCCCAAAATATTTCAGTTTCTTTTATAACTAGAGTAGCACTTGTTTTAAGGTCCAGCTTTACTTTTCTCATATTATAGAAAAGAACTCGTAACACTTGTCCG
This sequence comes from Andrena cerasifolii, assembly GCF_050908995.1. Lineage (NCBI taxonomy): Eukaryota > Metazoa > Arthropoda > Insecta > Hymenoptera > Andrenidae > Andrena > Andrena cerasifolii. The sequence goes on along the minus strand of NC_135121.1, from coordinate 1,662,082 downwards.
TTACTCGGCAATTTTGCACCAACAATTTGTTGTTCGTAGTAGTCCAATATAAACAATTTATCACTACTTCTTGTCTCCATTTTTGCTCACTGTCACACTAACAAATTTCGATACTTCGTGATGCGAATACCTCGAACTCTCGACGTAAAAAGAGGTTTCTTTTACTAAGGGACTAAGGGACCAGGAAGCAGGTATAAAACTGGAAATAGAAGGATAGCTCTTTGGAAGGGGTACTGGTTATACCGTTGGCAGCTGCAGCGGCCAGAGCCGAGCGGTTCCCGCGCGTAGACAATACAACGACGCGACCGTTTGGCGCGCTCATAGCTCTACTCCGTAATGTAATAAACCAAAATATTGACAATATTGTTGAAACTTTCAAGTAAAATTTCGTATTATACAACCAAAAGATGCTATTTTTATGTTATAACAGTAACTCTTATCATTAAAACATAAAATTTGAGTTGCATGTAAAATTAAAGGGAAATTACTGAAATTTTCAAACTTCAAACCGATTGCGACACCCTTTCCTGTTGTCCAATTGAGTTCTTCTTTTGCAGAACTTATTTTTTTTTGGATCTGGAACAGATCTAGGGGGTTGCATAAAAAAAATCAGATGGTCGAAAAATAAGGTCCACCCTAGTATGCAATCCTGTTCCAGCCGGGCCTCGCGTTGTTCAGTTGTTTCTTTGGTTCTTAGCTCTGACTGGTGTGGTCGCACTGATGCCAATCGAGCTTCGCATTGTGCTGACGATACTTCAGCTCTTACAAGAGGAGGCCGTGATATCTGGGACACGGATTGTGTGGGTTTGGTACACCAATATGTGTCTTACATGCTGGGTCTACTACTCCAGTATTTCCGAAATATTAATAAAAAAAAGATGTTGATACGTTGAAGAAGAACAGTGATAGCGAAGTTTATTGTGGTGACGAATAGCGGCACGGGCAAAAGGCAGGTCTCGCACCGGAACTATCACCGGTTCGATTATCACTGGGGTCATTTTTTACTTTTATAATAAAAGGTATAAAATGCTATTTTTTGCATTCTAATATATGACATTTATCGTAAAAACAATAACATTGACGACACTATGCACATCTAACAAAAGATGTATGGCCACAATTACATTCTTTTGTTCTAATTTTAGGTAGAAATTGCACTTGATTTACATTTAGGAAAATGTTTCTAGTGTCTATTAGTTTACAAGCATACCATGCGTACTGTACCATGTTGTGGCGGCTCGCCGCACAAGGAATGGCTCTGGACACCAGAAGCGCGAGCGGCGCTGTGGCAATCACGCGATTTCACGACCCTACGTTTTTCTCTCTGCGCTCGCAGTTTTTTCCGCTTCCCACGAGACCGCTTGCGCCCGACGCATTGTATAGTAGTTTTAAGTGCATGTACTATTACTGCATAGAAAGAAGGCTACTGGCAGGCAGTGCAGTCCGCCGCTGTGACGATTGGTACACACTCATAAAGACATGGCACACGTATTTTTGTTATTGGCGGAATCGGCCACATCTACTTACTACAATGTAACAGACGGAGGTTCAGGCGGAGCTAGCGGCGGACTGCACCGCCTGCCAGGAGTCTCCTTTCTGTGCAGCAATAGTAAATAGTAGGAGTAAATTAGTGTTAATTAGGTTATTAATAAGTGTCGAATCGTCTCTCCAACTATGTCCTAAACTCCAAACTGGTGACCGATGACGCGAAAATGGGGAATGAAGATACACGTGTTTCAACCAAATTGGAAGTGGCGAAATTAAGCGTGAAACCATCGCTATTCTGTCGCCGCAATTGGAAGCACAGTTTCAGACGAGCGGGATTACGGTGGACGATACCAAGTTCAATTACGTAATTCAGACCGTGAATACGGAGATTCTTTGTGATATGAGCGACATCGTCACTTCACCACCAGCAACCAGTAAGTACGAAACATTTAAGGGTCCGGCTTATCATGGTTTTCACGGACAGCGAAGAAAAGCGTCTCCGGTTGTTGCTCACCGAACTGGAATTGGGAGATCGCCGACCTGCGCAATTATTGCGACGAATGTGTGAATTGGCAGAAAGTAAAGTTTCGGACGGCGTGTTCAAGTCGCTTCGCTTGCAACGGATTCCTACACAAATGCAGACGATCCTCGCAACCAGCAACGACGACTTAAATCAACTGGCGCAGATGGCTGATCGGATCGCGGAAATCATCGCGCCGGCGATCTGCAGCGTAAAAGAACAGCCTCCTCCATCGGCGGATCTGCGGACACAGATTTCGAAACTCGCCCGCAGGTGCAGCAACTGCGACTAAGTCTTAGTGCGGTGAAAACTCGTTCTAGACGTAGCCACACCTGCGGTCGCGGCCGCGATCGGTCACACAGTCGAGGGTGAAGTGGTATCCGTTGCCAGTCAATGCCGAGGAAAGATTTGTGCTGATACCACCAGCGTTTTCAAAATCACGCACGGCACTCCGAACAGCCGTGCCAGTGGCAGAAAGAACAGCCGGAAAACTAAACCCCAGGATACTCGCGGCGACAAATACCCGGGAAATAGTCCAACGTCGCCTCTGTATCCGCGATCCCACATTGGGGATAGAGTTCCTGATCGATCCGGCGCGGACGTGTCAGTGATACCAGCCACACTCAGTGACAAACGAAACCGCACCGATCTAACCTTGTTCGCCGCAAACGGGACGCCTATTCCAACCTGCGGATGCAGATTACTACGGTAAATTTGGGACTCAGAAGAGCGTACCAATGGCCCTTCATAATTGTAGACGTGGGGAGGGCAATCCTTAGCACCGATTTCTTGTTGGTTGATCTGCGACGCCCGCAACTTAGAGACGGAACGACACACCTCAGCGTTCCAGGTACATTTCGCACGGACCCCATCCGCGTGCTCTCGCAATTAAGAGGATAATCCATTTCGAGAATTGGTAATGAGATATCCTGCCTTCACGAGGAGTTCAATTTTGCCTCCACAAACACCGCACAAAGTGGAGTATTTTATAGAAACAAGGGGACCTTCTATTGCCGCCCGTCCCTGCCGCTTGACGCTGGACAGACTTCGAGTAGCCAAAGCAGAATTTGCATTTATAATGCAACAAGGACAGTGTCGCCCCTCGAACAGTCCATGGGCCAGTCCGCTGCACTTGGTGAAAAAGCCGAACGGCGACTGAAGGCCGTGCGACAACTATCGTGACGTAGACGGAGTCTCTACGCCGGATCTGTACCTGATCTCATTTATCCCGAACTGCATATACACGCTGCCCGAGACGAAGGTGTTTTCGACCATCGGCCTCATCAGGGCACACCAGCAGATTTCCGTTCACGACACGGACATCCCGAAGACGGCCATCACGACTCCATTTGGCTTTTTTGAGTTCACGTTCATGACCTTTGGTTTACGGAACGCCGCACAGTCGTTCTAGAGGTTCATGAACGAGGTTCTTGCAGGATTGAATTATTGTTTCGTCTAAATTGACGATATCCTCGTCGCTTCCCGGGATGCGGACGACCACATGCGCCACCTGGAGTTAATATTCCAGCGGCTCTTGAAGAAGAACTTTCTGTTAACCTCTCCAAGTGCGTTTTCAGTTCGAGTACCGTCAAATTCTTCGGCCATCAGATCAGCGCAGGCGGATTATGTCCTACACCGGACAAAGTTTCCAGCATTAAAAGTTATCCCAAACCTGCGAATATCAGGGGTCTCAGGCGTTTTCTCGGGATCATCAGCTTTTACAATCGCTTCCTGAAGAATGCAGCGCGGATCCAGGCACCACTGCAGCCTGCTGTTGCGGGTCACAAGAAGAATTTGTCGGTGAAGTTAAAATGGAGCCTGGACATGAAGAGCGCTTTTCTCGACCTGAAGGAAGACCTGCAAAGCTGAAGGAGAGTTGAGTCTCACCACGGATGCATCACACCCACACAGGAAAAATACTCGACGTACGACCGCGACCTCTTGACGGTCTACGCGGCGGTGAAGCATTTCCATACTGTTAAGGGACGGAAATTCATAATTTTCACAGACCACAAACCACTCACCTACGCCTTCCAGCGGAGATCCAACCAGGCTTCATCGAAACAAATTCAGCAACTCCCCTATATATCGGAATTCTCTACAGATATCAGGCACATTTATGGTGAAACCAACGTCGTCGCGGACGCACTATCCCGGATCGAAGGGGTAAACCTTCCCACATTACTACCTCACGATTTGGCGAGTTTGCAGCAGGATGGAAATTCTGCGAAACAGTAGACAGACCTTCTGGCGAATCAAAGATTGAAGATGGTTCGCGTCAAGCTGCCGGAGTTCGCGGCGGAAGTCTATTGCGATGTTTCAACCAATCGCATTCGACCATACATACCGAGATCTCTGAGGAATAGGATCTTCTGGAGGCTGCATGGACTCTCTCACCCGGGTACACGAATGACTGCCCAGGCAGTCACCGAGAGATTCATCTGGCTGGGACTGCGGAAGGATTTCAGCAACTGGACCAGGGGCTGCGACAAGTGTCAAGCGGGTCAGTGTCTCCCGCCATACTAAGACGCCCCATGCCGACTTCCCCGTCTCGAATCCACGTTTCTCCTACATCCACATAGACATCGTGGGGCCTCTGCTTTTTCATCCGGGATTTCGCTATCTATCGACAGCAATCAACACATTCACGAGATGGATCGAGGCGTTCCCTATTCCGGATCAGCAGGCCAATACGGCCTGATTGGATTTCTCGCTTTGGAGTCCCACAGAAGCTCACGACCGACCAGGGACGCCAGTTTGAGAGCAACTTGTTCAAGTCGTTCAAAAAGCAGCTGGGAATCGACACTGCTCGGACCACTGCACACCACCCCCAATGTACCGAGCTTAGCGAACGCCAACACCGCTCATTAAAATCTGCCCTAACCTGCCATTTACAGGGTAGCACAAACTGGGTGGATGCCTTGCCCTTGGTGTTGCTGGGCCTCAGGAGCACAATCAAGGCTTATATCGGAGCCTCACCGGTGGATCTCGTCTATGTGGAGGGCTTATACCTACCCAACTAGTTTTTCGTCGAGTCACCCTCGGTGGAGCCGTCGGAATTCTTGCAGCAACTGAAAAGGCACATACACACCATCCGACCAACTCCTACATCGAGGCACCAGAAGAAGGGCACATTCGTTCAACCCGAGCTGTAACGCAATTCGCATGTATACCTATGACATGCCGCAGTTCGCATGTGTATCTACGACATGCCGCAGTTCGCATGTGTATCTACGACATGACGCAGTGCGCACTCCACTTCAACCATAGTACGACGGCCCTTTCCGGGTAACTAAGAGGCAAGACAAATTTTTCGACATCAAGGTCTGGGACGAAACACGAAGACTGTCCCTGGACCGATTGAAGCTTGCGTTCATCCTCAAGGATGACAATGGAGTATCGGCCATGACAGGTGCAGCACCAGTACCAGCAATATCAGCATCAGCACCAGCGGCGACGGCGACAACAGCTGCACCCCAGGCTGCCACAACCATCCGTTCGGGAAGAGTAAGCAGAACCCCTCAACGTTTCGTAGTACGTTTCCACTCGGAGAGGAGTGTATGGCGGCTTGCCGCACAAGGAAGTGCTCTGAACACCAGAGGCGCGAATGGCGCTGTGGCGACTCTTAGTCGCGCGGCACGAAGCGTCGATTTCTCTGCTTTTGTACGTTCAGCAAAAACGCGATTTCACGACACCACGTTTTTCTCTCTGCGCTCACAGTTTTATTCTGTGTCCCACGAGATCGCTTGCGTCCGACGCATTGTATAGTAGTTTTACAGGATATATCCGTTTGAATGCTCGGAAAATGTCTATACATTTTGTGGATTTTTTTTACCAATCAATAGCTTGATAAAGATTTTCCATTTTTATATTATGTTTATATATTATTATGAACTACTTAAAAAAAGTTTCAGTTAATAAACTTGTTTTTCGGAAGTTATGAATACATATCCGAAACTCCCGATTTTTACGGCTACACGGTGGCCCTGACAAAAGCTGTATATCATATATGAAATCAAAAACAGTAAAAGTTTGTTTATAAAATGTGTTAATAGCTATCGATCTACGGCGCCGATTTTGAAAATTTTGAAATATTAGGAAATGGTGAGATTAAAGGGTGACGTTAGATTTTTGTAAGAGAAAAGTCCACTTTTTTTATAAATAATAAACGGTGAATTGACAATTAAAAAAGGCGCCGTAGATCGATGTGGAATCTTATTATAATTCTGCATGCAAAATTGAAAGTGAATTGGTTGAACGTAGTGCGAGTTTTTAGGGTCACAGTAATGAAAAATATAGTTCCGCCGCGATCGGTTGAGCCGCCGCACTGCACCGCCCCGTGCTACCTGGGTTGTTTAACTCAAATGCCTATAACTTCGTGAATTTTCCCAATTTATACATCGATCTTGATTATATGAAAAATCCCATTTTTGACACTTTCAAACGGTTATACTTAAGTGCATGTAAATAGTAAGAATAAATTAGTGTCAATTAGGTTAGTAAAAAATGCCGAATTGTCTCTTCAACAACGTTCTAACCTCAAAAATGTCAATATAAATTGGCGCTTATAGCTGGTTATGAATAATCGCGTGTATTTTAATGTATGTTATAAATATATGTTGTAAAAAATAGTATTTTATTTTTTATGGAATAAAAGCATGAAAAATACATTTATACCTTTAATTAAAAAGGAACAAAAAATGACTCCAGTGAGAATCGAACCTATGAAAGTTCCAGTGCGAGACCTGCCCTTTGCCCGCGCCGCCATTCGTCAATACAATAAACTTCGCTATCGCTTCGATTCTTCAACGCATAAACATCTTTTTTTATTAATATTTCGGAAATACTGGAGTAGTGGACCCAACATGTGAGACATATATTGGTATATAACACCTACACTACAACATATATGAGATTCATCAATATCCGTGTTCCAGATGTCGCGGCCACCTCTTGTCAGTCCTCTCTGTTGTTGAAGCACTGATGCCATTCAAGTTTTGCGTTGTTCTAGCGTTTCTTCAGCTCTTAGCTCTGACTGGTGTTGTCGCTCTGATCTCAACCGAGCTTCCCCTTAAAATTGCCGTTTCTTCAACTCTTAGCTCTGACTGGTGTTGTGGCACTGATGCCAATCGAGCTTCACGTTTTTTTGGCGTTTCTTCAGCTCTTAGTTCTGACTGATGTTGTCACCATACAATATATTTAGGAGGCTATTTTTCCTACTATCTTTTCGGGTATGAAATTGTCGGTCTTGTTTATAAAACTTATTTCTTGATTCTGCCGCATCCTCTCCTAAATACCCTGGAGGCTTAATACAGTTTTCAAGTATTTGCTTTCCATGTACCAAAATCTTATGGTTGGTGGGCGGCATAGGGTACAATGGATAGTTTTATATATATATAATTGAGCCATGTCGAACAAAATTTTTCAAATTTTTCCAAGTTGATTGGATATTAGCAAGAAATGGTAATTAAAATTATTTTCAAGTTTGAGTACACTAACGTCTACACCTGCAATATGGGCTAATATCTCGACTTTTGAAATGCTCGACGAGTCGTATTGCCATCAGTTATGTTACCACTACCTCCTATTTTGGGCTTGTCTACATTCAAGCCAAATCTGTCCCAAAATAATTGTTGAACTGTCACGTCCTGGGTAGCGGTGTCGAGGACAGCGACAAGGAATGGGGTTACAAGGGGTTTTAGGAAATGAGAGAGTTTTAGGCGCAAAGGCGAGCTTCGTAGCACTTGAGGAGTAGGAAATTCAGGAGCGAAGGCGTGTTTCATAGCACAAGGCAACCAGGGAAGGTTAAACAATACTCGCGCACCAGGGTGACACCCGTTAAAGTACAGATGGTTAGTATTTAAAAATCCTGGTAATTGGATTTACCTCTACACTGAAATAAGAAGCCACACGTAATATTTCTTTGAAATATGCTTAGCCATACGATCCTGCAAGACCTAAGCAAAAGTAAGCCTTGTAAACACCATGAGAACTCCTGGTGTTCGCGAAGCGAGATCAGCTGTTGCGATGGCTTATTATGATTTCGGGTCTCCGTAACCGATGGATCAATACGATAATTCGAAACGTTATTTAAGACAAGGGCGTTTATTTTGTAGAATGCACATGAATATGCCATGCACTATTAATGCGATAGCGGTAGAGTTAATATAATAATACGTAAGACGTTAAGCATTCGCACATAAACATGTATATAAACGATAAGCAATAGCAATATATATGAACATGAAATACGTGGGTATTAGCAATAGATAATGATATCAGATGCAATGAGTATTAGAAATTGACAATAATATGAAATGCAATAAGTATTAGCAATAGATAATAATATCAAACAATAAGGATTAGTAATAGATAGAACAGAAATGCAATAAGCAATAATATAAAATTTGAAAAGCGTAAGCATTAGGAAATAATATAAATGGAGATGATACACCAGTACGATAAGTAATTATAATCGCTTACAGTGGATGCCGTACATTAATGGTCCTTTATTGCACAAGGTAGCAATGATTCTAATATAATGTATAATCACTGAAATGAACAATGAGGTTCTGTGTTTGGTTTATCCTTTGGTACAAACCCAGACCTTTTTTTTTTTTTGACGTGGAGAAATCCCTAACGGATACCCCGCCCCCCGGGGGAGGGACGGGGTTATGTGGGGCTTGCACCCACTAAAACTCCACGGTGGTCTTCCTCGGGCGGAGTCGCGCGCACGAGGGGAGGGACCTTACGCGGGAGCAAACTAGCGATACATCCGCTTGCCCTCCCCTCAGCACAAAGGCGAACTCGGCGCTGAACAACCCCGCGCGATGACGGCGGGGCCTTCCCGAAACTCCGGCGACGCGCGACGGACCACCAGTCCGCGTCGCCACTTCTGGGGGTCGCATGGTGTTGCGGAGGGGTGAGTGTGCCCCCCGACACCCTCACCCCGCGACCACCGCGATCGAACAGTAACCCGGACAGTGACCGGGCGGGGAGACGGCACCTGGTCAAACGATCCGCGGGACCGTTCTTCCGCCGCCGCACCCGGGAGGGCCGCAAGCGGCGACCGGGCCTACACCCGGCGGACACCCCGGGGCAGGGGCAGAGTGCAATGACGGTGCCGTTGACCGCCGAACTCACCCTATCTGTTCGATCGCCTACGACGGGAGCGCGTTAACATAAGCGCCTATAGCGCGGCTCCCGGGGGGGGGGGGGGGGGGGTAGCGGATGTTCGGCTACCCCCCGACAAACCCAGACCTTTTTTTTACGTGCAGGAAATCCGGAGCGGATACCCCAGTCCTCGGGGGAGGAATCAGTGTTATGTTGGGTTCCAACCAACTAAAACCTGCACGGTAACCGCATAAAGCAGGGAGATCAGGCAAGGAAAGTGGCCGTTCTTGCGCGAGATCCAAACTAGCGATGGATTCGCTATGCCACCCTCCAAGAGCCCCGGTCTCCCCGCTCATTTGCCAGAGTAAGCACTTTCTCAAGGGGGAGAGAAGCTGCACGGAAGAATCCTCAGCTAAACCGGGGCGACGCTGCGGGTTACACTCCGGTGCCACCAGCCGCGTGAAGCGCACTGAACGGGAGAGAACGGGCCCGGGCAACACCCGGTTCACCAAAACCCCCCCACGGTCACCACTCTGCGCCGTACGAAGCTATTGCTTCATCAGAGGTGGGAGGCGACGACGGCGGGCGCCCGGCGAGAGGGATGGGGGGATAGACCCAAATTCAAGAACTCCCCGCCGGTACCCCCCACCCCCACCCCCCCCCCGAATTCTCAATCTTAAAGTTGCGACCCAAACTAACATTTACTAACGGTGATAATAGATAATCTCGTCCAAGAATAGCGGCGCATGCCATTGTTTGATCCAGAACTACAAAAAATTTTACTTCCATTGAAACGCCGTTGACGGCAACTTTTCTTTTAAAAATACCTAAAACTTTTACCGGAGATTGATTAAGACCCCGATACGTCTGTCCCTCGCATGAGCTTACAGAATATGAACCGACGGGTAACAAATTCGATTTAATTAAACTTACAGGCGATCCCGAATCAATCATAGCGCTAATAACAAACTTCGTGGCTTCTCCCTTTCCTTCAGAAATTACAAACGATATCGGTACCAGAAACGGGATCTCAGGAGAAGTCGGTTGAATCAGGTGCGTGGACGCCCCCACTGTTGAAGTCGTCTCTGCGCCGCGTGAACTTGCCGTCGCTGCCTCCTGTGTGCAATTCCTTGCACGGTGGTCCGTACTGTCGCAACGAAAACAGAAACCCCATTCGCGACGTGGTCGCGCGCAGTCTCTTTTTGTATGGCCCAGATCGCCACAATTATAACAACGAGCCTGCCTTGCACGTACAGGTGCATCCTTTGCGCGTACTGGCGTCTCCTTCGCATCTACAGATGCCCCATCTTTCTGTGGAGTCCTCGAAATCCATGGTTTCTTCACCCCTTTGCGGTCTCGGTCGCTCCTAGCTGACTCAGGGACTGGAATATATCTGTATGCGTCCAATAAATCTTCGGGCGTATTAAAACGATGTGATCTGGCTTGGTCTCTCAAGCGAATATCTGAGATTCCATCAATTATAAGATCGACGAGTTCGTCCTGATCGACGGTGACTTTATTCGCCAGCGTAACTTTTCCAAAATAGTATTCGCAAAAAGATTCGTCCCTTTGCCACGATCTCTTCTCGAATTCCTTGCGCAACGCCGCCTTATTGGGTAGATTATCAAAAATACGCTGCCACTCGTTAAGGAGATCCGTAACCGTTGTTCTCATATAATCAGGCTTTGAATGAAAACCATTTCGCAGCCTTCCCACGCAATCGTAGGCTCATCACAACTCTAGCGCTATTATCATCCAAGCCATAAATGTCTCGCAATAATTCCAATTGCTGCTTTCAATTATGAAAATCATCTTCGGCTGTACCCGAAAACTCGAACAGAAGATCAGAAATAGTTTTGATTCCCGAATCGTCGGGTGCATCGAGAGCGCACCAGCAACATTCGTGGAAGGTGGTGTAAACTGCAACTCTCGATCACGCTGTATATTTCACTCGTGTGATGTCTCTTGCTCGCGCTCGCGTTGTGCTTCATGCTTGCAACGCATAGCTCGCATTTCCGTACGCATCATCTCCATCATCTGTGTCAAGATCTGCAAAACCGTGTTGCTCTCGGCCGTCGGGCTCCCCGCGGATGCCATTGTCGGTCCCTCCGACGATGCCGTAGTCTCAATCAGCCCCGAACCACAAGAAAAAGTCTTCTCGACATCCGGATCGTCTTGCAACAAACGCGCGATCAACTCTGCCTTACTACCAGTCACCTCAAGGCCGCGTTCGCGTAACATTTCCTTCAACTGTTGTATCCCAAGTTTGTGCAACCTTCCTTTCTGTCCTCTTGGCATCTTGAAAGAAAGCACTTATGCACACTAAATAAGTCACGAGGTTGTCTAAAGTACGTGTCACCCTTCAAACACTAAGTATCCCGAAACAAAATCTGCAGGATGTGGCAGTCTGAAGCACGTAAACGGTAGTCGCGGTTAAACGTAAAGTCGCGCACTACACCCAAAATGTTCAATAATCCCACTTCTGAGAATTTGTGGTAACACGTGTAAGAATAAATGCCATATATGGTTATTTATATATATTTATACATATAGTTATAATGTAGCGAACCTCCTCGAGCCTGGCTTGGTAAGACAACTGACTATGCCGGTCGAACGCCAGCGGCCGGCGCTCCCGCGGTGTTGCCATACCCTACGCACAAACGAGCGTCGGCAACAATAAACACACGGTGATCGTGCCTCACACGTGGCACCTCAATACGTAGAAAACACCGCGTCTCCTACAATAGCATCTCGATCAACTCGACACCCTCGGCACGTGAAATAAGAACCTTGCGTAATTCCGCGTCGGCCCGTCTCGTATCGCGCCCAGGCCGTCGGGGAGGGTTGGATGTCGCGGGGGGAGAGAGGGCAGGTTCGTGCCCACGACCAGTGTGGGGATAGGGAGTGGTACGAGGGTTTGGACGGCCCCGGGGCTGTCCATGTCGAGAACGTGTCGGAGGGGCAGAAACCAGAGTCCCCGCCGACGCAACAGCAGCGGCCGTCCGCGGGGGTCCTCGGCGATCGCTCGCCGCGGTAATGTGGGCCTCAGGAGGCGGCTGCGACGGTGAGCGCGACCTATAGCTAAGGGTGGGGGCGGGGGCAGGTGGACTTCTTGGGGACGGCAGTGGCAGCGGTGGTAACGAAGGCGCCGGTATCGATGGCGTTGGGCATTCAATCCTCCCTCGTCCCGGCGTCCTTCGAAATCCCGCGCTGCTGCCACCTTTTTCCTCGTCGCTCTCCGAGGAACCGCTGCTCGAGGCGATCTGTCACCTCGTCTTCTTCCTCGTCGGGACCATCTCCCATGGCTCCCCCGTCCTGGTAGGGGTGATGGAATTTTGGGGGGCCTCCCCCTTCCTCCTCGATGGAAACTAGAGGCCGGAAGACGAGTGGCTGCGCCTTGACGATTCTGACCGGTGGCCCGGTGTAAATACATGACGTCATGACGGGGCCACCACGAGATGTCGTCGTGATAGTGCTCGTGGTTAAAGTGATCCCAATCGATGACGTCATGACGGTCAGGGAGTCAGAACGGCGCAGCTCGTCCGAGTAGTGGGAGTTGCCGGTCAATTTGAGGAAGGCGAGGTCGCCGCTCCGCGTAGGTGGTGGGAGGAGGGTGCAGCGGGCGGTGGTGGTGACGGCCCCGGTCGTCTTGGTAGAGGTGGTTGGCGAGGGTCTCGTGGAGCTGCCAGAAGCAGCGGTCTCGTTCCTGTTACGAGTACTAAGGGTGGCAGTGGTTGGCTCCCTCGTGGACTTGGTGGTGGGTGCAGGGACCTTACCAGTGACAGTCACCCTTCCCGTCGATGGTCTCTTGGCCACTGCCGTCGTGGTCGCGGTGGAAATTGAATTACGAGGGTTCGGGGGGGAGTAGTCTTGCGGGGAACCGGGGGTGAAATTGTGCGTCGCACATTGTGGGCGCTCGTGCTTGGGGGGGGGGGGGAGGGGGAGTCATGCGCAGCGCGAGGGAAACCGTCGCAGCCCTCAAACCTGAAGGGTGGCTCTGCGGGGGGTCGCCTCCGCTGCTTGTGCTGCAGCTGGAGCTGCGCACCCCTTCCGTACAGGACGCACGCGGAGCAGTCCCAGCACTATCGGCCGTGGAGTGGAATTTGGCCACGTGGGCGTTAGCATCCTTCGTAGGGTATTTACCCTAGTAGCATTTTTGGTTGGCATACAGTTGGGCCACGCACATAATATTAGTTGGCCAACAGTTGGATTTGGCACTTTTTTTCAGGTTGGGCCAACAACAGATGGCCAAGGTAGGCTTTCCCACTGTTGCCCAACTATTTATGGGGCCTACCGTACTATATCTAATAGTAATCCAACGGTAGGCACACGGTTGGATTTTGAATTATACTTATTATTTATAGGTAATGGGAAAATGTTAGAATTTTAAGTGGTAAAATTAAAAAGTATCTGCCTGTACGGTTGCTTCCTGATATTTTCAATTTCACCAGTTAATCGGAAGTGAAAACAATTTAGGTATATGCATAATATTAAGATATTTATTATAAATCATATAATTAGTACAACTTTTATAAAAGTTTATAATTATAATTACAGAGCGTCATACTAGCAAAAGGAATGGAAATAAAGCTTTCATCATTATTATTCTCTTTAAAGTTAGGTAACAATAACCATTTCTTATTTAAATCTGACGAACAAATATATTTTTCTTTTTTACGACTAACTTTCCATATACCTATACGACTGCTTTCTATAGGTTCTTTATAATAGTCAGTCTTATACAGGGTTAGGCGATTGAACTGTTACCTATTCAAACGACCATATTTTTTTTGGGTGAAATTATTTTTTATTGATTCAAATTACAAAAATGTGTGGAAATAATAAAAATTTTAGAATCCATTCACTTTAGCTCGATGTGGCCACCTTTTGCCTTGACTATGGCCTTCAAACGATTAAAAAATGAGTTGCATGCTGCACGAATATGATCTTGCGGTATTTTGGCCCATTCCCGTACAATGGCTTTCTTCAGCGCATCCATACTGGCATATTTTTTAGTCCTCACCTTGCTCTCCAAAATGGCCCAGATGGAATAGTCCATCGGATTTGCATCTGGCGAATTCGAAAGCCATTGTGTGGACGAAATGAAGTGTGGAACATGGTTTTTTAACCATTCTTGGTTCACACGAGCTTTATGAGCCGGTGCCGAGTCTTGTTGGAATGTCCATGGTGTACGACCGAAATGTTTGCGTGCCCACGGCTTTAAAGCAGCTTCCAAAACATTTTCCCGATAATAAGTCGCATTGACTTTGACACCACGCTCGATGAAAACGATTGGACCGCGTCCTTCGGCGGTCACAGCTGCCCATACCATTACTTGAGATGGAAAATTACTTCGGGTTGCCGTTCGTAGGCTCAAATTTTCGTAACTGCGTTCAGTTAAGTAAACACGATCATTTTGAGAGTTTATGAACTGCTCAATAGGGAAATTTTTCTCATCAGAGAACACAATGTTTGGAAATTCGCCACATTCGTGCAAGCGTAACAACTCCTTTGCTCTTTCGAGTCTAACTTTTTTTTGCTTTGGTGTAAGATCATGTGCCTTTTGGAACTTGTAAGGCTTTACCTTGAGCTCATTTTGGAATATGCGTCGGATGCTTCGCTGTGATATTTTCAGTTCTTTGGCCATTTGATTACCACTACGGCGTGGATTTCGTTCAAGTCGAGCCTTCACTTTCCGAACCATTTCAGGTGATGTTGCTGTTTGTTTTCGTCCACCACCATAGCGTTTGGCAATGCTGCCTGTATCATTATAACGATTTATGGTGCGATACACAAACATTTTATTCACTTTGAGATGCCTGAGCTCACGAACAATAGCTGGTTGTGATTTTCCACTCAAATATAACGCAATCACACTATTACGTTTGAATTCCATTTCGAATAACTTTTGTTCTATAAAACTTAGACGCAAATGCTTGTGGTAGCTTGTAAACAATATAAACAGCTGTCATTGGTATGAATTTGACATAGTTGGCAATATCGCGTTGCCAGATATACCGGTGTGAAGTTGGTAACACTTCAATCGCCTAACCCTGTATAAAGAGTACTCGCATTTTAATTTATAAAAGGAACTACCAGTGATTTTTTCAATTGCCTTTATAACAACAATATCTCCGCATTTTGTATTAAAGCATGAATTAATGTTTATAATATAAATGTCATCTAAAATTACTTTAAATATTTTGTTTTTCTTTTTTACTATTCTTAATCTTGGTGACAATTTGTGAATAGATTTTAATGCACCCAATCTTTTAACTATTTGTTCTAGCGGATGGTTGTGGGATCGGACCATTCTTTTGATTTTAGTCATAAAATTTTCGAAAGGAAAAGCAGAGAAGTTATCTAGCTTGCCAAAATTTGAAGCATCAGCTGTTAAATGTAAAAGATTGTGAAAATTGTATACTAGAAGTTCTTTGGCGTAAAAGATCGGGATGTTTTTAACAAAACATTGTAACAAATTATCGGCATATTGACACCATTCAGAGTTTACACTAAAATCGCCACATAATACATAAATTGCACAATGCAATACTAAAAAATGTTCATACAAATTTTGTGTTAGGATGTTTGCTAAAACAACAGGGCCTAGGTATAGAATAAAAGATCGAAATTCTGTAGCTTTCCAATGTTTACACAAATGTATATGACGTGGTCCCCTAGAAAACTTTGTTGGGTTGTCACGTCCCGGGTGAGGTCTTTTGGGAACGATGACATTAGGAAAGGAGAAAGACAGGCGCGAATCTAAAATCCAGCACTCTGCGGTTTTGAGGGACCTCAGGCGCGAATCTTGAATCCAACACTCTGAGGTTTTAAAGGAAGGAACGTCAGGCGCGAATCTATAATTCAGCACACTGATCGTTTTGCAGGGAGGAACGCCAGGCGCGAATCTATAATCCAGCACACTAGTCGAGCAGGGATGTTTAAAGGCTAGAGCGTATTTGGGGAACACCCGTTAGCACTTTGTTTTGGTTTACGTAATATCAGATTTACCGTTGCATAGGCACAAAAAGTTTCCTCGTAATATTTCTTGAGAAATTCGTCTATACGTGCAGCTATGCAAGGGAATGTTAGTAAACACTGTCACTGTTCTCGAGTTCGCGATCCGCGATCAGCTGTTTCGCCGACTCGTTGGTTTGTATCTTAGTACGTTCGTAACTAATGGTTGAACACAAATAACTTGAAGCAAGATTTTAAACAAAGCGATTTATTAACTTCGTTAATCGGCTATTATAATCGTGCGAGGGGGCTTTTAGCATTGGCACAATATTTGTAATATGGTTATAACATTTAATATATATATATGGACATGAGATACAATATAAGTCGTTTAATAATGATCGTTAATAATAATAATATGATAAGATGGCGATAAGCAGTTATAAACGAAATAATTGAATAGTAAGATTGCGATAAGCAGTTATAAACAAAATAATAGAATAGTAAGATTGCGATAAGCAGTTATAAACGAAATAATTGAATAGTATGGTATGGTGGTGATATGCACAATAATATTAAGTAATATAAATGGCTTACGGTGATCGTCGAACACTGAGTTTAATATTAACACTTTAAAGATATACTTTTCAAGTAAGACTTCTACCGAAGAGTGATTTCTGTCGAAGAAAGAGGACTCGGCCTGTCAGGACCTCATATTTATGTACTTTCACAGGAGTATTGTGGGGTACGCGCGGTAAAGACCTTGACACATTTCGGTTTAAGACGCAGTAGGACTTCCGGGGTTTTTATAAACGGTATGGCTATTAATAGAGATATTTTATGTCACGTACGCCAAATGCGTCGTAATTAGGTTTCTGGGGTTTTTATACTTGTAATAGAGATACTCAACTCATCGAATGGATTTCGGGTGTTTTACGGGAAAGGGGTTAGAGTGGCTTGGACTTCATGAGTCGTAAAGAGGGGGTTGAGACTTGGTCTCGATTTAAGAGGGATTTGTAATGAGGGACTTGTTTGAATTTGTTTTTGGAGGGAATGATTCGTGCCTTGTAAGACGAATAGGCGAAGAGGGTTTTGAAACGATCATCTCGTGATGGGGACCGCTAAGGTACATCAGCGAGGTGGAGGTTTGTATTGATCATCCTGTGTTGTTGACCGCTAAGGTGCAACATCAAGGTGATCGGTGATTGAGGAGATGGGGTAGGAGTTGAGTTTGATAGACTTTAGTCGAGTGATTTTGAGGTTTACTAGTGGAATTTGGAATAGGAAACGCGCGAAAAATCGTGGGACGTTACAGGGTAATGTTTTTTTTTTTTAATTTTTTCCAATCTTTCTGATATTCTACATACTTTTAAAAAATTCAACTTACATTTCTTTGGCGCCTTATCAATCCAAACACCAATAAGTTTTTTCATTACACCTAAACACACTAAGTGCATATAATCTAATGGCACCTGCATCACTAATCCTATATCGAGTTCTGTAAGAATATTTTTTTTTATTTGGTGATGTTCATATTCTTCATTATTAAAGCCTAAGTCAGTTCTAAGATTCAAGTTCGAAGTATATTACCACGTAGTTCTGTCAAGGAATGTACCTTCTTGCGTACATTTTTCACAAGCGTGAAGAGAATTATGTGACTTGATACACTTTAAAAAGGCTCTCGCAGGGGTATCAGCTGTTATGCAGCTCAATCGAAAAGCATACTTTTTGTCATTTATTATAATACCGTTATTTTCCAAATCAATACATTCATCAACAAAGGGACGAAGATAACTATTAGCATCGTTTGGCTTAGATGCAATATAGTAAAGTTCTACAATAAAAGGTTCTTTATTGACACTCTGGTCTAACACACATAAAATAGGCCAAAAAGAATTAGTTGTACTAGATCGTACTGGCAAACCATCCACATTAATAGTTACAGATAAAAATGAATTTCTTTCGATTTGCAATTGTGATATTTTCATATCCATTATTGGATAATTTATTTCAATTAATCGGGATGAAGCTCTTTTTAGTATATTTACTAAAAGTTCGAAATATATGTATGCACTACCACTACATTGTACAATAGGGTGGTTACAAGGCATAGGGGGAAATTTTTTTTCGTCGTATCTTTGACGGGAGCCCCTAAAAAGTTGCCAATGGGTAAAAAATGAGATTCTGAAAGTTACAGCTCGATCGGATAACGTTAAGACCTGCCTCAGCAGCCCTAAATTAGTAAAAAACAGCTATTTTTCTAAAAAAATCGAAGTTTTTCCGCTATAATATTAGAACGGTTTATCCTAGGAACTTGGTTTCTTGTAGTTTTGTAGAGCATGTTCCTGGCTACAATTTTTATTGTTACAACTTGCTTGACAAACGTACAAATCGAAAGATATTTTACTTTTTCGAGGACTGGACCCGGAAAATCGACTTTTTCAAGAATCTGTAAAAATTCGCTTAAGTTGGTAATTTTTTTTTTAATGTGTTTCTACTATTTTGTAGTTATATAGCATCAAAGAGTTCAAGTAAGATACTTTTACAAAATAGATTTTCAACCACGTATACTTGAGCTCATTTAAGAAGGAGCTGACTTACTGACAGACAAGTTCAGACCTGTTCTGCGCATGTTGGCGCTCATTGGTGCCCAAACAAGCTACTATTGGCTATACCTCAAACAAACGCTCCCTCGGAACCAATGAGCTCATTCTACATGCGCGAAATGAGTTCCTTCTAAAATGAGCTCAAATATAGGTGAAAGGAAGGAGTGGGTTAGGGGGGGGGGGAGAGAAAAGAAAATATTGTCATGCGAATCAATTATGTATTATAATTAAACCATAGTGAATTTATAACATGAAACTTAGTTATTATACATACATATACAGTATTTCCTCGTTAGCGACTCGATTTTGTGTACACGATACCGACTCTTCGATATCCCCAGCACTTTTGTCTCACTCTTGCCCGGCGAAAGCTAGAGCGAGATGGAACGAGAGCGAGCGAGAGGCGCTGAAAGCGAGCGAGGACGGTACGAGACCGACGACGCGTTGATGTTTTGTCTCGCTCCGCCTTTCAGACGCCTGACACTCTGTCCTTTGCGTGCACGACGGGCGTGCGCGATGGTCGCAAGCGCGTATCGTGGGTACGAAACCGCTTCGCAAAATCTTGACGCAGGCCCGGTTCAAGTCTTTTTTGCGCCCTAGGCGAACTTGGCAATTTGTAATATTTTATTTTAAAGTATATTTTAAACAATACCAGCAATGAAAATACCATTATGCACCTCTTGTCGACTTTCCGCCCTAGGCATTGGCATAATTTTGCTTATAGGGACAGGCTAAGCTTACAGGCAGAGATCATTATGTACATAGCCAAAGAAAGTACATATATAACGCGTCTTAGACTAAATAAATCATTTATACTTTTGAAAAATGTAATTCTAATATTTTCTATTTTATGTACATATTTGTAACAACTATGCCAAATTTCCTAAATGAAAGGAAAGCCAATCTCGACGACCTTCGTACAATTGTATATATCAGTAACCAAGCAACAATTCATGCGCAGTCGGAACGCATACATAATTGTACGAAGGACGTCGAAATTAGCCTTCCTTTCATTCAGGAAATTTGACCTAGTTATTACAAATATGTATATAAAATCGAAAATATTATAATTTCATTTTTCAAAAGTATAAATGATTTATTTAGTTTAAGACGCGTTATATATGTACTTTCATTGGCTATGTACATACTGATCTCTGCCTGTAAGCTTGGCTTGTCCCTATAAGCAAAGTTAGGCCAATGCCTAGGCAGGAAAGTCGACAAGAGGTGCATAATGCTATTTTCATTGCTGGTATTGTTGAAAATATACTTTAAAATAAAATATTACAAATTGCACTGCAACTGTTTTAAACTACGATTAAAAATTCAGAGTAAGGTCATTAATAAACTCAAATAAATGTATTATAATAAAGGGCGCAATTTGACAAGTTCGCCTAGGGCGCAAAAAAGATTTGTGACGGGCCTGCGTCAAGATTTTGCGAAGCGGTTTTCGTGCCCACGGTAAGCGCTTGCGACCATCGCGCACGCTCGCCGCGCACGCAGTGTTCCATCTCGCTCCCCCCTTCGGCCAGAAAGAAGCGAGAAACGAACACTCGGAATTAGGGTTCTGTTCACGATACCGACTCAACGCCGGTCCCGACCAGCGACTCGCTAACGAGACAATACTGTATACATATTAATAATAATATATAAATTAATAATAATTGGTAAATAAGTCGAATTGGCAGCTTTGTTAGATTGAGTAATTAGAATCAAGCAGGTGGTAGAGGTTTTGAAAGTGTAGATTTCAATGCGTCGGGGAATAATTTTCGACATTCGGCAACTACTTGCAAAACATACTGCTTCTGCTCTTCATCGTTTGTGATGGTCGCATTGTAGTCTTGCATTAATTTGACACCCCTTTCGGCTGTGTCATTTACAACCCTAAAACGTTTCACAATTCCCTGTACTTTAAAAAAATCTGGGTCTTGATTCCAAACTTCCGGATCGGAATGTAAGAAATGAGTAGAAGTGTTGAACCTTTTGAAGAAGTTGAATGTTGTTTGTGTAATAAAGTAATCGACTTCTTCGTCCAGAAAAGAATGAGCTTCTTTCAAAGCGATTTTGCCTTTAACTATCCTATCGTCTTCTATGTTTTCTTCCTCACTGTTTTGTTCAAAAGACAACATTTTTGCAGCCATGTTTATTTTGATTCCTTTATCTACAGTTTTATCAAAAAAAGCGAAAGCAACTTGCTCTGGGTTCAAATACCACAAATGATTAATAAGTTTAGACAATGCTACTTTTGAAATGTCTCCATCAATTTTTTCATAATTAACTAAGGTTTTTAACAACTGTAAATCTTGGTTGGGGGCCATTGCAGCTTTAGGAGCATTAAACCAAACTTTGACATAAACATTAATTATAAATAAACAAATACTTCTGATAGCATCTATCTCGGAGTCACTTAAAGAAAATTGACCCCAGAAAACAAAAATTTTTAGGGAGTAAATGGCCTTCGCCATCCACCTGGCGTGATGCATGGCACCTGGCGCTTTGAAAGAAATCATGTTTGGAGCAATACGACCTAAAAATATCAAACACAACTGTAAAAATTCTTTATAATCTTCTCTGGGCTGATGCCGTGATTTTTCTAATTGCGCTGAGAGAAAACTAGAAATCTGTTCAAGATCATTTACATTTGTTTTGACCTGTTCATCATCAAGAACAATTTTATATTTTTTTTTTGTCAATTTTGGACCACCCTGTCTGAAATCTTTTAAAAATGTCAGGCTGGGGGCCAGTAGTTGAACCCATTTTGCAATCAAAAACTGCCTTTAGTATTACTTCTAAAATGTGGTGGCTACATGCTAAATATAAAAGACTTTTTTTAAATAATTGTTCTAATAACACACAGGCTCCTCTTAAACGACCAGTATTGACAGCGGTAGTGTCAAAACACATTGCTTCGATTTTTTCTATTGCCCCCCATTCTTCCACTTCAGAAAAAACAACTTTAGCCTGAGTATATCCCTTATTATTTTCCATCAAAGGAACTCCTATCAACTGCTCTTCATCACCACAACTTATCAATACTGCCAACCTCTCTACATTTTCTTTTTTAGATATATCTGGGAGCAATTTCCCACCCCAATGTAGGACAGCACCTTGTAAGTCTGAATTTTGAAACCTATTTTTAATAATTTGTACTCTTTCCTTACGAAATTTCTGTCTGCGGTTTCGTACGGTGGAGCTACTGATTGCTAACTGCTGTGGATCTTGCCCTAATGCTTCGGCGGTAGCCGAAACAATTCTAACTGCGTCTCTATCCGAAATGTTACATCTATCTAACAATACTGACAATTTCTCTGTAATAATTTCCCGACCTCCTCGGCAGTACTTTCTTTTCTTCGGTTGTAAGATGTCGATTCCTGTGTCCTGAAAGTCCTCATGATGCTTCTCTTGTATGTCCTGATTTCGATGTGGTTTCTGTTCTTCTAAATCACTGCTTGAGCTTAAACATTCCATTTCTACATCTTCATCTTCTAGAAAACGACAAAAAGAAAGGATTAGAAACAAAGAAGAAAGACAGAAAATTGAGAACAACAAACATATTTATCTAGATACAAAGGTGCCAAGGTGCTAGGTAGGTACAACAAAATAGATCCATATAGGTACTAACTACTATATTTAAACTACAGCCTTGGCTTACCTACAGGTTGCAGTTTTGAATTTTCCAGTCTGACCGCCTTAGCTGCTTTTCTCTGTTTCCTTCGTTCTTCTGCTCGTAGGAATTTTGTATCAACTCCTGCCATGCAGCCAGTACGCCCCTTTTGTCTCTGAAGGAGCAAAAACTGTCTGTCTTCTTCATTTGTATTCTTCAGCGCGTCTTGGCGTGCAATATCAAACAGGTCATCAAGGCTTGACTTAAAAGCTTCTACTTTTATACTTTGAGCTACGCTTACACATCTGCTTGCATTTTTTTGCAGTTTTCTCCACTCCTCGTGAAGTTTTTCAAGCTTCGCAATACAATCTTTCAAATGTTTGGTATATATCTTAGCTTTCTCCCAAAAAAGTATGACTTCCTGGATTGTGAGTCTTGCAGCATCTCTGGTTTCTAGTTTCACTTGACGTTTATTGTAAAACAAACTGCGTAAAACTTGTCTATTGGATGACAACTTACTGCCAGTAATTTGATGGGACATACAGGGTGTCCCACTAAGGAGTGGACAGCGCGATATCTCTTAAAGTATTGTCGATAAAAATATAAAAAAAATAGGGAATTGCATGGTTCGAGGGGGCCCATTTATTAGCGCGAACGAATTTTGTTTTCGATTATTATTTTAAAAGATACGATGGTCAAGTTCTGTTTTTCAAATGGAACTATTTTTTTTGAAGACCTGAGTTGATAGTGCGTTCCAAGACAAATTCAATAAGCTTTAATGTATACACTTTATTTCCACTGGTTTTTAAGATATTGCGCTTGCAAATTTACTGATTTTCACTGCAAGAAACCCCTCTGGAATGGCAAAAACCGGGGGCGGTCTTACTGACGCCACGGGTGGCACTGCCTGTTGAAATGGATACTTACCTGCCAAAGGTCTACGCCAGAAATGGCAGGCCCAAAGGCTGGACAATTCTTTTCCGTCAGAAATGCTACTTAGGTGGGTACATCTGCGGTGTCGAGAAGCGCATCGTTACTTTTATTTCGCACTTGCTTCTACGCTCGGATGGCCGATTAAAGAAGGTGGGAGGGATGCAAGTTGGATTGGTTCTGATACAATCTGCTCCCTATGGTTGAAATTTAGTCTAGCAACTTTCAATCCTCCTAACCTAACCAATCCAACTTGCATCCCTCCCAAAAGAACCGACCATCCGAGCGTAGAAGCAAGTGCGAAATAAAAGTAACGATGCGCTTCTCGATACCGCAGATGTACCTACCTAAGTAGCATTTCTGACGGAAAAGACTTGTCCAGCTTTTGGGCCTGCGAACCCTGTCGTAGACCTTTGGCAGGTAGGTATCAGTTTCAACAGGCAATGCCACCCGTAGCGCCAGTAAGACCGACCCCGGTCCTTCCTATTCCAGAGGGTTTTCTTTCAGTGAAAATCAGTAATTTTGCAAGCGCAATATCTTAAAAACCAGTGGAAATAAAGTGTATACATTAAAGCTTATTGAATTTGTCTTGGAACGCACTATCAACTCAGGTCTTCAAAAAAAAAAATAGTTCCATTTGAAAAACAGAACTTGACCATCGTATCTTTTAAAATAATAATCGGAAACAAAATTCGTTCGCGCTAATAAATGGGCCCCCTCGAACCATGCAATTCCCTATTTTTTTTATATTTTTATCGACAATACTTTAAGAGATATCGCGCTGCCCACTCCTTAGTGGGACACCCTGTATATCCAATTAGAAAAATCTTGTCTTTCTGTCTGGAACTTACACCACTTGTAGCTGTAGAGGACGAAGTCGATGGTTCTGAATCCATTATTATTTACAGCTTTGGAAAACAAGAAATGGAATCTAGTCACACACACACACACGAAATATTTGTCCCCCATTATATTTGTACCCCAATCTCTCGGGGTCGTAAGGCCTTATTAACTCCGTGGTACGCGGTGCCAGTGGCTTTATCACTCGCTGGGTGATTACAAAATAAATGATTGTCTGTTTTACCACACACAACTCGCTGATTAACAAATCACCCGATTATACAGAAGAAGGTAAACGGTTTACGCTAAACTTCACGACACGGTACCTCAGAGGGCTTGTTCAAGAGTGAGAAGCCGTGTCACCTTCGAAGAGCTATTTATACAGCCTTCGCAGGGGATCTCATCCCTGAAGCACCGCCGAAAACACGCGGGAAAAATCGGCGTGAAAATGAATGGACAGCGGATGATATCCACTTCCGCACGCCAAAAAATATTGACCTGGGCGAGTCTGGCTGCCGGATGAGTAACGCAACCATAGCCTGACTCTTCGGATAACACTACCTAAAACACGGAGGCATGCTAGCGACGAAGTCGCTACACGCCAAATTAATTTTAAATGATTGATTTGAATCGTGGCGAAAAGTAAACTCGTTGGGCTAACAGTTGACGAGACGAGGTGTATGAGGTCTATGTCATGAACGTTTGACTAGACCAGGTGATGTTGTCTGAACGATGAATGTATCAAAAGACCACCCTTGCTTGAAGAGCGCTGATTGAATTCTGATCTTTGTCGACCTCTTTGACGTCGAAGGTAGACAAGACATCAGAATTGTGGGAGATGCCAAAATTGTTGATTAGCTAACTTCTCCTCGAAGGGGAGGAACCTTTCCTCTGCGATTTCGGCGGTGGAGGAGGAACCCTCTCCTTCTTGGTGATGTCAGCGGAGAAGAACCGGACATCTGGCTACTAAACGTAAGATCCACCAAAGCGTCTTGCCGGGGTCGTGGTTTATAACGGTATTGTCCCGCGAGTCAGCAGTAGAGGACGGTACATATCGGTCCCAAGTCACCGGGTAGCAGGTACCACCCGCTGACAGAGCAATCAACGGATTATTACGGAGCGCGGGTCGAAATCCCAGAAAAAAACGGCACTGTGTCGAATGCCCCCAATTCGATATATGGCAGGCAAATATTTTCCAGTGAACGCTTCGGAAATAAGCACTGCCCGATCGTAAACGAATAAAAATGAATTTCGCTTCGAAAACTTTGAAATTGCCGACTGTAAACGAAAATGACGTTTCGCTTCGTTTCGAGCCCGCTTTTGTCCCGTAAGATGGAATAAGAAATATAATATTTAAAAAAATATACATTTAAAAACTTATACTGAAACATTGATGTGTTTGAATGCAAAGAATTCAACAAGCAACAAAAGTATGGGTAAAAAGTAATTTTATCACGTTTATAGCGAATTTTTACAGATTCTTGAAAAAGTAGATTTTCCGGGTCCAGTCCTCGAAAAAGCCAAATATCTTCCGATCTGTACGTTTGTCAAGCAAGTTGTAAGAATAAAAATTGTAGCCAGGAACATGCTCTATAAAACTAAAAGAAAACAAGTTCCTAGGATAAACCGTTCTAATGTTATAGCGGAAAAACTCCGATTTTTTTAGAAAAATAGCTGTTTTTTAATAATTTAGGGCTGATGAGGCAGGTCTTAGCGTTATCCGATCGAGCTGTAACTTTCAGAATCTCATTTTTTTACCCATTGGCAACGTTTTAGGGGTTCGCGTCGAAGAAATTCGGACATCGATTTGTTGTAACCACCCTATTGTACAACATTGATATTTGTTGGCGTTTGTAATAAAGTCCTTGAATCTTTTGGTAAAAATTGATGATGTGGTTTTAATTATTTTAGCAAATCATTCATAGCAGAATGGAAAACATTGTGTTCATGAGACCACGAAATCAGAGATGAGTCAAGATTGGTGTCGTGACATTTAATATCAGTTCTCAAAGCAGAATTATCACTGGTAGAATTATCACGGGTGAAAGTTATTTCACCTGAATCATTACAAGATATCACATCGCTTCCATTATACAATGATGGCCCTAAATACGAATTATTATTAGACATACATGTGGAATCAACATTGATTTGTAGTTCTCGTCTAATTTTAGCCTTTGTTACAATCCGATGCCGCGTTTTTGTTCTTTTTGATAGACCAGAATACTGTCGTAAAGAATTACTGTTTTCAGTTTCCTCTTCTCTGCTCTCTGCCTCTATCCCTATCCTTTGCAAACCTAAACCAGCTTGTGATAACATCAGTTATTTCTGCATTGCTTGCTTTTTCCGCCACTTTGTTTCTACGTACAGCGCCTGTAATATAATCATTATCATTAGTCATATACACTCCTCACATTAATTAAAGGATCACCTCTGGGAGCCCGAAAAATAGGGGCAAGTTCACATGGTCATAACTCCGGTAAAAGTAGTCGTATCGATATTTTGAAAATATGGTTGGAAAGCGTGGAATCTCTACTTTTAGCTGTTTTTTTTTTGTAAATTTCAGATGCATTACTTTTCGACAAAGTTGTAGCAATATAAAGAGCACTTGGTCAGTTTGAAAAAAATTTCTTCAACTTTGCGATATTCCACGGCGTGCATGAAATTTAATTTACACAAATTCCACTTACACCACTCGAAAGCGGCTACTTTCCTGTGTAAAAAGCGAATGTTTGCACTTCACGTAATCACCAATTGCAGAAAACACAGGAATAAAATTCAACATTCTGTACCCAAATGAAGATTCCACGGTCACGTCTTGATATTCATCCATTTTTAATTTCTTAGCTGACGCACTTGTGTTCGTTTCCCCTTTCTCACAATCAGGATAACGTGATGGGTGCCTTTTTATAGGCTTACTGGCCCGTCGATGAGATTTTCGGCTACCTTTTCTGTCACATTTTGGAGCCGAATTCATGACTTCGTGTAGGTATATTTTTCGATTTGGAAACACTGAGAACCGATGCACACTGTTGCTTGCTATGCAAAGCATTGACTGCTATGCTCATATTTTTGACGTCTAAAGGTTTATGGCTAATACTCTTTTCTACCCACTGATTGTATAAATTTATTACTAACTCCACCCCTTCCCCTTGGGGGATTCCCGGACTATTTAGACCCAAAAATCACCCTGCACGGCATCCGCTGAAGGTTAAGTGCTATAAATGTAGAAAAACGGGCTGGTTTCTTAATCAGGGGTAATTAATAGTAGGTGTAAGTATCCGCGACGCGAACGGCCGAACCGCTGCGATCGGTCGAGCCGCCGTGCCGCCCCATGCTACTCATGCCGCCTCATTCAAATGCCTATAACTTCGTCAATTTTCCGAATTTTTACATCGGACTTGTTTTATAATATTTCTAAAACATCAATCTATGAAAATATGTAAAAAAAATAATCTGATTTTTGACACTTTCAAACGGTTATACCCCCTTAAGATGCATCTTCGACTTTTTCGATTCAATTAAAATTTGGGTCTCTGATGTCCTTTCCAAAATATGCTTAAAAATTGCACAAATTCCATTTTCTCTTCAGCTCACTGTATCTTCGCGAGGGATGATCGGAACATCAATGTCTTAAGCCCGTTTTAAAGCGGAGAGTCTGTCGATTCTTTTGAGTTCCCCCAGAACCGGCTGCGATAATTTTTACCTGTGGCCTCCGTGTTTGAACTTACCGTTTCGGAAAAAACTGTGGCTTCAGCGACCGCGTGACAGCCGCGAATGCAGTACCGCCGGCATTGGCATCACCCAAGGCATACCGCGTGGAGGTTGCTCGGTCGGATCTATGCTCCTTTTCTGCGTGCGCGCGTGTTTGTGTGTGTGTGTGTTGGGGGTGGGGGCGAATCGATGGATCGCAGGTAATTTAAAGTCTTAATATGGTGTATTACCACCACGATTTTGAATAACAACCTTCAATCGTTGTCTCATGTTAATACAGCGACGTATTAGACGTTGAGGTAATCTGCGCCAAATTTGTTGTAATGCTACCTCTACCTGTCGCAGAGTAGTGGGGCGAGGATTGTATCGGCGTAGTCGACGACCAAGCATGTCCCAGACATGCTCGATCGGATTCAAGTCAGGGCTTACAGGAGGATGAGGTAACACGGCAATGCGGTTTTCTCGAAGAAACCGTCGTGTAAATAGTGCTGTGTGACAACGAGCATTGTCTTGCATTATAATAAATCGGTTCCCAATTCTTGCGCGTATTGGTAGGACGTGCGGTTCGAGTATCTCAGCCACATACCGTTGAGAAGTTAATCCAGGAGGTGGTACCACGACCAACGGTGTTCAGGTAAACCTGGATACGCCGTCCCAAACCATTATTGAACCGCCATTGTAAGCAACAATGGGGTCGTTACAGTTCTGGGGTAACCGCTCTCCACGACGGCGCCAGACACGTACACGTCTATCGTTGCCATATAAACAAAATCTGGATTCATCCGTAAATAAAACATTTGACCATTGCATCTGTCTCCATCGCATGTAACGGCGAGCATAGTCTAAGCGCAACCTCCTATGAGTCCTGTTTAGCATAGGAACGCGTACTGGTCGACGGGAATGAATACACCTCTCTTTAAGCCGATTTCTGACGGTCTGCGTACAAACAGCACGCTGCAACCTACGATTGATCGTATCGCGAGCCAATCTATTGCAGATACGTCACGGTGTCGAAGAACGTATCTTACAATACTTCTATCATCCCTTGCGGTTGTCTCACGATTGCGGCCCTGGCCGCGTTGCCTACCGAACAGGCCAGTCTGCTGAAATCGAGAATGTGCTCGACTAATAACGGATTGGCTTACACCCATCTCACGAGCAACTTGCCGTTCACTAGAACCATTCTCTAAAAGTGTAATGACACGCGTTACTTCCATTTCGGTAAGCGAGCGTCGTGGAATACTAACAAGGGGAGGCCGCTACATCTGGGACACGGATTTTGATGAAACTCATATATGTTCTAGTGTAGGTGTAGTAGACCAATATATGTCTCACATGTTGCGTCCACTACCCCATAGTTTCCGAAATATTAATAAAAAAAGATGTTTATGCATTGAAGAATCGAAGCGATAGCGAAGTTTATTGTATTGATGAATAGCGGCGCGTGTAAAGGGCAGGTCTCGCACCGGAACATTCGCAAGCTCGATTCTCACTGGAATCATTTTTTTTTTCTATAAATGTATTTTGTATTTTTTTATTGCTCAAAAGATAAAGTACTGTACAAATTTACACTATCGGAAATATATGTACTGCAAGGAGTTGGATATAACGGCATTACTGCTCGAGTGGGCCTTGGCTGTGCATGCTGGGCTTGTAGATGGCTTTTGTCGTTTGTGAGGATAACCTCCGGCAGAGCTGCGCCTCGTTGAACTCGATGCACCTTAAATTACAATTTTTACATTCTAAAATATGACATTTATCGTAAAAACAAACGAAACAATAAAATTCACGACACCATGCACAGTTAATAAAAGATGTATGGCCACGGGTACATTTTTTTGTTCTAATTTCAGGTGGAAATTGCACCTGATTTATATTTAGAAAAATGTTTCTATTGTCTGTTAGTTTACTAGCATACCATGTGTACTGTGTCATGTCAATATAAATTGGCGCTGATAGCTGGTTATGAATAATTGCGTGTATTTTAATACAATCTTCCCTGCTAGTCAACTCCCTCTTTAATCGCAACAAATCTGTTGCATTTTGCAGTTTGGAAATAAAATTTTTCACCTGCCTAAAAGACGGAAAAAATATATACAATTTATTTGAAAAAGTACAAAATTAAAATTTTGACTTGCCTAAAAAAGTACACGTCACACGGTTGACACAATGGTGTACACTTTGGGGGTATTACTTTCAAGGTACATATTGGTAAATGTTTATCGTCATAGAATCTGTCATCATACAGCATGGGGTTAATTTGACCTCCCCATGAATCTAATATTAACAAAAATTTGTTATTTTGCACATAGCGTTTTATGACATTGTCTAGAAATGACTCGTATGTCGGTATGCAAAGTTTTCCTGATTTTGTACACGTCACAAACACGTTTTTAAATTTTTTAGTAAGTGCATCTACTTGTACCTCTACCCGTGGACCAAATGTTGGGGCCGTTTCTTGAAGGCATACAAATACTTGCGGAAGCAATTTTCCTGATAATGTTATTGAATATTGGGCTGTATACGAATGGGTAATTTTATTTATATTTTGCACTCCTACAATGGTTGATTTTTCGCCTTTATAGGATAGCGTTCGCTTGATTGGTGTCCTGTATTCACATCCTGTTTGATCGGTATTTATGACATAATCGGGATTGAAACGTTCTATTATTGCACAAGTTTGTGTTTGAAATTTGGTTGCTGCCTTGGTTGTATCTTCCAATGATGCATTGTCAGCACCGCTAACATATTTTGTAACATGGCGATGGCTAATCTTGTGCTTTTTTTTAAATTCATTCGTCCATGTACGTGACGCGACAAAATTTATTGCATTCGTACCGTATTGTATTGATGCTGTTAATGCCCACTGCTGTAACATTCTGGTAGTGACATTATGTAAATTGTTTCTGGCTTCCTCAAATCTGTCATATGTCCATTTGTCAATCATTGAAAGCTTGTCTCTCAAGGTCCCCCCTTTTTCTACGTCTTTTTTCCAAATCATTAATTGATCTTTCCTTTTTAATAAATGTGAACCCTTTTTTCGTAGTGTATTCAAATTCCAAGTTGGATGTAATTGTGCTAAAGTAGTGCAGTGGATCTGATTTGGGTAGAAATATATTTAGCAATGGTACAGTACGTCTTCTCTCAACTCTGTCGCAGGACTCTCCCTCTGCTCTCGCGACTCGCAAGAGTCGCGACTCGGTCGGTTGCCGGTCTCCGCTGTAGCGCTACGTTCGCACAGATGTCGGGCGCGCTATTCAAACCGCTATAGTAGTAACTGCTATTTTGGTATGAAGTGGTATTACAGAATACTTTCTGCTTTTTTCCTCCGGTTCATAAAGACTATCGTCACTTGATTTGCTTGGGGAAGTTGATGCGTCGCTTGTTACATTTTTAAACTCATCGGTAATCATGATGTCGTCTTCTTGCAGCAACTCTTCTTCATCAGTAAAAGATATTTCTTCAATCATGTTATGAAACCTTTTCACGAGTTCGTGTGCTATTAATGTCGATCGTTGTGTTACAGTTGTAACTGTAACATAGGAAACTGTTACAGCATTTCGTGCATCTTCGTTATTTCAACTTTTTTAAAGAGGAATATGCTTTCAGACTTCGTTTTTTAGTCTTGGAGTCGGAGAATTATCCCGTCAAAGTTTACATGCTGGTTCTCAATAACCAGGGTACCCGGGTACCCACCTATAGAAACGTAAGATTTATGAACGAATTCCGAATGAACGAAACAATTTACAATAAGATATCGTTGCAGGGATCATTCAGTAAATAAAACCAAATATTTATGTGCAAAAAAAAACGTAATTATTTATTTATTTATGCATTTTTTACATTTTGTAAGCGTGACTGCATGCTCATCGCAGACTGGTTTATCGCATACGATGCAAGATTTCCTGGTTTTCCTGCGTTTCCTTATCGTTGCTCTATAACATATGTGACACGAACCTGTTATCATCTTTCTTCCCGACTTATCTAACCCTTGTGAAGTCCCAGGCTGAATGTCCGGAGGACTGGTCGATCGGCCACGAACGCTGTCGACAGCAAGTTTAGTGGTGTAATGCCTTATAATTTGTACATTTTGAACCCGGCATTCAATAATAGGTGTAGCGGGTTTTGTACCCAATTGTCTAAAAAATAGTCTACGCTGATTAGTTTTCTTGTGCAACATTTTATTATTTTCATAATAAATAATGTATGCAGCAAGACTAGCAATATCTACCATATTATAAAAAAAAGCGAGAGGCCACCTGTTTGTACCTCGACGAGTTGTATATCTACCTAATAATTGGTCCATTGTATCCACTCCGGCCTTATACTTATTGTAATGCAGAATAATTTCAGGTTTTTTTCTCATATCATTTGCCACAGCCTTATCGGAATGCATCGTGGAAAGTAAAGTTACTGCTTTATTCTTTTTCGGTATGTACGAGCAAATTACTACTTTTTCATGAAACCCGAAGAGGGTCGAAAATTCTTCCCTCGTTTTAGAGGGAGCCATTGATTTTGGTATATATGATTTATTTTTCCTCAATGTACCAACGATTGTTAACTTCCATGATAATAGATGTTTAGCCAATGGCAAAGAAGTGAAAAAATTATCCATACAGATATTTCTTCCTGAACCTTTATAGTTTGCTGCTAGCTGCTTCACTACTCTCTCGCCTTGATTAATTTCACGCGTATTTCCTGTTTTGCCGGTGTAAATTAATCCATTTAGTGGGTACGCATTTTCGGCGTCACAAATCCACCATACCTTTATCCCATATTTGGCTGGCTTTGATGGGATGTACTGAGTGAACCTTGTTCGTCCTCTGAAAGGATAAAGTTGCTCGTCGATTGTCAAATGTTCTGTTGGTTTATACATTGAAGATACATTTGAATTCAGCATATTCCATATATATCGAATTGGAGCAGCTTTATCCTCACGTATACGTGCTTCGCGTGCATTAGAGTCGTCAAAACGTATAAAACGTACAATGTTTCAAAACCGATTAATTCCAAATGTTGCGCGGTATAGAGGATATGATGAGGCTTTCCACATATCAGTTGTGTGATCAGTATTTGAGTTATTAGCACCTGCACATATCAAAACACCCAAGAATGCGTACATTTCACTGGACGTCACGGCTGTCCATGTTGACGTTTTTCCGTGATTTTGGGTATTATATTCTTCGTACGCTGCCGATGCCTTTTTGTTAGTGTGACGAACTATTATATCTATTATTTCGATAGTGAATATTTTTTTGAAGGTATCAGAAATTGCTTAAGTTTCTGTACTTCTTTGTGGGCCAGCTCTTTGTCGCACAATATTGTGAATTGCTGTCTGATATTGACCAGGTGGGCTTTTCTGCCACACTGTTTTATCTTTCGAAATAAATGTGGTCACAGTTTCAGCTACGTCCTCCACTTCGCTTTCGGAGCAGGTCTCGGCCTCTGAATTGTTTTTCGATGCGGTTTTAGCTCCACCGTCCGCTGTACATTCCAATGCAGCCTCTGCTTCGTCCTGCACAGCAGCCCTTGGTTCACCTCCTCCACTTTGCTCTGTTACAAATAATAGAATATGAGTATAAAGGCAGTAATAAAATAAGTATAAATACATAGCAGTGTTCAAACTTACGATTTTCATTAGTATCTTCGCTGTCAGAAGACTATGTTTTGCGACTGTCTTGTTGCGCGCGGCACAGGACACCAGTCGTCGTCGTCGCTATCTGAAGGCACCTTGATTTCAGCATCTGTTTCGCCCAGTAATTCGTTCAAACACAGATCCTGTTCTTCACGATTTAATCTATAGAACAAATGTACATCGCCAACAATGCTGTGAATGATATCCTTATGTAAAAGACCAAAGTAACAATCTACAGTCATTTATCTTACCTTGCACAAACTCTGCTTTCGATAACTCTTCCATAGCACTAGTATTTGATTTTGTTGTCACAAAAATTGCGTACACACTTTGTCCA
This sequence comes from Andrena cerasifolii, assembly GCF_050908995.1. Taxonomy (NCBI): domain Eukaryota; kingdom Metazoa; phylum Arthropoda; class Insecta; order Hymenoptera; family Andrenidae; genus Andrena; species Andrena cerasifolii. The sequence goes on along the minus strand of NC_135121.1, from coordinate 1,628,341 downwards.
ATATCACTGAAGGGATATGAGAGTGTCTATGTTCCCTTATTAAAGTACACAATAGTTCGAATGCTAAATCTTTATTTCGGGTGTCTTATACCAAAGAAGATGATATATCCTGTTAAGGTGTCAGCGAAGACTGGCGTCTGCCGGCCACACAATTTGCCGGTAAGACGCGCGCGACAGGAAACGCCTCCTAATTGGTTGATCCGGCGCCAGTGTCAACCAATCGGTAATTTTCCTGGCCCAAAATCGCGCCTCCTATATCGCGCGTCTTCGGCGCGCTTCTATCGGAACGGGGGTGCGACTTTGGCGGGAACCTGGCAATGAAGCGGGATTTCCCCAGGCCCGAGGCGCGTGACGCAGCCGGTCGCTGGCCGCCTGGCCTCGCATCATGGGTCCTTCGGAAACTCGGGGTTTATGATACCCGCAATTCGCCCGACCAGCGAGCCGCTAACGAGACAATACTGTACCGAGAAACGGCTTCGCCGGGAGCGCTCTTCCGCGCCGATATGGACGACCGCGACCGCGAAGACGTGCGACGGATCAAACGGGCGAAACAGATAGACTCCGAGATCACCGATTGCCGTGTGCTACCCGAAAGCACAGCGAGCGACCACGACTTGCGCTTGGTTCAGCGGCACCGCGAGCGAGCGGAACAATAAACGGGGCAAGCGTGCCGTGCATTATCTTCGGACACCTGCGAGCGACAGCTGAGACGGAGCACCGTTTCTGGGTATGTTAATCCCGTTTTGCTTTCATTAAGAATATATTTTACTCTTTTATGGTATCCTTTAAACTCTGTGTACCGATTGATTGAACACCCTTTCTCCTCCCCCTTCCTTGGTAAGAATAAACAAGGCGTGCTTTAGCACCTTAACAGAGCGCGAACCCGGTAAATCATTCCAACCGCTCGAGGTGATTTACAGGAAGTCTCTTCAGGACGTAACATGTAAATGTTCAAATAATTCAGAATTATTTTGTCACAACTACAGTACAAACGTAACATTTATAATGTCACGTCCCGGGTGAAGGTCTTTTTTAGGGGAATGACATAGTTGGGGTAGATCGGGAGGAAGCCTTGGCACGAAAACCAGTTTCGCGACACAAGGCTAGTTGGGGGAGTTTAGGCACGAAAACCAGCTTCGCGGCACTAAGCAGGATAGGACTTTGGCACGAAAACTAGTTTCGCGGCACAAAGTGAGGCAGGAGTTAGGCACGAAAACAAGTTTCGCGGCACTAGGAACGATGGGAGTTAGGCACGAAAACAGGTTTCGCGGCACTAGGAACGATGGGAGTTAGGCACGAAAACAGGTTTCGCGGCACTAGGCACGATGGGAGTTAGGCACGAAAACAAGTTTCGCGGCGCAAGCAACCAGGGAAGGTAAAGCAGTAATCAAGCACCAGAGTGACACCCGTTAGACACAAGCATGGGTATTTAAAGTCCTGATAATTGGATTTACCGTTGCATTAATATAAGAAACCTCGCGTTATATTTCTTTATAATAGAGGTAACGGTATGGTCGTACAAGGCCTATACGAAAGTAAGCCTTGTAAACACTGTAAGAAATCCCGGAGTTCGCGAACCGAGATCAGCTGTTGCAGTGGCTTGTTATGATTCGGTAATTCCGTAACCGAAGGATCACTACAATAATTCGAAGCGTTATTTAGAATAAGAACGTTTATTCAGTTCAAAGCATATGTGGTAATATTATAATAATGCGTGGGACGTTGAGCATTAGCACAAAACATTTATATAAATGGTAAACAATAGCAATATATAGATGAACATGAAATATGCGAGTATTAGCAATAGACAAGAATATGAAAAGCAATAAGCGTTAGGAATGTTAAGATGATATAAACGATAAGCAATAATAAGAAAAGCATAAGCAAGAAAGTGTAATATAAATGGCGATGATATGCAGTGTTATAATAAGTAATATTAATTGCTCACAGTTGTTGTCGAAAGTGAATCTCTCGTCGAGAGTAGTTGCACTGAATTTAATGCACGTTAGTTAAATTGTTACTTTCGTTGAACTGTCTCTATGGAAGAGCTTTCCGTAGAAGAAGAGTCCGTAGAAGAAGAGAAGAGTGCTACGGCCTCTGGGGCCCTTGTATTTATACAGTGTTTAGGTATGAGGGGTGTGCGCGGTATGCACCGTGACTCATGCACGAAATATGCGTCGCAATAAGACTTCCGGGTTTTTTATAAAGGGCATTCGAAAAGGACTTCGCAATATTATTTCCGGGGTTTTTATGAGGGGCGCTCGAGAAGGGGGACTCAAACTAGTTACATGTGGTTTGCGTGTTTTGATTGGAACGGGGTAAGAGTGGCTTTGACTCGGTGGGTCGTAGGGAGGTCGTGAGACGTAGTCTCGATGTAAGAGGGTTTTTGGGACGAGGGACTTGTTTAGACTTTGAAGGTGAGGGAGGAGATCGTGCCTCGTAGGGCGTAGAGGGAAGGGGATTTCGTAGTAGATCATCTTGAGATAGGGACCGCTAAGGTATATCGTCAAGGTGGTCGGTAGTTGGGAAAAAGGGGTAAGATTTGAATTCGAGGGATTTTGGCGAAGATTTGGAGTTATTTGTGGGGAAGACTCTAATTACGACTGCGCGAAAAATAGTGGGACGTCACACCTCCCCCCTTATATGAAGAAATGCCTGCATTTCTTAACATTAAGGAGCGGGATGGACTTAGCTGTTCGCCATCACGCGAAAAACAAATATATATTTATGGTGCCCCGAAAAAATGAAAATAATAAAAAAAATTTGATTTTTAATAATGAAATTATTACTAAAGGGAAATATATACAAGGGATTTATTTACAAGGAAGAGGGGGGTGGAAGGAAGGTTTGTTAGGACGGGAACTATTTACAGGATAGGTGGGGAGGGGACTTAATAGGGGGTGCACTCATCCAGGAGGAAGGTGAGGTCCTGACCGCTCTGATATAGGTCATCGAACCATCTCAAAAAGTCGGGTGTCAGCCCCTCGTGGTCTGGGACCCTGGTGGCTGACCTCGTGTCCAGGATTTCCACCACTCCTGGCCAAGGTGGAATGACGGAAGGAACGGGGAAGTCGGGACCTAGGGATGGTGTTAGGATCTGGTAGGGTGCTGGAGGGGCGAGTCCCCGTTCCGTCGCCGCGTACGCGGGAGGGTTATACGGGGGCGGGGGTGTTGCGGCCTCCTGCATCTTCTCCCAATCCGTCGGCGTTGGCGGGGGCGAGTCATCGATGGTGATGACCTCTATGGCCTCCCTGATGACGACGGAGGATGTTATCCTGGGAAGGAGGGGCGAAACGCTCCTTCCTTCCTTTATGGCCTGCCGGCGCCGCCATCGGAGTTGGGCCAGTTTATGGCCCTTTCCTCCACCCTTATGCGGCCTTCTGGGGGAAGGCCCATCTCCTCTAGAGGCGGGCATGGCTGGTATTTTTGCTACTTTTAGAAATGGGTTTAAATTGATTAATCACATGTATATAGGTTTGGTGTTATTACGCTCAACCGGGACTCTCGCGCATTCGACCAAGGCGCGCTTTATTCGCATGTATTATCCTGGTCCTGCCTTTCCAGGAAATTTTTAAATTTTGTGAAGGGATTACCTCCAGTATTGTGTGCGGACCAGAGTACTGGTCACCAAATTTTCCTTTTCGCGGTTCTATTAGAACCAAAACTGAGTCGCCCGGTTTGAAGGTCTCTTCGTTAATCTGTTTGTCGTAATATCTTTTGTACCGAATTTTAGATTGATTGAGCTTTTCCGCTGCGGCGGTTTGTAATTCTTGCACCCTCGTGCTTAGTTTCGAGAAGTAATGGTTATATGTTTCGTTGTCAAAATCTTCGGGTACCGGACTTCGGCTGGGCACCCGGGCTACTTTCCCGAATACTAACTCGTGCGGAGTGTAACCAGTGCCCTCGTGGACACTAGTGTTATAAGAGAACGCGGCCAAATCGGTCCATTCGTCCCAGTCGCTGTATCTACCGATAAACATTTTCAGATATTCGGTCAAAACGTGGTGCGATCGCTCTAAAGAGCCGTTAGTCTGCGGGTGAAAGGCTGTGGTTCGAAATTGTTGGATTTTAAATTTCCGTGCTACCGCTTTCATGAAGTTACTAGTGAAATTTGTTCCTTGATCGGTGAGGATGGCTCTGGGAGCTCCGAATTGACAGATGAATTTTTTGATGAATGTATCTGCAATTTTTATTGACGTGGATTGTTTGAGGGGCTCACATACAAAGTATTTGGTCAGTAAATCCTGGATGGTTAGTATGTAGGTGTTGCCTGCTCTTGTGGTAGGCAGAGGCCCTACTATATCCAGCGCAACCTTATCGAAAGCGCGTCCAGGCGTATCAGTAAGAATCATCGGTTGTCTGGTTTTAACACGGACGAGTTTCTTCCGTTGGCAGTCCGCGCAGTTCCGAACGTAGCTTTCTACGGCTTTCTTCATACCTTTCCAAAAGTAGTGGGAGCGGATGCGGTTATATGTTTTAGTTACTCCCTTATGTCCGGCTATCGCGGATGCGTGATTTTCCGTAATTATGTTTTGTCGTTCCGATTCTACGGGGATTTGAACTAGTTGTAAACAAATGGTAACGCTAGTGTCCTCGTCATTGACGGCTTCGAGGACACCCATAATAATATCTTGCCAGTTTAGCTGGTCGATATTTGTCGTTTTAGCTATGCTAAATGAATGTATTATCAGTTCACGTACTACGTTTTTGAGAGAGGCAAGGGCGTCATCCCATGTCGTCGCGGTTAAGGGCGTATCTTTAGTTTCCTTAATAACCAGTCCGATAAGGATTTGTCCCTTATTGTATTTCACGTGGGCTTTGCCCAGTGTGAGGTCGCTTGGTGCCGTTAGAGTTCCCATTGCTTCCAAATGTTTAGCTCCGTCGTCGCACGGCTTTCCATCCGCGCTTAGAAAGAAGACGAGTGTATCTTTTCGTAGGGATAGCGGGTCGCGGCTGATTGACGGCGTCACCCTGATGTCTCGATCGGGGTCTGCCTCGTATGCTGCTTCGTGAAGATCGTCCAGCTCGATTATTGAGGAATCCGAGTCTGAACTCGATTCGTTTGACCCCATTGATACTGCCTCGGAGTCTGGATCATCCGGTTCCTGTGGTGTGAATGGTCGCGGAGGCGACATGATTGAATGGGGAGTACTCAACCGCTCACTTTCTTCTTCTTGGTTCTCCTCCTCTACACTACTCATCGTTTCTTGTAGGGTATTCGGAGAGGAATCTGGTGGTTTCGTCGTGGGTGTTTCCTTTTGGCGCACTTTTCGGTACGGCTGTGTTCTTCGGGGTATCGTTCCCCAATGGGTGCTGGCCGTAGGTGTTGCTGCGGAGGTTGGTGCGTTGACGGTCCGAGGCCTCTTGGGGCTACTTGGTGTACCTGATAGGTCCTCCCAATCGTCGTCTGCTTCTTCTCGCGGTCTTACAGGACAAGCTGCTACTGTAGGAGGGTTACGGGATAGGGCGTCGGCAAGTTTGTTGCTTTTTCCTGGCTGATAGCGAATTTCATATTTATATTCCGCTAGTTTTAGGCGCCATCTAACGAGGCGTGACGTCGGGTCCTTCACCTTATGTAACCAAATCAAGGGTTGATGGTCGGTATATAAAATAAATTTCCTTCCATAAAGGTAAGGTCGGAAGTATCTGACGCAGTATACTATAGCTAAGAGTTCCTTTTCTATAGTCGAGTAATTTATTTCGGCCTTGTTCAGGAGTCGGGAAGCGTAAGCAATCGGTAGCTCTTTATCTGTGACAGCTTGACTCAATATTCCTCCTATAGCATATTCGGAGGCGTCTGTAGTAACGTGAAATTCCAGTTCAAAATTTGGATATTGCAGGATAGGTTCGTTCTGCAATGCTGATCTTAGATGATCGAAGGCGCTTTGCTGGGACGGTCCCCAGGCGAATGCTGTGTCCTTCTTCAGTAACGAGGTTAATGGGCGAGCCGTTTTAGAAAACTCTGGGATAAACCTTCTGTAATATCCGGTCAGTCCAAGGAATTCTTTGATTCCCTTTGGTGTGCGAGGTGCAGGGTAGTTCCGGACTGCTTGGACTTTTTGTTGGTCCGGTTTCACACCCTCCTCGGTGATTATGTGTCCCAAATATGCGACTTCTCTGTGCAGGAACTTACATTTGGAAGGTTGGAGTTTAAGGTTTGCCTCTCGTAAGCGATGGGCGAGTTTTTTAAATTTAATTAAGTGTTCCGTGAGGGAACTTGCGTAGAGGACGATATCGTCCAAATAAACGAACATTTCTGTGCCCTGGAGCCCCGTAAGGGTGTGGTCCATCAGACGTTGGAAAGTCGCCGGTGCATTACAAAGCCCAAATGGCATTCTTACAAACTCGTAGTGTCCATGAGGTGTAGAGAATGCTGTTTTTGGTGCGTCTTCCGGCTTCATAGGTATTTGGTGGAATCCCGAAGCGAGGTCAAACACGGAGAAGTACTTGGCTCCTCCTAATTGATCCAATATCTCATTGATATTTGGAAGCGGGTATGCGTCGGGAACGGTCTTTTTGTTGAGTTCCCTAAAATCTATTACCATTCGCCACTGGGGTTCCCCATCAGGTCCTGGCTTCTTGAACACGATCCAGACGGGTGAGTTGTAAGGAGACAACGATGGTTTCACAATTTCATTTTCCAGTAGCTTGCGTACTTGTTGGTCGATTTCCTTCTTATGTACTGGAGGGAAGCGATATTGTTTCGTGTTGACAGGCACTGGGTCCGTCGTCTGGATCCTGTGCTGGATGACATTTGTATGACCTAACTTCTCGTCTGGTAGATGGAAAAGGTCGTGATTTTTCCTTATAATTTCTTGGACATGGTGTTTTTCCTCTTGATTCATATGTTCCGTTGAGATTGATTGGAGTATTCGTTCTACCCTCGAAGGGGTTTCCTCGGAATTTTCCCGTGTTTTTGATCCAGACGTAACCGCAAGAGACTTAAGGGAGGTTAGGGGAAGGGTAAATTTGGCGTAATGCGCAGGGGTTGAGGGTGAGTGCACCTTCGCGGGTGCCTCGAAATAGTGGATCGACGGATCCGGGGCTAAGAGGGACTTGTTTTTTATTAGGTCGGGGATGGGAGTAGTGCCTGTCGGCATTGTAGTCTCTTTTGGTCGGTTTTGTCTGGGTTCCGGAATTATCCTGTCGAATTCCTCTAGTTCAACGGTGGGTATTGTGACTGCTGTGTCTACCCCATTTGAATTTATTATTTGCAGGTATGCCTTGCCGTCTTGGTTACGGACAAGCGCGTTACCGGCATGGACTCCTGTACCTAGGTCTAACCGGGGCAAATACCCTTCTTCTATATTCGGGTTACCTACATGTACGAAGAAGGTGGTCTTTGATCTAGCGGTTAATACGATCGGGTTCCTGTCTACAAACGGAATTGAAGTTCCGTGGAACTCTAAACGCTTTTCTAAGTAGTTTATTGTTACGTCGCGTTCCATTAAAAATTCTGACCCTAATATTCCTTGGGTTTTAATTGGGAAGTCGTCGTCGACTACATGGAACGTGACGTCGTTGCCCAAGATGGTTACTCTTATTGTTCCAAGGGTAGAGACGGGATCATGTGAAATACCTCTCAATAATACTTGGTTTCCCGGGTCGATGTCTTGGAATCGCTTTACGGCCTGGATTTTTAACAAATTTACCTCCGAGCCGGTATCGATCATTAATTCGGGCGTTTTCCCGAAGTCCGTGGATTGGATTATTACGGATGGGACCTTACCATCGGTGTTTAGTTGCGCGGTGGCGATTCTAGTAGCGGTCTTTCCGTGTCCGCTTGTATTATGATTGGACGCGCTCCTGTTTGGCCCGTTCCACGGTACGCATCCATAGTTGTCCGTGGGGGCGGGGCGTTTCCCGAATCCCTTTGTCGGAAGGTTCCAGGGTTTCGGTCGTTGTTATTAAACATACGTTTCCTGCATTCCGAGATCAAATGGCCGGGCTTCTTACAATATCCACAAATTCGTAGCTCCGTAGGCCTTGAAGGAGGAGGTCGGTTTTTGTCCCAGTAAGGGAGCAGAGGTTTGGGCGCTTGGTGTCCATATTCCGCAGCGCGGTTTGGAGGATGCCTTTCGTAAGGTTGGGCGGTTGAACCTTGATTACCTCGACAGGACCGCGCGTCGTGGCCCGTTTTGTTGCAGAGTTGGCAAGTTAATTTCGGAGTCTTCTGCTCCGAAAATCGTAGGCGGTCCCTGTCAATCTTCTTGTCTACGAGCACGGCTTGATCGAACGCTTCGTCGAGCGTATCGAATTGGTGTTGCTGTAGCCTCATCCTAATGTGGGGGGGAAGTCCATCGACGAACGAATCTAGGGTTAGCCGATCTAATTCCTGAGGGCGATTTCGCGCGAAGTCGCGGTAGTATTCTCTGTCCTCTTCTAGAATGGCGAATCGGAGGTCCTTAACGCGTGAAATGTATTCCAGTATGTGCTCGTTGTTTCCTTTTATGACGTTAGCGAGTTCCCCACGATAGTGGTCCGATGATTTAGCAGGAGAAAAGGTACGTTTGAGTTGCTTAATTAGGTCGTTTACGGAGTCGAAGGCCCGATCCTCAACGGCCAAGTACGCATGGTCTTGCAGCTTATTTCTCAACAACCTCGTTAGCTGGGGTTCGGCTTGCGAGGGAATCAGAGCCTTAGCCCTGTTGCAGGCTCTCGCGAATTGCAACACAGACATGTTGTGACCATTAAACTTTGGGACCGTTTCTACGGCGTCTTTCAATTTGATCTGGGGCGATGGACCTTGGTCCGAAATGTCCCCGAAATTTAATACCGGTTTCCTATCGAAACGGGAGGAACCTGGAGTGGCGAAATTGTTCGCCGTTGGCGGGGGTACGAGAAGTTTTTCTATCATCTCGCGGATGGCGTGAATTTGATCGGAGAGGCCTTCAGGCGCGGGGTGCCTCGAGCCTGTAGCTATGTCCGAGTGCGTATTGGATTCCGGGTTTCTAATGTATTTCCCGTGCAAGCTCTCGATTTCGGCTTGTTTCTGTCGTAATAATTGCACTTTCTCCATTAATTCGGCGGTAGCGGAGTTTACAGCGTTAGCGGAAGCGCCCGCGATTTGGTCTAGTACGCAAGAGTCGTCGGTTTCGCCGTACACAGACATGGTTGTATTGTTTGGGGTTGCCTTAGAAATATTCTAATGTTTTCAGCGTCCGGTAGCCGTTATTTAAAAATCAAGGTGTTTTAAACCTGGGTAAAATTATCAAATCTAATGTAGCTCTTATTTGAGAGGAGGTAACTTTCTGAGCACTCGTCGCAGTTACTTATGGGGCGCCCTGGAATTAGAGGATTTCTGCACCGAGGGCAATATTTAGGTACGTTATACGTATAATAATAATGGGTCCAATATACTTCTACCGTATCTGCAGGCGAAAAGCTAGAGCAATTTAGGCAAATCTCGCTGCCGTCCGTGGTTGTTGCTATGCCGCCAGAAACGCAGATCAGCGCATTCAAATATGCTGAAATGCTTTGTAGTCTGCGGCTCCGGTAAGATAGCACGCTTCGAAGAGGGTATGTAATGCACATTCTAGATATAGGGACGTTGTGGGTACCGTATATACAAAGAACCTATTCTTTGTTAACGGTAGACGAACATCCCACCGCTGTCACCAAATTTATGTCACGTCCCGGGTGAAGGTCTTTTTTAGGGGAATGACATAGTTGGGGTAGATCGGGAGGAAGCCTTGGCACGAAAACCAGTTTCGCGACACAAGGCTAGTTGGGGGAGTTTAGGCACGAAAACCAGCTTCGCGGCACTAAGCAGGATAGGACTTTGGCACGAAAACTAGTTTCGCGGCACAAAGTGAGGCAGGAGTTAGGCACGAAAACAAGTTTCGCGGCACTAGGAACGATGGGAGTTAGGCACGAAAACAGGTTTCGCGGCACTAGGAACGATGGGAGTTAGGCACGAAAACAGGTTTCGCGGCACTAGGCACGATGGGAGTTAGGCACGAAAACAAGTTTCGCGGCGCAAGCAACCAGGGAAGGTAAAGCAGTAATCAAGCACCAGAGTGACACCCGTTAGACACAAGCATGGGTATTTAAAGTCCTGATAATTGGATTTACCGTTGCATTAATATAAGAAACCTCGCGTTATATTTCTTTATAATAGAGGTAACGGTATGGTCGTACAAGGCCTATACGAAAGTAAGCCTTGTAAACACTGTAAGAAATCCCGGAGTTCGCGAACCGAGATCAGCTGTTGCAGTGGCTTGTTATGATTCGGTAATTCCGTAACCGAAGGATCACTACAATAATTCGAAGCGTTATTTAGAATAAGAACGTTTATTCAGTTCAAAGCATATGTGGTAATATTATAATAATGCGTGGGACGTTGAGCATTAGCACAAAACATTTATATAAATGGTAAACAATAGCAATATATAGATGAACATGAAATATGCGAGTATTAGCAATAGACAAGAATATGAAAAGCAATAAGCGTTAGGAATGTTAAGATGATATAAACGATAAGCAATAATAAGAAAAGCATAAGCAAGAAAGTGTAATATAAATGGCGATGATATGCAGTGTTATAATAAGTAATATTAATTGCTCACAGTTGTTGTCGAAAGTGAATCTCTCGTCGAGAGTAGTTGCACTGAATTTAATGCACGTTAGTTAAATTGTTACTTTCGTTGAACTGTCTCTATGGAAGAGCTTTCCGTAGAAGAAGAGTCCGTAGAAGAAGAGAAGAGTGCTACGGCCTCTGGGGCCCTTGTATTTATACAGTGTTTAGGTATGAGGGGTGTGCGCGGTATGCACCGTGACTCATGCACGAAATATGCGTCGCAATAAGACTTCCGGGTTTTTTATAAAGGGCATTCGAAAAGGACTTCGCAATATTATTTCCGGGGTTTTTATGAGGGGCGCTCGAGAAGGGGGACTCAAACTAGTTACATGTGGTTTGCGTGTTTTGATTGGAACGGGGTAAGAGTGGCTTTGACTCGGTGGGTCGTAGGGAGGTCGTGAGACGTAGTCTCGATGTAAGAGGGTTTTTGGGACGAGGGACTTGTTTAGACTTTGAAGGTGAGGGAGGAGATCGTGCCTCGTAGGGCGTAGAGGGAAGGGGATTTCGTAGTAGATCATCTTGAGATAGGGACCGCTAAGGTATATCGTCAAGGTGGTCGGTAGTTGGGAAAAAGGGGTAAGATTTGAATTCGAGGGATTTTGGCGAAGATTTGGAGTTATTTGTGGGGAAGACTCTAATTACGACTGCGCGAAAAATAGTGGGACGTCACAATAATAATTAGAAAAATGCCAAATGAATAGAAATCCGTACATGAGTAGAGATTGGAACATTTACCTTATGGTCACGGCGAAGCGCTTGCATTTTTGCTGATTTTGTAGATTCGCGGTTGCCACGCGAATGTCTTAGATTACAAACGTCTCGAAAGTTCTCCAGTAATATAATACGTATAATATATAGTAGTGTACATAACGCGTGTGCTTGGGTGTTGCCTGGGCACAACACAATTCAATGGGTACAACAAAAATTTGTTCTTTGTGCTTATTGGAGCGCAAGCAGCTCTGTAACAATTCAACAAAATTAATAGTTACAAATTTTTACGAATGTATAATTTGTTGTTTTGTTTAACAACAGATAACAAATTAATATCTATAAACGATTTCATCATTTAAAAATATTTACAAACCTTAATTATTATACATGTTGGGGTGCTCCGCGTCGTCCTTCACGGTCGTCGTCCAACGGACTCCGAAGTTTCGGGTGAGAATGCCGGGACGGTAGGATTCGGTTGCGAACTGAAGGTTAGGGAATCGTTGCGGTTTAAGGGGGCCGTCTCCTTTTTGTTATGGTCCGAATCGATCGAAGCGCCCTTGTAAACAGACGGACCCTAATGAAACTACTGCGGTCGGTAAAAAGAAGTTGTACAATGGTGACATCTACCGGTACTCTACGTAGACGAATTTTTGACAGCATAGTTGCCGCATGTTCTGTTGTCTCCGTCTCTGCCGCACTGTTGCCACAGCTCCTTCTATTGAGAAGCTTGGAGGAATACGGCACAAGAGCTGCGTCTAGGCAGCGATCGCCGGGCTCCATGTACCGCTGATGGAGGGGGGAACATCGACAGGAGCGGTGGTTATGTGTGAGGAACTGCGGTGCGTCAGTCACGCACACATAACCACCGCTGTAGGTGTTTCCTCGTGCATCAGCTGTAGCTGGAGCCCGCCAATTCCTGCGTCTAGCATCAGAGCCTCGCTGAACGTAAAGGAGGATAGCACTATTGAAAGATAGAGAGGTTGAGTAGTGAAGTTAGGAAACATGTCAATGAAACAATACTAATTTAGTATTTATTTATACATAGAACGATGCAATACTTTGTTTAATCAATGTGCAAATTCAAAGCATACAATTTGAATAAGGTACATCACCGAAGTGTAACATGCCGATCGTAATGAAATTTATGAATGCTGTAATTCTTCTAAAAACATATGCCGCTTTTTTTCATCTAACTATACATCAAATTATCTTTTATATCAACAAGAATTGTCTGTTTCAATAATAGTTTTGTACATGGTTTTCTTCGGAATTGTTATTCCACGGTTGTAAAAATTTATCAATATAAACCAGAGTTCAGTACTAACAATACTGATATTTGGGAATGTCCCATTAAACGATTTTATTTAGCTACGATCCTCTGTTTGTTTGTTTGTTTGATTCAAATCTGGAAACTCAATTTTAAACCACTTCCAACCATCCAATTCCCTCGAAACTTTGCAGAGGTACGTAGTTTGGTTGACAATACAAAATTATGAAAAAACTCCGAGTGGGTGAAAAAATTACCTAGTCACCAATAAATAATAACCCATAACAATAAATCAACCATTCTTCAAGCAAACTGTTAAACTGCATACAGCAATAAGAGTAATGTAAATCCACAAACACTAAAAACTAGAAAAAGTATATTAAAAAATTTGTAATAAACGATTTTATGAAAAATGCATTAAAAACTAAAAAATAATTATTTTCTTATATTACAATTTCGATGGTGTATTTTCACATAAAATCGTGGAGCAGGATATCTCGCAACAAATTCATTTCGACACTTGAGGCTATACTAAATTGATTCATATTCTGTTATGAAATATCCTGAACCACGTTTTTATTTAAAGTTGAAAAACACCATCGAAATTGTAACACAACACTAGAAGTATTTTTTAGTTGTTAGTGCCTTTTTGACAAAATCGTTTAACAGAACATTTTTTTATATATTTCTTGTTTCTAATCAAGTTATAGTCATTACAATAAATCAATCCAGCTTCATTGTAGAATTGAAATTCGACATTCAAGGTTTCGCCCCTTTGAAATGGACAATTACAGATAAAAAAGTATATATTTTTTTAAGAATACAGTATTGTCTCGTTAGCGGCTCGGTTTGGTGTACACCAGACATGGGCAAAGATAATATCTAGATAAACTCGAATAAAAGATACTTTACGTTTATTCGTTATTCGCAACTTCGAATAACACGATTTATCTTTATTCGAAACATAGCGGATAAATAAATTTATTCGAAGTGAATTTATTCGGCAGCGGAAGATAATTTTTTTATTCGTGGAACTTTCATTCGAACCGTCGAAAAGGTTTTCATCTTTATCCGTAGTTTATTCGACTTTTATTCGAAGCCTTCGCGCTGAAGATGAAAACCTTATTCGACGGTTCGAATAAAAGTTCCTCGAATAAAAAAATTATCTTCCGCTGCCGAATAAATTCACTTCGAATAAATTTATTTATCCGTGATGTTTCGAATAAAGTTAAATCGTGTTATTCGAAGCTGCGAATAATGAATAAATCTAAACCGTGTTATTCGACGATTCGAATAACGAATAAAGATGAAGTATCTTTTATTCGGCACGTTATTTAAATAATTGATTATCTAGATAATGCCCATCTTAGGTGTACACGATGTGGACTTTTCGCTATGCCCACGACTGAAACCGAGGGAGAACGGGCGGGCAGACGCGACGCGTTGATGTTTTTCTCGCTCCGTCTTTCGGACGCCGTGACACTCCGTCCTTTACGTTCGCGCCTGTCGCGCACGCAAAGCGTCCCATCTCGCTCCCCACTTCGGCCAGAAAGAAGCGAGAAATGAATACTCGGAATTAGGCCTTTGTTCACACTGACTGTTCAACACCGATCCCGATCAGCGATCCGCTAACGAGACAATACTGTAATAATATTATCTTCTCTCATTTGGTGTATTTCCTCTTCTTCTTTGACGGTCTTCCTACAATTTTCTTAGGTCGCTCGTACCGAAAGATGACATAGGCAGTGTGGATCTATAACACATTATGAAGTTCATTAGGAAATACTTAATTATAGTTTTGTAAACGTACAAAATTTTACTGTAGATGTATAAGCTGTTAAACTTTACCTGAAATATGGTACTTATCATTCCATTTGTCCTGACATTACTGTCCCATAAACCATGTTTGCAGTAATTTGGTAAAGAATCCGCCTGTAACAAATGATCGCAGACATTTCTGTAAGTTTTATATAAAAGTAAAAATTTGTTTCAATAATTCGTCGAACATCATGTATACCTGCGAGGCCCGTGTGAATCAACCTGGCGCATTTGATCGAGCCCGATTCCGTCTGTCTGCTCCTGTGAACTAGAGCTGTTACTTTTTACCCGTCGGGTACTCGGCTACCCGAAACAACTTCAAGGAATTGAATGCTTTATTGTCTATGGTATTGTTTGATATTAGATAAAAATGATCGAACAATACCACATTCAATGGCTTGAAGTTGTTCCGGGTAGCCGGTTACCCGACGGGTCAAAAAGTAACAGCTTTACTGTGAACTTAGAAATGTGTCTGAAAAAATTAAAGGGTGAATTAAATTTATTATTTCCTTCGTCACTTTCTTAGCAAAGTGACAACGGTGTCGATCGACTCGCGTGATCGTATGATCCGCGAGTGAAAGTGCCATCGCTGGCACTTGTCACCACTGACGATAGTCAGCGGTGCGACGCCGGATCGATCATATTTATTATTTTCTTCTTCACTTCTTTGGGGAAGTGACGGCGGCGTCGATCGACTCGCGTGATCATATGATCCGCGAGTGAAAGTGCCATCGCTGGCACTTGTCACCACTGACGGGGTCAGTGGTATCGCGCTTTACAACGCGGTGCGACGCCGGGCCGTTATAATAGTTTCATTATTTCTGGAGGGAGACCTTTTTCGCTTTTTCAAGCTTTTCGGTTTTTCTTTCGCTCTCTCTCTGCTAGAATAAATTGTGGCTCCCGAATAGTCATGCACCTATTGTGCCGACTATCTATTAATTCGAGTAGCATGCATTCTAAATAAAATTGAACAAGTTTTGGCTCCATTTCTCTTTTCCAAAACGCATCATCTCTCTCTACTTTTATAGATTTCAGCCCTTTCGGGGTCCAAAGGCAAAATATACAGTACTTTCTGTCAGTAATGTGTAACTGGCCTTGTATTTGATAAAAATAGTGATGCGTTTTACTTATTGAAATACCAGCGTTACGCGTGAACATGCGCCGGACAGCGGGAACTTGTTCAATAGCTTCTTCTGGCGTAAAGTTCTCCGCTGATTTGGGGCATTTGATTTCCGCAATACCCTCTTGACCGATGATACCATCCGGTGAAGCTCCTAAGAAGGGAATGCACCTGTCGATGAAAAATCCACATTCCGCAATATCTGTATATTGCTTCTTCAATTCTTCGCGAGCAATATTCTCGCATTCTTTCCCGTATTCCACCGCGGGTGCACTAATTATCTTCGGATAAAGAATTGATTTTACTGTATTTGCGCAAAGCGTGTCAGGTCGGCGACGGCACACTTGTCCAAAATTGGATGCTGTCAACAATTTGGACCTGTACTGCAACCATTTGCGGTTCTTTGCTTGTCCGATTGTTTCATCTTCAATAGCATGTCTTTTCTCTTGCCAGTCACTGAGCATTTGCATATGCTTTTCCCGCTCCAGTTCATACATTTCGGATGGCATGTCTGGCTTCTGTGCATTTTGTCCATAATCACAATCTTTCTGCGAGGGCAATTGCTTGCGTACATATCGCGCAGCCTTCGTTTCCTTCTGTTTTGCAGCTTTCTTTTCCTTTTCTTTCTTTTTCTTTTCTTCCATTTGGTGCAGAACCTCGGGCGTTTTCTTCTTCATAACCGCATCCAATCGCGAGTGCACTTGGTTACTGTTGTACTCCACGACAGCAGCAGCACATCTCCCTGTATAAGATCCTCTTTCGGCGAAATTTAATCTTTTTCCGCCAGTGTACTTGGCAATTAGTCCGTTCAAACTTTCCACAGCGTTATTAGTAGTATTATAGAGTAAGCTCTCCGCATGAGCTAATAGTGGACGAAGTATTTCTTTCACGTCCTGGTACACTCCAATTTTCATCAAGTCTGGAACGATGTTTTTCTCATTCTCTTTATTCTTTCCATCGCAGAAATATTCTAGTCTTGCACACTCTGCGTGTTCACCAAACACGTGGCTTGGAACATTCTGTATGTCGCCATACAAATTCTTCGTTCTCTCATCGATTGATACATTCTGATTGTATCTAAACTTTGCGGCTTTCACGATGTCCGTGCGCATCCGCCGAATGCTACTTTCCACAGTTTGTCTCAATGGTCCAGATGTGGTCTTTTTTACAATCGCTTTCATTTTTGTGCAAAAGTTTCGCAACAAATGATTCGTGCATTCAATCTTTTGTACACGAATCTATCTCTTATATGGGTCCGCATCAATAATCTTCTTATACACGCTACTGTCCCCATCAGCAATCAGTGTAGAATAAACGAGCCCACGTTTTTCTACGCTAGAGTTGAATCCTTCTACTATAGCATCGCTTTCCATAGCAGTCGATGCTCGAGATGTTTTCCAGTTTTTGAAACATGTGTGCTTTCGGGGTCCTTTCTCGTTTTTCGCAGCAACCCGACAAATTCTGCAAACTTTGTTTCGAACGCCGCAAAATAAAACTTTTTTCGTGTGATAGCCAACTATCACGCCGACTCCAGGCGCAGAATCGTAACATCCACTGCGGTAGGATCTCTTCATCCAGCTTCCGCCGGCCACAACGGGGATGTGAGGGGTCCCTGACCCGGGAAGAACGTCGCCTCTTTCAATCGCCAAACGTTTTTCTTCTTCAGCCGCTGCTAACATCTCTTCTTCTGCAGCGGCAATTGCGGACTTGACGAATTCATCTTGATTCTTCACGAATTCTTTCTTCGACATGCAACGTATGTTCACTCCTGCAAAAGTGTGTTCCAACTGAGCATAACTGCCTCCACATAAAATTGTTGCATTAACGGCGCCCTGATTGCTATCCACTTCTTCGGCTTCGTTCGATTGATTGTGGATTTCAGCTTTGTAATGGCATAAAGTGCACATTACGCTGAAGATGCTCTTGAAGCCACACCGTTTCACACCAGTTATACGTAGGTGTTCAATGCCGCAGTCTTCCCTATGTTTTGCATGTTTACCTATTTTCTGCAATTGAGCAAGCACATTTTGAAAATTCATTACATCGTTGCTATTTAGGAGACGCGATTGCTCTTGCGACTCGTTCTTCGCAAATTTTTCTATAACGAAGTTTTCTTCTTCGTTACTTTCAACATCAAATTCTTGAAGCGCCTCTTCAGTTTCTCCCAAACTGGCCGTATCAGTGTCTACATCGGATGGCGAGTGCATTATCTCTTGGTACTGTTACGTGCCGCAGCCTTTAATGTTCGAGCGGCACGATTTTTAGACGCAATATCGATTAGGGGTATCCCACAGTCGTTAGACTATCAAGTATTGCTGGATTGAGTTTATGATTTAGAAAAAGCAAGGAAGCTCGCCGCAGTCGTAACAGTCGATTCTTTTAGTTAATAATTATTTAGGTACCTTCTCAGAAGGATAAGGGGTAGATTTTGGGATCGTCGTTGCTCCAGTCCCATACGGGTCTTTTCAATGGAATCAGATAGGTAATTCACTAGTAGAGTTTGAGTATAAATAAAATTTTAATGTTGAATAACGGATGAAATCAAAAGAACATAACATAAATTATGGAAATGATCGATCAATAATTGTATAAAGTTCAGGTACTAATATAATTGATTATAATTTCTGACTAGGGAAATCCCACAGTCGTTTGACTGTCAGAAATTATTAGTTAGATGCATTCAATTTTAACAGTGCCAAATAAGTGGTAAAGAAAAAGATAAGACAGGGAACTCACCAGACAGTCGCAATAATATAAATGTAAATCTGCTTTTAAATTCGCTTTTTGAGTTTTGGAAAACTTTCTGGATCGCTGATAAACCTGAATCAGAAAGAAGAATTAGACGCGAAAACACACACACACTTGATTTGAATTATAAATTGAAACGGAAATAATGTAAATTAAATTATTAACTGAGTAAGTTAAGCGAATAATTAGTTTTGAAAAGTTTAGGATTTGAATTGTTTCGCAAAGTTGAGTCTTTCACGCGGTTACACAGTAGACCGGAGAACTCTATCTCTATAAGACTTCGCGGACCCAATGACACGCACCTCACGATTTATCGTCACAGAGTGTTGCAGCTTCACGCTCTCGGCAGCGGCCAGGGTGGGTCCGCGTCGAAAAAGCTTACACTGCATCTTATCGCTTGACCAGGCATGGGCCCGTCTACTTAGCGAGGCGGGGTGTATGTGTGTTTGCTCACATCCATCCGTCATACTCTCTTGATTCAAATATATGATCGAGAAAATTATTTTAACTGTATTTGCGGAACATAGGTACGCACTATAAACCATGACATCAACACAGTACAATTTCACACAGCTGAAGGCCTTTTCCTCATCATACATAAATTTATATACACAATTTCTGACTAGGGGAATCCCACAGTCGGTTGACTATCAGAAATTGTGATAGGGGTCTAAAAGAACAATTCCTAACTAATTAACAATCCACGAAACGTGCGACAAAACCGTGGGAAGGCGTCGTTCCCTGCATGGGTGACCGGATGTAAAGTATACAATTCTGTCAATCTTCCAAGAAGGAACCCAGTGTGCGCATTCCTGATGTAGCCGTTACTGGTTATGTTACAATGTTTAGCGCGACGGTCAGAGGTGCGCTCAACGAGGGCTCTCCCACAATGCTGCAAGGCATTGTTGAACCACACTCCCGCCGCTTACACAGAGCGAATTCGGTACAGCAAGAGAGCCACTGGGTCTTTCGGAGCGCGACTTTCTAGTGAGAACGCCGCTGCGTTAGCACCGCCTTATCCTTATCACGGGACTACTAATTTATTATTAACTAACTAGGCGGGAGTATGATCAACGAGGGATTTCCCATAACGCTAGGCGTTGCTAATGCATACCCCGTCTTAAAAAGAAAAATTTTTCGTTCCGAACGTAACATCCTTCCCTCCTTGGAATCATCGTCGTCCCCGACGATGTATACTGAAGGTATAGGTACAGTAGCGCTTATGGACGTATATGTATATGGATGTATGTGCTCAGGTTGCATTGGACTAGGGAAATCCCATAATGTTTGCACATTGTCGCAATGCAATCCTGTTACAATTTAGATGGGTCTAAATAGGGGCTCGTACATCAGGTCGTAGGTAACATGTAGAAAATGGTTGCGTTTGTACTTTGTGGATCGCGTAATCTGGGTACCTCCGATGTATAAATGTATTGGCTCGGTCCTGTGACCCCTTGTCACTACCTTGTAAGCGCAAGTTAATACCGGTTTGCCGATGTTTTGGCACCTCTCTACGTTGACTATGGCTATTTCAGGGCACTGCCGCAGCATACCGCATATGTCCTCGTCGGAGATTCCTTGATTCTCCCTACAGTGTACCTCCACCAAGCCCTTGAGGAACTGCAGGAACCACCCTCCGACGCTGGGATGCATGTTGTTGGCACTCAGGATCCGGAGTTTCTGCATTTGTCGCAGCGGTTCCAGTGTGAATTCTCCTTTGATGTTTGTGTAACCACTGATGTTTAAGGACGTTACATCCTGCATATGCAGCGCAATTTCCGAAACGAGGCCGGAGGCTACCCATCCGCAAAACGTGAAGCTTAGGCTGGTCACATTTTTGTACCTGAAGGGGAAAGAAACTGCCATCTCCACTGGCCCCAGCTCCAGTTCAACAAACTCTCCCCTCTCGGCTGCTTCATTGTCCTCCTCCATTTCTATTTCAGGAACAGACTCTTTAAAGGAGCAAAAATGAAACTTGATTATTGTTAAAGTGGCGTGGAGGTTAATATTGTCAATTAACACTTGTAGAATGGTGTGATCTATTAGGCCATCGCATTTGCTTATGTCTAGATAATCCAGGCTCGTTAATTCCTGAAGCATTTTCGATAAGTTTTTAGGTTTTAATATTATACAGTCGTGGAGAGTAAGCTGTTGGAGATCTTTGGTTATGGCTAACAAGGATCTACCGGTAATATCTGTCCCCAGTGCGCAGAACGATCTCAAGTATCTGGCAGATCCCAGCACATTGAACAGCCCTGGGTCCACTGGTCCGTCGCATCTCCCTAGTTTAAGGCAGGTCAGTCGTGGTGCTGGAGGTTCCATTTCCCTCAATGCCGACGGTCTTATAGTTACCGCGGTTAGGTCCAAAGACTCCAAACCAGGACAGTTTTTAATCGCAATAGCCATTACCTGTGGTTTTAAATTTTTAGCCAAGTTTTCTTCATTTATACCTATACTCTTCAGACAAGCGCCCACCCTCATCATCAACCAGTGGAAGGAATTGGTTGTTATCAATTTCCCTTCCCACGCGTTCGGCCAACACCAGTTGTTGAGGTCAATATGACGCATATGGTGATAGGAGGCAAGCCTACCTTGGCGCCATCGTCTGGAAACCATTTCCAAGCGACCCCGATCTGCGAATGGCAAATAGCTGGCAATTTTTGCAATACATTCCGTTGGTAGGGGAATTTTGTCGCTTAAGTCAATTCCCGGAAATGGAGTCACATCGGGTCGTGGGGGAATTAGCTTTGAGCTGTTCCATGAATCCGCCATCAGCACCCTCAATTTCCTTTTGTGGCATATTATTCCGACGTCCGCCGCAGCCAAGGCCTTCCTTGTTCCGTCTAGAGTTGCGAACGTTAGGAATGCGCAGTTTCCCGTTGTTTTCCTCATTACCACCGCATGCTCGACACCATAAGGGCGAAATACCTCGATCAGCTTCTCCTTTTTTGTATATGGAGACAAACGGCTGATAAACAATCGCCGTTCCGTGGAGTTTTGTTGCCACTGACTGGACGATGCCATTTCGCTATACACTACAGACAGTTAAACACAAGCAAGATCAAATTATGAAATAATAAAATCATTATCAAAGGAGCAGAAGAACAATAAAAGAGTTATAACTAACAACAATTTCTGACTAGGGGATTCCCATAGTCCTTAGACTGTCAGGGTTTGTTGTTATACATATTGCTAGCAATTTATCATTGCCCTCTGAATAGGCAATGGAGGTTTGTTTTGCGAAGTATTTGATTCTTGTAATGGTATTGGTGCTGGTTGGCTGGTTGAAGCTTCCTCTGGTTCGTGGTTCGAGTCACGCTTCCTTAGGAACCGTATCCTGCATAAGGTCTTCAGGGGGTTCCAAAAATGGTAAATCATCAATCCTATTATGATTACGGCCTGTACCGCTATTGATCCGTACGTCAATGACAAATGTGATTTCCTTGCTCGATGATGTTCTCCAATTTCCTCTATTTGGGCTTCAATTTCATACAACGAATCAGATGTGCGTTCTAATTTATTAATGTCATTTGAAAATAGATTCTCTGTGGTGTGTTTCTCTTTGGAGTACTGATAGATTTCAGGTGATATCAGGCTAACGTTCAGTAATAGATTAGGAATGTAGTAATAGGAATCCTTGCTTAAGTACGTTTTTGATCCTAGCAAGGTATGATATCGTGTTTTTGCAAAACATTCCGGATGTATTTCCAAGATTCCTGTTCCAACTATGGTGGTGTGAGTATTCTTCTGTCGACCGCATAGGATTTGCATCGGTTCCGGTTGTTCAAATGAATATAACCATCCGCGAAGCGTAGTTAATTTTCGCCAGGAAGGTATATGATAGGGCATGATTCTAATATTACACAAGCGTAAGAATTTCGGATCTGGTTGAAGTAATAGAGAAGTTTCGCATGTTCTGTGAGCTATGTCTTGCAATGGGACGTCCTGTGGGCAAATGTAGTAATGCCATGCCCAGGTGCAGGAATCTATGAATGCATTATCTGATCCGAAGAATTTGGAGTGGTCAGTGCTTATACCTAAATATGGAAATTCCGGTAAGATGAAAGCCGAAATTGCGGTTCTATTACTACTTCCTGCATCGCCAGAACTATTAACGTACTGAGGAATTGGTAATACGTGTAGTTTGTACAGGTCGTATTCAATCCGATTTACTAATGGTATCTGTACTGTTACGACTATTTTTCCTGTTATATACTTTAGGTTGACACGAGATATCTTGACGAGATCCTCGATTCGTTGATGGTCCCTCGGTATTGGAAGTTCATAATCGACCATTGAGTTATGTATTTCATTTATTATTGTTTTGAAACTAGATCCGCTCAGTAATGATGGGTGTAATTTTCCGTTGCGTGCAGTGCTCAAAGCCGTGATAAAACGTTGCGTGGTAGTAATGTAATGATTTAGAGAGGTTTCAACAGATGCTGAATATTGACTCATTGCTACGCTGTAGTTCAAGGCCAACTGTTTATCCACTTGCAGTACTAAATCCAAAATCTTTTGTCTATTAGTTTTTACTTCTGCTGCAACTCGGTTGAAGGTTTTATGAACATTATGGAGGTCACTTATGATTATATGTGTTTGATTTTTGACAAGTTGGGTGATTTTTCTCTGATCGGCATATGTCTTATCTATTTCCTTGTTAATGTATTCAGAATCGTAACTGTCTAAAGTTCCAAATGGGGCGTGGCTAATTGAACCTATGAATCCGAAAGGTGCATTCCTGCGTGTAATAGCTTTAGGCAAATTATGTGATTCATATTCTGGCCTCTTAATTTCCATGCTCAATTCCATTAGTTCCTTTTGTAGTTCCGATGCTTCTCACACTCTATTTGTTAAGTACTTTGTTCGTAAATAAGAATCACATGGTATCGTGGTTGGAAATTTAGTGCAGTGGCGACGAGTTTGTTCAATGTTCCCGACTTCATATGGGAATTCTGCTACTACTTTATCTATATCTATAACTATTATGAATCGCCAATCAGCCCTTTGAAATCTAATCGCGTTGATTTTTTCGAAGTATAAACCCGGGTTCAAATCCGTACGTGTCAGTCTGTATAGTTCCTGGGTCCGCGCGGTATGTTGCAGAGCAAGTAAGATTATCAGTCGGGTCAGTGTCATCCTTCTTCCTGAATCAGTCCAATCGATCAATTTAGTTGTAATTTATCGACATGTTTGGTGAGCATTTTACCACTTTCATCCCTTAACAACACATTATTGCCTTCCAATATCCCAATAATCTTATATGGTCCGTGATAACGCTTGGCGAATTTTCCCCTTTTTGGTTCTACTAAAACACGTACCATATCCCCTATTTTGCATTTGAAGGGTCGGGCGTTCCTATCATAGTACACTTTTGATCTTTCCTTTGCTTGAACTAAATTTTGTCCTGCTATTACTTGCATTTCTGAAAGTCGCGTTATTAAATCATGTAAATATGAATTGTATGTGACTAAATTCTCGTCGTTCGGGAAGGAACTTGGGCAACGCGCAAGTTTGCCAAAAACTAATTCATACGGAGTAAAATTGGTAGCTTCGTGAACAGATGTGTTATAAGAAAACATAGCGAAGGGTAGGGGAAATATGGGTAAAATCGGGACGCTAAGGATGAAAGCTCATAACTTTGACATTATTAATGTAAAAAAGAAATTGAAAGTAGGGTTCATTAGACTAAACTCTTTATTAATTAATAGTATAAATCCATTTGATTTAAAACAATAAGAAATACAAAAAAATTATGATTTAAAATTTGGTCCGTTTTTACGGTTTTACCCCATGGCCTGGGTAAAACCGGGTACCATACTAAAAACTGGCCCTAGCACCTATAGCAACGGAATTCGTCCAATTCTTCAGTCCCCCAACCAGTGCAGCCTTCGTGAGCCCACTTACAACAAGCTGTACACTGCACCCACCCTTCATTCAATTTGGATGAACCATAGGATTCTTTGCAATAATTGCAAATGTCTTCGTTGCTCCTCTTATCATTGTTTCCATCACTACTACTATCATTATCCTTCAGTCTTTTATTTAATTTTGTAGTTTTCTTTTTTTTTAGTTGTGGTCCTTTAGCAAAATTTAGTTTTAATTTTGATAACTTCCTCTTTTTCGGTTCTTTGTTATTTTCTTTGCACTCCTCAAGTTCCTGTTTATAAGGAGACGAGGTAATAATGGCGGTTTTTCCTCGACGTCTATTCGTTTGAATTTTGCGAGTCATATGTGGGACTGGAATAATATCCGCAGGTGATACGATTAGTGTTGAAGAAGACGGTTTTGTTGGTGTAACAACTGTTGCTGCTATTACAGATTTTTCTTTTGCAGTTGTCAGTTTAACCGTTGATGTTATTTTATTGTTGTAAGAACCAACTACTTCTTCAACCAGATCTCTGTCGGTGGTAGTAGCAGCAGCAAAATCGATATCCGAAAAGATCTCAGGATTAGTTGGACAAATTCCTGTTTTTTTAAAACCTGCCAGAGCATTTTGTACAGTTGCTGCTTTGCAGTATGCGTCTCCAAACAATTTAGATATTTGGAACTGACTTACACTGCGCCCAGGATTATTACGGAGCCACGTCGTTACCTCTTGGCTGTAATACGTATTCAAAGGACGCATGAAACTTATGTCAAGCGGTTGCAATCTATGCGTGCAATGTGGTGGAAAACTAAGAATAATTACACCATTATCTCTTGCTTTTTCAATTAGAGGCAAATTTTTGGTGTGCGTTGTGTGGCCATCGAGGAGAAGTAGAACTGGGCATTTTTTTGTGGGTTTGACCGATTCAATAAAATGGTGTAACCAATCTACGAATAAATTACTTTGAATCCATCCGCTTGGATGGCACGCCGCAACTGTTCCGGGTGGTGCACCGTCGAGCAACTCGGCTTTCATCCGAATTCGGGGAAATATAAGAAATGGAGGGACATACATTCCTGATGCACTAAAGCAAATCACAGCTGTTGTGAATTGCCCTCTTTCTGCTGAACTAACTATTCCCACTTGTTTTCGCCCCTTTGTAGCGATAATCTTAGAATGTGTTTTGGGCACAGTGGTGATACCCGTCTCATCGACATTAAATATTCGATTTGGTGGGAATTTGTGGGTATCTATTAATTGGGTTAAAAGGTTAAAAAACTTAGTAACATTAATCTTGTTAAAACCCATTGCTCTCGCTATTGACGTTGGTTCTGGGGACCGAATCGAAAGTTTAGGGTGGCGTTTCAGGAAACCATACAGCCACTCATCTCCTGCCAGTCCTTTTGCTTTATTAAAATTATGATTTATATTATTTGCTTCGGCCATTTGAAACGCAAGTCGTCGTATGTCCGTACGGGTAAGACCAAACAAACGATTTTCCATTGTCATAATATGTTGCATTATAAGATTTTCTTGCTCAGCAGAAAAAATAGTGTGGAAACGACCTAGGCCTTTCTGAGACGCGATTTTTATATCTCCACAAATTTTTAATTTTTGTACTCGATCCTCTAGTGTAGATTGAGGCACCTCGTATCGTCGTGCTGCTAACCTATAACCCATTTTCCTATTTGTAACATCCAGAATAGCGTTCCGCATGTTTTCTTCATCCCACGACTGCCGGGTAGTGACTCGTTTGTAATCACGGGGCATTTTGTTGAAGCCTGAAAAATAACACACATTTTGTCCAAAATCGGGTACCCGATATTACCCCGTACGGTTTTACCCCAGCATACAATTTTGTAAATATTACGGATTATCAACAATACCATGGCGAAATACAAACAAACTGTCTTAGTTATTTACACTTTAATATGCAACAATTAACTTAATTCACACAAGAAAGTACTTACCTGAACACTGTCAAAAGTATTGTAGGTTCTTTAAGTATCGAAAATTAGATCATAGCCTTCCAAAACACACCAGACGATATAACCTCACTATGCACGATTGTAAGACGATCGTCTTTTGTTGATGGAACAATGCACATCGTGACAATATGTGGCTGCAACGACGCGGGAAAATTTAAGGCCATTTTAAAAATAATAGCACGTCCCGGTTTTACCCAGGTACCCGGTTTTGTCCATATTTCCCCTACTAATCTATCCCAATCATCAAAATCATTCATATAATGGCTAATATATTCGGTTAACACTATGTGACTTCTTTCTAATGCGCCATTAGTTTGGGGTCTGTAACCAGATGTAGTGACATGTTGAATTTTGAAGATTTTTGCTAAGTTCCGAATTATCTTATTAATGAAACTAGTAAACTTCCGGAGGCACCTGAGTGTCTCCGTAACAAAGGGCTATTTCGATATTGCTATCCTCAAATGTATTCCTTAATATTTCTATTAACGTACCTTGAGGTAATTCGTCCGTAAAGTCACCATTTTGTGAAATTCTTAGACCCCGTATATCTAGATCTATAAGAATCTTCCTTAAGTTCTGTAGACCAAGTTCCAAATCCCGAATAGAAATTTTATCAAAATGTTTCTTTTTTATTACTACGCTGAATATCCTATATTTACCGCGTTTGGTTATAAGTATCTGTCCTATTCTGGGCTTTGCCTCTTTCAGATCATTACTATTAATAATCCCCAAGTCGGAGAGCAATATACTTACTGGTGTAATAAGTTCACAATCGGATGAAATGAAATGAACATAATTTGATCGGTAATACGTTAAATTTTGTCTCGTAGAAATTACGATGTCTTTACTTTTGTATCGCGTGCTCCGAGATTCGATATCCGGAGGTATGTAATCAGCGCTCGGAATATACAGGGTGTCCCACTAAGGAGTGGACAGCGCGATATCTCTTAAAGTATTGTCGATAAAAATATAAAAAAAATAGGGAATTGCATGGTTCGAGGGGGCCCATTTATTAGCGCGAACGAATTTTGTTTTCGATTATTATTTTAAAAGATACGATGGTCAAGTTCGGTTTTTCAAATGGAACTATTTTTTTTGAAGACCTGAGTTGATAGTGCGTTCCAAGACAAATTTAATAAGCTTTAATGTATACACTTTATTTCCACTGGTTTTTAAGATATTGCGCTTGCAAAATTACTGATTTTCACTGGAAGAAAACCCTCTGGAATGGCAAAAACCGGGGGCGGTCTTACTGGCGCCACGGGTGGCACTGCCTGTTGAAATGGATACTTACCTGCCAAAGGTCTACGCCAGAAATGGCAGGCCCAAAGGCTGGACAATTCTTTTCTTTTGACACAATCTGCTCCCTATGGTTGAAATTTAGTCTAGCAACTTTCACTCCTCCTAACCTAACCAATCCAACTTGCATCCCTCCCAAAAGAACCGGCCATCCGAGCGTAGAAGCAAGTGCGAAATAAAAGTAACGATGCGCTTCTCGATACCGCAGATGTACCTACCTAAGTAGCATTTCTGACGGAAAAGAATTGTCCAGCTTTTGGGCCTGCAAACCCTGTCGTAGACCTTTGGCAGGTAGGTATCAGTTTCAACAGGCAATGCCACCCGTAGCGCCAGTAAGACCGACCCCGGTCCTTCCTATTCCAGAGGGTTTTCTTCCAGTGAAAATCAGTAATTTTGCAAGCGCAATATCTTAAAAACCAGTGGAAATAAAGTGTATACATTAAAGCTTATTAAATTTGTCTTGGAACGCACTATCAACTCAGGTCTTCAAAAAAAATAGTTCCATTTGAAAAACCGAACTTGACCATCGTATCTTTTAAAATAATAATCGAAAACAAAATTCGTTCGCGCTAATAAATGGGCCCCCTCGAACCATGCAATTCCCTATTTTTTTTATATTTTTATCGACAATACTTTAAGAGATATCGCGCTGTCCACTCCTTAGTGGGACACCCTGTATATGGAGGATGAAATTGGGGTTTTTGGGAATAGTTGTCGAGGAGTTGATTTTTGAGTGAAAGGTTCTCTACCTCCCTCCTTAGGAATTCGATCGGCAGTTGGGTCTGGAAAGGGTGTCGAAAGTGCTATAGGATTCGAATCTATCGTTGGAGTAGGTAATGTTGAATGATACCTAGGCTTATTTATGATCGTATTATCTGATATTGTTGATTCTAATTCTGTTTCTTCCGGGATATTTTCCAATTGAGGAGCCTTGCTGGCTAATTCTTCAACCCTTGTATTTGGAATTGGATTTTCTTTCGCGGAATCCCTAGCTTGTTGTAACAATTTTTCTATTCGCCTATTCAATTCTTCGTCCCCAGTATCGTCATCATATGGAGCTAATTCTTGTAATATTTCTTGTCTATCTTCGTCCAAAGTGTCTCCCTCAGAAAGAGCATCCAATAGAACAAGTTCCTCCTCAACTTCCTGTAATAAAGCGCTTTTATCCTGTAATGATTTTTCAAATTTACTGAAAGACTTTTGTAGCTCTTCTAAATCTATAAAAGTGGACTCTTGTTTATCCTGATTTTCACTATCACTATCGCCAGCTTCGGGTAAATTAATGGCAATAGCTCTATCTAATTCGGACTCGCTCCCTTTTTTCTGTAATTCCGCACCGGCCACTGTACCACCCTGCGCCTCTGGAATTTTAGGATTCTCCTCCATCCGTTCAGGATGAAACCCCAGATTCGGCAGCGTACTCCTACGTTGGCGGAATACAGGCGGATCTGACTGTTCGTCATCGGAATCGTCATCCTCCGCAAGAGAAAGCTCTTTAAATGTACCTAATTCTTGTGTTTTAGACAACGGTAATGACTTAGACGATCCCGGCACTTCAGTAGCTTGAATCTTTGAGCGTGTTCTAGTTGCTATTGCACTGGTATCCAACGGTACAGGTTGTTTTGATTTACCTTTTGAACCTACTGACCTTCCTATTTTTGAAGGTTTATTTATTGGTAATAATTTTGGACAATCAGGAACGGGTTCCGAATTTGCGTCATCAGAGGAATCCGATAAACTGAAGTCATCCGACGAACGTAGTTCATTTACTATGACTGGATTCCTTAACAAGGCATCAGCATTTGTGTTTAATTTTCCTGCTTTATGAATAAATTCGTACTCGTATGCAGCGCAATTTCCGAAACGAGGCCGGAGGCTACCCATCCGCAAAACGTGAGGCTTAGGCTGGTCACATTTTTGTACCTGCAGGGGAAAGAAACTGCCATCTCCACTGGCCCCAGCTCCAGTTCAACAAACTCTCCCCTCTCGGCTGCTTCATTGTCCTCCTCCATTTCTATTTCAGGAACAGACTCTTTAAAGGAGCAAAAATGAAACTTGATTATTGTTAAAGTGGCGTGGAGGTTAATATTGTCAATTAACACTTGTAGAATGGTGTGATCTATTAGGCCATCGCATTTGCTTATGTCTAGATAATCCAGGCTCGTTAATTCCTGAAGCATTTTCGATAAGTTTTTAGGTTTTAATATTATACAGTCGTGGAGAGTAAGCTGTTGGAGATCTTTGGTTATGGCTAACAAGGATCTACCGGTAATATCTGTCCCCAGTGCGCAGAACGATCTCAAGTGTCTGGCAGATCCCAGCACATTGAACAGCCCTGGGTCCACTGGTCCGTCGCATCTCCCTAGTTTAAGGCAGGTCAGTCGTGGTGCTGGAGGTTCCATTTCCCTCAATGCCGACGGTCTTATAGTTACCGCGGTTAGGTCCAAAGACTCCAAACCAGGACAGTTTTTAATCGCAATAGCCATTACCTGTGGTTTTAAATTTTTAGCCAAGCTTTCTTCATTTATACCTATACTCTTCAGACAAGCGCCCACCCTCATCATCAACCAGTGGAAGGAATTGGTTGTTATCAATTTCCCTTCCCACGCGTTCGGCCAACACCAGTCTCTTCGGAGGCGTGGGTTCGTATCCCACCGCTGCCACCAGATCTGTTACGTGCCGCGGCCTTTAGTGTTCGAGCGGCACGATTTTTAGACGCAATATCGATTAGGGGTATCCCACAGTCGTTAGACTATCAAGTATTGCTGGATTGAGTTTATGATTTAGAAAAAGCAAGGAAGCTCGCCGCAGTCGTAACAGTCGATTCTTTTAGTTAATAATTATTTAGGTACCTTCTCAGAAGGATAAGGGGTAGATTTTGGGATCGTCGTTGCTTCAGTTCCATACGGGTCTTTTCAATGGAGTCAGATAGGTAATTCACTAGTAGAGTTTGAGTATAAATAAAATTTTTATGATGAATAACGGATGAAATCAAAAGAACATAACATAAATTATGGAAATGATCGATCAATAATTGTATAAAGTTCAGGTACTAATATAATTGATTATAATTTCTGACTAGGGAAATCCCACAGTCGTTTGACTGTCAGAAATTATTAGTTAGATGCATTAAATTTTAACAGTGCCAAATAAGTGGTAAAGAAAAAGATAAGAAAGGGAACTCACCAGACAGTCGAAATAATATAAATGTAAATCTGCTTTTAAATTCGCTTTTTGAGTTCTGGAAAACTTTCTGGATCGCTGATAAACCTGAATCAGAAAGAAGGATTAGACGCGAAAACACACACACACACACACTTGATTTGAATTATAAATTGAAACGGAAATAATGTAAATTAAATTATTAACTGAGTAAGTTAAGCGAATAATTAGTTTTGAAAAGTTTAGGATTTGAATTGTTTTGCAAAGTTGAGTCTTTCACGCGGTTACACAGTAGACCGGAGAACTCAAAATCTTTGAAAAGTTTAGGATTTGAATTGTTTCGCAAAGTTGAGTCTTTCACGCGGTTACACAGTAGACCGGAGAACTCTATCTCTATAAGACTTCGCGGACCCAATGACACGCACCTCACGATTTATTGTCACAGAGTGTTGCAGCTTCACGCTCTCGGCAGCGGCCAGGGTGGGTCCGCGTCGAAAAAGCTTACGCTGCATCTTATCGCTTGACCATGCATGGGCCCCTCTACTTAGCGAGGCGGGGTGTATGTGTGTTTGCTCACATCCATCCGTCATACTCTCTTGATTCAAATATATGATCGAGAAAATTATATTAACTGTATTTGCGGAACATATGTACGCACTATAAACCATGACATCAACACAGTACAATTTCACACAGCTGAAGGCCTTTTCCTCATCATACATAAATTTATATACACAATTTCTGACTAGGGGAATCCCACAGTCGGTTGACTATCAGAAATTGTGATAGGGGTCTAAAAGAACAATTCCTAACTAATTAACAATCCACGAAACGTGCGACAAAACCGTGGGAAGGCGTCGTTCCCTGCATCGGTGACCGGATGTAAAGTATACAATTCCGTCAATCTTCCAAGAAGGAACCCAGTGTGCGCATTCCTGATGTAGCCGTTACTGGTTATGTTACAATGTTTAGCGCGACGGTCAGAGGTGCGCTCAACGAGGGCTCTCCCACAATGCTGCAAGGCATTGTTGAACCACACTCCTGCCGCTTACACAGAGCGAATTCGGTACAGCAAGAGAGCCACTGGGTCTTTCGGAGCGCGACTTTCTAGTGAGAACGCCGCTGCGTCAGCACCGCCTTATCCTTATCACGGGACGGCAATATGTCGAGGCGACGATGCTTCGAAGAAGGGGTTCTGATTTTACTAATTTATTATTAACTAACTAGGCGGGAGTATGATCAACGAGGGATTTCCCATAACGCTAGGCGTTGTTAATACATACCCCGTCTTAAAAAGAAAAATTTTTCGTTCCGAACGTTCAGTGCCTTTTTGACAAAATCGTTTAACAGAACATTTTTTTATATATTTTTTGTTTCTAATCAAGTTATAGTCATTACAATAAATCAATCCAACTTCATTGGAGAATTGAAATTCGACATTCAAGCTTTCGCCCCTTTGAAATGGACAATTACAGATAAAAAAGTATATATTTTTTTAAGAATACAGTATTGTCTCGTTAGCGGCTCGGTTTGGTGTACACCAGAGATGGGCAAAGATAATATCTAGATAAACTCGAATAAAAGATACTTTACGTTTATTCGTTATTCGCAACTTCGAATAACACGATTTATCTTTATTCGAAACATCGCGGATGAATAAATTTATTCGAAGTGAATTTATTCGGCAGCGGAAAATAATTTTTTTATTCGCGGAACTTTCATTCGAACCGTCGAATAAGGTTTTCATCATTATCCGTAGTTTATTCGACTTTTATTCGAAGCCTTCGCGCTGAAGATGAAAACCTTATTCGACGGTTCGAATAAAAGTTCCTCGAATAAAAAAATTATCTTCCGCTGCCGAATAAATTCACTTCGAATAAATTTATTTATCCGTGATGTTTCGAATAAAGTTAAATCATGTTATTCGAAGCTGAGAATAATGAATAAACCTAAGCCGTGTTATTCGACGATTCGAATAACGAATAAAGATGAAGTATCTTTTATTCGGCACGTTATTTAAATAATTGATTATCTAGATAATGCCCATCTTAGGTGTACACGATGTGGACTTTTCGCTATGCCCACGACTGAAACCGAGCGAGAACGGGCGAGCAGACGCGACGCGTTGATGTTTTTCTCGCTCCGTCTTTCGGACGCCGTGACACTCCGTCCTTTACGTTCGCGCCTGTCGCGCACGCAAAGCGTCCCATCTCGCTCCCCACTTCGGCCAGAAAGAAGCGAGAAACGAATACTCGGAATTAGGCCTCTGTTCACACTGACTGTTCAACACCGATCCGGATCAGCGATCCGCTAACGAGACAATACTGTAATAATATTATCTTCTCTCATTTGGTGTATTTCCTCTTCTTCTTT
Source organism: Andrena cerasifolii (assembly GCF_050908995.1). Taxonomy (NCBI): domain Eukaryota; kingdom Metazoa; phylum Arthropoda; class Insecta; order Hymenoptera; family Andrenidae; genus Andrena; species Andrena cerasifolii. Next base: position 1,595,407 of record NC_135121.1, on the reverse strand, counting down.
GACGGTCTTCCTACAATTTTCTTAGGTCGCTCGTACTGAAAGATGACATAGGCAGTGTGGATCTGTAACACATTATGAAGTTCATTAGGAAATACTTAATTGTAGTTTTGTAAACGTACAAAATTTTACTGTAGATGTATAAGCTGTTAAACTTTACCTGAAATATGGTACTTATCATTCCATTTGTCCTGACATTACTGTCCCATACACCATGTTTGCAGTAATTTGGTAAAGAATCCGCCTGTAATAAATGATCGCAGACATTTCTGTAAGTTATATATAAAAGTAAAAATTTGTTTCAATAATTCGTCGAACATCATGTATACCTGCGAGACCCGTGTGAATCAACCTGGCGCATTTGATCGAGCCCGATTCCGTCTGTCTGCTCCTGTGAACAAGAGCTGTTACTTTTTTACCCGTCGGGTACTCGGCTACCCGAAACAACTTCAAGGAATTGAATGCCTTATTGTCTATGGTATTGTTTGATATTAGCTAAAAATGATGGAACAATACCACATTCAATGGCTTGAAGTTGTTCCGGATAGCCGGTTACCCGACGGGTCAAAAAGTAACAGCTCTACTGTGAACTTAGAAATGTGTCTGAAAAAATTGAAGGGTGAATTAAATTTATTATTTCCTTCGTCACTTTCTTGGCAAAGTGACAACGGTGTCGATCGACGCGCGTGATCGTATGATCAGCGAGTAAAAGTGCCATCGCTGGCACTTGTCACCACTGACGGGGTCAGTGGTACCGCGCTTTACGACGCGGTGCGACGCCGGGCCGTTATAATAGTTTCATTATTTCTGGAGGGAGACCTTTTTCGCTTTTTCAAGCTTTTCGGTTTTTCTTTCGCTCTCTCTGCTAGAATAAATTGTGGCTCCCGAATAGTCATGCACCTATTGTGCCGACTATCTATTAATTCGAGTAGCATGCATTCTAAATAAAATTGAACAAGGTTTGGCTTCATTTCTCTTTTCCAAAACGCATCATCTCTCTCTACTTTTATAGATTTCAGCCCTTTCGGGGTCCAAAGGCAAAATATACAGTACTTTCTGTCAGTAATGTGTAACCGGCCTTGTATGTGATAAAAATAGTGATGCGTTTTACTTATTGAAATACCTGCGTTACGCGTGAACATGCGCCGGACAGCGGGAACTTGTTCAATAGCTTCTTCTGGCGTAAAGTTCTCCGCTGATTTGGGGCATTTGATTTCCAAAATACCCTCTTGACCGATGATTCCATCCGGTGAAGCTCCTAAGAAGGCGATGCAGCTGTCCATGAAAAATCCACATTCCGCAATATCTGTATATTGCTTCTTCAATTCTTCGCGAGCAATATTCTCGCATTCTTTCCCGTATTCCACCGCGGGTGCACTAATTATCTTCGGATAAAGAATTGATTTTACTGTATTTGCCCAAAGCGTGTCAGGTCGGCGACGGCACACTTGTCCAAAATTGGATGCTGTTGTCACGTCCCGGGAGAGGTCTTTGGGAACGTCGACAAAGGGGAATAAAATGGCAGGCGCGAATGTCGAATTCGTCACTCTGAACGTTTTGGAAGGAGCCAGGCGCGAATGTCAAATTCGTCACGCTGAGCGTCGAGGAAGGAGCCAGGCGCGAATATCAAATTCGACACTCTGAACGTTTAAGGGAGATCAGGCGCGAATGTCAAAATTCGTCACGCTGAACGTTTAAGAAGGAGCCAGGCGCGAATATCAAATTCGTCACTCTGAGCGTTAAAGGAGGTATCAGGCGCGAATATCAAATTCGACACTCTGAACGGTTATGGGAGATCAGGCGCGAATGTCAAAATTCGTCACGCTGAACGTTTAAGGAAGGAATCAGGCGCGAATGTCAAATTCGTCACTCTGATCGTTTAAGAAAGAAGCCAGGCGCGAATGTCAAATTCGTCACGCTGAGCGTCGAGGAAGGAGCCAGGCGCGAATGTCAAATTCGTCACGCTGAGCGTTGAGGAAGGAGCCAGGCGCGAATGTCAAATTCGTCACTCTAACGTTTAAGGAAGATCAGGCGCGAATGTCAAAATTCGACACTCTAATCAACCAGGGAAGGTTTAGTGGCAAATGGACACACTGGAGACACCCGTTAGTGTGGTTTGTTTTTTTTTGACTGGGCTATTGCATTTGCCGCTGCATTTACGTAAGAAGTTGGTCGTAATACTTCCACGAAATCCGTCTACGAATACGGCTATAATTGGCCCATGGGAAAGAACGTTTGTAAACACGGTTGTCGCTTTCGCGTCCGCGGACCGAGTTCAGCTGCTGCTGCAGCTTGTTTTGGTTTGGGAATCTCCGCAACCGAAGAATAGGTACGATCGTTTCAAGCGTAATTCAAAGTAAAGAGTGTTTATTAATTCAAAACACTTTAACGTGCCATACACAGTTTGTGATGGTTTTATAGTTTACAGATTATGCGTTAGACACTTAGCATGAGCACATCACATTCATGTAATAGTTATTAAGAGCGATGTAAGTATGAACATGAGATACAATATACGATAATAAGGTGGAAAGGTAAGCGCAATAAGCGTTGATAGAACAAAATGTAAGTAACCGCAATAAGCGTTGATAGAACAAATAATAAATGAGCGCAATAAGCGTTGATAGAACAAAATATAAGTAACCGCAATAAGCGTTGATAGAACAAATAATAAGTAACCGCAATAAGCGTTGATAGAACAAAATATAAGTAACCGCAATAAGCGTTGATAGAACAAATAATAAGTAACCGCAATAAGCGTTGATAGAACAAATAATAAATGAGCGCAATAAGCGTTGATAGAACAAATAATAAATGAGCGCAATAAGCGTTGATAGAACAAAATATAATATATAAAAGTAATGATGATAATTATATAAGAATGGATGATGGTGATATGCCAAAATGTGAAATGGTAATTATAAAGGCTTACGATATTTGATGAACTTGTATAAATTTCACTGTTTAAACAATACTTTCGTAGGTGCATCAGATCCTTGCGGATGATATATTCGAAAGAGAACGTTTCCGCGAACCCCTCGTATTTATATGTTTGTTGCGGGGTACGCGCGGTAAAGTCCTTGACATATTTAAGAAATAAGGCGCAGTAGGACTTCCGGGGTTTTTACAATAGGTGCGTCTATTATTAGACGCATTTCTGTCACGTACACCAAATATTCTCCGCAGTTACATTTCCGGGGTTTTTATGGCTGGGGAATAATTTGCTCAACCCGTCGAATGGATTTTGGGGTCATTAACGGGAAAGGGGTGATCGTGGTTTTGATTTGTAGGGTCTTAGAGTAGAGATGAGACGAGGTCTCGATTTAAGGAATTTTTGGGGCGAGGGATTTGTTTAGATTTAGTAAAGAGGGGGGAACTCGTGCCTCGTAGGGCGAATAAGCGAAGGGGTTTCGCACCGGTCATCTTGAGATGGGGACCGCTAAGGTACATCGTCAAGTGATTTGCGATTGGGGAAAAGGGGTTGGTCTTGAGTTTGAGGACCTTGGTGGAGTGATTTGGATTGTGAGAATGTGTTATTAGGGTAATATTGCGCGGAAAAAATGGTAGGACATCACACTGTCAACAATTTGGACCTGTACTGCAACCATTTGCGGTTCTTTGCTTGTCCGATTGTTTCATCTTCAATGGCATGTCTTTTCTCTTGCCAGTCACTGAGCATTTGCATATGCTTTTCCCGCTCCAGTTCATACATATCGGATGGCATGTCTGGCTTCTGTGCATTTTGTCCATAATCACAATCTTTCTGCGAGGGCAAATGCTTGCGTACATATCGCGCAGCCTTCGTTTCCTTCTGTTTTGCAGCTTTCTTTTCCTTTTCTTTCTTTTTCTTTTCTTCCATTTGGTGCACAACCTCGGGCGTTTTCTTCTTCATAACCGCATCCAATCGCGAGTGCACTTGGTTATTGTTGTACTCCACGACAGCAGCAGCACATCTCCCTGCATAAGATCCTCTTTCGGCGAAATTTAATCTTTTTCCGCGAGTGTACTTGGCAATTAGTCCGTTCAAACTTTCCACAGCGTTATTAGTAGTATTATAGAGTAAGCTCTCCGCATGAGCTAATAGTGGACGAAGTATTTCTTTCACGTCCTGGTACACTCCAATTTTCATCAAGTCTGGAACGATGTTTTTCTCATTCTCTTTATTCTTTCCATCGCAGAAATATTCTAGTCTTGCACACTCTGCGTGTTCACCAAACACGTGGCTTGGAACATTCTGTATGTCGCCATACAAATTCTTCGTTCTCTCGTCGATTGATACATTCTGATTGTATCTAAACTTTGCGGCTTTCACGATGTCCGTGCGCATCCGGCGAATGCTACTTTCCACAGTTTGTCTCAATGGTCTAGATGTGGTCTTTTTTACAATCGCTTTCATTTTTGTGCAAAAGTTTCGCAACAAATGATTAGCGTACTCACACATTCAAAGGGCCGCGGAGACGGCCCCCTTAAAGAGTTGGAACACACCGTAAGGTTTAAACAAGTTTATTCTGTCCCGATCTGGGTGACACTGGTACTATGCCTTAATCAGGCGTGAATATTGTATAAGGTCTGTATCAAGTACCCATCAAGTCTGTCTCAAATTTGCGCTCGCATTGCTCGTACATCGTTCTTATACTTTAATCGGGACGAAGTGGGGACCATCGGGGTCTCCGTCTTTGGCCCGGTTTTCGGGTGTTACACCATGTACTGATGGTCTCGAAGCGTTTCCGAGAATCCTTACGCGGTTGTGCCGGATTTCGGCGTTCGATTGTGGCAATTGGAATGTACCGCGGTGTTGTTACGCTTGGGCGTTGGTTGGGTTACAACATACATACCTACATACATACACAACAGAAATGTCAAAAATCAAACCATAAACTGTATATAAGAAGGGGTACTATCTCCTAGACACATTGAATAAAAGATATGTATTACGTGTGTAATTGCTTTTTAAGATTGTCGGTTTATTCAGTTGTAATTACGATGAAATATTTAAATTAATAATTATGTAATTTTTTTTGCACAATTGCAATTATAATTACATTTATGATTACAATTACAATGTAATTGTGCTGAAAAATTTTGATTACAATTACAATGTAATTGTGCTGAAAAATTTTGATTACAATTACAATGTAATTGTCCTGCACAATTACGGTTGCAATTACATGTGGCAATTACAATTGTAATTGTGGTCAACTAAAAAATTAGCGATTACAGAAAGTAATCTGTAATCGAATTACACAATTACATTTTAATCGTAGTTTGAAATTTGTAATTGATTACATTTTGCCCAACTCTGCACACCACCCAATCCAACCAATCCGGATCAGCGTGTTGTCGGTTGTGAGGAAAACACGCCACCCGATGCGTAATAGGCAATGTGCTTCTACTGGTTCTAAACACACATGTTCATACGCGACAGTGTGGTGTTCCATAACCTCAACCACACTATATAGATGAGCTTCACTCTGATGTTTCTTCGCGTCGAATGTGGTTACGTGTTACATATGTGCACAGGTCGCATTGTGTGGGGACGCGTCGGATGACGTGGCGATTCAATAGTATGTTCTCGCCGTTACCCGCCGAGGTGTCTACCTTGCTTCTCGGATAGCTTACACTCAGCCGCTTTGTAGCTCTCTATGTTTTTTGACAGCAGATTCATACATTGAATCCTTAAATTCATAATATTTTTGTAAGAGGCTAGAATGTTTAGTTTTTAAATGAGGCAGTGAGAGCAACAACGAACTAACCCACATTGAAAAAAAAAATTTTCCCGTATTTTATATGATAGTAGAGCCTATTGGAATACATTGTTACTACTGTTACGTCCCTACTTCCTATTTGTGGCGCGATTTTATGGAGTTTATATTTTTGTCCGCTTTCGAGCAAATCCTGGGATTCTACGCTCTGGGATAGTCGAGAGAGAGTTATTGTGTGGTCATTAACGCGATATATTATGCTAGTTACTTTTTTATTGGTCGATTGGTGTCAGTTTCCAAGGGATGGGGTGATCGGGGATCCCCGATGTCTCTGCGACGTCGTTTAGGTTGGGTTCAGCCCAAGGGCCCACGTCTATTATCATCTCAAAAGATTGTACTTGTTGGGAGTCCAGGAGCCTGGATGTCGCCGCGCAGACTCCTACCAATTGTTCAGGGGTGGCCGGCGTACTTTTGTAGCTGATTGCTAATCTGTGTAACTGGACACGTTGGCCCGCACGATGTTTTCTTGGCATACGGTCTTTGGAATTTATTATAATATAAGTTAGACGTCTGATAAATCACTCTCTACCTTCCGCTCCAGGTGCTACCGCGGGCAACGTTCTGCCCTAAAGAGGTTCTTTAATATTTAAATAAATCGCGTCGACCACACTCTACGCTTAAACTTTGGTAAAACCCCGGGCAACGTTCTGCTCATAGGTGATACCATTAATCAACGCATCCCGTGAACTGTTAATGCACATTTTCGTAATTGATTTCACTTTTCCAAAAAACGAACGCTCAATTTAGAGGATGGGTAAGGGGGTGGAAACACTTCACTCACTGATATAATTTATAAACAAAATCACCTTTATTTTCTCTTCGTGGTATGATTCTAACACTTTATAAAGTTCTTTTCATAATAATTTGACACGGTGTGAAGAACGATAATTTATATGAATTCAAAATAAAAGCACAATAATTATTGAGCTCCCCGGATGGTCAGTCCCTTTTCTCTGCGAACTTTGTCCTCCGAGGTTCTTTCAAGAGATATACTAAGTCTCCTGCTTTAAAATTTTTACATTTTTATCCACCTATATTCATAGAATCGGCGGGTAAACTTTACCTCGTGGAAACCTTTTTTTACGCCGGAAATTTATTTTATTCGAAAGCTCGTGTCGTATAACATGTATAAATATTATTTTTGTGCTTAGGAATCAATCCCTTGTTAAGTTATTTAGTAAAATAGACTCCGTTATTTTGACATATATAATAACCCTATTCCTACTTTTCTGTTCGCTACCTTGAATAGTGGAATTGCGTGAACTCACATGCTTTACGCCATAACATTGGCGGAGCTTTCTGAAAGCGCCTTAAATTTTCCGTCGAAACGTCTCGCGAAGACCTATTGACATCTATCCGATAGACTGGATTGGACACGCGTTCGAGGAACCCGTGAAGACCAGTGTACGGGGGATCGAGGGACATTTTAACTCCCCCGACGCGTACAAAGACGTGGGACCGCAACTGCAAACTTTTGAAGAAAAATACACGCTTTTTATGTTTGTGCTCTATCGGAACCGGCTTTACCCACCGCAAGAGGACGAACTCGCCAGGAACGCGTTTGGTGGTTTCCGTAAAAGTATTCAGAGCGCGACGCGTTCATGCGGATACGGACATGTGTACGCAGCCCCAACATGACCGTGGGTAAAACATGTACCCAGTTCTGATCAGCGTGAAACATAATAGCGACCTTAAAGCTTCGATGCCACCCCTCAATGCACGCCGTTGGCAGCCGGGTGGTGCGGATTCGCTGACAACCTATGACCTTGAGAAGCGCCGAGAACAGTGAGGACTCCAGTACTCTGGTTCGTCGTGAGAATTCTAGGGGTTCCGTATTGAGAAACCTAATTATCGAAGAACGCCCTCGCGACCACCCTGGCCTCGACATCTTTTAACGGAAACGCGAAAATCCTCAAAGGTTACGTAGTATTTATACCCCTGACACTTATCCAAAGGACCGACTATGTCATGGACATGTCAGAACCGCCCGTCGATCGCGACGAATTGCACGGGGGAGAGACTAGCATGGCGAGAGAGACAGAGCCGAAACAGTTTTTACACCATGCGGCTATGTCGCGGTGCATATTAGGCCACGCGTAAAGGCTGCCGTTCCAATGGGCGGCTGGCGACTGTGACTGGCGACTGCGCCACTAGTGTAAGGGAGAAGTATGTACCTGTTTCTCCCTTGCACTAGTGGCGCAGTCGCCAGCCGCCCATTGGAACGTCAGCCTTAACGTTGACGAATTACTCGGTCAGTGACCTTTGAACACCCGTGGAACAAATGGAACACGCGTTTACGCAAAGCTGTTGGAGAAAACGCACTTATCACCTTGCACGTCATTTCGCAATATACAAGGTGTCCCAAAAATAGTGGAGTTCCTTGAAAGGGGTGACTCGAGGCGCGATTTGAAACAACTTTTTCCTTAACGAAAATGTTCTGCAAGACATTGTTAACCAGATATGAACAAAAAAAAACCCGATCAATCACAGCGCGAGTCTCCCGGCCGTACTAGTAGTATGGCTGCACGCTGCGTTTGTGCTACGAACAAGCAAGTCGGTATGCATAGAGACGTAACAATTCTCCTGCAACTTGAAAACCGGTGTGAATGGGTCACTGTGCCGATCTTGGTCATTGAGGGACGCGCGTAGTGCATAGTTAGTCCCAGGTATACGACATAACCCCAGCGCAGCGGGTATTCCAAAATGGCTGCGTTTGTTTCGTACCTTATCGCGCCACGCAGCCGCTGGCGGCGGCAATTCTCGCCGTGACTCGCTGGCTCCTTTCCTCAGAACAAAGAATGGCGGGCAGCCTACCCGCCCAGCCCGCGACGAACGATTTTTAATGGATAGCTGCCTCGCCGGTGTCGCTGTTCGCTGCACCCAGGACTGATGCTGCCAAGATGAAGCGCGGAACGAGATACCGGCCCCTTGCCGTGCCATCGAATTCCACTCCGTGTGGAGGACGGGCACCTCCAGGCCTTGCGGAACACGGGCGCCTCCAGGCCGTCCGTAGACGTGGTGAAATGTCAACAATACAGGGTGCACAAAGGCGGGCGAGATTTCTCGAGCCGTATCTAGTGTTTCGTGCGGGTTGGAAAACGGAGATGCGTCGTGTCGCCGAAATGATGCGACACGAAGGTTATGTATAACAATAACTAATTGTAAGTGTTTAATGTCTTGCACCGCTCAGCTCGAGCGCCAGTGTGTTTCTTCAGGACACAGGTGGATTCTTCTCTATTGCCCCCACTCCGCTGGTTGGAGTCAGTCTGCGGCGCCGCTCCTCAGATACTGCAATTAAGTAGTACTTCCCAATATTATATACAAATCTCTTCTAAGCAAATAGTTTTTCGATATGTATAGCTGAATACTTTTTGTAGGAAATGACGAGTTGGATCGACCGGTGTATTAAAAATATATTATTCTATTTAATGAAACAAATTTGACCTTCACATGTCTTCTACGTGTTCACCCACAAAAACATCAGTACACCAAATTATCCCCCACCCCACCCCCCTCAAACCATACAACTTTTGTTTGAAATATATTTCGGTATAATCAACAGTTTCAAAGATATTCGTAGCAATCGATTTAAATGACTCACTCTGTGTATGCACTGTTCTTCGTTAAGGTTAAGTTTGTCAATTAGTGTTTAATCGATGATAAGAGTGGTGGGCCTGATACGTATATCTATTTTACTTTAATCCGTTACATTAACAGTGACGTTGAAAGACATGATACATCTATTCAATGTGGGGTACGAATCTGTATAACTTGTTATACGCCTGTACATATTTCTATAAATATTTCCGAGACATATTGAGGTTCAAAAGGATCTCTAACGTGTGAACATCATTTTAAGGACATGTCCATTTATATGTACAATTTCGTCATTTTAAAATAACTGTTATTTCTAGTGTAGCTATGATGGAGGTCATAGATGTTGGGCGGTTAGCGCGAGTGAGGAGTAACTTTCATCTTTGTGACGCACAATTATGCACACTAGTCTAAGGTTTAGCTGATAAAAAATCATCCAGACGTGGGGACCTTCGTAATTAAGCGCTCGACACCCGAGAACAATGGGCCCATAAAAGACAAGGATAGCACTAGCCATTAAGAAGAGAGAAATGTCAAGTTCCGCATTTCTTATCGGATCTTCACGAAAGTGACACCAATCGATTCCTTGTGTTTTCCTGGTGAAAATGATGTTAAACCCGGCGTAATTCGGGCTATAATTAACGAAATTATATAAGAATCTAATTTGCAGAATTTGAAGCCAACTTCATTAAAAATAGTCCAATTTAAATGGAATTGCGTGTATTTAAATCGGGATAATGCCAGACATTCATTGGCGTCAATTTCACATCGATATCATGGTAAATAAAGGACTTGGCGTATTATAAAATTGATGACACATCGCCCGATTGAATCTATATACATGGTGCGTCGAAGTCGATGAGCGGAGAACTTCAAAGTGTGCTGAAATTTATACAAAGTCAAGTTCTCTATTTTTCATCGTGTCGATACGAACGTGACACAAATGGATTCCTTGCATTCTCTCTATTAAAAGGCACCCAATATCATGTAAATAAAACTATTTGTAACGAAGACAGCTTTAAATTCTGCGAATTAATTTTTTATGTAATTCCATTAATTATAACCCGAATTATGTCAGGTTTCGTATCATTTTCATCGGGAAAACACAAAGAATCGATTGGTATCTGGCTACTAATGATGATGGTTAGTCTTATCTTTGTCTTTCTGGTCCTCTATTCTCGAGGATCGAAGCCCATAAAATTCAATGAAACGTGAAATCGAACCCGGAATAAGAGATACTCTCCAGATCTTGAAATTATCAGCTCAACCCAGGATTACTGTATTACGATAGATATAAACAACAGCCACACGGCTATGTTATAGGAAGAGCTGCGCAGCGTTCCCGTTACCTTACCATACGCTTCGGGATCCACGCAACTGGGAGTGACAAATCGATTAACACGTGTAAGGCTCAAATGGAAGATCAATTCCCCCTCGATCGCTGTTCGCGAAATCGCCCAGAACGGCCAATATCTATGACTTCCAACCATAGTTATTTTCTAAATACAGTATTTCCTGGTTTAAACGAAGGATTCTGGTTTCAGATTGATGCAAAAGACCTAACCTCCTCAATGTTTTTCTTCTCCGGTGTGAAAGACCCTTCGATCTACAGAAGCTAGCGCGTTGACAGCTGAAAGCAAGAAAACCGGCAGGCCCCAGATAACACACCCAGTATGGAAAACTAAAATGCTCATGTTTTTGATAGATGGTCATGAAAGTATTACCAATGGTGTGCTGAATGTTTCTCGATGAAAATGAGTCCAAACACGAAGCAATTCAGTCCATTTTTAATACACGTAGTGTATGTCATGGGTCAGTCACCCAGAAATGTGATTTTCACTCGCCGTGCGGGGACCTCTGTAATCTTAATCGTGTATTCATACTTAAAAATAGTCCGAGTCGCTTCGTGTGTGGACTCATTTCCATTGACAGAATCTCACTAATCTACCGGTAATATTCTCATGAAGGTGTAATAAGAAATGTGAAATTTTTAAACCGCACGCTGTCCTCTCGCTGGGGTGTTACTTCACTCACTTTCAGTTTGTGTCGCTCATGATACTTGTCGAACGTGTCAAACAAGAATCCAAGCAAGGGTCAATTTATTAGATGCGGAATATTTTCCGTGTCCCGGTTTCATGAAAACTCCGGTCGGGAATCTTTTCGCTTAAACCGAGGAATATTGTATATGCATACAGAAATTGAAATTTGTTACAACAGGATAAAATGTTTTAGGTTATTTACATCGAATAGCGTGGAACAGGTGGTCGAATTCTTATCGGAGATGCTGGAAATGTTAAAGGACCGATATGGTGTTCTATTGCTTCTTTATAGCGTAATTGCTACAAAAGGTGTTATTGAATGTCGGTTGGAAATGTCAGATCCTTTAGAAGCAATGATCGATTCAACGTACGGTTATGGAAGTCAGAGTCTTATAAATTTGATGCTCACCGGCAGGGCAGTCAGCTACGTATGGGATCATGATCAAACCATTGGAGACCTCAGTAAGACATTTATTGTATAAACAACCACATTTATTCTATTGCATTAACATCAGAACTTGTTGTGTAAGAAATATAATGGGATAGTGGAAAGGTTGAAACAAATAGAAAGATATTTTTGGAAATAGAATAGTTTCATCTATTAGTTAAAATTAATTCAATTAAATCAGTTAATTTGAGTAATATTCAAATGTTTTTCATAACGAAAATCACAATTAAGAATTTTTAGGTCAATAGAATGTTCTAGAAATCGATTTCTCTAAGAGATTGAAAGTGTTGGATCTTATAATCAGTTATTTTTTTACTGTGCTATTGTATGCAATATATAGAAACTGCGGATGAAACTTGACTTCTTTCATCAAGGTATACAATTTATTTAAAATTTTGAATGCTTATGACTAATTTATGTAAATGGTTTGATATGGATATGTAATGTTTTTTGACTGCGGATAAAATAGGACGGTGCGTTCCTCGACACCGAAAACGCCCCGATGGGAGTGTACTGTTTAAAGAAGGGATGAAGGCTAGAGCGGTGTTACAGGAGCAAGAGTAGTCCGCCTAATTCCGTCTGTGCCTTTCCCGACATCAGTAGGTGTAACATTTTCAGCCAATAACAGAAACACGTTACCTCAATTGTTTTAACTTTTCAAAACCTGTCAATCAGTGAAATAGCAAAACAAACGACACTTCGATCGGCGTGGTCGGCGCCGGAACGTAGCCGCCAGATCGCTCCGATCGGCGTAGTCGGCATCGGTCACAGAACAAAAAACTCGCCGATCGGTGTAGTCGGCTGTCAACGTGTTAAGCTACTTGATACTATGTTTTGAAATCGTTTCCATCAGAAAAACATTTGCTCTAATCCCAAGCTTTTCCTGAAAAAAGTTCGTTTAAAATGAGCAATGTAACGAGACATGTAGATAATAAGGAATCCGGGGTCTTACGGGCGGTACTAGGAAGTCGCAACGGATAAACACTACCCTCGTTTCGTCTGATTTCTTGGGGCCTAGTACGCTCATCTATATATATATATATATATTTTCCCTTTTGGAAAACAGACCGAACAGACACTCTCCTGGGTTTAGACAACTAACAAGCGCCTTTTGATACGGAAAAGGCGTACCTACACGGTAATACAGTACTCCTGGCAAAGTAGGGCGTTAAGAGGACATTCTACCGAAATAAACACTTAACGTTTTCGTATCTTGGGGGTATATTCTACCACTCTTGAAATACATGAAAAAATCTTTGTTGCTTTTTTATTTATTTTGTTTACATAAATATTTCGCAGTGAAGTTACAATTTCGGACAACTGGATCATGGAAAATAAAAAAAAAATATATTTCTAATTCACAGGAGTATGGTTATCTGGTATAAAATATTATAATATTAAAATGGTGGTCGACCATAGTTGAAAGTACCGAAAGTGGTATTTCTTTTCTATTTAATCGATATAAAAAAGTGGGAAAATATTCAAAAAGTTAACATATTCCCGGCAAGCCGGATAGCCATGCTCCTGCAAATTAAAAATACGTTTCGTTTTTTTATTTCCGATGATCCAGTCGTCCGAAATTGTAACCGTCAGCAAGGGGTCAAATCCTGAAGATGCTAACTTCACTGTGAAATATTTATGTAAACAAATGAAATAAACAAATAACAAAGATTTTCTCGTGTATTTCAAGAGTGGTAGAATAAACCATGTGTAGGTCAAGGTCGAATCGCGTCTGGATCGATGGCGCGGCTCGACGATTCAAAGATGTAATAAATATATACAGAGATCGAAACCTTTTTTTCGGAATCGTGGTTGGGGTACGTGTACCATGTATGGATTTGGGTGATATTCAGATCGATTTGGGTAGTCGTACCGGTGAAGATCGAGGACAACGCGACGCGTATATTGTAGTCTTGTACTGTATCTTTCGATATGCAAGGTATTCATAGTTTTCGTCTGCTGTGAGTATGCGATGTTGCGGGTAAACGTACCGAGCGCGAGTACATATGTGCATACACGATGAAACGAAAGTGAACTATTTAGAATGGTTGGTATGAATCAAGGAAAAGACGAGGAAAACGATGCGGACGAAGACGAGGGGCTAAAGTTAGAAGTATTCAATGCTGTGGCTTCGTTAGAAACACTAATACGTTGGCCGTCATCGTCATTGTTATCGTCAGTATCGTCGGAAAACGAGGAGCAGAGTGGTGCGGCGGTGAAAAGGGACAATGTAATGGTACAGGAGTTGGACAGTTTAACAGCGGCGAAGAAGTCATCATTTTCGTGTGCCACCATTGTTCGGGGCTCCGTGGACCAGCGGGTTTCGGCACAGGATCGATCGATTTTCACCGGAGGATCGTAAAGTGTTGCGACATATAGCGCAATACAATGGCGCGAGGGAGTGTACGCTGTATTGTGTTTTAGGGGACAAGGACCGAAATCGAAAGAAGGTGTTGTACGTTACCGGTGCCGTGTGTACCCCGTAGACACTGTTGCGCGATATCGAGAACAAGTCGGTAATCGTGTACAATTTACCTGTTACACGAAAACCATGGAAGGCGTATACGTTTTTGTGCATCGAAGTGGTACGATATTTGGAATTGAAAAACGCGTTATTTTCAACCAGGGTGCGAGGTCTACATTTGGATGTAATCACGTGGAAGAGTCACATGGAGAATTACGAGATGTTTTGCAATCTACGGGATGTAATTATCCGAATGATGCGCTAGTATTTCAGATGAATCGAGGACGAGTGCGGTTGAATGTTCGTTTGGTTAAGATTGCCCGGCGACGGACGCTTAGTGTCAGTGTACGCAGCGATGTAAACTAGTAGTGTCGTTATGTGCGGAATTGTAAAGTGGTGCAACATGTACATAGTGAGATACAAGTGCAGGAAGAAGAAGAAGAAGACATGGATGTGTTCATGAGAGCATTCAGAACGCTGTCCCGAATGGCCGTGCTGTTGCGCACTGTCCGGGAATTCAGGGACTGGTCGGATGGATGCGACGCGTGCATACGGCTCATCGTCGATCATCAGCGCGGACAAAGAGGTATCGGTGGCCACGAAGCAGCGTTTGACGTCGCTCATCGAGTGTATGAAGACATTGCGCGTGATCGTAAGAGGAAGATTTTCGCGACCAAGGTGGTCCGGATTTTTGGCTCGATCAACGGCGTCTATGGTCGTGTGGGAGGACATGGAAACCGTGTTCAAGAATCGTGTTCTGATCGGTACAGTTATCAATGTAGGACTCGTGGATCTGCGTCGGTTATTTCAAGACGCCCGACGAACGGTGGTCTCGAGCGTTACAGAGGCTATCGTCGAACATACAAGCGTGCCTGTTAACACTGTTCTGAACGCGGAGTTCGCGATACGGGGCGAGACGGACGTGAAGAGTTTTGCAAAGCAAAATCGAGTGCTGTTCGTGACTTCGAGTTTGCGCGAGTGGTACGCGAAACAAGTGGTCGCTCCTACGGCAAGTGGTCGTTGGCGGCAATGGAGGAGTTTCAAGAACAAGACAGCGGATGGACCCTCCGGGCCGTACAAAACCTTCTATGTATGTATACTATGAACCCGCTATGTATGTATACTATGAACAATAATAAACGAACGACTTTTTACGCTACTGCATGTATCATTCGTAACCATCTTTTCTACGTATTCGTAATATACCCTAGTATATTTTTTGTTTCCCCTTTTCTCTGCAAAATACATCTCTCAATTTGTGGAAGGTTTCGTTCCTCATATATATAATACAAACGGAATAGATCTTGAAATTTTCCAACCACCTACACTTACCAAAAGATACATAGATATATTTATTGCGCAATAACGTTGAAAGTGAAGATCTCTTTCACACTGAGATACATGTATGCGACACTTGTATCGCGAGCTGTCTACGATTTCATTCAGACGACGATACACGTATGCTACGTGTATGGTGGATACCGATTATACATTGTTTATAGAAACGTTTTCAGAACAATTCTCGTATTGTGATACTGATTTCGTGTATCCCGCAAACGTCGGCCGCATGATACTTTTCGTATGAAGTCGGCAAACAAAACGTTGTAACTAGTGAACGCTTTCACACAGCACGCGGCGAGATGGCAGACATTCTAAATTAATTAAAATATGTATGACTAACATTTAGAAGTTCATGAAATAATACATAAAAAGTTCCTTTTTCATGTCTAATGCTGTTTATGGGATGAATCCAAAGCTTCCTGTTCGCTCGTTTTTTACTACATCCTTGTGTAAAATACAAATACATAACTCTTCATATTTTGTCCGCAAATGTGTGGGGCACGAGAAAATATTTTTTATTAAAGAATAAATGATCGACACGTATCGCGATACGTGTTTCGTCCTGCATCGTGTGAAAGAATCCCCTCGTTTCCATGTTTCATCTATCGACGTCAGACAAAAAGTATCGTGCGGCCGACGTTTGCGAGGTAAACAAAATTAAAATCGCGATACGACAACCCGTCGTGTCAACGATTCCTATGGAAGCTATAATGATCAACGGCAAATCGGTATCCATCATACACGTATCGCGATACATGTATCGCCGTGTGAAAGAGCTCTATCTTTGCACGTCCTGTTGAAACGCACATGCAGCTGCATTTCTCTAACAGCCAGCATTCATGCATCCGATCATATCCTATACTTATGCCGCGTAAAATTCAAATACAAAACTCTTTTCATTACAATCATGTGGGAGATGGGAATTGGGAAATGATAAAGCTGAATGAAAAACCCACAGTATCTGTTATATTTTTGGAAATGTTACTCGGCTACACCTCGTCGTCGGACTGCCTCTCGATCTCTCGACGACGAGTCACGCGCTAAGGACCGGGCGTCCTTATCCAAACAAATGCCGTCATCAAGACGGCGACGCATATCGCTGAAAGCCCGAGGTGTCTATGCCTCGGTGCCCGACTCGACGCCGTAGCGATCCAACCTAGACACTATATTCCCACAGTTCGGCCATCCTGACAATATGGTCGTCCCGACCATGCACTTAAATGCTAAAAACTGTAACAAGATTATATATAACACACACAGACAAAACACACACAAACTCTTGTTACCATTAGCTATAAATTTTACATTAATTCTTACGTAATACACTATATACAGGCGTACTTAGGACTTTTCGTCCCAAAGCCGCATATGGTCCACGCTTATCGTGCCAGTGTAGGGGATTTGCGTTAACTGAAACCCTTCAACATCGGTGACCACATATCTGTCAAAATCTAACACCTTCTTGACCACATACGGCCCTTTGAACTTTGGAATAAGTTTCTTATTTGCTCCATACAAAAATGAACATTTGTCCAGGCGAAACGACAATTTATTTCGTGCCGCAAGACTAAATACTTTCCTCAAAATCTCGAGATGTTTAGGAACATCCCGAGTGGCCACGAGGATGTCATCCAGGTATAACAGAATTTTATCCTGCTGGATTAGTTCGGCGAATATACTATTTACAAACCGCTGCAAAACCCGTGGCGCGTTAGTCAACCAGAATGGCATACGCAGATATTCAAACTGTCCAAGAGGAGTCACAAAAGATGTGAACTTTATGGACGGTTCGGCCATTTTCACGTGATAAAATCCATTCGTCAAGTCGAGGCAACTAAAGTAGCACTTATCGCGCAACCGATCCAAATGGTCATCGATCAGGGGTGTCGGGAAGTTGTCTCTAATTGTAATCTCATTAACCTTTCGGTAATCTATGCATAACCGCACTTCTCCGTTCTTCTTCGGTACGAGAACAATGGGGCTAGCGTACGGGGAATTACTAGGCTGGATGATACCATCCTTCAACAGTTTGTCCAAAACGACCCTTAACCTTTCCTTATCAAAATAAGACAGTCGTCGCGGACGAAAGCTAATGGGCTGGTAGTGTTTCAAAACAATCGCCATCTCGATTTCACTCGGACCTAGATCAGAAATCGCGTGGTTGATATAAGTGGTTTCAAAAATACTCCTAAGATCTTCACTTACATCGTGGTCAATTTGCGGGTCTATATTCAAGTCCTGGGACACCCTTTCGCCAACGATATCGCAAGCAATGTGTAAAATTTCATTGACATCACCGACCTGTTCCTTCTCACCACCCATCCCTCGCGAAATGGCAACTTCCCCGCTTAACGAAACGTTAATACCAGGATAAGACATAAAGTCCCTACCTAGTATCGCAACAAAGACCATTGTCTCGGTCGGCACAACATGAAACATCAGATTCAACGGTATTTCATTAACGCTACAATCATTCTCGAACAAACTTAATACATTCAATTTCGACCCATTTATGCCGTGATACGGAGTCATACTCGACGGGACAGGTTGGCGCGCGTGATACGGAACAAAGTCATCCTTAATCAAGCTAATGGGAGAGCCCGAATCGATCATCGCGACCACGCTAAAAGTGCAAGGGTTACCACTGCTGTCCTTAACGGTGTAACTCAGGGTCGCTGTATATGGCTCACCACCAGCGACGGATTGAACGACGTTCGTAGTCGCCGCAGAGGTCGGCGGTTGCTCTTTCGCCTGCTCCTTTGGACAAGTTGCAACTCTATGGTCCTTGCTGCCACACCGGTAGCACGCCCCCTTGTCGCGAACCTGCGGCCGCTGGCACGCCGTCGATACGTGGCCCATTTCGCCACAATTGAAGCACCGCGGCGGGCCCCGCCGTGTCGCCGTCGCTTCCCCCCTCGGGCGCTTCGGAAGATCCACCTTGTCGTCCTTCCGACGTGTAGGCTCCTTCGTGTCCTCGTCCAACGTCATCATCTCGAACGCTTCCAACAAGTCCTCCTGCGTCTTGAATCTATGCATTCGCGCCTGATCACGCAGACGCGAATCCGGAACCCCGTCGATCACGTAGTGGACAAGCTCAGCTTCCGGGACTGAAACTCGATTCGCCAGTATCACCTTGTCATGTAGATACTGCGCGAAGGTCTCACTAGGTTTCCACACTCTCGCCTCAAACCTCCTCCGCAGTACCATTTCGTTCTGTCGCTGATTGAACATGCGGTTCATCTTTGCTAAAAGATCGTCTACCGTCATCTGCATGTACGCCGGCCCAGAGTGGAACCAGGCATAAGCCGTGTCCTTCAGCCTCATGCTCACCAATATCTTCACCGAGTTTTCGTCTAACCCAAACCTAGTACGAAGAAACAGTAACTGTTCCTTCCAGTTTTCAAAAGTGTCAGCCTCACCTGTAAAGGCAGGCAGCATTTCACTGACTTCCCGAATCCGAGGGGGCACTGGATTATTTCGCTCACCCCTTGTTAGAGTCAGCTCCCTCTGCAATACGTCTCTCTCCCGTCGGAGGAGATCAAGCTCTCTTTGGACGTGTTCAGGAATGGTTTCACGCGTTTCCACATGCCTGGTCCTTTCTTCCGGGGGACGCTCGCCATGTTCGAAACGCGTATCCACACCACTCTCCCACGTCGAGTCAGATGTACCATTCTGGTGCGGTTCCAATCCTGTAGCACCTTCTTCGTGGTGCACAAACCACGAATCAACGTCTGTGGCCGTCAGTCGCGTAAGCAGCTCGGCCTTCGTGCCGGTCGTCGGGAGGCCCAATTTTTTTAGAAACTCTTTCAACTGGGCAACGGTGCACGCCGAAAGTTTATCCATTGTTACAAGATTACAGAAACGCTAAACCAAAGTCAATGTCCGTCACTCAGCCACCGGTAGACGAGCACACGTGAAAACACAAACGCGCACAGCTGTCTTCAAATACACTAAGTCCCACAATTACCACTCAATGTCTCGGTGTGCACAAAGCTCCACGAGGTGGTTTGGACAAATTGTTCCCGATTTCGGTATGCACACAGCTCCGCGAACCGAGATCACCAACTAACAATTGTTAACACAAGGCGGAACAACTTCTAACGCCACTATCCATGAGTCACGACGACGTCCTTCCACTATAAATTATCACAACTTCGGAACACGAACAGACATCGAGCGAACCGGTCGCGAAAATTCGCAATCCCACTTCTGATGAATACTGTGGGAGGTGGGAATTGGGAAATGATAAAGCTGAATGAAAAACCCACAGTATTTGTTATATTTTTGGAGATGTTACTCGGCTACACCTCGTCGTCGGACTGCCTCTCGATCTCTCGACGACGAGTCACGCGCTAAGGACCGGGCGTCCTTATCCAAACAAATGCCGTCATCAAGACGGCGACGCATATCGCGGAGGGCCCGAGGTGTCTATGCCTCGGTGCCCGACTCGACGCCGTAGCGATCCAACCTAAACACTATATTCCCACAATCATTAAAAATGATCAGAATTATATCATGTTTGGTTTAATTTTAATTGCAAAACTCCAGCAATCCATTGGTGGTACAGTATTGTCTCGTTAGCAGCTCGCTGGTTGGGACCGGCGTTGAGCCCGTATCGTGAACGGAGCCCTAATTCCGAGTGTTCGTTTCTCGCTTCTTTCTAGCCGAAGGGGGGAGTGAGATGGAACACTGCATGCGCGGCGAGCGTGCACGATGGTCGCAAAAGCGCTTGCCGTGAGCCGGGCCTGTGTCAGGATTTTGCGAAGCGGTTTTCATGCTACGGTAAGCGCTTGCGACCATCGCGCACGACCGTCGCGCAGGCAAAGGACGAAGTGTCAGGCGTCCGAAAGACGGAGCGAGACAAAACATCAACGCGTCGTCTGTCTCGTACCGTCCTTGCTCACTTTCAGTACCTCTCGCTCATTCTCGTTCCATCTCGCTCTAGCCTGCGCCGGACAAGAGTGAGGCAGAAGTGGTGGGGATAACGAAAAGTCCGTATCGTGTACACCAAATCGAGCCCGTAACGAGACAATACTGTACTTGTATGGAGATCTAATATTAATATAGCAATTCCTATTTTCATTACTGAGTGGCCTATTGCTGTCCTTGTCTTTATGACTCTAGGATCTAGGACCCCTGAAGCGCGTGGTTCGAGAGCTTCGATCCGAGAACTTTTCACGGTCATAAAAAAAGGTCGTCCCTTCAGTGATTTCAGGAGACCGTCAGTGTAAATGCCCAAATAACGGTGGCAACCAAATTTTAATTTCACTGAACGGATACGGGTTCCACACTGACATCTGCTGTCATCCCTGATACGGACAAGTGTGCGCTGCTCCATTGTAAAGCACATAAACGATATTTTTAACACTGATACTGACGGCCTGGAACTGGCGTGTACGGAAGAACGTCGAATTTCACTGGTCGAATACGGAACTGACAAGTCTCCATTCCAAACAAGCAACAGATACCTTTTACGACCACGGAACTGATATGTGTGTTTAAACATTTAAGCTACGGTTCTACCGGCAGATCCTGCTGCCCATCTGACACATCCAACAACGCCATCTGAAGGCCACAATTACCAAATAATTTCCTACGCGTGACGTCACATGGACCTACGCACCAATACAAATGTACCATTATTGCTGTAGGTGTATCCCTACCCTTACATAACCAGCAAGCAGATTCTGCAGTTTAGTAAATAATTAATTCTATTTATTTCAAGAAGTATTTATTCTTTCTTTAATAATATACAGGATTGGTAATTGCAATTGTTACAAAATAATATAAATAGCGCACATAAATTTGAAGAGGAACTTTCAATATTTACATTTACAAATCAATATACAATACGTCGCGTAACCAGTGGTACCTCCTATTAGGGGCTATATCAGAAAATTTTATTCAGTATTTTCGACTTCGTTTCTGTGTAGAATCACCATATTCCCTGTTGTGTTAGCGCTGAAAACAAATACAATATTAGTATAAAATTAAATGTAATGTATGAATAAACAGGATACATGCCATACTTACTTCAGCTCCATTTCCACACAGTACACACCTTAGGCGATCATGCTTGCTCCTGCGAACATTAACATTTTAAGAAAACATGTGTTAAATTATTATATGCGAAACAAGGAGCTAAACTTTCGCCCTTCGCGCATAACCCTACTTTTCTGACTTACAGAAACATGTGAATTTCGATTTCCGCGCCGTAGATAATTGGAAATTATTCAATTCCATAATTACGTTCGCTTTATGGATACTTCGAGATGATATGAATGGATATTGATGTTTGAAATTATTTGGAATATTCTTCGGTTTTGCCGGCACTGACTGCCACTGCCAGTGACTGTCACCTCAGACCTCGAAAACGAACGTAAACAGGACGTAGAGTCTCTAAACAAATCATCTCGAAGTATCCAGAAGGCGAACGTAATTACGGAATTGAATAATTTCCAATTATCTACGTCGCGGAAATCGAGATTCACATTATGTGCAATACAGAAAAGTAGGGTATGCGCGAAGTGCGAATGTTTAGCATCTTGTTTCGTATATAATAATTAAACAGATGTTTTCTTATAACCGTATAAGAAATATGTTAATGTTATATGTTAATGTTCATAGGAGCATGCATGAGCGCCTAGGGTGTGTACGGTGTGGAGATGGAGCTGAAGTAAGTATGGCATGTATCCTGTTTATTCATACATTACATTTAATTTTATACTAATATTGTATTTGTTTTCAGCGCTAACACAACAGGGAATATGGTGATTCTACACAGAAACGAAGTCGAAAATACTGAATAAAATTTTCTGATATAGCCCCTAATAGGAGGTACCACTGGTTACGCGACGTATTGTATATTGATTTGTAAATGTAAATATTGAAAGTTCCTCTTCAAATTTATGTGCGCTATTTATATTATTTTGTAACAATTGTAATTACCAATCCTGTATATTATTAAAGAAAGAATAAATACTTCTTGAAATAAGTAGAATTAATTATTTACTAAACTGCAGAATCTGCTTGCTGGTTATGTAAGGGTAAGGATACACGCGTAGGGAATTGTTTGGCAATTGCGGCCGTCAGATGGCGCTGTTGGATGTGTCAGACCGGCTGCGGATATACCGGCAGACTCTGCGCTCCCCTATCAGACCCTGCTGCCAATCTTGCTGGCAGACTGCCGGCAGGTTCCTATCAGGGCTTGTATTTGTGGGTTGAATTTGTCCTATAGCAATTTTTAAACTATTTTTATCCCACGATTGCATTTGTGTTTTTCTTTTATAGGTCCTGATTGTATTCTAAAAAAATTAATAAGAACACCTGTAAGTAATTATCTATATAACATTTCGTAAATTAACCTATTTGTACTTCACAGATTTGAATACAAATTAATAATATCTAATATTTAAGATGAAGTGTTCATTGTATTTCCGTGTCATGATAGTAAATGCAGCTTCATTAATGACATAATGAAAAACAAATGCATTTATATTACCTGATATATCGAAAACAATTATTTACGAAGACACGGTGTATCAACCACGCCACACGGTGGTTCGAGTATACAGCGTTGTGGGGAAATCCGCTACAGGAAATCCTACTGTACACACATCGAAATACCTAGATCATCCGACCACGCTGACGAGTACATCAATTGAAAAGCTAGGTGTCCCATTAACGTTCAAGCTACTTGTGATAGTAAGGAATTATTTACAAGTGTTGATGTTACTAGTCCACGGTCGACTCATGACAGTCCAGTGTTGCGAACATCCGGATTAGTTAAAATGATTGCCTGTTATAAAGGAAATACAGTTATAATTGCTGATACCGGATATCGCTCCGTGGATTATGACACCATACAAGAATCCTTCTACTAATGTCCAAAGGCATTATAACATAGTCTCGTTACGGGCTCGTTACTCACCACTCCTGTCTCACTCTTGTCCGGCAACGGCGAGAGCGAGATGGAACGAGAGCGAGCGAGGACGGTACGAGACAGACGACGCGTTATTGTTTTGTCTCGCTCTGTCTTTCGGACGCCGGATACTCCGTCCTTTGCGTGCGCATTGGGCGTGCGCGATGGTCGCAAGCACTTACCGTGAGCACGAAAACCGCTTCGCAAAATCTTGACTCAGGCCCGGCTCACGGTAAGCGCTTGCGACCATCGCGCACGCTCGCTGCGCACGCAGTGTTCCATGTCAGTCCCCCCTTCTGTCAGAAAGAAGCGAGAAACGAACACTCGAAATTAGGGCTCCGTTCAACGCCGGTCCCGACCAGCGAGCCGCTAACGAGACAATACTGTACATGCAAAAACAAGGTTATTATTGAAAGACTCTTTGGACAAATTAAGAGGTATACCTAGTCAGGCGGTCGAAAAGAAGCGAATATTTGTGAATTTTTTTTGAAGAAACGGAAGCATATATTTTTACAAAACTTTTTGCGCTTAAAAGAGCAACATTTAAAGAACATTTGGTATTTTTTCGTAGAAAAATATTTATGTTTATAATAAAGTAACAACCGACATCCAAGAAGCATTTTTAAAAATTTGGTTCTGCGGTGGGCACTGCCATTCGGATCCAGATTATGTAAAATCATAAAACAAAAAAGATTCTGTTAGCATATTAATGTATCTTCCGATTAACGGAGGGAATTTCGGAAATATTATTTCGTTAATTTAAAACAAAATGGCAGTTATTTAAAATTATTGCACGCCATTTTGTTTTAAATTAGTATTTCAGAAATTCCCTCCGTTAATCGGAAGATACATTAATATGCTAACAAAATGTTTTTTGTTTTTTGATTTTAGATAATCTGGTTCCGAATAGCAGTGCTCAACACAAAACTAAATTTTTAAAAATGCTTCTTGGATGTCGGTTGTTTACTTTATTATAAACGTAAATATTTTTGTACCAAAAATACCAAATGTTCTTTAAATGTTGCTCTTTTAAGCATAAAAAGTTTTGTAAAAATATATGCTTCCGCTTCTTCAAAAAAAAAATTCACAAATATTCGCCTGTTTTCGGCCGCCTGACTAGGTATAACTGTTATATTTTTTGGTTCGTATTAAATCAAACAATATCTTTGATAGATTAAATATGATATTTATTAATACTTAAGACTAAGAGACGACGTCACGTAGCAGCTATATGTGACACTACGAGATGATGTAGTAGTCGCGTGTCTGTTGGGAGTCAGTGCTCACAACCAAGTAACACCTAGTAACTCAAGGTTCGGTTTTCATCAACCTATAACAATAACCCCTTAAGCGAAGATTCCCACTTTTGAATTCTCGAGTTCGGCTTCACCAGGGAATTATTCTCCCAGTCATCGTAAGTTGTTTTGTACTCCACAATGTAGCAAAGCACCTAGGTGATCATACACTCGACGAAGAATATAGAAAGTAATGATACTTCCATTGTCGAAGACCACGAAGACAAAGAGATTAACACTAATGATAACACCAAGCGAGCTGGCATGAGAAAAAGAGACGATATCGCACAATTACTGTACGTTACCTTGGTAAAAACCGATGTGGTTCTGTATTTTGTATGACTGTGAACTGAAGTTGATTTTTTGAAAAATAAATTGCATTTTATTTGGAAAATGTGAAAAACTTTCTTTAATGCACAGGAATACAAAGTGGCGTATGAATGATGTTACAATTTGTAACTTATAAATCAGTATATTATTAATTACAAATCAGTATATGAAGTTGAGTCAGCATATCGGGTAAATGGCCTCCACGGCTTTGCTGGCACATACGCACTCTTTTGTTGAAATTTTTCATGACCGTTTTGCATAAATGTGGCTGAATTTCGTTGATACAGCGCTCAATTTCCTCTTTCAAGCCGTGGGTGGTCGTGGGATTGTTGACATAAACCTTAGACTTCAAAAAACCCCAAAGAAAAAAGTCCAACGGCGTTAAATCGCATGATCGGCTAATTCTGATCACCAAAACGGGAAATTACACGACCAGGAAATGACTCATGCAATAATTGAATTGTTGCTCGGGTTGCATGGCATGTGGCACCGTCTTGTTGAAACTATATGTCGTCCACATCCATATCTTGCAATTTAGGCACAAAAAACTGGATTACCATGTCGCGATAGCGAGCACCATTAACTGTTATTGCCTGACCAGCTACATTCTCGAAGACGAATGGTCCGATGATGCCTCCAACCCAAAATCCGCACGAAACAGTGATACGTTGTGGATGCATTTGTTTCTCAACAATCACTCGTGGATTTTCTGAACAACAAATGCAACAATTTTGTCGATTAATCAAACCATCAAGATGAAAATGAGCCTCATCGCTGAATATGATTTTGTTCGAATAATCAGCATCCACTTGTTGTTCCATAATCAATTCAACGAAACGTATTCGCTGTGCGTGGTCAGTAAGCTTCAGTTCTTGAGTCAATTGAACTTTGTAAGCATGAAGATGCAAATCTTTCGTGAGAATACGCTGTAGAGAGCTCCTCGAAATGTCCAATTCTTGACCACGGTACCGAATTGATATCCCTGGACTCTCAGCAACACTCTCACGAACTGCTTCGATGTTTTCTGTTGAACGACTTGTTGAAGGACGGCCAGAGTGTTTAAGATCACTAATTGATCCAGTCTCCCTAAATTTTTTATTTAATCTCTTCACAGTTGATGAAGTTAAATCACTATTCCGACCATATTTTGTACGAAAATTGCGAACTGTAACTGCCAAACCTTCATTATTTTGAAAATATTGCTCAACAATGAAAACACGTTGTTCTTTCGTGTAGCCCTCCATTTTTAATAACCCTGAACTGTCAGTGGTCACGCTGTCTTTGTTTTTCGTTGGCAATACACTACAGCACAAATGGCGCCAAATTCAAATCTTGCGTGAATTTTGGGACACCCTTTATAAGAAAATTAATTCTGTAACGTCTAAATGTAGATCCGAATCAGCAGTTTCCAAACATCTAAAGCTCTCTCCGTTACAACTAGCAGTAAGGTGCGTCCCAAAATGATAGAGCCGCCTTAGAAAAGAGTAGTTCTAAAAGTTCGGGTTAGGTTAAAAAAATTACAATATCACGTTATTCGTATGTTTATTTCAGGGGTTGGAAACAGTTGTGATATCGGTTTCGGTTTTCAAAACAGTTATAAGTACCGAAACAATCTTAAAACAGTTACGAATGAAAAAGGTTCTGCCCTATATCAGTTTCGGTTCCGGTTCTCCAGAACCGATATTATATCGGTTCCATAATGGTTATACAGGGTGTCCGCGGGAAGACTGAACAGCTGGATATCTCCTAATGTATTGGAGATAAAAAAAATAAAAAAAATATGTTATAATATTTTTTTTAAGAGGTGAGTTGATAGTGCGTTCCAAGACAAATTCAATAAGCATTAATGTATACACTTGATTTCCACTGCTTTTTGAGATATTGCGCTTGCAAATTTACTGATTTTCACTGGAAGAAAACCCGCTGAACTACCTACCTACCTGCCAAAGGTCTGGGTTTGGATTGGCACGCCCAAAGGCTGGACAATTCTTTACCGTCAGAAATGCTACTTAACGTCATAACATTTACTCAATTTTCAACTCCAATAGTCTTTTATTTCGCACTTGCTTCTACGTTCGGATGGCCGGTTCTTTTGGGAGGGATGCAAATTCGATTGGTTAGGTTAGGAGGTGTGAAAATTGCTAGACCAAATTTCTAAACTATAGGGAGCAGATTGTATTAGGACCAATCGGATTTGCATCCCTTCCAAACGGTTGCTCTCTTGAAGAGACCCTCTTCACAGCAATACCTCCTCCCCAATGCCCACCTTCTCTCGCATGGAATAATACGCAAACGCATGCTTTTGTTTTGATATTGGAGCTCGTGTTTATACTCGAGAGGTAAGGGATCTGTGCGAATTTTTAGGGAAGACCACGCGTCGACGGCGGGCTACCCCATTTCTTCCTGTGCCTCACCAGGGGGCGTATTGACGGTGGATTATAGGAACGTAGATGTCTGGATGCCAGTTTTTGAATTCGGGAGACGATAGAAACACTTTATTACAAAACACACATGTACTATAATATTAAAGTAAATCGTATTCCTTTCGGGCAAGAGGACTGACAATGATCGAACTTACGCCCTACTTCGCGCAGACCGATTACACGGGGGGTAGTTGAGTCACTTACTCGTCCGCACTCACACTCCGCGTTCACAATTGCGTTCTCGCTAACGCGTCACTCGTCCGATGATCGACAATCGAGTCTCCCTAGTCCGCTTGGGCTCGCTTACATTATCGGGCGCTATCGGACGCTACCAAGCGCTCTCAAACAACTTTTACATAAGGAATACAAATTGCTTGGGTAAAACTAGTCCGATTTTCATGATATTTGGTATGCTTTTAATCGGAAGAACATAAGGAATCCATCGGCATCATTTCCATATCGATATGGTAAACAATAAACAATTCAGTTTTTCTGAAACAGGTATGAATCCTCGGCCGACCGTAGCGAATACAGATCGACCCCCCGTAGTCAAGGAGTGAAGATGTAAAATATTCATTTCAGCGTAGTAAGAAATTCTTTATTTCTTATCGCATCGATATGAAAATGATGCCGATGGATTCCTTATGTTCTTCCGATTAAAAGCATACCAAATATCATGCAAATCGGACTAATCGAACTTGCATCCCTCTCAAAAGAACCGGCCATCCGAGCGTAGAAGCAAGTGCGAAATAAAAGTAACGGTGCGCTTCTCGATACCGCAGATGTACCTGCCTAAGTAGCATTTCTGAAGGAAAAGAATTGTCCAGGCTTTGGGCTTGCCATTCCTAACCTAGACCTTTGGCAGGTAGTTTTTTTTTTATATATGTTTATTATAAAATTTTGTGTACATTCACTTTATATATAAAGCTCTGAACAAACATAACGAAAAACTAGCTACACAATAATACTTATTAGGACAGGCTAATTGTTCCAACTATTGGAAGCTCTTAGCACACACTAGCCGTAGAAACATCTTTGGTGATAAAAATTCAGGTACTAGTACTCCAAAAGGAATTGCATTTATGTAATCTCAAACGGATTGAGGGTACAAGTAAACTGCCTAAGGGAAAAAAAACCTATCGACCCAGAAGGAAGGTAAAACCCTGCACTCAATCTTAGACTTAAATTATAAAGAAAATAGAATAAGAACTTAGTCTAAACTTAAAGTAAACTTATAAAACTATTATTTACAAGGTGGCGCAAGCCACGAAGGACTGATTGAAAAGCCCAACCCTATGATGAGAGAGCCAGCAGAGGCATACTTATTAGATCAGTTTCTCTCAATGTGGTGCTGAGCACGACGGGCCGACAATTCGGCCATGTGTGCACAATCAATTGAAAGCCACCAATACTTTTCGTGGTTTAGACAGCGGAAGTTATATAGATCAACTTTTGGGATCACTTGTGAGAAAAAGAATCTGTCATTATTATTGATGTAATCTTCTGGCGTAAACGCAACTCTTTTGTCGGCTTTGTTCCTTCGCCAGTGGTAGAGTAAAGGGACGTTGAAAGCATTTTGGATTACCCCAAGGCTGTCGCATCGTGGATGTGATCTGGTTATCCTGCGAGGCCAGATATTGAATTATAGGGTTCTCAATTTCGGGTAACTTACTAAAGTAGTCTCTGGTGAGGGAAATTAGAAAAGAGTCGATACAGGTGATGTTAGCTTCGTTATATAGTATCTGGTTTTTAATATAGTGTTGCCAATCCGATTCTGGAGTGCGATATATTCTGAGACAAGCCCTCATGGAGGTGTGGTTAAAATTCCAAAGGACTGGCGCAGCATATGAGATTATGGGTCTGATAAGCAACATATATAAAATCAGTTTTGCTTTACTAGAAAGATGCTTGTTATAAAAGAGCCTGCTATTTGCGAAGAAGGCCCTCCTGGCTTTCTCTAGTTGCGTGTCGAAATGTTTGTTACCTCTAAGTAAATAGTCCAGTTGGATTCCCAAATATTTAACGGTTTTTTTATGCGGGATAAGAGCTTTGTTCGCGGTACCTGGGATTGTGGCAGAGATCTGGAACGATGTATTGCCAGCTTTTGTCTTAGATGTAAGACTCTTGACTGGTTTCTTAAATAATATCGTTTCACATTTCTGGGGGTTCAATCGAAGGTTCCAGGTCATGTAATACCGATTGACTTTGTCGACTAGAGAGTCTAACTCATTTTGAATTGAGTCCACTCTATTTCCGGAAACGTATATAACCACATCATCCGCGTATGAAATGAAACCAGCACCACCGTCCTCGCCGAAACCAAAGAGCCTTGGCAAATCACCAAGGAAAATGTTGAAAAGAATCGGAGAATTTACCGTCACCTGCTGCAGCCCTTCTTGGATAAAAAAATTCAATGGTTGAAAGATTTACACCATCCCAAGTTCGGAATGATTTTCCCGTGATCATGTCCCATATTTGGAAGATCAGCCAAGATGGGAATTTTTTCTTATGAAGTTTGAAAATTAACCCATCGAGCCACACGGAATAGAAGGCCTTTTCTATATGAAGAAAGGCGGCTGCCGCTAGGTGACTTTTGCCAACAGTAGTATTTAAGTCCGAAAGTAACTTATGAATTGCGTTGTTGTGGAGTGGCGATGTCTAAATCCAAATTGTGAAGAGGGAATCAAATCATTATCAGTACAAAAAGAAGTAATTTTGTCATTGATAATTTCCTCAAAAACTTTACTGATGGAGGGGGTAAGACTAATGGGCCGATAACTGGATGGATCGGCTGGGTCCTTCCCCTTCTTAGGAATTGATAATACTTTTGCTGATTTCCATGCAGTAGGAATATAGCACTTATGGCGTTGTTAAACAGAACTGTTAGGTCAACAATTATTGTTGCAGGTAAATGTTTGAGGCAAATGGACGGTATACCATCTATTCCACAGGAAGTCTTATTAGGGAGTCTCCTAAGTCTGAGCGCCAAAGAAGGAGGGCTGCAGAAAGGGAAAGGGCCCTCAATATCAACCGATGGGTTGGCTGCAGAGCATTCAGCGCTGAAGTTAACAATGCCCTCACTACTGGTTCTTAGTTCATTGGCCTCAGCCCTAAGGGTGGCAACGGTGGTGCTTACTGTTTCCTTCAATCTAGAATCGTTATTGAGATATCGGGGAGAATTAATCGATTCATAGAAGTCCCCTTGAATGTTAAGCTTATCTTTTGAGGACGTAAATATAAGGTTGTCAGCAACGACATCTGCTTCACTCAAATTACAGCAACACCTGTTCAATAGCTGTTCATTATTCTGATGAATCCGTAATTCTCTGACCCCCAGTTTTTGCTTTGGTCGGAATAAGGCGTTTATTTTCGGAAAGAATGTGTCTGAATTTCGGAAATCAATGTTTTTAATAGCATTATTCCAATAAGATTCAGACGCTGATTTGAATTCGGCTTTTAGAGCCTTAATCACTTCTTTATGAGCTAATTTGATATTTTTAGTATAGGCGAAACGAGCTTGAGGATCAGTGAGGTGAAGGTCATGTAAAAAGGAGACAAGAATTCTTTTTTCTTCCTGGAGTTTGCGGATTTTACGGTTAAGATATCTGAGGGTATTACTATAGGGTTTGACGACTGGAACAGACCTGGATATGGAACGATTAATAGTGTCATTAATGTCCAGAAGACCTTGATCAATCTCCTCAATGGTTAGATTACGGAATTTTGGGATCGAACTTTGATAGTCTCGTTCGGACCTTCTCGTGAAATCATCCCAACGAGCTGAACGGAAATTATAACGTTGAGGGCCGTCCTCAGTCCGACTAAACGGAATACTTCCATTCGGTATTTCGAAAATCAAAGAAAGTGCCAGATGGTCACTATCATACGGAAGTGTGTGGGCTTTACCATTAATGTTGTTAAGTAATTTTAATCTAGCATCCGCAATACAAACATCCAAATAAGTCTGAGCCGGCTTGAAGGATGGTACCGCAGTCGTAATTAAATTGATTTTGTAGTTACAATCGTAGTCTGATTGCCATTGTCCAAGGTAACGACCTCTAGGATTATTAACTCTGTCCCCTCAAGCCTTCCTTCTGGCATTGAGGTCTCCAGCTAATATATAAAAAACATTATTACTAAATAGCTTAAGTCTAACAAATAGTCTATCCAGTTCCTCAATGAACAGTCTGCGACTGTCATTCCTGACATAAGCACTAATCAGAACTAGTGGGTTATTATCACAGATCGAAATTTTCACGACAGAGTATTCCAAAATCTCATTGGGGATGGGGGACGGCAAAGAGATCTCTTCGAATTGAATTCCCTTTTTTATTAGGATGGCCGTTCCTCCACCCTGAATGGCATTGGGTCTGTTGTTTCTGACTATATTGTAGTCCTTAATTACTATTTTATGGACGGGGTTCAGCTTAGTTTCTGAAACAAATATAAGGTCGTGATTGTGCTCATTGAGAAACTGGAGTAATTCCAGTCTTCGATAGTTGGCTATTAGTGAGTTAACATTAATAGCCGCAATTCTAATTTGCGCTTTTATGGTATTATTAGACATTGTCTTTGGAAAAAATCGCGTTTAATAAAAATTCAATATTCGCAGTATTGGTAGTAATTTGGGTTGCTAGTGTTTAAAATTGGCTGGTCACTGCTGCCGTAATTTCCTCCATCATCTTGTTAGCCCATTGGGGAGGGGAGGATGAAGCGTCTGAGTGATCTTGAGAGCGTTGGAAGTCTCTATCCAGGGTAGATGGGGTCGAAAATCCCTTATTTTGCAGATTCATTGAGACCTTAGGCCTCACGGGTCCCACAGGATGCCTAGGATTGCTTACCGCTTGGGCAAAGGAGATAGCATCCCTGATGCTAGACGAGTGATTATTAATCTTTTGTATAGTAACCTGGTTCTTGATTGATTTGTGCTCTCTTTTCTTGGTCGCTGCAGATTTCAGAAAAGGGCAGCCCTTGTATGATGCTGGATGACCCAGTAGGTTGCAATTAGCACATTTAAGTGCCGATTTATTGCCCTGGATGTTTATGGTGCAGGTTCCAGGTGAATGCGATTGTGCACATTTCACACATCTGTATGGCAAGTGGCAATTTTTACTAGCATGGCCTAGGCGCTGACAGTTCTTGCACTGAAATAATTCCACCTTTCTTAGATGTTCCCATTTAACCCTTTGGTAGGCTAGCGATTTGACTTTGAAAAGGTCCGTAGTCTTGCTATTGCTCGAGAGTTGTACTAAATAATGAAATCTATCTGAAAGCGACTTGTTGAAGATAAACTTGGTTAAGCTAATAATTTCCACACCTGGGAGTTGTAATTCGGAGATTTCTTGCTTAATGACATCTGGATCAAAGGCGCCTCTGATGCCCTTAAGCAGAATCGATTTCGGCTTAAGATGTTTTGGTGTGTAAGTGTAAAATTGGATTTTTAATTCCAGCAATTTCTCACAAACAAGAGTGTGGTTTTCAATATTACTAACAAAAATGGAATGAGCCCCGACATCCGTTTCTTTGATTAGAAACTCGGATTTAGGAACGTTCAACTCAGTGATAATACCAATTAAAATCTTGATAGACGACTCCAGCATATTGATGGGAGGTGGTTTTGCGATCTTCTTATTAACAGGTATGCTCGTTCTAGAGATGTCTTGCTCTTCTAAATCCAGGTCCATAGTGTTATGGGCAACTAATGGTTGGAACCGATTGTTATCCGAAGTGATGTATTGATGGGTGGAAGGTTGTTGTCTTCTTAGGAAGAGACCAACCCTCTGTCGGTGGATGGTTGCTATTAGAGGGCCCTGGGGGCTCGGGCGTCTCACTAGATGGCGCCACTGACCCGCTTTTTCGGGCCTTGTTGATACTGGGCATAACCTTACTTTTTGGGGAGCCCCAAATTCTTTGAGGAAGTTTTTATGTAAGCGATCAAGCGGAATCGGTTGTGATCTCGGCGTTTTCTTGAGCTTACGATTTATTAAAGAATTTGTCGTACTGTTCTTTTTATTTTCTTCCATTGATTTGAAACCACGTTTTGCCCCCCGAGAAGGCATTTTGCCTATCCGTCTCCAAATAAACGTGCGGGACAAACCCGCGCCGCTTCAGGGCCAGAAAATGAATAAACACACGTCACAACACAGACAGTAATTTTGAAGCAAAAGAATTACTACTCGCAGAAGGACTTTCGCGCACAATTACGGAAAAAATGCCCGAAAATTCAGGACCGATCAAAACGACGACCACACTCCAACGGTCGCCATGACAGTCTCACTTTGGCAGGTAGGTGTCTGTTTCAACGGGCAAGGCCACCCGTGGCGCCAGCAAGACCGTCCCCGGTCCTTGTTATTTAAGCGGGTTTTCTTCCAGTGAAAATCAGTAAATTTGCAAGCGCAATATCTCAAAAACCAGTGGAAATCAAGTGTATACATTAATGCTTATTGAATTTGTCTTGGAACGCACTATCAACTCACCTCTTCAAAAAAAAAAAATAGTCCCATTAAAAAAAAAATCGAACTTGACCATCGTATCTTTTAAAATAATAATCGGGAAAAAATCGTCTACGCTAATAAATTGGCCCCCTCGAACCATGCAACGCCATATTTTTTTTATTTTTTTATCTCCAATACATTAGGAGATATCCAGTCTTCCCACGGACACCCTGTATATCGATTATACAATAAACTCTCGCTATGGCCTGGAGCACTACGACTAATATTAATTCAACACTTAATTTAAAGTATTGCTAACACTAACAGCTATAACTTTCCTAATATGTAGAAATTTACTTACTAATTTAATATTAATTATGAAGATTATTAACTATTTATTTTTTAACAGAATACAATGTCTCGTGGGTGAAAATGTCAATTGTTGTGAAATATAATTTTTTTTGTATTAAATTCGAAATGCTCGCCACTAGCTCAGGAATACAAGTTTATCTTGGTGTGCTGGCCAATGTATTATCATCTAGAAACGAATTTATGAGTGTATTCTTCTCAAGTGATTGACTGATTGTAGGGTTTTCAGATGATGTAGACGTTGGAAAACATTTTTACCCTTGTTTTGATTAGCCCCTTGTAATGCTGGAAAGTGAGGTTAATGACGACTGTGTAAACATTATTTGGGCTTGGAGCATTAATTGTGCAGGAGACTGATGAGATAATAACTGCACAACACTTTTATATGGAATAGTGATATAATAGTATAAAATGATAGAATAAGATAATACAGAACTTGACGCGCAGGGCTTCACTCGGAACGGTTGATAATAGACTATATACCATACACACTCACACCATCCATACTACGCTCGGCTACATTCACTCCATCTTTTCACCCATAGGTGTCTCACGCATCAAGCCGATTCACAAGACAACAACCACGCATACTCTCACGCATACCTGACAGTTGCGGCATGCCTTCGTTATCTGCCCCTTCTGTTTACAAATGAAACAACATGTTGAGTCGGTACTAAGGTAAATGCAATATGCCGTGTCCTCGTAACTTATTTGAAAAGATTTTGGAATAAGGTGTACTCTCCTTTTCATATAAGAAGAAACCCGTTTCGCGCATGTAGCCTGTAGGTCTTGGACTGCCGCGAGGTTCCTGTTCCCCCGCTTTACCACCCATGATACCCTCTCTCCTTGCACCATTCCGATTCTCTTTCATATACCGGGTAATTAAATAAAACGTGCATTCTACTAAATTCGTACCATAGGGTAAACGATACAGTAGTTGACCACCTACGAGCTTCAGTTTAGGTAAACGCTATAGAATAAGTGACTTGAATTTTATAAATGAAATTTTGTTATACCAGGCGAAAAGAAAAGTATCGAAGATGATTATAACACCAAAGAAGCTTTGAAGAAATCAGTACTTTCGATGTTATGCTATTATAAAGAAACATAACTCAAAAGTATAGTTATTGGTCGGCCGTGGCATAGTTGTTGACCGGTCTAGGTACAGTTGTTGTCCACTTAGTGAATATAAAAGGAAATGGCATACTTTTTACTTTAAAATCATTTTTATTAAATCCATCTGTCACCATATCAAAATCAAAGACATATTGTCTTGGGGCAGGGTGAGTTTCATGTACACCCTTCACGACGTATGCCGTGCACTTTGCCGCGATCTCATTGACTTCTCATTCGCTTTTTTTTTATTCTTACATTTCTCTCTCACCTGCTTCTTCTTTTCTTCTTCTTCTTCTCTTTGCATCTCTTAGACTCTATCTTTCTTTTGCTTTTTGCTTTTGTTTTTTTCGTCAAGCACCTTTGGCCTCCGAATTATCGTACCCATCCCCGGACCAATGAAAAATCAGGAGTCATCGGAGGTCATACCCGAAACCATATACAAGCAGGGCACATTGCCCGGTGCCTCCAAAGATGTAAAACAATTTTCAACGCGGTCTTTCAGCACGAAAATTACGAGTGGTCAATAACTGTATTACTGTGCATTCGTCGAACCATTTATTGAACACTCCCCAAAACATAGCATAATAAGGAGGTGAGAAGGGGTATAATTTGTTTTCACGGATCCCTCAAAAGCTCTTCGGTCCGATTCGATATCGATACTTGGTTTAAGCCTAGTAATACAAATGCCTAAAAACCAATTTCAAATTTTTACCCTATTCAACCCTTAAAGGGTTAACTCTGAATATGGTGTACTAAGTAGGTGTGCATTGAATTGGGGCGTCTTAAGTTTTGAATAGTAGGTGTGAACGAACATATACCTACATATATCAATATCCGTTATACGGAGGTTACTTTACCGAAATTATATAAAGAAATTGCTACAAAAAGCAGATATAAAAGTAATTCCTTTTAATTATTCTACCGTACCGAAGCACGCGTATTTTTCTATACATAAATCAAAACCCTAAACCCAGTATTTGAACTTTTTCAACTTTTTTTTACATATTTCAGTTTTATAATTTTTCCGTGTTTTTGTTTATAATTTTTTGTTTACTTGAAGTTTATTGAATAAAATAATATTTATATTGATTAATGGTCTTTTATAACAAAAACTCATCGGCTGACTTTTCGTCATCCGACTCTTGTTCATTATCATTTGAAGAAATTAATAAGTTTTTAACTTGTTCAAACAAGCCTTTAATTTTGTTTTGTTTATGGACCCTCAAACCACTTATTATTGGGTCGGATGAAACCAACATAAAGTGCATTATGTCTTCATTTCAAACAAAACGTGAAAACAGTCTACTAAAATGTAATTTTGCCTGCTTAAAAATTTTATTATTCGCTTCTTGAGCTTCCTCGGACAACCAACCAATGGGTAGCCCAAAAACTTTCATTATGTTAGCACCGTGTATCAAAACTTTATGTACACATGGAGGCATTTTGTACCAATCGTATAAATCAACGAATAGTTTTGCGGTATCAAGTGTGTACTTTTCAAACTTGTCAAAGTCAATGTCGTACCCACTTGTCAAAACTTGTAAAATAATAGAAAATCGTTCTATTAAACGAATGTTTACTCCTGTTGCGTTTTGTACCAGTTTTTTCGTCCCTCTTTTAACTGCTTATCATCTCCTTCAGCGTAAAATTTTTCAAAATCTAAATTGTAGGCGATGTGAAGAATACATTCCATGAATCTAATATGACAATGGAGAGTCGATAGCGCGTAATAGTAATGGTTTTCTTCAACGTGCAGTTTTTGAAGAAGGTCTAATTTATTCATTTGATTTGGGGTTGCTCTGCATATGTTGCAAGATGTCGAAGATGCTTGATTTGTTAAGACGTTACATACTTTTCCATCCAGCATGGTACAATATAATTTGTGTGAAACATAATATTTTTTTCTTTTAATATTTACTTCTGTGATTTTTAAATTGTTAATTTTTTCATTTGTATAGTCATATTCTTCTTGAATTTCTGTATTGGCTTCCTTCGTAAACTGAAATTTAATTGGCCTGCAAAGTCTCACCGAAGATGGACGTGTATTTCTCCATATCGTTTGTCCATCTGAGAACATTATGCTCAGTGGTACATATGATACCATAAATATCGAGCTATCAATATTTACTCATTCATTATTGTTCCACTTTTGCTTAAACACCTGTTGACCGGAAGCACCATCCAAACCCCATTTCCCATGTAGAATTAGTTGTTTATTCCTAACGATTTTTAAATTTTCCTTTGAAATTAATGAAAAAATTCTTACAACAGTAAGATCCAACAGTGATTGTAACTCAACTACTGCACCAGTCTCAATGGTGGTTATATTTTTAGGATAGCACTGTTGCTTTCCTAACAATATTTTCTCGTACGGAGGATACTGCATATTGCCAAATAAAAGAAAATTAAGCTTACGAAGATTTTCATACTTAGCTTTCGTTAATCCAATATCCATATACATTGCTAAATTTTTATGTATAAAATCATTATCATGATTCTCGGTCATTACAGACTCTTTTATTTCCACGTCCTCCACCGTGGGGTCTTGAATTGGAATAACAGCTTTCGATAAAATATTCTGGCTATAATTTCTTCGAAGTCCTTGGGCACGTCTTTGTTGTGTTCTAAGACTGCATTCCTCATTCTTTACACGCGGACGACCCCGACTTCCTTCGATATTAGGTGGTGTACTTCCAATTAAATCAGCAAAATTCTGAGTTTCGAATACATATTCCAGTTCTTTAGCCAGGAAATCATTATACTTTTTTCAAAATCAAAACGCACCCGTTTAACACTCGCCCAGTATTTAGAATACTGCCTGATAAAAGTTTTATTAATACACTCGCGAAGTTGGTGCAGATGTTGAGAGTCATAGGCGTATGCGTTTTTGATCCTATTCATTATTACATCTAACCTCGATTTTCTTTTATTTGATTCAGACCATAACCATTCGCACAACTGGTTTTGTTCAATTGTAAAAATCAACATTGTCTAACTTAATATAATTTTGAAAACACAAATTCAATAATAAGTAAAAACTAAAATGAAAACTCGATATTTAAAAAGAATGTTTAAAAAGAAATAGGAAATAGTCCTGAAAAGGACAGAAATAGAATTCTTATGTAAAAAAGCAGTAAAAGCTTTGATAAAGACTTGGGAAAAAATTGGGAAATAGTCGTGAAAAGGAAAAATAGTGGTTGCGAAATCCTCGGAGTGTGACCAGCCTGCAGTGCTTCATTCGACCTGTACGAGTTCGGCCCTCTCCCCACTAGAGATCGGCAGGCTAAGCTACCGCTGATGGAGGGGGAAACACCTAGAAAAGTGGTGGTTATGCGCGCGTGACTGACGCAGGCGCAGTTCCATTTAGTATGCTGCATTTAGTATTGCTCTACATATGTTGCAAGATGTCGAAGATGCTTCACCTGTTAAGACGTTAAGTACATGCTAACTACACTAGTTACATACTAAATGGAACTTTTAACTGCGACTCCTTGTAACTTGTCACCCACTCTCCACAATATACGAATAATGCGTAGTCGAATCGTTTGTAAACACGGGGAGCAAACACATCTGCTCGCGACGGTGTCTAACCGCGAACTCGGTGCTTTTGTTTTGAACTCTTCTCCACTTTGTATAAACCATTGTGCGCTTTTGCGCTGATGACGACGCTGCCGTCAGGTCGTCTCACTTTGGCACCGTCTTATAGAAGATCACTTTACCCGCACAGCACTCAGGCGTCTCAAAAGCGCATGGACCCAGGCGCTCGAGGCGCCTTAAGTGTCCCACGGGCAGTTTATATACGTCTTCTGAGAGCTTGATGTTACAAAATGAGACGCCTTAAACAGGCCTAGATTAAGACTGAAGCAGGCGTTTGAAAGACGCCTTTAAGATGTCTTTAATAAGACGTTTATCGGTACCCACATAGCACAGACGTCTTAAGAGGACATTCTACTCTCTCGGTCGAAAAATCCGCCACTTTTCGGTGATGGTTTTTATAATGAAATACACACTTAACGTTTTCGAATTTCGGGGGGTATATTGTACCACTCTTGAAAAACAAGAAAAAGTCTTTGTTGTTTGTTTATTTTACTTGTTTACTTATATATTTCGCAGTGAAGTTGGCATTTTCAGAATTGCTGGCGGGTGAAATTTTGGACGACTGGATCATCGGAAACAAAAAACCAAACATATTTTTAATTTGCATGATTTTGTGTATTTATCCACTTTCTTGTGCGCCATATAGCCTATCTTGTAAACCACAGATTTCAGTCTCTATCAATTACTGTACGCGGTTCCTTGCTTAGAATTTATTGTAACTTTTAAAGCAATATATGAATATTGTACATTTTTTCTTGCCGAATTCGAGTATTTAGTCGGATTTTGGCTAGGAACTATCGTTCTTTTTATATATCGGCTTGAATATGGCCAAAATAGGCTTTTTTTGTCACGTTTAACCTCAATTTTCTCAAAATCCTGACGTGCTACGCCATTTTTACGGACAAATTCGTTTTCAGCGAGCAAAAATTCATCGGAAACGATATATTTCATTAAGGTTATGCAAAAATCGCATTTTTTTATCGAACAGTGTTATAAAGAAATTGTAACATATGTTTGTTGTGGAAGGTGCCTGGATCGAGATTCTCTGTATAGAGTCGTCTATAGAGTCTGAGCTCGCATTGCTCGTACATCGTTCTTATACTTTAATCGGGGCGAAGCGGGGACCATCGGGGTCTCCGTCTTTGGTCCTGTTTTCGGGTGTTACACCATGTGCTGATGGTCTCGGAGCGTTTCCGAGAATCCTTACGCGGTTGTGCCGGATTTCGGCGTTCCATTGTGGTAATCGGAATGTGTCATGGTGTCGTTACGCTTGGGCGTTGGTTGGGTTACAACATGTTGTTCCAGATACTCGTTTCGTTATTTCGTCGAAATGACTGTAACGAGTTATATCGGTGGGACGCCGATCTCCCACTCCTTCCCCATCCCCCCCACTCGCGTCTGACGCGGCCCGCCGCACAGTGGTCCCAAATCCCGAAAACGTGGCCAAAACGTTCAATTTGCATGAAAACTGGTATTTTTATGTTTTTAGGTTCGCTGACTACGATTCTGAACTTAAAAGTAAAAAGATGGCGAATCCAATATGGCGGACAAGTATACAAGAAGAGTTGTTAGTTGTACTCGCAAAATGTTTTTTTTTTGGGGGTATTTCTAAGGTCGCTGATCAAAACTCTAAACTCAAAATTTTGAAAAGCAAAATGGCGACTCAAATATGGCGGACAAGTATACAGAGAAATTGTTAGTTGTACTCGCAAAATGTTTTTCTCTGTGTATAAAATGCCCTAAAAAATACAATCATTCATTTATTGAAGTAACAAACATTGCTGCACAAATAAATTTTGCTGAAATGCAGTATTGCGGTAAAATAAATACTCAATAATGAAATAAAAATAAATATTTATGGTGATAATATTATTCAGTTTTTAGTCGCTCTCTGAAGAATAAGTCGGACTGTTATTATTAGCATTATCATTATCATCATCGCTTGTATCATGTTGAGAAATATCACAACTTCATTCTGTAACTGAAGGTGGCAGAAAAGGTTCAACCGCTTGTGGAGATAACGATTTCAGTTTTTTCGGAGGAAGTTTTCTACAACGTTGAATAAAAAGTTGCACAGAATCCGCATCCGCAGCTGTCCGCAGCCAATTTTTACGTAGTTTTATAGCATAATGTTCATATAATAACGTTTAATAGGTCTTGTGACAGAACAATGAAGAACAACAAACTGTTTCTCTGTTTGAATGTAATTCTCCTTTTCGCGACTTCAATAATTTTCAAAGAATTTCTTGCTAATTTGTTACTAAATACGTTACTATTTTAAACTTTGGTTTACATATTTTAATTGTACATACCTTCAGTAGATAAATCCATTTTTACCAAATTAAAATTGATATACTACACGACTCACAGTGCACTGCGAAATACAATATTATTTTTCGCCTTTTCCGAACGCTCGATGGGACGCGTGCGAGAGATACATTCGACATTAATTTTAAAACAAAATAATAACGCTCGTTACATAGCAACTACCAAAATAAATTCCCAAAGCGATTTACTAGCGAACCCAATAGTGAAAGTTCCTTATATAGAAACTTCATTTTTAGACTTTTGGCTAGCTTTTTGGAATTTGGAACCACTGTGCGCCGCTTCCGGGCGCCGCCGCGAAATGGCCACGCACCGAGAGGCGCTCGCGCTGGCAAAGTGACCGCGGCGCCGCATATAAGCCAGCGCGGCGGGCCAATCGAGAGTCTACCTCGAGCGCCACAGCACAGTGGTCCAAGAGCACCTAAAAAGTGGCCGAAAATAAGGTAGAAAATTTCCGTAAGGAAAATTTATCACCATTTTCAGGAATAGTTGCAGTGTATGTAGACAAAATGTTTTGTGGATTTAACGATTCCCGTTCCATTGGCATTGGTTTTATGTTGCCAAGTGTATTAAAATGAGTGATATGTCTATTCATTATAATATCAATGTTTTTCATTAATTTATGTTTAATTTATGGAATTTTATTGTTATATATTTATTTGTAAATATATATCAATTAAGAATAACACAGACAAGTTAAGAACGTTGAGAGGAAATTGTAATATTCAATTCCTTATCGTTACACTATAATCATATTTCGCAGAATGTTTACCTTTCGATTCACCATTCTCCGAGATTCCACCTCTTATAGAGAAAAATAAAGCCTGAGTGTACTATGTGTAATGTATACTTTAATGGAAAACTGCTACTTTTTGCTACTTTTGTTGTTTCAATTAAATTAATGTTATTAACGAACAACCGTGCGCGTATAGGTGGACGCAAAATGCAGCAGGCTAAATGTACAATTATAGGTGTGTCTGCCCCGATCAAATATGTACATTTAATTATCTATTTGTAGCGGAGTAAACCTCTTACTTAAGGAATTAACAGTCACTTTATTTTATGCGAAAATAATACACAGAGTTTGCATTTGCTAGAGACCGTTTAAAACGGTCGACTGCCTTCCTCGACAGTTACGTTCCGAGTGTGCCAAGCGCTCTTTTCCGTTGGCCACCAAATTTCCCCTGGCACGTCCTTTTCCTCGGCTTAGGGCAATAAACAGCCCACTCAAGTGGCCTTGAACTCTCCTGCAGGCCAGGATGGGTTTTGTGCTTACATTCGGCCTCCCTGACGTACAAGCCGCCCTCGGCTAATTGGTTACCGACTAATTTAGTCCTAATATCTTCAGATCTAAAAGTTCATAAACATTCCAAAATTCAGATACCTAGTCACATATACAGGGTGTCCCACTAAGGAGTGGACAGCGCGATATCTCTTAAAGTATTGTCGATAAAAATATAAAAAAAATAGGGAATTGCATGGTTCGAGGGGGCCCATTTATTAGCGCGAACGAATTTTGTTTTCGATTATTATTTTAAAAGATACGATGGTCAAGTTCGGTTTTTCAAATGGAACTATTTTTTTTAAAGACCTGAGTTGATAGTGCGTTCC
This sequence comes from Andrena cerasifolii, assembly GCF_050908995.1. Taxonomy (NCBI): domain Eukaryota; kingdom Metazoa; phylum Arthropoda; class Insecta; order Hymenoptera; family Andrenidae; genus Andrena; species Andrena cerasifolii. The sequence goes on along the minus strand of NC_135121.1, from coordinate 1,552,341 downwards.
AAGACAAATTCAATAAGCTTTAATGTGTACACTTTATTTCCACTGGTTTTTAAGATATTGCGCTTGCAAATTTACTGATTTTCACTGAAAGAAACCCCTCTGAAATGGGAAAAACCGGGGGCGGTCTTACTGGCGCCACGGGTGGCACTGCCTGTTGAAATGGATACTTACCTGCCAAAGGTCTACGCCAGAAATGGCAGGCCCAAAGGCTGGACAATTCTTTTCCGTCAGAAATGCTACTTAGGTAGGTATCGTTACTTTTATTTCGCACTTGCTTCTACGCTCGGATGGCCGGTTCTTTTGGGAGGGATGCAAGTTGGATTGGTTCTGATACAATCTGCTCCCTATGGTTGAAATTTAGTCTAGCAACTTTCACTCCTCCTAACCTAACCAATCCAACTTGCATCCCTCCCAAAAGAACCGGCCATCCGAGCGTAGAAGCAAGTGCGAAATAAAAGTAACGATGCGCTTCTCGATACCGCAGATGTACCTACCTAAGTAGCATTTCTGACGGAAAAGAATTGTCCAGCCTTTGGGCCTGCCATTTCTGGCGTAGACCTTTGGCAGGTAAGTATCCATTTCAACAGGCAGTGCCACCCGTGGCGCCAGTAAGACCGCCCCCGGTTTTTCCCATTTCAGAGGGGTTTCTTGCAGTGAAAATCAGTAAATTTGCAAGCGCAATATCTTAAAAACCAGTGGAAATAAAGTGTATACATTAAAGCTTATTGAATTTGTCTTGGAACGCACTATCAACTCAGGTCTTCAAAAAAAATAGTTCCATTTGAAAAACCGAACTTGACCATCGTATCTTTTAAAATAATAATCGAAAACAAAATTCGTTCGCGCTAATAAATGGGCCCCCTCGAACCATGCAATTCCCCATTTTTTTTATATTTTTATCGACAATACTTTAAGAGATATCGCGCTGTCCACTCCTTAGTGGGACACCCTGTATAACTTTCGGGAGTAGCAATCACGACACCCCGATCCCCACTCCCAATTCAACGGGGTGATCAAACCCGGTTAAGAGTGCAAATCGAAATGCAATGACTACTGGGATGGCGTCTAAGGAATGATCTATAGGAAAAGTGAGGGAAATTCGGTCTGCTCCGGGACTTTACCCCGTGAAACTGCTGCATTACAACAGCCAATCCCAACGAGTGCCCGGTATGAACCGAACCTGGTCGCCAGCCTCGCCAGGGGCCACCTACAATCGAGCGTGCGACCAAAGCCGCTCGACCAGAAGCTACCCTGACTCCGACTGCCCGTGGTCCCAGCCTCGCCGTAGGGCCTCCGCCCACACGGCCCTGACCAGGGACCGTGCCAGAGAGCCCCCGACTCCGACTATAAATTAACTGTACTTATAATCCTTTTCTTTTCTTTTATACTTCCAAACAATTTAATACTCTGCCTTGACTTTACTAATAAATTCAACGGCCTCTATGTTTATATTGTCCAGTTCCAATATTATTTCAGTCAGAACATCCCGAACTGTCATTAAACTGTAAATAAACATTTAGCGTTAGCAGCAACTTACCATTCACTATTCAAGAGCATCAAAAATAACCCATTTTTTGTAGACTGTCCACCGCAACCACACTTCTATGGCCCCGTCCTTTTTTTAGCTGTCGCATATCTTCTACCTCGTAACGATCATTAGGCAAAACAGCAATAATTTTAAAAGGACCCTTCGACTTCGCCATTAGCTTTCTGCTGTGACCCGTTGCTGGTGGACTTGAAGACACCATGACCACATCTCCTAATGCATAGGAAGGCGGTTTGAATCGCCGCGCATCAAACCTTGCTTTTTGTTGCGCCTGTTCTATCTCTGTTGAGCGTTTTGCTTTCTTACGTAACGCTTCCAGATCTACGCGATCCAACGTTGATTGAATTGCACCTAGCAACACAGCGTCGGCAGTGCTCCGGGGTTTAAAACCGTACAAAAGCTGAGCGGGGCTACTACCTGTAGTACGATTGGTTGCGGAATTTATACCACTCTGAACCTTTTTAACAAATCCGTCCCATTCTTCCTCAGGCGCACCAGCGCTAGTAGTTGCCAGTGAATTCAAGATGGTCCGATTCATCCTTTCGCATTGCCCATTCGCCCTGGGGGTAGCCACTGCGTTTAATACATGCTTAATCCCATATTCTTTGCAAAAAGCAATGAAACGATGCGATGTAAAACTCGTGCCTCTATCGCTCACTATTCTCGTAGGGACTCCGAATATTGCAAATAATTGGTCTAAAGCCTTCAAAACCCATTTGGTCTTAGTGTTTCGTACCGGCTCAATAACACAAAACTTCGTAAATCCATCTACTATCGTCAATATTTGCGTGTTTTTACGTCTGCTTGTAATAAAAGGACCAACATGATCCAGGTGAAGGGTATGGAATGGTATAGCAACTTTCTCTATAGGGTGTAACAATCCAGGTTTTCGACCCGACGTGAATTTATAGTATAAGCAATTTAAACACGCTCGCACGTACTTAGCAACAAACCTTCGCATGCCCTTGAACCAATAATTATCACGAACCTTTTCAATGGTTTTTTCAAATGCCAAGTCTCCCTGGTCATCGTGACACATTTTCACAACGTTAAAACGTGAAGCTCGAGGGACTACCCATTTATTCCCTGCCTCTGTTCGACGAAATACAACCCCACCCCTCAGGTCATACTTTTCAAAATACTGTTTCGTTTGGGGTTTTACATCCCCTGACTGTAAAATCTTTTGTATAATTACAATATCATGATCTTGAATCTGTGCCACTTTAATCCACTCTGCTTCGGTAATATCAATAAGCATGCAATTAATCGGATTTCTACTTAAATAATCTACATGAGCAGCCTGAGTACCCGGGCGATAAATGATCTCAAAATCAAAATCCTGCATGTACACCCACCATCTGGCAACTCTAGGTTGAATATCTCTTTTTGCTACTGTAGCTCGCACAGCGCTGCAATCCGTGACTACTTTGAACTTAATTCCTAATAAATAGACCCTAAACACTTTTAACGCAGCGACCACCGCGAGAGTTTCCAAATCGTAAGAATGGTATTTCTGTTCCTCTACAGATGTTTTACGACTGTAATAGGCGACCACCTTTTTCTCGGAGCCGGCCTTTTGTATTAGAATAGCGCCTAACCCAACCGAACTCGCATCGGTGTGCAACTCCGTTTCGAGCTTAGGGTCATAAATAGCTAAAACCGGCCGGTCACAAAGTGTTTGCTTTATCATAGTGACAGCGCGCGACTGCTCCAAACCCCATACCCACTGAATATCCTTACGTAAAAGATCAGTTAATGGCGACACCTTCCTTGCAAAGTCCTTCACAAACTTACGAAAGTACCCCGCAAGCCCGAGAAACTGACGCACTTCTTTTACATTGGATGGAGTCGGCGCCTTCATCACGGCATCAACCTTGTGGCACCCGGGTCGCACTCCCTCAACGGATATCTCCCTACCTAAATACTCAATTGTCTTTTGAAAAAACTTGCACTTAGCTGGATTAAGCGTAAAATTGTATTTCCGCAAAGCCTCTAAAACCAACTCAAGATGTTTAAATCCTTGTTCAATATTCTCAACAGGTATTAAAATATCATCAATGTAAACCAAAGCAACATTATACCTTAATTCACCCAAAGCTTTGTTGATAGCTCTCTGAAATACAGAGGGAGCGTTCGCCAAGCCAAAAGGCATGCGCAAAAATTCGTATTGACCGTCTGGTGTAATAAACGCTGTCTTCTCAATAGATTCTGGATCCATCGGGATCTGATAAAACCCGGACGTAAGGTCAAGTGAGATAAAATATGATTTACCCCCTAAACGATCAATTTGATCGTCAATAATCGGTAAAGGATATTTATCCCGTTTCGTTATTTTATTGAGTGCGCGAAAATCTATACACAACCGCTTTTCACCATTTTTTTTTTTGTAACCAAAATAACCGGACTAGTATGTGGAGAATGACTTTCACGTATAATACCATTAACCTCTAATTCCGCCACCATTTTTTTTACTATCTCACGTTCTGAAAATGACATACGGTAAGGTCGATGACATACCGGCTCATCACTAAGCAATTCAATTTTCATAACTGTCGCGTTAGCTCTACCCATCTCTTCAATCTTAAAAGAAACATTCTTTCGATAAACATTCAAGAGATCCACCAAACGTTCTTGATCCCTCACCTCAAGACCGGGACAATAAATATCATCGATTTTAATTTCCTTCCTATGTAATAACTCGATAACATTAACATCAGCGGCTTCATTTATAACCTTTTTTGCATTTTGTTTAAAAAATGTTAAACCTGATGCATCTACTGATGCTATAACGCCCGGACTACCGAGAACATCCCGCCCAATTAATATGTCCCGCGTAAGTTGGTCATCTGCTACAATGAAAACTCCGACCTCAAACAGGATATTGTCAATTAGAAAAGTAATTTTCGAGCAAGCGATCGGTGTTACTAATGTATAATTAAATGCTGACAAAACCCTTTCAGTTCCGTGCAAAGTTATATCCAACTCCCTAGCCACACTCTCTTTCATCAACGTGCAATCACTGCCTAAATCTACCATACATTCCTTCTCCAAACCATTTATAACACACTTTTTAAACGGTTTGCGCACATCAGTGACCAAACAAACCTCTAGCGGACTTCGTGAATTAGCCACCGTTAGTCAAGAAGACTTCACTTTGCCTTTCTCAGACTTCTTACGGTAACATTGATCTTCCAAGTGACCCGATTTATGGCAGTACCTGCACGTGAGCTTATCCCTTTGCGTACCAACTAATTTCACTTCCCCCTTATCCGGACAATTCCTTTTCAAATGCCCTGTCTTACCGCAAGCATAACACGAACCCTCCCTAATAACACCAGTCATTTTGTAATCTCCCTGTTTCTTTACGTTTTCGACTGGAACATCCCGTTTTGCATAATGCTTAGTTTCCTTTGCTTTTAAATTCTCAGACGAGAAAATACTCAAACATTTATTAAACTCCGTAAGTGTTTTACAACGGGCAGCCTGAAGAGTCACACGAACGTTCTGATCATGTATCCCGTGCGCTACAAAATCTACTAACTTTTCCTCCGAAAGCCCAAGTTTTAACTTATTAATTTTTCCCAACTTTGTAAAACAATACGTTTGCAAGTCCTGACCTGGGGAGCTCGTATAATTTGCTGCGTCGTGAAAAAGCTTACCAAACTGTGCTTCTCCCGAAAACTGTTCAATTATAGCATGCGAAAAGTCTTGCCACGACATACGCGAGTGGTGTAGCTCATCATACCACAGTTTTGCATTACCCTTTAATTTGCATACCGCCAAATACAGTTTCGTTTTGTCATCCCAGCCATATATTGACGCGTTAATATTAATTTTATCAATCCAATCCGCTGAGGTTAAATTTTCTGCGGCTGGATCAAATTCCGGCAGAAACTTCTCGTTCAAAAAATTATTTGAGCGCATTGAGCCTGCTTTCACAATACCTGTTAATGCATCAGCTAACCTCGCAAAATCGGAGTCTCGGGTAGGCGAACTGCCGCGTCCCGAACTTTCGCCATAATTTCTTAGACTTCTTGTGGGAGACCTCGTTGAACTTCGATTTCGATGGGACCTTTTTGAACGACGATAGCTCCTCGTTGTGTCCTGATCCCGCGAATCATTCCTAGTTCGTTTCTTTAATCTTTTCTGACGTTGGTCATCATTCCTCTCTGGAGTACCGTCCCGCCCCATTGTCACAGCACCACAATATTCTACCAATTTGGAGCGTTGATTAGTTTGCCTCCTAATCCGTTTACGCGTTCACTACACCTCACACGATAACTGATTGTGAGCTAGAGTGTATCCCACTTCTGATCTGTAGCGGAGTAAACCTCTTACTTAAGGAATTAACAATCACTTTATTTTATGCGAAAATAATACACAGAGTTTGCATTTGCTAGAGACCGTTTAAAACGGTCGACTGCCTTCCTCGACAGTTACGTTCCGAGTGTGCCAAGCTCTCTTTTCCGTTGGCCACCAAATTTCCCCTGGCACGTCCTTTTCCTCGGCTTAGGGCAATAAACAGCCCACTCAAGTGGCCTTGAACTCTCCTGCAGGCCCGGATGGGTTTTGTGCTTACATATTACTCTTTCATACATCGTTATTTTTAAATTTTATCTGTTTCTTAATCACGGAAATAAAATCGCATTCAACGGAAACGCCTGTGTGTCCTTACTTCTCACTGCTTATACTTCAATACAATGTATCAGTTTTGTCAAGAAACTCGACCAGTCGAGTTGTCGAGTCTTTTAGTTGATCAGTTGCATCCAAGCAGATCAGTTTGAAAAACGAAAAGAAAAGTATCCTCGGAGTGTATAATAATTGTAGGTGCTTAAATGATTTTTAAACATAAGCTGTGTATCAAATTAAAAAGTGTTTTTTGACATTATTAATAATTTCCTTTCGAACGAGATTTTTTCCATATTAAAGGATAATTTTATTATTATTGTAGAATTTCATACATAGTACCAACTAAAGTATAGGCTTTATAGAATCAAGGCTAGACTAGGGTAAATTATTAAGTATATAATAATGGTTAAATTTACGAAACGACAAATTCTGGAATATGTTCCCCCAAAAGCAGATCTATCAGAAGCTATTAATTATATTCTGAAAGAATTGAATATTGTCTTGGAAGATGCTTGTGTACAGGATGTGCAGCGTTCGAGAGCTGCTCTTTCGACTTTAAGAACGAAACGAAATAAAAAATTTCAAGAGGCACGTCGAATTAAAGAGAAATTCGAAAAAAGAAATTCTAGTTAGCTAGATTCCGAGTTTGTAATTCCCAATATTACAATTAATGATGAAAATCAACAACCTTCTACTTCTTCTTCTTCGAGAGTAGGTCGACTGTCTTTATCATTTGAAAATAAATCGGATCGATCAAACAGCGGAGAGGCTGCAAACATAAGCAAAAGCCTTAATCACAACTCACAAATAATATTACAGGCATGTCGTTATGCAACTAAATTATCTAAAGAAAAAGATTTATGTGCTATTTTGAAAGAAATTTCTAAAAGTCCGGAACAACCAAGAAAAATTAGAAAATTGTTAGATACAAATATAGCTCCTATAACTAAGAAACCTGAAAAAGCTTTAACATTTCTTTTGGACAACCGAATGTCAAAAAATGTGTACACCAATATGTGTTTAGAAGTAAAAGAAGGTGGTGCGGATATTTGGCCATCTTATAATAAAGTTCTTGAAGCCAAAGCCGAATGTCGGCCACCAAAAGAAGCAATTTCTATGAGGGAGACTGAAGTTTGCAAAATCATTGCAGGCATTATTGAACCACACTTCAGAAAGCTTGATCAAATTGCAACGAGAAGTAATACTTCAAGTTATGAAAAGTAAAAACAGTACAATAATTGAAACTGTGTTACTGTATTCTTGGGGCTTCGATGGAAGTACAGGTCATTCGGAGTACAAACAACGATATGAATCCGACGAACGTGATCCAAACCTAAGCGATAGCAACTTATTTGCCACAACGCTTATTCCTCTTCGTCTATTAGGTACAGATAATAGCATTTTATGGAATAACAAGACTCCACAATCTGCTAGATTTTGTCGACCGATAAAACTCCAAACTATCAAAGAATCCAAAACTCTTATTCTCACTGAAAAAAGAAATGTAGAGGAACAAATTAACCAGTTAGAAGCATTAGAAGTTGCATTAGATGATACTCATCGTATTCAAATTCATTTTTCAGTATTTGTTGGGATATTAGGTTTTTGGACAAAAACGTGTTCGCCTCGTGTTCGGTAAAACAAAGAGATATCACCTTTTGCAGATAATAAAGATATATATATATATATATATTTGCGTACAACAATAAATCAGCAGTGATCCTACTAGTATAAATACAAGTGTGTTGACTGCTTGATCACTGAGGTATTTTAGGATTATAAACTTTAACATTTGCTCACAATGTTTCTTACTTTTACTTTGTACACTCATTCGGATTACAAACGGAAGTGAGAACACGCTCGCGTTTTCGCCGGGCCGGTGCCCTTGTTCTGGAACATTCCCGCGACTCGCAGCGCACTCTGTTTTTAACGCGCGAAGTATGAAATTGTTCAGCGATGCTGTCGCTTCCAACAGAATGCATCCAAGGCAGCCACTTTTCATCTTAGATAAATTCTTTAGGTAATGAATTGTGACACCTAAGTAGCTCTGTTTGGAGCAAGCAGTCCAATTGTCACATGTCACACAATAAAATTCAACATCTAGGAGATCTTTAATGAAAGTCTGTTTCATAATATCATATCGCGATTCGAGTTTTTTAGTCATAGTTTTCTTCGAATGAGCCTTATAGAGGGGTGCCAAGACTTTAACTGGTGTTAAAAAATCTTCATGTTCTACCATAGAAATAGGAAGTAAATCTTTGCATATTATAAACAAAATTGCATTCGTAATTTTATTCGACATAGAACCTCCTTCTGTAGCATTGGAAAATAAATATATATTATATGTGAATTTGTTTATAAAAATTAATAAAAAAAATATTAGTTTTTATTTTATTACTTTTATACGCACCTTTGTAAGAATATATATGTGAAAATGCTTCTCGTATTCCACAACTATCAAATGAACTCTGTAAATATAAGTAATAAAAAACAGTTATTTTTGTCATAATTCGTAGGTAATAGACTAAGACTTAATGTACTGGAATATATAGAATACTTTATTCTGAGTTTACTAGCACGTGCATACATTATTCTTGCACGTGGAGAGCGGCCATATCGTGACCACGGATGGACTAGACTTGCGCCTCATGCGCAGGCGCATACATACTAGCGTAGCTCGTGCTACCAACCTGACAATTTTACGATAGTATACGACACCCTGTTTTAAAACTTCACTTACAGTGCATGGTTTTTTTGATGGACTGAATATTGGCTTGGTACTCTTAACTTCTTGTATTGACCTCTTTACTCCTACTTTACTGATTTTGGTGTTGCTGCTGTTGCTATTTTTTGAAGACGTTTAAAAAAATAACGGATGTTGGGTCTTCAAATGTTTCAACATGTTCGTGGTGTTCCCACATGCTTTGTATTCTTTCTTACAATACACGCATCTAAGTAAATTTTTTTTTTTAATTTTTTCAACATGATTCCATATTATGCTTGATTGAATTTTACATTTGGAAATTACATAATGATAATCAATTTTTTAAAGATTTTTTAAAGTTTCATTTATAGAATATGAGAATGTACTTTGATTTTTGTGAAGTTGAACTGCAACTGGGCTGCAAAACATCTGCATCTGGGTTAAGAAATAGGAAGTTGATTAAAAGTTATAAATATAATTTAGCCCCCAATATAATAATAAAAATAATAATTATTTAAGATAAACGCTGTTTACATTCTATTATTAGAGATATCCATTTCTTCAATACTGAGATCAATATTTTGTTGAATATTCTCACAATTCTCATCGATATCTTCAGTAATTTCTGTTAGCTGTAATTCAATCATTGGAACTGGTACGGCAGTACTGCAAATACAACAATAATAATAGAAATATATAAAATTTATAATTTCTTATTTAAAAAAAATAATGCGTACTAATTTACATCATCTGATGATCGAAACAGGTTTACAATTTCCTCATTGTAGTTATCCTGGCAATATTGCAAAATGTATTCATCGTCGTCTACAACAAAACATTTTCATTCAAAATATATTAATTTACGTTAACTAACAAACATAGCTTAATATTCACTTTTACTTACTTTTTAATTTCAAATATTCTGATATGTCTAAATCAGACATTTTAATCAGTTGACGATCATTTATCTGAATATATATCGTAAATTTTCTTGTATTCAGTTCTGGCTCTATATTTTTACAATACAATTATTTGTATACTGTAACTGTTTGTTGTTGTAACTTATAAGTATCAACGGTAATTATGCACAACAGGTATTTCAGCACCGATTTCCATGTTTTTTGGATATGTTCTCGGGGACATAATTCTGAATAACTTTTTCCTATACGTGTTACCGCCTCATCAAAATCATTGAAATCGGTGCTGAAACACCTTTTCTGCATAATTACCCAAATGAGAATCACTCATAAGGGAATTGATCCTTAACTTACGCTTATTTTCTTCCATGAGTTCCATGTCTTGATAATAATTCATTAAACCGATAAGATTTTTCAAACGGCAAAACTCTGATGACGAAGGAAACGATTAGACTAACGTCGTCATTCAAAATGTTAAATTATTGATAAACAAAAATTAAGTTATTAATAATTAATACTCACCTGATTAATATTACTGTTAAACATCGAAAGGCAAACAAGCCTTCCCACGTGGCACGAGGGAAGTAGTTGGGACAATGGTAGACAATGCGGATTGCGCAACAATGCTATGGGGAGTGGGGACAAGCTGCGCGTCGGAGGTCCGTTCCTTCGTGGAAAAAATGTTAATTTTTTCTTGATTCTTGGTTAGAAAATAATCGAGTTATCGAGAATCGATTCCTAGAATAATCGGTAAAATAATCGATTCTTCAGAAAGAGAATCGATCGATTCTAAAAGAATCGAATAGAATCGCCCTTCCATACACGGAGCACACGATGGACAACCGCTGTGACAGACGCTTTTCGCTCGCGCCAATTTCCAGTATACTTGTGCTCCGGCTATTGTACAGTGGCGTTCCAGATAGTGTACGATAGTATAGTCAATAGTTAGTGCGTTAGTGTAATAAATAGTACATAAGAATCGATAGCAAGTAGTACATAATTAATAGGAATAAATAGTGGTTAAGACAACACGTGGCAGTTATTACACCAAACCACAACATATTGATTCTACTGCGATTCACTCCCTCAAACTGTACAGTATCATTATGCCGTCTTACAACTACGTCTGATGCAATCAGCGATCTGCTTAAAAATGATACGGGGCTTTCCATGTCTAAAACGGCGTTTACATTACCTACTGCGCCCAACGTTGCCTTAACGGTGTAACATGGTATGACGCTCGTGTTGAATTGCACCAAGTGCGTCGTCCTTGCCGCTGCCGCATTCGTCGTTGGTTTCGAAGTCCTCTCCTTCGCTGTAGTAGACCGTTGTGGTCAAAACCGCTTTCTGTGATCCGTCGCTCTGCAGATATAACAAGATCCTCTGTCTCTCTTCGGTTTCGAACATGCAGCAGATCGCTGTCCTGTTTCATTGCAGTTGAAGCACCTGCTGGGTGGCCTCCACTCTCCTTGCGAAAAATGTGTTTTGCTTGCTGGTTTACTCAGAATCTTTGAATTCGCAAGGGTCATTTTCTTTGTGGGTGGACGATTTAAATTACGTATGCGATCATAAATTTTTAATTTATTCTTGAGTTGGCTTAACTGCTTCGACTCCTAATGTTGAGCCTTGCGACTTGGTTCGTCTGGAATACCGTCGACAATATACTGAATCAGTGCCTCCGCTTCAATGTGACCTCGAGCTGCGATTTTTTTCATGACCAAACTCTTGCACTGATTCTTCGCGTTGCATTCTTCCATTACGCAACAATTCATGCAGCTCCGCACTATTGATCTTCGTCAAAAATTGTTCCAAAAGAAGGGATTTCAGCTTTCTCCACGTCGCAATACCTTGCCCGCCCTGCATAAACAATTTCGCCAGACTCGTTAGACACCTTTTTGCAAGTAATAATGTTTGCAAATCCGTCCAGCCAAGAAATTCAGCGTTCTCTTCAAAATCCTGGATCCATATTTTCACTGGATATCCATCTGACCCATTGAATTGCCGGATTGAATCATCTGTCGCCCTGCTTCGAGTGACCAAATCACCGGTACGCAACACGGTTGCGGTGGACGCCGCCGTCGGAGCATTTGCACCCACCTGCAATTTCCGAATCGTCGTATTCAATTCCTCGTCTTCCGATTTTTCCGTTTAAGTAGCTGCCTATGCATTGGTCGCCTTCAATAGATTCAAATCCGCCAAGTGTTGGCATATTCGATTGGCTATCTCCTTATTTTGTCCACTATAATCCAAATTCAGGATGTTGCAAACTATTAGATCACCCAGATCAAGTAATGCCGCTGCCCACGCAATCTTTGCTTCCTATTTTGCCGATACTTCCACAAATTTGAATCCCATAAAACCATCTTCCGATAACTTCGATCGCCTTCTTCTCCCGTGATAAATTTATATAGCGTGCGAATCGATTTCACGGACGCTTTCTTCAAGTTCTCACTAATAGCCGGAATGTCGCTTAGTGCGTGATGATTTCTAATCACAGACGTATCCACAAACTACACAACATACTTGCTCAGATCCCACTTCTGAAGCTGTAGTGGACTAAGGTGGGGCGTGAAAATAATGAAACTAGTAGCCTAACACTACGTATATATACTAAGAATACAGCGAACTCTCGTGTGCTGTGACCTCTAAACGCCAGTCGCCAGCTAAAGACTGCGTGTCGCGACAACTGCCGCCGAGAGACGTTGCCATCGAAATCCCCGCTACAAAGGCAAGCGCAACGCTCGGCATCGACAACGTCGCACCTTGCCCGTTCCCGGTATCCCTATACATATGTTGGGCGACATACCTTAAATTAAATATATTATAAACATTGTGGAATTGTGAGTAGAATTATCAAAAAATGTGATGAAGAAGCTGAAAAGCGTCAACTTGTTCATCTACTAAGGCAATCCACTAAGCGTGCGGCCGATTACATTGGTGTATCGGAAACGACAATTAAAAGAATTCGGTGATAAATCTGGACAACGTAAAGTTTTCAGCTTCCAAAATTGACGAAATATATTGTAAAGCTCGGTATTCGTTGTTATCGTTAAATCCTTCACAGAAATGGTTTTTGTATTTTTCCCAAATATGTAGAGCGTTGACTGATAGTTCACCTGTGAGGTAGGTGCAGTAAAATAATCGTAGTTGACGGGGCATCAACTGCCTCATCAAATATTTCGTATACAATGGCCTCAGTGTGTAGTAAATTTCTCGCTAATGCAACTTCCCTGAAAGTATCATATCGTTTTCCTTCATAAACTTTCAGATCATTATAACATGTGACACCTGTAACGAAGTTCAATAACAATTTTAGGTGAAATCTTTCAGAATTTTTTAGGCTAACAGAACAGACTCTTCCAATAACTTCTTCTTTCCTTTTACGTTTAATCTACGTTTTCTTAGCATCCAAACAATAGTGTTCCGGTATATTTCTGTAAAGGATATTTCTGGCAGCTGGATCTATTTTATTCAATTCAAAATATACTGTCAAAGCTGTGTCATTTTTTTGTAGAGCTGCTTGCTGTTTTCGCTGGCTGCTTAGATGACGAAGTTCCCTGTTCTTAGTGTAGTTGTCGTTGTCGTTCCCGAAATTCTCCAGCAGCTTGAGCAGATTTCTTCGATGACGGTTTCGATACCGAACAACTGTCTTCATTATCATTTATTCTTCTTTTTCGAACAGGCATTATTACGTTCAAATCTACAAATGTGCCAAAGCAGGCTCCATTACAATAATTTTTGGGTAATTTAATTGCGAATTGTCATTGTCGCTCCCTACGTTCTCTTTTATATTCAAAATGTGTTTTCGCTGGCTGTTTAAATGTAGAAGTTCCCTGTTCTTCTTGCTGTTGTCGATGCAGATTTTTTCGCTGCCTGATTAGCTACCGAACAACTGTCTTCACCTTCAATACCATTACTTTCTCTCATTTTTCTTTTTTATGGCGGCAATGTTACTTTAAAATCTACAAATATATACAAAGGAAGCAGTAATCTCTTATTTAGTGTAATCTAAATCGCAAAATGTAAATGAAATATTTATCTTTTAATTAGTTCTTGTGTTTCCGTGAACGTGTAAAGTCTACAATGTTCGATGAATATTTAGAACAAAGGACACCGAACATATATCATCACATGTACACTTCACTTTGAATTGCATGTTATTAATGCAGATTTGTTTGTAACAAAAAGTTGGCAAACAAATAAAGTCTTTTATTTTACAAATAAACCCTGTAAATCAATGATCACGGGGTGAGCTATGTGATTTCCCCAGGGTGTTGGGCGCCAAAGGCGCCAGATGGTTGTAGAATTTTAAATTTGGACAGTATTCCATTAAACTTGGATAAATGTAGAACAGATGGACAACAAACATATCTTTTTGATTTCAACATGAATTATTTTCATGTCATTCCCTACCTTATCGACACAATGAAGTATATAATGTATAATTGACAAACCTTTAAAACCCTATAAAAAGTGGTCGAAAAAATTGTATTAATCAGGCATAATAATATAGCGACCTAACCCTGATCTTTACCGCATCTGTATGATTTACAATAACCCCATTTTAAAGCTTTACAAAGAACGGGTCGATTAAAAACTACGACTTCCATGGTTTTTTGGTTATTATTTTAAAACACAACATGAATTTAAATTTCAAATAAACATGAATTTAAAATTCAAACAGTATTCCATTCAACCTTGACTAATGTAGAAAAGAAGTACACCGCACATTTTTTAAATAACCTCCATTTAAAGAGTTTCACAAAGCGTGACATAATCGGCTGAAAGCTATAACTTCCGTGATTTTTTTAGTTTATAATTTTTAAACGCAACTTGAATTTTAAATTCGAACAGTATTCCATTAAACCTGTATAAATGACGAAAAGAAGAACACCAAACACATATCTGTATTATTTAAAATATCCCCAATTTATAACGTTACAAAAAGAACGTGACATTTAAAGCGTTACAGAAAACGTGGCAAAATCGATATAAAAAGTAATGAAATCGTCGTCACATATGATTTTATAGATATAGGGTAGATATATAACACATTAATATAATATGTCGGATAGATACATAAACATTGGTAAGTTAAATATTAGTCGTGTTAGGTGTATTGAGTGTAGTATTCCATTGAGGAGATCATTCGGTTGGCAGAAGAAGATTAATACGGTATTTGAAGCTAAGAAGTGGTCCAGAATTTTGGAAAATGTGGTTACTGTTGGCGATGTGTTATGTGGTAAGTGCCGTATGATTATTTATCAAAAGGAGAGTAATGTGAATGTAGAGGAACAGGAAGTATCAATGCGTAGTACTGTGCTCCAATGAAAAGAAGTCGACAAGAAACTCTAGGATCCGAAGCAGGTCCGAATAGTATATCCCTATTGGCCGGCGGGACAACGTTGATGAAGTAAGCAAACGGGACACGGGCGGCGGGAGCCGATGCGAACGAAGAACCCTTTTTGCCCCTGTGATATTTCGACCGACTTCGTTTCATCGGGGCACAGGACATCCCATCACCAACCACCTTCTGAACTTCCGCAACCTCAGGGATCTTCAAGATAGCTATCTTCGCCTGAAATATCGTCACCTGAAAAGTCTTCGGAATCACATCCTTTCTGTTCATCAAGTGAAGATCCTATCCATGATTTGTATTAAATCTAAGTGATAATCGGGCAATGGAAACCGAATATGTTAAAATGCAATTTCAAAGAGTTGTTCCAATACACAAATACTGTTTCGTTTGTGGTTCTACGAAGAGTATAATTAATGCACCATATGAAGCAAGGAAGCAGGCATTCGTTTTGAGAAGATTATATATGTAACCGTCTCCGGTGGTGAGACGGTTGCCGGTGGGACAGAGAAGGGATATATTTATATGATGACGATTCAGTCGGGTGGTCCGGGTTCGACGAATGACCAAGAGCGGGTAAACAGTAACAATGTTTACTACAGGTGCGCGGTGAACGCGTCCGGTTGTGGCGCGGCGGAGGAGCTACGATCCTCTGAGTCCAGCGCTTATGACAACGGCGACTTCGGCGAACTGGGGAATGTAGAATGCGGATTTCTGGCACGTTCTGCCCGGGATGACCTAGATGGCGCGTCCGTGCGGGAGTCGTGTAGATAGAGTGCTTGCGTACAATAAGGCTTTTGCCTATGGGGCGCAGAGACACCTCTTCGGCGTAGGTAGAGCGCAAGGTTTTGTCCCGAATTATTTCGGACGGAGGCTGGTAATGGCGCAGTAGTGGTTATGGTCGACACTGGCACACCTTAGGGAATCAAAAATGTGAGCGTCTTGGTTTGCTGCTTGAAGCGATATAGCTATCTTATGAGGTAAAGAATCGACCCACGTGCTTTGCGTAACAAAGGATACTGCTTTTATTTGATAGGATTTGGGTGCTTATACAATATTCCGTTTCGTTCAAAGGATCGACAACGACTAACATCGCATTGTGCGTCTCGCGCCGCGTTTCCGTTACACGGGAGGAACGTTCGAAGTGTAGGCATTTAGGTGGGGGAAGATATATGCACAACTCCCTAGCGGCCCTACTACCGCCTTACGTATATTATTCTGATGGATATTAACCGTACAACAGTTACGTGGAAATGTATTTAATAGCAACCACCAGTTCCGCAGGTGTGGACAATGGCGAGCAAGATAAATTGCCAC
Source organism: Andrena cerasifolii (assembly GCF_050908995.1). Taxonomy (NCBI): domain Eukaryota; kingdom Metazoa; phylum Arthropoda; class Insecta; order Hymenoptera; family Andrenidae; genus Andrena; species Andrena cerasifolii. The sequence continues at coordinate 1,535,872 of NC_135121.1, read as the reverse complement.
AGATAGACAGAATACAAAAAAAAAAAACTACGAGAGCTCAACGTGGCGTACCAGAGGGTACGCGAGTTCTCTACGTTCTGTGTGCCGTATGATAACGCTCGCCTGCGCGCGGTCGCTCGCCACTCCTTCACTGTATTCATGGAGGGGGAACCGCCGATCCCCACAGGAGTGTTGGCTTAGTCCGAACCTCCGATGGCTCACTATGCAGCCACTTATCAAAACTGAGAGTAGGACGTGTTCAGGGTTGAATAACTAATCGCCAACTAATTAAACTCAATATGTGATATATTTGTACTCTTGTGAGAACTGGAACTTGAAACCATCTCTAGTGGATTCTTACAATGGAATGTACCTGACCCCGAAGCCATCGTTCTCTTCTCCCTCCCCACTCTACCTACCGAGGTGGTGGAAACGAGTAGAGGGAGCCGCTCGACACGTTCCCTACAGGAGATGTTCGAGTGCGCCATCTATCCTCAACACTATCAGGCACAAGAGCCCCTGATTCTGCTCACCGCGACGTTTAAATCTCGGCCGCGGTACATCTTCGTCCGCGAGTACAGTCGCGGGGTCACGGGCCGCCTAGCGGCCGCGGCGCGAACTCGGTCTATTTCTTCGCCACCGTGCGTTCACGCGGTGCGTGACGTGACTTCGTCACATATACACCAAACGGAAATCGTATATGGAGAACACTTATCGAATTTACGCGTGCATTCAAATAGTACATTAATAGAAATTAATGAATTGAGAAAATATTTCGAATTCATGTCCATTAACTGCGACTCTAATATTCAAGATAAAATAGGCCATTTTACACTTTCAGAGGAACGTCTTCGAGTTTTTACGGGATTAACTTTGGAAAACATAATACAACTACGGGAAATGATGGTTCCAATGAGAGAAACTAAGTGTCGAACTGTATCGCAGGCTATTGTCGTTTTTTATTTATACTACAAACTGGCAATTCAAATAAAATAATAGCCGCAATTCTGGTAATGCAACGGGAACAACATGTTTCTGATTTTTGTGCATCAATTATAAACTCTTTTGAAAAGGACATATTGCATACCCAATTTGGGTTTACTGCTATTGGAAATGGGTTATGAAATAAACTGTAAAACAGTATATTCTTTATAAACTCTAGTTTATTTTACTCAGCTCGGAAGGACGTCGTATCGTGCTGAAGGCAAGACTCGAAGTGAAGAGAAAACGCAAAGGCAATTCGTAAAATCCGTTGTCCACTTGACAAGGGACAGGCCTGCGTTCTGTCTCTTACCCTTGCAGTTAGAATAAGGATTCCCTGACAGACCCATGTGCCCGCTGGCCTCTGGTTTATTGCTTTTGTCAGCGGTTCTCATACGTAACCAAATTCATTTTTGTGTTACCAACAATCCAACAACTGCTTTTCCTCGAGAACATTTAATTGAAATAGAAACATCAACTATTGCTAAAAAATTGCACAATATAACCGATCAGTTGGCTTTAATTTTCGATGCCACGTATATTCGACACGGAAGAAGCTCAAATAATGAATACCAAAGAAAATTATATTCCGGCCAAAAAAGACACCATTATGTAAACCATTTATAATTTGCACAACAACTGGATATGTTATTGACATGCTCCTTTCTATGGTACTCAAAATGACGGACAAATAATGAAAATTGTTATTGCAAGATCCAAACGGTTTGCGGACTCTAATGAAAAATGAAGACTTATGCATCGTTGATCGAGGAAGGAGGATACCTGATACTTATGCCAGCTCTTAAATGAAAACGTCATTAACTAGCAACTAAAGGCTGCCGTTTCAATGTGCGGCCGGCGGCGGTCCCACTAGTGCAAGGGAGAAACAGATACATACTTTTCCCTTGCATTGGTGGGACCGTCGCACAGTGGTTCCAAAATGGGAAATTTTGGAAAAAAATTGGGTTCTCTATGTATTCTTATAGAAAATTTTGCGCTGATTCCGAATATATACCATATTCCTATACCTAAAATAAACGATTCATGTGTTTTTTGGCCAAAAACCATGAAAAATCACGTTTTTTTCACATATTTTGCGATATTGAGCAGTTTTCTTCTGCCTCCATGTAATTTTGTCCAATAGAAAAGTTGTATAGAATTAAAATATGCGTTTTTTTAAATTTTTAAAATTTATTTTTAACTGTCAATATTCGTTCTTTGAACGGATTTTGTACTTGTACAATGTTTAGACAATTTTGTCGAAACAAAATACGTAAAATGATTACTGATACTAACCTTAATCGTTTTAATTCTGCAATAAACATTTTGCCTCTTCACTCAAAGGAAGTTTCCTTATTTTTAACTCCGGTTGTAATTTTGATATAAATGGATCAGAAGAAATTAGTAACGTATGCATTATGTCCTCATTTGTTGCCTCTCGAGATGATTTCCTGGTATTAAAAGTTCTGAAGTATTTGTACTCTTTGTTTCGCGCTTCCTGGGCTTCTTCCGATAAGGTTCCAATTGGAAAAACCGCTTGTTCGATTATTTCCTGGCCATGTAATAAAATTTTGTGCACCGAAGCTGGCATACAGTACCAGGGGTACAATTTTATAGCCAACTGTGCGGTTTCGCGAGCATATGCACCAAATTTAACTGAATCAACTGCATAATTGCTCGTGATTAACTCCAATATTATTCTAAATCTTTTAATAAGATTTTCATCAATTTTAGTTATTTCTGAAGTTATCGTGTAATTTTCAAAAAATCGCCTTGATGCATTTCCGGTTTTAAAAAACGCATATTTTAATTCTATACAACTTTTCTATTGGACAAAATTACATGGAGGCAGAAGAAAACTGCTCAATATCGCAAAATATGTGAAAAAACGTGATTTTTCATGGTTTTTGGCCAAAAAACACATGAATCGTTTATTTTAGGTATAGGAACATGGTATATATTCGGAATCAGCGCAAAATTTTCTATTGAAAGGTGACACCCACAAGAGGGATCGACGGCCAACAGTAGCAATTAGGTGTTAACCTTTTTTTACGAAAAAAAACTTACTAAAACGTTTGCATACGGTACAGACGGTGATGGACGGTGAAATTTTTTAATGGGAATTGTACCTCAAAATATGTACTTTCAAACCTTTCCAGTTTCGTTGCGGAGGTAGACGGAGGTACCTGAAAAAAATGGTGATTTCTAAAACACCTCGGTATTCTTTGAGATATTGTTATATTCTGACAACAGTTTCAATTCTACTTCTTTTTGCTCTACACTATGTAAAAATGAGTAATAAAACTACTCCGGAAAAAACAGGTCCACTTAGTGATATGTAGAAATTTTGGCCATACTTCTTTAGTGCGAGTTTTTCCGCACTTGTAATCGGTTTTAGAGGCTAAGTGAGAGGAAATGATCAATACATAACCGATGAAAAAACATACCAAAAAAAGCAATACGAAATTGTGACATGATTTTTTTACTTTTTTTACGCCTCTGAACCACTGTGCGTCGCCGGCTGCATATTGGAACAACAGCCTTAAGGAAGCTTATGATTCTCGGTTTGTTACAAAAGTTCGTTAGGTTATTGAAGCTGTCCACGGTATAATAGGGTAAAAATACTGACTTCTCCATCACCAAATGCACAACACATTCCTTCCAACAGTTCGGTCGTTCTGCTGAATAGCTTGCTTCCTGCACAATGTATTTGGAAAGCGATTAAATTCAGATAAACATTACCCCGAAGAAATAATTTCAAGAATTTCCGAACAAAAAGATCAACCTAATACTTTAGGATTGGAGGTCGAAATTATGCAATACATATCTAGAAACAAGTATATGTATAGCTGTATTATAATCATTAGTAGGTATTTACAGCAATAATTATCATGTTATTGCCTGCAGTAATATATAAATTAATAATAATAGTATGCAAGTGATATGTGAAAGCAAAGAGTGCATTTGTGTAAGAAAACAGACATTTTTCTACTGTCTTTTTTACGATGCGTTTCTGCATTCGCGTGTGCGGGGTGGCAGTCCAATCTCGGCGTAGCGCGTTCATAAGCGTTTTCGACATGCGCCTCGTTATAAAAGCCGACCCTTTCAATTGCACCAAATTCGTCGAAACTCGAAAAAATGACCCGTGTGTGGCGTGCAGTTGCACTAGGAGGAACGTCCTTTGCCCGAAATCGGCCTGCGCCTCGATAAAAACCGTACGCGTTTGCACCAATGGGGCATTGCCTGTACATAGATGTCTTTGAGACATTTACAAGATATTTGTATATTTTTTGGGAATATGAGGTTCAGTTTCTCTTTATGCACCATATATAAGCGCCGTTTTATAATCCTTTTATTATTGACACTTATAGATCTACAGATACAAAGGTGGCAGTAGTTAATGAAATATTCTGATTAAATGAAATAAAACTAATATTCAATAATGAGACCAGAAATTTTAAAACTAATTTGTTCATTTCAGAATTGCGGGGGATAGATAAGCAGAATTCCATTGGATTTCTTGCGCTTCTTGAACATTTACGTTACTGTGAAGTTGGAACTTTTTTAAAGTGTCCATCTAATCCTGTTTGGGTCGTGGCTTCAGAAACCCATTTGACTGTACTTTTCTCTACTGAGAAGAGATTGGTGAGCCCTGAAACACCTTCAGAACAGGCAAGGAGAGTCTTCAGAAAATGCGATCCTGAAGGAAATAATTTTATCCCCGCCAGTTTATTACAAGATGTTCTTGCGGAGCTTGGATTAGTCGCAGATACGGAATAGTAAGTATCGCCTATGTAACATTTTCCACAGTATATATAATATTTATACATCATTTTGTAATATGCAGGCGTGTCTGAGCATTTGAGTCATTTAGTAATCTTTCACCGAGTGCTACGCCAAAATTTTTAAATTTTCTTAATAATTCAATAACGCGTGCTCTCGGGGTTCTCCCACTCTCGTCCTCGTTGCCCGGGGGTACCGCGTGGCGCTAACTGCGAAGAGGCTACACTTCATTCCATATAAAAGCGGACCTACGCCCCTTTCGATTTGCGACCGATCTGTGCAGCTCCCACGGATCTGACACATGTGATTGGTCGTAGCACTTTTGCGATTGGGCCTAACACTTTCCCTGCCGGATTCCTACCAATCAACGGTATATCGATTCGGCGATCAGATTCTTCCGTTACTCTTAATTTTCGTCTTATTTTATCACGTGGAATCACTCATTTAATTGTCTACTATCTGTTACCGAACATCCTGTATATAAAAAACAATTACAGAATTAAAAGTATTTATTTTATATTGTCTTATAATCTATGATCTTGTGAACTGTAATTTATTTTTTGTTACAGTGTCGATATAATGAGGAAAAAGTTGGACAGCGAAAATTTGGGGATTATTTTGCGATCTTCCTTTATGGACGAATTCTTTCCTGAGGAATCCCAATCTTGTCCTGACACATTCCCCCTGTATCATTATAATGGCCTTCAACGTAGCAACTGGGAAAATAAACTGGTGTATCGTAAAGGCCAAGCGGTGTTATTGGAATGTAGTATCAAGGGTATTTTGGAAAGCAATCCTATGTTGACAGTACTCCAAACAAAATGGCCCAGAATTGAAATTCAGTGGGACGTTGGACAGAATCCGAGCCTTAATTAATTAGGGTTGCTCAGATTCTATTTTTAACAATGCTGTTAGAGTTCGTTCGAAAGGAAATCAAGAACAAAATTACACATCTCTTTGAAAGAAATACTGATTTAACTTACATACAACTTCATTAAAAATATGTATCTGTGTTTAAGGAAGCTAAGGATCTTCACTCTTGAAACTACGTCTCATTGTAAAAGTGTTGTATTTAAAGTTCAATTTGATTCTTCATTGTTTGGTTATATCAGTGTTAAATCTTCAGAGTGATTTGATGATCAAAGTGCACGCCGTGATTACCGTACGCCGTTGGGACACTTTGGTCAAGATCAATTGAATATTACCATTTTCAAATTAAAAATTAAATGGTAACGCTTTAACAATAGCCTTAAATTTCATTATTTCGAAGATGTTAACCAAAGAACTCTGGTAAAACAGGGTCTAGTTGGAATCCGAATTGGTGTAAGCGATGTCCTTACATCTCAAGGTGCCCAAACGTGTCTGTTATCATTCATTATAAGGTCATGTTAGACCGTGATATTTGGCCACCATGGTTCAAAACTTCGGCGTCTACATTTGTAATGTGGGACTCGTGTTCCTAACTCAGACCCTGCTAATTAGATGTGAGTTTGTTACCAGTTTCTTTTGTTTGTATGCTCCAAATGACGAACTGCAACTGAATTTCAAGTTAAAAATGACATCATTCAAGATTTGATTCGTTTTGATGAGAGCTGCACAACGGTTTACACTAGGGCTGGGGAACTGGGCTGGGGAACCTTCTTGCCTGCTCCGCTGAGCCGTGGGAGAACGATCCCTTCCATACCTATTTGGCTCCTAAATACAATCTACACTGGCGGCTCGCGTGTCGCATGGAGCTCTCGCTCCTACATAACTGGTATTGCTGACAGTGCGGAAACCGGCTAACTGAGAGTGAGTCTCGTGCGTCCCCCAGCCCTGGTTTACGCTAATCGTGGCCCGCTCTTTGATCACAGTATCACTTCAGAGATATAACATTGTCCTTGAAAAGATTAAACTTGTTTGAATGTTAAAAAAAATTAAATCATTCTTGTACAAACAAAATAAGGTGAATTTTGTTCCAGAAATATTTTTCTGATAATTTCAAACCATTGAAATACTATTTCCCAGCTTGATACAGTCTTCCCTTCTTCAATGTGACATACGCGGAACCGAGCAGTTGCAATAAACCGTGGAAGGAAAAGGAAGAAACATGGCGCACCAGCAAAAAACAATCCATCGACGGCTCGGCAATCAAGAGCGGTAAATCATATGCACTGTACAAATAATCTACTATTAAAAATTAAAGTGTTTATATTTTTTATAAATTTTTATGGAAGTATTATGGATTGATTGGTGACGTTTTCTAATGAAAGTGAGTCTAAACCGGGCGTAATTCAGACTTTCCAGTGTGTGAATCACACACTACGTATACTCAGAAACACGCTGGTTTTCTTTCTCTCGGTTGTCGACGCGCCACCTAAACAAAACAGTGGAGATCAGAAGAACAACAATTTGCATTAAGGGGGGAGACCACTGTAATAGTCTGAAAAGTAAGGGTGTTTTCGGGAATTTTTTTCAACCAAACAATGCAAGTAAATCAATGTATTGCTTAGCATAGTTAATATGTACATATCGGGGGATAAGAATTTTTTTTTCATTCAAATTCCTAAATCGGTTTCCTGTATACTCTTCGTCAAAATTTGCGCTGCGGCAAAATCGTGCTTGTCGCGTTGCAGTGTCCAGGCCATATGGTTAATCCGAATGCAAAAAGACAAAAATATTTAGAAACTAGAAGCCTACCTCTGTTACATGACGATAAAAAAAGTCAAAATCGCAAGGAATTACAAAATGGCGCACCACTGAAAAAAATCATGTTTTCGGGGTACAAAATTAGGGAAATGTTGATAAAAAAAATATAAAGAGGTCATTAAATAAAAAAAAAACTGATCGTCAGGTAATAGAGACGGCTTTTTCGTACAATAAATGCCCTTGCTCGTGTCAGTTGGACGTATAGTTTTCTCTGTAGACTGTCAACGCGGTTGAAAAATGTCATTCTGAGGAAAACGCGTTCAATGTTCCGCGCGGCTCAGTCGCGCGCTTGACACCGCTTCACGGAAAATACTATATCTCCGTCAATTTTGCGAATTTTTTTTATAAAATTTTGAGAGAGCATTCTTGAAACGTATGTCTTTCATAAAATGTAAAAAAAAGAAAAATCGATTTTTCCGATTTTTTACAGTGGTCTCCGCCCTTAATGTGGGGAAGACCGTAGTATCACTTTGAGTGGCACAAGGTTTGGCCAAATACCATTTCAAGTTGATGAAGCCTTTCCATGCAAATGCTCCTGCTGGGAAAGTTTCGTCCAGCTCGCTCCGCATTTTGAATACAGGGTGTCCCAAAATTCAGGGAGTTCACAGAATATGCAAGGATATTTCCTGATGCAACAAGACATAGAAAAGTCCTTTAGGGGGCTTCGTTCTGGAGATATTAACAGTTGAATATTAGAAGTCGAACTTCCGGGCTGCGCAGTTTAAAACCAAGTCAGCTAAGCGTGCGGCAGCGTACGCTGTCATTTGCACGCAGGAGACACGCGTAGATATAGACCGCAAAGTAGAGCCGACGGCGCTAACCTATTTTCACGGTTTGAACCAGGGCCGTCGACTCTACTATGTGCGGGGGTCTGTGTCTACGCGTGTGCGGGCTAAGGGTCAGTGCTCCGTGCTCAGGTCTGTCGGCTTTGAACTGCGCGGCCGGGAAATTGGACCGTTAAAATCCAACTGTTAATATCTCGAGAATGAAGTCTTGGATCCCAAAACGGTAAATGACTTTTCGAAGCTTGTTGCATCAGGATATTGCATGTTCCAGATTGACCCAAAATTTTGGGACGCCCTGTATATATCGACACTAATGAAAATTTGAAATTGTGCATATTCTCTTACATCTTCATAATAATATTACCAATGGATGGGCAAGATTTTTCCGATAAAGATGAGTTCAAATACGACCTCATTCAATCTAGTTTTAGTTTTTTGTACTTCGAATCACTTTGAATTCGTTAAGTGTGCATCACGTATGATTTAAGGTACGGTGGGGTTCTTATAACTCAACGGTGACAGGTTCCGGCCCATATCATTTAGAGAAGTCCAGAAACTAATTTCGCAGCCCCGCTTTCACGCGTCACTGAATTTTATGGGTTCCGGCACCCCAGAACAGAGTGCGGGGAGACAAGGAACTGGCAAGTGCTATCATTGTATTTTATGATCCCATTGTCCTTGAGCGTCTAGCGTCGCTCACGAGGATTCCCAAGACTTAAATGAACAAAAAATTGTGGTAGGGATGATTCTGTGTCAATTATTCGCCTGTGAATCCTTTTAACGTCGCTGACCGTATTAAGCCGAACCTATACTCCAAATGGTATCCAGTTTGGACTCACTTTTATCAGGAAACGTCGCCAATCCGTTAATGATCATCAAGATCTAATAGAAAATATAGGAATTACAATTTTTATTAGTAGATAACTGGTGGCTTGATTGCCGTGCAAGCGAAGGCTTGCTGAGGCGGCAAAATACAAAGCGCACTCCGCGCTTGGTTTGTTTTCAGTGTCTCCAGTGTTTGTTTTCGATGCTTTCTACAGATTATCGACATGAAAGCGCGCCAAAGACATAGATATATACCATTCCATCTAAGAGTAGACCTACGCCCCTACCGATTTGCGACTGATCTACACAGCTCCCACAGAATGACACTCGCGATTGGTCGTAGCGCTTTCCCTCCCGGTTTTCTACCAATCAACAGTATATACCTGCGCGGAACGAGTCTACTCTTAAGCGGAATGCAGTATAGGATGCAAATTTCAGGGCGTGAAAGTGTCACTCAATGTGTTAAAACTACGATTGCACAAGAAACTTCAACATATATATAATGTTATTAATTAATTTATTTCAATAACATGCGAGTATTAATTAATTTATTTCAATAACTGCTTCTCTGCGCAGTTTATTTGAAGCTAGAAGAATCTGGAAGCTAGACCTTCATATACAGGATGTATCTTAATATGTAGGATTCACTTCAATGGTGGACGGGGGACAGAAAAGCAATGAAAAAGGTTCGCATAAACACGTGCCCTATTTGATCTCGTTTCCGAATTGTAGGTACATATTTTTGTACTTCAGTTCTGTGTCACTCCTCACCTTTATCTTCGCCCTGAGTGCAAGCCTGTTGTCGTCGTCGTGTTGCAATTTTCATAAAAAATCTAATAAATGTGAATAATGCACAGGCAAATATAAGCCACATGCGATGTACGACATCAAGTGGAACTTCTTCCAATACTTCACTGAATTGATTGCTTAAGAAATTTACTGAAAATTAATCTGTTAATTTCACATTACTAAAAACAAGTCTAATTACAAAGAGTTATACAAACATTTAGTAGAATCAGTTACACTATCTCTGTTTGCCATTAATAATTATTGTAGTACAAAAATGGTTATAATTCGGAAACAAGGTCAAATATAAACACATGAACTTTATATGAACTTTTTTCATTGTTTTTGTGTCCCCCGTCTATCCTTGAAGTGGGTTCCACATGTTAAGATACACTGGAATAGGAATTCAGAGCGGAATGAAGGGACATAAAATTATCTGGAAAATGAAAATAAAAAAGATAACAAAGAAAAGATTAAATATTTGGAAGAAATTTTTCTCATATAAGTGTGAGATTCAAAACAGAGAAAAAGCTGAACGAAATAAAAAGATACATATGTACATGAAAAAGGTGGCTACAAGGAGTATTCTGACCCATAACATAATTTCAGTGATACGCATCACAGAACAAAGTTCCATATTAGACTTTGAAGAATTACTACTGATAAATAAGAAGTCGACTGTGGATGTTTATGCACGATAAATATGCAAAAAAATATGACACTTATGCACATAACATATGCAAATGCGGACTAAACATATACAACATGTGTATATATAACATAGTATAATAAGCAATATATGAATATGTTATACACTATTCACGATATACATATATTTAACAATACTTTTCACAATCATTCTATTACATCGTAGTTCGCGTTACAATAAATTATGAGCATTTGTTTTAAATTTGATGTAAATTTATTGGTGACGTTTGTCTGTCAAAATTAATTTATATGCGGAGAATGACCGCTCTACGTCGCACGATGTTATCGGTGCGTGCTTAAATGCGGCAGCAACCTTTTGCTTGAACATTTGAACTACCTAATAACATAAATGAAATATCTATGTAAAAATTTATTGAAATCCAAAATAATTCCATATTACCAGTTAGGGGAATTTAAGAAATCCTTGACAAACCTCTTTAGTTTTGTCAACATGGTCGGCATAAAATGATGCTGCTTCCATGCTACCCCTTCTGGTTCAAACTGGTTCTACCGATAGTGAAATATTTTTTAATTGCTCCCGGTATTCTTCAATTCGAAGTCGTGCTTTTAAAAAACCTTTATTAAAGTACGTCTACACGACGACACTTTTGTGTCTAGATCAAGTGTCTTTTGTGTCCATCCAGAGCTAGTTGCAGTGTCTTGAGTCTAGCTCTAGCTGCAACTCCCGCGACGATAGGTTGATTTCAGTGTCGCGGACTGCTCTAGGCAGTTTCCAATCTTCCGAAAATTTTTTCGAGTGTCATATACACTTGATCTAGACACAAAAGTGTCATCGTGCAGACGTACCTTTACGGAAGATATTACAGTAGAGCGTCAACTATCCAAACCTCGATTATCCGAACCATTGTTGCATCATTGCTACTCCCACCACTTCTTGGAACCACTGTAGCGGTAAATACCGATTGATACACATGTATTGCGTAATATAAATTACATTTCAAATCACACCATTAGTTTTGTATTTAATAAGTAAATTTAGGTGTAATTCCTATAGTTAGAAATTGAGTAAGTACAGTAAACACTCGTACTAAACCCGACGAAAGGGGCTGGCGGCGGGCGTACGACGCGTTGCGAACACTACCTATTCCATGCGTCCAATGCCGCGAGTGAGAAAACCCTAGAGCGAGCGAGAAAGAACGAAACAGTTGCCACGAAGTTGCCGTCGACCCTTTCGTTCCCTCTCGCTCGTTCTCGGGTTCTCTCACTCTCGACCGAAGGATTCCAAGAAATAGTGGGAATAGTCACCGGGTGTACTACGCATGGTAAAAACAGGGCTGTAACGAGGATTTATTGTACATGTACGCTTCATTCTCCGACCTGTTCGATTATCGGAACAATCCGATTTTTCGAACCCCTTCGGTCCAAAGTAGTTCGGATAATTGACGGTCTACTGTAATGTATTAACTATTGGGAAGTGAAGTCGTTCTTCTTCAGCAATTCTATGTAAACTACAAACTAAACGTGTAGCATGTACCTATCATGATTTGGTAAAACAATTTTAGTTTCTACCCTGCTTTGTTGATGAACGGTTCTGCATCAGTTACGAGCAACAGAATATTCTCTTCGTTACCATCAGAGATGGGCAAAAAATTATTTTAAATAAAAAAGTGAGTTTGACTAAAAGACGAAAATTTTATTCGAGACTCATGAATAAGACTAACCCGAGTCAATGTTTAATCGAAGCGCTCATGATTGAAATGATGGGGATTCAATCGTCGACCATGATTGAACTACTTCAATCATGAATGAATGAACAGTGTTCTCATATTCAATCGTACTTTAGTCGAGTGATGCTCGACTAACCTTGGCGAGCCTCGAGCCTCGTGAGAGCCTTTGATCGATGCCGCACGAGGCCCGAGCCGAGCGACATTGTATCGTTCACCCGTCAAAACTGGCGCCTGATTGTAGTTCAATCATGGCCGACGATTGAATCCCCATGATTGAACTACTTCAATCATGGGCGCTTCGATTAAAAATTGATTCAGGTTAGTCTTAGTCATGACGAATAAGACTAAAGTCTCTTTTATTTGATACGTCATTTAAATAATTTGTTATTTAAATAATGCCCATCTCTGGTTACCATTGTGTAACAAAATATGTATAGCCCAATTAACAAACCAAGCTATGGTTGCATGCTTTCTTTCCCCTCATTTCTTAGAACACAGTAAGTGAGACTTTGTTACTTCAACTTCGCAGAGTTTTCCTATTATCAAATTTGCCACCAGGTTGCTTTACCTGCTTCTTATAAAAATCTGCATTTGCATAAACATCCGCTGTCTAGTAATAAGTAACACATATAGCTTGACATTTGTACATATAGGATGGGTTCAAATGGGCCCTGTAACCGCCGGACGAGGGTTAAAGGATAAATAGACTTGGAAAATATCTAACCGAAAGTTAAAAAAATGTAATACGGAAAGACCAAAAAAGAGAATAATGCATGAAATATACTTAATTCTACATAAGTGTAATTCTACAAACTGAACGTAATTTACTGTACAGTTGGAGTCTAGTCACTTTATAAGTTTCTCAACCATGTTTTTAGTATTTTTTAAACCTACGATGAAACATTACGTTTAAATAAATTTTTGTATTCTTCGCTGGTACTGCACACAAATATTCCATATGGTTTGAAAACCAGGGAAATTCTCAGGTAGAAAAATATTTTCTAAGCCTTTAGTGACTATTTGTCTACTATTGGTATGTCACACTTTCAAGTTCTTCACTCTAATGTCGCAAATTTTTGTTTCTACGAGGGCGAAAATGTATAAAATATATGAACTGTATATCAGTAACACTAGTTTCATCAACTAATTTCGAACAATTACGTAAACTTGAAAAATAATCAAATAAATTTGGCATCTGCAAATTGATAAATAGATTATTGAATTATAATATTATTTTCAATGGATGGAATGTTTTGTCTCGTTATGTGTAATGTATAAAGGTAGGTAAGTATACAATCTATGCTCACAAAAAAAAGTTTAAAAAACGACATTTGCTATTTTTTTTGCTAATCCGACCAATTGTATATTTTTTCAAAACGACGGAACACGTTACTTAGCAAATTATTCCTTCTAGCTGCTAAAAAAACACTCATGTCGTTTGAATCAATTCTAAAAAAGTTATGCGATTTAAAAGTTGTAAACTTTCTTTCGTCTGCCACTGTACATTCTCTGGCAACATCGTCTGAGTATCGGCGGACAATGTATGTAGGCTGTTTACAAACAATGTCTGTCAGTTTGGACTGGCCTTTACTCATATGTATATGACAATAATTTAAATGGATGCATCGATGAATGTTATTGGTTAAATCACGGCTGGGCAACCCGCGGCCCCTTCTCCGACTTGCCTGTTCTGCTGACTGTAAGGCAGGGCCTGCTAGGTAAGCCTTACTGATGAGTCCATTAATAGGCCCCGCACGAAATGTAACCTTCCTTTTCTCACCTTCTGTCCTACTTTAAAAGGGTTCCAGCACCCCCGCCAAACACCCATCTTGCCTCTTCCGCAATTTCTCCTGCACATATCTACGCCTCATTTGGCAACGTAATACATTCCCCAGTTCTTCCCTTCCCTTCTTCAATCTTTTAATCACAACCCTTACCTATTCCTTTTCTATTTCTATCTCCGCTATTTCTACCCTTCCTTCTTCTTCTTCTTTCTTCTTTTCGTCCGCACTCGCCCACTCCCAAGAGCTTCACAAAGTACTGCTTTCATTCCATCATCTCAGTATCTTCATTTACATTCCCTCTCCCTTTCTTCCGTTCTTTGTAATTATCCGTACGTCCGTCTCTTTGTCTGTCTTCCCCTCTCTTGACTCGTTTATACAACTTTCCCTTTTTCCTGCTTTGCCTCTCACATAATTGCTTACATCCTTGTCTCTCTCCTGTACTCCTCCTCTACTAACTACCCATTCTTCATCTCCTTAGCTCTCACCTCACCTTCCTCTTCTTGTCTTGAGAACATTTTCTTACCACCTCCCTCTTCACCCTTTCTCCTTTCTCCTTCCTTTCACTTTCAATTTTAACCATTCCTCCACAGCCACCGTAAGATACCTTATGATCTTCACCATCTGAACCTCACTCCCCTTTTATCACTCTTTACTCCATTTCCTACTTGCGCCATTATATACGTTCCTCTGGCCAGCCCCCCCCCCCCCCCCCCCCTCCACCTTCTTCCTCCTATCCTCACCATCAATTGATAATGAGTAGTCTGTCGTCTATCTGACGTAGTCAATCACCGCTGTTCCTCTTCCTTTTATATAAATGTACTCCCCCATCTCGTCATTTTTTCGTATCCTATTCATAATTCCCCACCTATCTATTTTTATCTTCTCTACCAATCCTCTTTCCTCTCCGTTAATTACCTTATCCTATTATTTCTGACAGTCCTCCCCATCTTCCTCTCTCTTTATCCTCTCTGCTCCTCCATTTTTGCTGTTCTGGCATTAAAGTCTCTTCTCGTTAAGACTCCTTCCCTTCTTCCTGCATATCCTATCTCCTACAACAGCCTCCTATTGAGAGACTCTGTATCGTTAACTACGTAGACCAGCGCTGTCCAGCAGTGACCCCTCACGCGTCTACTTCCCCACACAGTATTCGCAGGAACTAGTAGTTTTAGCTCGCTGTGATGACGTGTGCCACTAATATACACGTAATGTGTAGCGTTTGAGCTACTTTAACGACGGAGACGTTAGCCTGTTATGGCCACCTCTTTAGCGTCGCTCGATATCCATGAAGATGCGGGCAGAATTGGGAGATCCCAAAGGGCTCGCGAGGCCTGACTTAAACAGTGCTGACGTAGACTGTTACTATAACCCAAATTCTGCCTTTCTCATCCATCTCCTCCTTATCTCAGCCCTTCCTTCACAATTCCTTCTACCACCCTCTTAACATACTCTTTAATCGTCTACACAAGCAATTTGTATTCCTTATGTAAAAGTAGTCCGATTTATATGACATTCGCTATAAATTTCGTCACACAAACATAAGGAATCCATTGGTGTCACTTCCATATTGATACAATCAAGAATAAATAATTTCTTAATACGCTGTAATGAATATTTTGCATTTTCACCCTGGACAAGGGGGGGGGGGGCTGACCTGGAATCTCTGCGGTCAACCGGGGATTCATAGCTGTTTCAGAAATAAAATAATTCCCTATTCTTTATCGTATCGATATGGAAGTGACGCCGATGGGTTCTTTACACTTTTTCGATGAAAATCATACCAAATTTCATGTAAAGCGGACTATTATTAACGACGTCAACTTGCAATAACATAAATCATTTTTTCATGGAATTTCCGTCTATATGGTTCGAATTACGTCGTTCTTGGTGTTAGTTTCATCGGCGAAACACAAGTAATCCATTGACGTCGTTTTCGGAAGGATCTGAAGAGAAATGCGAAATATCCTGGACATTTCTCACTTCTTAATGATATTCCAACCCCTTCGAGGGTCGGAAGTCATAAAATTCGGTGAGACACTGCGAGGGTTGTCCTCCCCACGGGGTGCCAGGCGGCATCTGTTTGAGTCCAGTGGCTTCAGCATCACCTCGTAGTTCCCTCTTCACTGTTACTCAACCCTTCTCCTCCATTCGTGTATCTGTCAGTCCTACTATATCCCATCTTTCTATTTCCTTTCAACGTTCTGCATTTGTGTTTCCTAGTCTTGCTGCGTTCCGAAAGCCTATCCTCCCTCCCTATCCTCCTCTGCTGCCTTCTTTCTTCCTGATTTCTCCTCTGCTCTCCTTCCCCCTGTCTCTCTCACTCCTCTTGTCCTCCTGCTTCCTTTACCTCCCCCCTCTTATCCCATAATATCTCCAACTTCTCATTCCATGTTTGGTATTTCCCTTGTATTCAAACCTTTCCGTATCCTGATCTCGTCCCCCTTACTCTCTTTTCTCCCTGTTCTAATGCACCCTTAAATTCAACTGCACATTCTTTTGTATGAATATCATGTGTTGTATTTTTCTCTATTTCCTTCCGCTTAATTTTTCTTTCTTCTCTATCCCCTGCCTTTCCCCTTTTATTTATTTCATTTTGGCTCACGCAATTCGTTCTCATTCGTTCTCTCACACTATTATTCTTCTCACCATTTCTATTTCCGCTTCTACTTCCAACTATTTCCATAAAGTTTTCATTCCTTCATTCCTTCTTTTATTTTACCTCTTCCTGCCTTCAACCCTCTAATTACCATACTTGTGCTCTTCTCTTCCCATTCCATCTGCTCTATTAATCTTTTAAATACCGTTACTACTTGTGTGTACAATAGTATCCGGGTAAATTTAAATGGAATCCACTACCTTTCTTTATTCGATTGTCTTCACCCTCATTCATCACCAGCTCGAACTCAACGAATCGCAATAAATTAGCAAGGAAAGTACAGAGATATATAGAAATTTAACTTTGCACAATTTTCGTCCTATCCGTATGAAAATGGTACGAATTGAGTGGTAGGATGTAACGTTTCGATCTAGTAGTTCCTGTAGATAGTTTCCCTAGAATAAACTATTGTCAAAAAACGTTGTTCTTTTTGTAAACTTTTTTAATAAATGAATAATTCGTTCATAAGGAAACGTCTAGAGAAGTGTAATTACAGTTTGTAAGCAGTTTCATATTGAATTTAAAAATAAATTAATTAAAAATAATCAAATTAAGTGTGTTTCAAATTGGTGATCCCGACGTGATTATCCCCACCTCCCCCGAGTTTTAAGCGGTAGTTTTGAATTCCTGTACCTGCGAAGAGATGCCTTCGGACGATCAGTTACGACAGTGTTATGAAATTGATAATACAAATTTAGGATCTGGATATGGTTTGGAAGATAAAACTATATTTAAGTAACAATTATAATAGACATACAAAGGAGATGAACATGGAATAACAAGCGTCTTCAGACGAACAATAAGGGTGCCGTCCCACTTTTGTTATGGTTCGAATCGATCGAATCGTCCCTAGTAAACAGACGGACGCTACTGAAACTACTGCGGTCGGTAGAAGAACTTGTACTGAAGTAACATCTCCCGGTACTCTGCGTAGACGAAATTTTTCTGAAAGCGTTACGGCATGGTTGCCACAACTTCTGTTCTCTCTGTCTCTGTCACGCTGTTGCCACAGAGTGATCTCTTTCTGCCAAGAAGTCTTGAAGAAATACGGCACGAGAGCTGCGTCAAGCGTCAGACCCTCACTGAATGTAAAAGAGAATAGCAATAATGAAAGATAGAGAGGTCCGGGAGTGAAGGAAGGAAAGATATCAATGAAACAATACTAATTTGCGTATTCATATTTTTTATTTATACGTAGAATAATGTAATATTTTGTACAATCAAATGTGCAATTCCAAAACATACAATATGAGTTTGAATAAGGGACATCACAAGTGTAAGACGCCGATCGTAATGAAATTTTTGCATGATATAATTCGTCGAAAAATACATGACACTTTTTTATCTGTAATCATCCACATCTACGGGGTGAGAGCAGTCCCCAAAGTTGGGTTTGAAAAACCTATATTCCTCGATATTTAGAGAAGTGTTTGGTTTAGGGAACAAAATGTTTCAACAATAATTGCCCGTTGTTCAAATACAAATTTAAATACGTAATCCGTTTCTAAAACACCAGTTTGTACAAAAAGTATATTTCAAATTAATTTTTTTGTACATGCTTTTCTCCGGAATTGTTAATCCACGTTTGTGACAATGTATCAGTATAAACTAGAGATCAGTACTGTTGAAGTTTACACAAATATGTGTACGTGTGTCCATAACGCTTACTGTTGGTAACTGGCGCCATCTGATGCGGTGTGCGTTTTCCGCTAGGATATTCAGGGACCTTTGCATTCTTTCTGTTCGCCTATGTACGCAGCGCGACGTTGTAATTTTTGCTTTTTCAATCCGTTTCATATACGCTAATCTTATATTGTATTACAAAGAGTCTAACGTTTTTCATTAAAGTATGTTGCTGAAAATATATATATATATATATATATATATATATATATATATATATATATATATATATTCAGCAAGCACTAACAATACGTATGTTTTTGAATGCCTCGTTTCAATTCTCCAATGAAATTTGAGTCATAACTTTTGCATATGTTGGCACCCCTGAACACACCTCCCAGGGGGGAAGAAGGACGACATCTGGTGGGGATATATACTATTGCGAGATGAGAAGAAGCAAGACTACCCACAAGCTGAAATGTCAAAGGGCCAGGGGAATCGCCCGCTCGCTCCACCTTATCCCCTCCAACAAAGTCCGCCACGTAACGAAGAACGCGAACGAAACAAATCGCGACAGAGTGAGATACAGTATTTCCTCGTTAGCGACTCGATTTTGTGTACACGATACCGACTCTTCGCTATCCCCACCACTTTTGTCTCACTCTTGCCCGGCGAAAGCTAGAACGAGATGGAACGAGAGCGAGCGAGAGGCACTGAAAGCGAGCGAGGACGGTACGAGACCGACGACGCGTTGATGTTTTGTCTCGCTCCGTCTTTCAGACACCTGACACTCTGTCCTTTGCGTGCGCGACGGGCGTGCGCGATGGTCGCAAGCGCGTATCGTGGGCACGAAACCGCTTCGCAAAATCTTGACGCAGGCCCGGTTCAAGTCTTTTTTGCGCTCTAGGCGAACTTGGCAATTTGTAATATTTTATTTTAAAGTATATTTTAAACAATACCAGCAATGAAAATACCATTATGCACCTCTTGTCGACTTTCCGCCCTAGGCATTGGCATAATTTTGCTTATAGGGACAGGCTAAGCTTACAGGCAGAGGTCATTATGTATATAGCCAAAGAAAGTACATATATAACGCGTCTTAGACTAAATAAATTATTTATACTTTTGAAAAATGAAATTCTAATATTTTCTATTTTATGTACATATTTGTAACAACTATGCCAAATTTCCTAAATGAAAGGAAAGCCAATCTCGACGACCGACCTTCGTACAATTGTATATATCAGCAACCAAGCAACAATTCATGCGCAGTCGGAACACATACATAATTGTACAAAGGACGTCGAAATTGGCCTTCCTTTCATTTAGGAAATTTGACCTAGTTATTACAAATATGTACATAAAATCGAAAATATTAGAATTTCATTTTTCAAAAGTATAAATGATTTATTTAGTCTAAGACGCGTTGTATATGTACTTTCTTTGGCTATGTACATACTGATCTCTGCCTGTAAGCTTAGCTTGTCCCTATAAGCAAAATTAGGCCAATGCCTAGGGCGGAAAGTGGACAAGAGGTGCATAATGCTATTTTCATTGCTGGTATTGTTGAAAATATACTTTAAAATAAAATATTACAAATTGCACTGCAACTGTTTTAAACTACGATTAAAAATTCAGAATAAGGTCATTAATAAACTCAAATAAATGTATTATAATAAAGGGCGCAATTTGACAAGTTCGCCTAGGGCGCAAAAAAGATTTGTGACGGGCCTGCGTCAAGATTTTGCGAAGCGGTTTTCGTGCCCACGTTAAGCGCTTGCGACCATCGCGCACGCAGTGTTCCATCTCGTTCCCCCCTCCGGCCAGAAAGAAGCGAGAAACGAACACTCGGAATTAGGGTTCTGTTCACGATACCGACTCAACGCCGGTCCCGACCAGCGAGTCGCTAACGAGACAATACTGTATCTGGTTTGTTCGCATATTTCGATGGGGCTTTATTTATTTGGACACTGTGATAAGGAGCATTATCCATTACTATTATACTATTTGCTGGAATGTTTGGTAATAGTTTTTCAACCGTCCATTTTTCAAAATTAGTGTAATTCATCTGGCCGTGGTAATCGCCTGATTTGCTGCGTGATTTGAAGATGAGGGTTGCGTTTGGGACAAATCCGTTTTTACCACCAGCATTTACAATTATCAACCGGTGGGACGAACTCGTATTTTTTAATATTCCCAATTCCTCGTTGCTCTGCCAACACTTTCCGAACGACAAAGTGTTATCCACCCACGTCTCATCTATATAAATAATATATTTATCCTCTCTTTTGTACTGGTATAGTGGTTTTAACTATTTTCCTCTCCAAGTCACTATGTTCGGTCTTTCAATCAACACTTTTCTAACACTGCTGCATTTCTTCCATTTAAATCCCATAGTTTTGAGTAATTTGAGTAGTGTGTGTATTTTCCATGGAAAATGAATTTCTTCACGGATGGCAGCTAATAGTTTCGGGCCGCTCGGTACGATTTTCTTCACAATATAAAAATTGTGTATAATATTTTTTATTATTATTTTGTTCTCCTGAGAACAGTGAAATTTTTTTTCTACACTTCTTGGTCGTTTTTTCCCTGGCGATGGTAGAGTCCCTTTTTTAGGATCATTCGATTTTTCTTTTGAAATTTTGGTGATGGTTGATTTCGAGAAACCAGTATATTCTGCAGCACGAGCATTTGGCACGTGTAGCGGAAGAAGAAGTTTCATATGTAATGCTTCCTCTGTGCATTTTTCTGATATTCTTTTTACCATGGTCCGCGCATCACTACGGATCGTTTCTCCTTTTTTATGTGTGGCCATTATACTTATGTATAGTAAATAAATACGTATTAGTAATAAAACTATAGTGCACTACACTACCACTACACTAACACTTAATATTGTAACTTATGTTAATTTATACTAAGTGATAATATTATATTAATACGAAACAAAAACTATAATGCTAAGAATATAAAAACGAAAATGAAACTGAAACTAAAGCTGGACGATGTTCGCTGGAAGAGTGTTCTGAAGAAACTGCTTAGTGCAGTTCGAAAAGTCTTCGAGACATCATTTGTTTATCCTGATCATTCATCGCACTCTAAATAGTAAGAGAGTTCTCTTATCTTTAAGAGTGTGGCGGAGGGTGCCGCGCTGCAAACATTATCGATACTTACTTACTTACAAAGTAGTCGCTTTTTCGATATTCAGTGAGAATATAATTTCAATTCACAATACTGAAAACATCCTACACAAAAATGTTTGATTTACGTTGTTTAATAATTACAAATGTAGATAAAGTTTGCTATTGTTTTCTCCGCATATCTATTAAAAATACTTTTATTTTTCTTAAATATATGTAAATGAATTTATATTTTGTTAATGCGGCGAGATCTCATATATGCGGTTTCGTGTATTTACGCAATATATTTATCCCAGTATCCCGCAGATATGGAAATTCTACTACTATGTAATAGGGAAGTGGCCAGTTACTTAGTCACACCACGAATCGTCTGCTCGCTCCACCCAATCCTCCCATAAAAAATCCTTCATATTTGACTGTAACCGCTAAGAACCGAAAAGTAGGACTTCTTCGAGGGGATACGTTGACGTGAGCGGGCGATTCCCCTTGCCCCTGTGACATTTCAGCTTGTGGGTAGTCTTGCTTCTTCTCATCTCGCAATAGTATACAGGGTGTCCCACTAAGGAGTGGACAGCGCGATATCTCTTAAAGTATTGTCGATAAAAATATAAAAAAAAATAGGGAATTGCATGGTTCGAGGGGGCCCATTTATTAGCGCGAACGAATTTTGTTTTCGATTATTATTTTAAAAGATACGATGGTCAAGTTCGGTTTTTCAAATGGAACTATTTTTTTTGAAGACCCGCGTTGATAGTGCGTTCCAAGACAAATTCAATAAGCTTTAATGTATACACTTTATTTCCACTGGTTTTTAAGATATTGCGCTTGCAAATTTACTGATTTTCACTGCAAGAAACCCTTCTGGAATGGCAAAAACAGGGGGCGGTCTTACTGCCGTCACGGGTGGCACTGCCTGTTGAAATGGATACTTACCTGCCAAAGGTCTACGCCAGAAATGGCAGGCCCAAAGGCTGGACAATTCTTTTCCGTCATAAATGCTACTTAGGTAGGTACATCTGCGGTATCGAGAAGCGCATCGTTACTTTTATTTCGCACTTGCTTCTACGCTCGGATGGCCGGTTCTTTTGGGAGGGATGCAAGTTGGATTGGTTAGGTTAGGAGGAGTGAAAGTTGCTAGACTAAATTTCAACCATAGGGAGCAGATTGTGTCAAAAGAAAAGAATTGTCCAGCCTTTGGGCCTGCCATTTCTGGCGTAGACCTTTGGCAGGTAAGTATCCATTTCAACAGGCAGTGCCACCCGTGGCGCCAGTAAGACCGCCTCCGGTTTTTGCCATTCCAGAGGGGTTTCTTGCAGTGAAAATCAGTAAATTTGCAAGCGCAATATCTTAAAAAGCAGTGGAAATAAAGTGTATACATTAAAGCTTATTGAATTTGTCTTGGAACGCACTATCAACTCAGGTCTTCAAAAAAAATAGTTCCATTTGAAAAACCTAACTTGACCATCGTATCTTTTAAAATAATAATCGAAAACAAAATTCGTTCGCGCTAATAAATGGGCCCCCTCGAACCATGCAATTCCCTATTTTTTTTATATTTTTATCGACAATACTTTAAGAGATATCGCGCTGTCCACTCCTTAGTGGGACACCCTGTATATGTCAGGTAAAGGAAAATCGGGTTACTGCTCTGTCACCTCCCGGGTGGCAGTGTTGGGGACAATGACAATGTGGGATTGTACAGGAACGTTAGGTACGAAAGCGTGTTTCGTAGCACTTGGAAGAAGGAAGTTTAGGCACGAAAGCGACTTTCGTAGCACTAGGAAAATTGAGATTTTAGGCACAAAAGCGAGTTTGGTAGCACAAGGCAACCAGGAAAAGTACAGATGGTTAGTATTTAAAGATTTGGTAATTGGATTTACCTCTACACTGAAATAAGAAGCCACACGTAATAGCTCTTCGGTGTTCGCGAAGCGAGATCGGCTGTTGCAATGGCTTATAATAATTCGGGATCTCCGCGAGAACGAAGGATTAATTCAATAATCGAAACGTTATACAAGGCAAGAACGTTTATTTAACCTTTAGAGGGCCGGGATTTTTTCATTGAAATTGCAAATTTTATTTACATAAAATTTATGCATATATACCACCAAAATGGCCGGCCAAGTATCCAAATTCTTAGGTGGCCACTATAGTGGACAGCCCGGCCGGGGTATTAAAGGTTAATAGAACGCACAAGAATTTGCCATGCACTATTAATGTGAAATGCCATAGCAGTAGAGTTAATATAATAATGCGTAGGACGTTAAGCCTGAAATAGAAAAGCATTAGAAATAGCAAATAATATAAGATGCGATAAGTATTAGCAATAGACAATGATATAAAATGCAATAAGCATTAGCAATAGAAAATAATATAAAATGCAATAAGCATTAGCAATAGAAAATAATATAAAATGCAATAAGCATTAACAATAGAAAATAATATAAAATGCAATACGCATTAGCAATAGAAAATAATATAAAAATGCAATAAGCATTAGCACTAGAAAATAATATAAATGGCGATGATATCCACTGGCACGATAAGTAATAATAATCGCTTACGGTAGATGCCGTAGATTAACAATCCTTTTGATCGAAGTAGCACTGATTTGACTTTAACACTTGTAATTTATTGGTATTATCAGTTTAATGTAACTTGTACGATAAGTGGTTTCTGTAGAAGAACTTTGTACGGTAAGTAGTTTGTACTAAAAGTGTTGTACTCTAAAAGTGAGCTCCGGGCGTTGGATCCCTTGTATGTATGTGGTGCTCTGGAATATCAGGTATGAGGGGTATCCGTGGTATGCACCATGAGTCATGTGCATAGTATGCGTTATATAATTGGAATGTAACGTGCCTCATGTTCAAAATATGCATCGCAATTGGGATATCAGCGGTTCTTATTTGGGCCTCCGAAAAGGGGGTAGTCAACCCAATGTATGGATTTTGGACGTTTTGGTTGGAAAGGGATAGGAGAGAGTGGCTTTGATTTGGCGGATCTTAGAGAGGGGGTGAGACGTGGTCTCGATTTAAGAGGGATTTTGGGGAGTGAGTCGTGCTCTTGATTTAGGAGGGGATTTTGGGACGAGAGTCTTGTTTAGATTTAGAAGCGTGGGAGGAGATTGTGCCTCGTTGGGCGAAGAGGGGAAGGGGATTTCGTACTTGCGAGATGGGGACCGCTAAGGTACATCTTCTGGATGGCCCAGTGCTTAGGGAAGGGGTTAGAATTGAGTTTTTAGGGATAGTGGCGGAATCGTGTAGTGGTTTCTGGGGAAGGCCCTAATTAGGACGCGCGAAAAATAGTCGGATCTCACAGCTCAATTACCCTTTCAATATGGTAGCAGAGTCTGGTTTGTAAAATACAGATTTGTAAGAGGATGGTTAAAGGTTAAATAAAAGGACGTTGTCGTTCATTCGGCTGGTTAGCAACTACTGTTTTATTCGCAAAATCGGCTGCGGACGGAGGCCTACCTCGATCGTCCTCTGTTTTTGGCCAGACACTGCACGGCGAACGCCTTGTCGCTTGGCGCGCTTTACAAATATGCAATTCTGTTCTTACAATTCGGCCAGACCTGATGATCGTCCGACCTGGGACGCCGAACTAATATGTAAAAATTACGCTATGGTTCCTTAAAAAGTACATATAATGAAATGATTAAGTAAGAAAATAATAAACGCCATAAATTGATAATAGCTTGTGACGAAGTCACGTCACGAGCCATGCGAACGCCCGGCACCGAGGCCAGGGTGTTAGTTCGCGTCGCGACCGCTAGGCGGCCGCGAGTCCAATACCGATCCCGCGGGCGAAAATATACGGCCTCACGATATAAAGGCCGCGGCGAACAGAATCAGGAGTTCTGGTGCCTGTCGCTATACGGCTTCAAGCAAAACAAGACGCTCGATTTTTGAACTCCTTGAGGTGTGTCAGGGATCGGCCATCGCCACCACTGTACCGTAACCAGCCTCCGTCCGAAATCGGCCGAGATTCATCTTGCGCTTCACCTACGTCAGAGAGGTGTCTCTGCGCCTATTAGGCCGGAACCCTACTGCACTCTGAAACTCCATTATACGACTCTCTAACGAACGCGCCTCTTAAGGCCATTCCGAGCAGAACGTTCCACAAATCCGCATCCTAGTTCCTATTGACTCGCTGCCAAAGTCGCCGCCGCCGCCGCGAAACGACGCGTCCGCCGAAACACGGGATCCGTAGCTCCGCCACCGCCGGAAACAATTGCAAACAGAATAAACACCGCAGGTTTAATGTAACAGAAAACACGCTCCAATAAAGAACTTGTTACTTGTTACCCAGTGGTTACTCATTCGCCGAACCCGGCCATGCCGATTGAGTCGGCACCAAATCCCTTCTCCGTCCCACCAGTAATCGACACACGCAAAACGACGAGCGATTACAAAGTGGCGCCCGAACAGGGACGTTAAAAAGGAGAAGGGCGAATGAACGTAACCGTAAGCTGGGTACACAAGCTAAGAAAAGCCGTACTAGTCAAAGTCGCGGAGCATTACGGAATCGACGCCACTGGCACACTTGACGAGCTCCGACAACGAGTCACGAAGCATTGCCGAGATCATAAGATTATGGGACCACCAACGATAACCGTGTCCAGCGAAACCTCCCACCCGCCGGAGATGACGTCAAACGCTGGACTCAGCCTGATGGCTCCGGAGGCTACACCAATGGATCGAATCAGGAAGTGCGGAACCAGCTACAATGGCGGCTCTGGAGCCGCAGAATTCCTACAACGGCTAGGGGACCTGAAGCATAGTTATATGGTCACCCCCACTCAGATCATGCAGTGTCTCTCCGAAATACTGAAAGGAAGAGCTCTTGGCTGGTATTGCCTCCGTCGCACGGAATGGCAGTCATGGGAGGACTTCGTCAATGATTTCCGAGCATTCTTCCTCGCTGCTGAAGACAAAAATGAGCTAGAGGAAACCAAAACCCGGCGCGTACAACGGCCGGAGGAAACGGCCACCGATTTCATATTGGACCTACTGCCGCTAATGCAACAGTATGGGAAATACTCGCTCGAACAGCAGGTAAATCACGCCTACCGGAACCTCCGCCCTGAGTATAGACGGTTCATCAAACGGACCGAATTTAAGACTCTGCCAGAACTCACGAAATTGGCTGCAGACCAAGACAAAGTCACGGCCGAGGAAAAAGAGGCGCCGGCCTCGGGCGAAAAGAGACCGCCAAATCCGCGAAACAGCCGAATAGGAAGACGAAACACGTCCGTAGCAGCAGACTGGCGGAGGTACAGTCCGACTACGACCGGGCAACTTGCTGCTGGCGATGTGGCCAGCGCGGGCATCGCCGACCAGAATGCCGACGGGCTAGCAAGCTATTCTGCTCTTATTGTAGTACAGCCGGACGCACCTCCAGAGACTGTAAGTGCAATCCCTTTTCGGGAAACGAGGCACGGCGCGGCAACCGAGGCGACCGACAAAACGCCCTAACAACAACGCCTCAAGCGGAAAAGTGAGCGAAGACCCTCGATTGTACCTCGCCTTCCAGGTCGGTGACATCAGTTGGTGGGCACTGGTCGACACCGGAGCAACTGGGTCATTTATGCGACCAGATGTCGCCACCGCATGCAAGCGACGGGGATACACCCTTGTCCCCGTCACATTCACGGGTAGTGTCGCTGACGGCGCAGAGGTACCATTACAAGGGGAGATGACGCTACCCGTCACCATCCACCACCAGAAGGTGGAACACACATATGCTGTGCTCCCCGGACTGTCCCATGCCGCGCTATTGGGAGTAGACGTCTTAGAAAAACTAGGCCTGGAAGTACAGATTGGTACGCACCGATGGGCTCGCCACGCCGAAACCGCGGCGGTGGAAGCTCCAGGCATCCGACGATGCACGCCGGCTCAGGAAGCCGCCCTGCAACAACTCCTGGACGAGGAGTTACCGCCACTCGGGAAACTACGAGGGATGACCAGCCTCGCCGAGCACCGTATACGGATAAAGGCAACCGAGCCGATTAAACAACGATACGTGCCCAGGAACCCGGCCACACAAGCCTTAATTAACGAGGCAGTGGACCAAATGTTAGCTGACGGAATAATAGAACCGTCCAGCAGCCCATGGAGTTCACCTGTGGTCATGGTCGCCAAGAAAGGCAAGAAAAAGAAACGATTTTGTATCGACTTCCGCCGAGTAAATGCCGTCTCCGAAAAGGACGCCTATCCTCTGCCGCAAGAACAAGCAACGCTCGAAAAATTACGCGAGGCGCGCTATATTTCCACACTGGACCTTGCAAACGGCTACTGGGAGGTACCATTCGTCGAGGAGAGCCGCCCGATAACGGCCTTTACCGTCCCCGGACGCGGGCTGTATCAGTTCCGCGTCATGCCGTTCGGCCTCCATTCGGCCCCCGCCACGTTCCAACAACTATTAGACAGTATCATCGGACCCAGCCTAGAGCCAAGGGCCTTTGCATACTTGGATGACATTATTGTCTTAGGCCGAACGTTCGAGGAACACCTGGAGAACCTACGGGAGGTATTGCGCCGATTACAACAAGCGGGGCTCCAATTAAACGAAGAAAAGTGTCGTTTTTGGCAGACGGAACTACAATACTTCGGCCACGTCGTATCGGATCAAGGGGTCAGGACGGACCCCGAGAAAGTGGAGGCAATCCGGAACACGTCTCCACCGCAGAATTTACGCGAATTACGACGCTTCTTGGGGATGGTTTCCTGGTACAAGAGATATATTCCCCAATTCTCCGACATAGCCGCACCGCTACTCCAGCTACTCCAGAAACGTACCCGCTGGGCGTGGACAGAAGAAGCCCAAGCCGCCTTTGAAACACTCCGCCACCAACTGGCCACCGCACCGGTATTGACTTGTCCCAACTTCGACCGGCCGTTCGTACTACAGACAGTGATTTGGGGCATTCGAAAGATGCGCCCGTATGTCGAAGGATATGCGTTTACCGTCCTAACCGACCACCAAGCATTAAAATGACTACAGTCGATCGACAGTCCCTCCGGACGCCTGGAGTCTGGAGCTCCAACAATACGATTTCAAAATTGAGTATCGAAAGGGGGAGAACAATCTGGTAGCAGATGCACTTTCGCGCCAAGGCGAGATTGCGAATGTGGATATCGACGCGTGGTACAATGCAAAGAAACGAGCCGTCGAGGAGACACCGCTCCTCCACCCGGAATACGAAGTGCGCGATGGCGAATTGTACCGCCACTTCCCAGACACAACGGGTGGCCACCTCAAAAACGAGTGGAAACAATGTGTGCCACGAACCCGGCGTAACGAAGTACTTCGGGCGAACCATGACGCCCCCAGAGCCGGACACCCTCGGAATTAAGACCACCACTCGATTGGCCTGAAATTATTATTGGCCAGGGATGTTCCGAGACGCAGCCCGTTACGTTCGACAGTGTACTAAATGGCAAGAGTACAAAGTGTCGCAACAGGCACCAGCGGGACTTATGCACACAACACCAGCCGCCTACCCGTCGGATGTCGTGTCAGCCGATCTGGTCGGACCACTTCCACGGTCGAAGAAAGGCCATATTGTAGTCGTGGTATTGCAGGATAAATTCACAAAGTGGATCGAGCTACAGCCGCTCCGACAGGCTACCGCCCCGGCCGTCACCAAAGCATTTCGCGAGCGGGTAGTCATGCGCTTCGGGTGCCCACGCCGAGTCATTACCGACAACGGGAAGCAGTTCGAAAGCCAAGAATTTATCGGCCTACTACGAGGGTACGGTATCGACCATCGGAAAACACCACCATATACCCCGCAGTATAACCCCGTGGAAAGAGCAAACCTACAATAGGGCGCGACACGAAGCCACGGGGAATGGCAACGGCGACTCGCCGGCATCAAGGAAAGCATCGAACTCGCGCGGTGGAATCTGGTGCGAGCTCACCAAAACCAGAAGCACTACTACAACCTGAGACACCGAGATTGGCGCCCCGCGATCGGCGACGAGGTTATGAAGCGCGAGTACCACCTAAGCGCGGCAGCAAAGCAGTTTAATGCTAAGCTGGCTCCAAAATTCGCCGGCCCGTACACCGTTGCCAAATTTACGGGACCGGTCATCGTAGTATTGAAGGGTGCGCGCGGTAAGACCACGCGCGCGCACATCAGCGATCTGGAAGCCGATGGGCGCGGACGGCGCCACCGTGGAGACTATGAAGGACGATAGGGCTTCCCGAAAACATTGGCAATCAACATGCCACGCAACGAACATCCACCCGAACGTTCCGGGCGCGGTACTGCCGTGCCGCTCGGATCTGCGCCAGTCGGGCCACCAGAGAGACAACCACGCCGAGCCAGGGTCCGCAGCCCTCAACCTCGGCCGACGCCAACGCCAACGCTTACCAGGGTGCGATCACGCGGCGCCGGCGGATCGGCAATCGGGAGGGCCAACCCCTGGACCTCAGGCAACTGGCCGGTTTCACCAGCCTCCAGCTCTCGCCAACATCGCGTCCAGGGCCAGCAGCGGGACAGATTGCCCCGCCGACCTTCGTCGCACTATACCGCCGGCCATTACCACCAGGCCGGAACCGCAGGGCGCCCGACCGACACCCGGCTCGCCCTACAACCAACCAGCCGCTGGTACGGCCCGGATCATCGTCGCTGATACCGCTAGGCCTGTAGGGCCTCCAGCGACCACGCCACCACCGGTCGAGGTCACCCGAACATCACCGCTGGCTCAGCCTGGCCTTCAGGGCCCCTCCCCCCCAGCGGCCTCGCCATCACCGGTAGTCGCCGCAGCGTCACCAATGTTTGCCCTTCCTGGTCGCGGTGGTCCTCCAACGACCTCGCAACCAGCGTCTCGACGCCCATGGACCTGGGCCGAGGACCACCCCGGCATGATGGTGTTCCACCCGCTCGCGATGCGGCCACGGCGGGTGTACGCGGTCACCACCTCCAACCGCCGTAGTACTGGGCAGACGTTTCCGCAACGGGGACCGCGGCATCGAGGTTCGGAGCCGACGGCCCTCTGCCCCCGCGGAATAGGTCCCGCTGCGTAGGTTAAGTTAGATTAAGTTGGTGATGGGTAATTTAAGTTTGTTGGGTTGCAACCCCCGTAGAATAAGGTAGTTTAAGTTAACATGTAAGCACACATGTACCTGACGGGAACACACCGGGTGCGTTCCGATTCACGCATACTGCGCATGAAGTGCAGAGACAACCGTTCCGTTTTAGTTACTGCGCGCAGTGGTGGTGCAGAGAATTCCCTAGAATCCTTTCACTTCCGGTGCAGCGAGCATGCAGCAAACGCAGAAATTCCGAGGTGAAGCAGTCACTGCGCGCATGCGTATTTATTTCTCTAATTCAAATTTGCAAGCAAAACATGTGTGGAAACCCATAGCCTAACCTGCCTAACAGGACACGTGCATACTGCATAGCACACGTGACGGCTTTAGAAAAATTCATTTATTTATTTGTAAAATGGTGCTCGTACAATTGCAAATAACTGTGGGAGACGAAGTATTGAATATCTTGGCGGAAGAAGAAGTAGTAGCAAAAGCAGAGAAAGACCAAAATGTTCTATTACAATTAATAGAAAATGCCAGACAGAATCCTGTGGAGCCTGGAAATAATATTGTACCACTTGTACCACCACTTGTGAAAGACTCAGTAGAATATATAAAAAAAAAACTGTGATCATTGTCAGACAGTATTATAAATGTTACATTATTACATATTTTATAATAATATTAAATATAAATAAAATATTGACAACACTGATTTCTGTGTATAACAATTTATTATAACATACAGCGACTTTGAGTTACAAAATGAAGCACGTAGAAAGTGTTTCTCTATATCTGTGTTGTAATATAACACGATGTATTCAATTATGTCATAAACAATACTTTTGAAGAAAATAAATGATAAGGCATGTTCCTAAATTATCTCTCAAAACAAAAAAAAAACTAAAATATATACTATTCTATTAACAATAGAAAACCTAACAAGGCATAAACACCTTCAACAAGAATGTGTTACCTATAAAGAAACGAGCAAAAAAGAGAAAGTACTGGTGATCATCAAACAATGTTTAACTGACAAAAAATACATAAAAGCAATAAAAGGGTATTTGGAGGCAATTTAAGTACTTAAGATTATATAACACAAAACTTATACTCTATCCTAGGGTAATAGTGCTAGCAATATCTATATTTATATAAAATTATGATATTACTACATATGTACATATATGATCATCTTGCAAAAAATATTGTTCATATTTCATACGGGCAAGGCATTCATGATCCTTATCCTTTTCTCATTTCCTAAATGTACCGTATTATTGTGGACAACAGGGTCTCTTTCATCGTCCTGGTCGCATACGTCAGCGAGCATTACATCATTTTTCATGACACAAATATTGTGTAAAACACAACATGCAATAATAAATTCCGGAATTTTCGTTATGTCTGTTAGTGGTAAACAATCTAATAAAATTCGGAAACGAATTTTCAATTGCCCAATTGTTCTTTCTATTACCATTCTGGTTGATGGCAAGCGAAAGTTAAAGTTCATCTGACGAGGTGTCAGATGACCATTGTGACGGAATGGCACCATCACATGTGGATGAATGCCATATGCTGCATCACCAATAAGATGCGAATCATTGGGGAAATACTCCTCTGGCATTTCCAGGAATTGAGCCACTGGAGAATTACGAAAAACTCTGGAATCGTGGACAGAGCCCACCTGTCCAGCGTAACAGTGTGTGAATAATCCCTGTGCATCGCAAACAACTTGCACATTAATCGAAGGATAGCCTTTCCTATTAATGTAACTATGTGGATCCTCACGGGATGCACGAATCCGGATATGTGTTCCATCAATGGTACCTATTACATTAGGAAAGCCATATTTCGTTTCGAATTGATTCATTACATCTACAGCATTTTCATGTTTCGGCCAACGAATATAATCAGGCGCTATACAATGTAGAGCATAGGAGACTCGGCGCAATGCCCGAAAAGCCGTTGCTTTGCCTATTCCAAACTTTGTGGATACAGATCTACAAGAATAATATGCCATGTGAATTAAATGCTGTAATTTTTTACATAACATTATATATGTATATATGTGTATGGAATATACCTGTAAGAATCTGGTGTAGCCATGAACCAAATGGCGATAAGTAACTGTTTTTCTTCTGATATCACCTTTCTACCCACTGATGCATTATTTATCGCACGCAATCCAGGGCCAATTATTCCCAGGACGATCTCAAATGTCTCTGGGAACATTCTAACAAAGAGAAATTCAACCGATACAATTTAATGAAATCTAATAAAAATAATTAATTCTCTAATGATCACAGCTGCCACTTTTCTAGGTTATTATTTCAAAGAAACATCATCTCACGTTATTTTTTTTAATACAAATGTATAATTATGTACATATTACTTACCGAAAATGTAGCTTGAATAATGAGTTAGAATATCCCGGAATAACACGTTCTACATAACCCGTTAACTTTTCCACTACTATCTCCCCACGTGTTTTTTTATTTATAATTAAGAAAGTGTATAATATTTCTAATTCTAAATTATCAGTTAATAAACTTTCACTTTCCTCAGACGAATCACTGCTGCTGCTAATTTCAGTATCACTGTTACTTAATAATATCGAGGATATTGTAAACAAGATTTTTTTATCCATTGTAGGGTCCATCTTGATTTCGCATGAAACGCAGGAAAAAGCGTTCCGTTTTCAAGAATGCATGAACCGCAGTAACGAAACGGAACGATATGAATGCGCGCAGTGACTGCGCTGCGATCTCTGCACTCACTGCGTGAATCGGAACGCACCCACCGTTTTTCCTCCCCGAAGTAGGAAGGGGGTGTGACGAAGTCACGTCACGAGCCATGCGAACGCTCGGCACCGAGGCCGGGGTGTTAGTTCACGTCGCGATCGCTAGGCGGCCGCGAGCCCAATACCGATCTCGCGGGCGAAGATGTACGGCCTCACGATATAAAGGCCGCGGCGAACGGAATCAGGAGCTCTTGTGCCTATCGCTATACGGCTTCAAGCAATACAAGACGCTCGATTTTTGAACTCCTTGAGGTGTGTCAGGGGTACCGTAACCAGCCTCCGTCCGAAATCGGCCGAAATTCATCTTGCGCTTCACCGACGTCAGAGAGGTGTCTCTGCGCCTATTAGGCCGGAACCCTATTGCACTCTGAAACTCCATTATACGACTCTCTAACGAACGCGCCTCTTAAGGCCATTCCGAGCAGAACGTTCCACAAATCCGCATCCTAGTTCCTATTGACTCGCCGCCAAAGTCGCCGCCGCCGCCGAAACACGGAATCCGTAGCTCCGCCACCGCAGGAAACAATTGCAAACAGAATAAACACCGCAGGTTTAATGTAACAGAAAACACGCTCCAATAAAAAACTTGTTACTTGTTACCCAGTGGTGGTTACTCATTCGCCGAACCCGACCATACCGACTGAGGGGGCACCAAGTCCCTTCTCCGTCCCACCGGTAATCGACACACGCAAAACGACGACCGATTACAAAAAAATAAAGAAATAAAATGAACATGTTTCAATGCTTAATACTAAGCAAAACAAAAATTGAGCCGAAATATATATATATAACAGGAGTTTTATGAGATAGTACAGCAAAAGCAACAGAACATTAAACAAGAACAGAGTAACAGATATAACCGAACACAATCTCTAATACGCGAGAAATATGTAAGTGTCGATGCGTCTGCACGTAATGGCGTCTAGCTATCGAATGACAGCTTGACAGGCAATCGATCCGATCGCCTTCTTCTCGCTGTCCTCTTGTTCCAATCGCGAGCACCAGCATGCCTTGGATTTCATCCAAAGGGTGCTCGCAACAATATATATGGCAACAACATGACGGTAGTGCACGAGATACCGCGAAGGAGTTCATCACTTTCCGACTTACACGGACAGCTCTGTCACTGTATGCATCGCTCTCGAGACCGCGAGTGCGCCTGTGTGCTTGTCGCTCTCGAAACCCCGTGTCCCCACCACTGACTCTGTGTCCCTGTGTGCGTGTCCCACTTAAGACGGGTCCGAATTGACTCCGTCACCGCATAGCGAGGGTTAAGCCATAGGATGATCTACATTACCGGTCGGTAAAGTATAAACCATTTATAACCTTAATCACAGACGAAGTATAGGATAAACCTATCAACCAATGCATTTTTCTGTCACCGGTTTGGGGGATCCTAGAACCCCGTTACCATCTTTGTGTCGCATGCAACGTTATCGATGAAGCCTCGAAACAGATTGTAACGCTACGTGTGGTAGGAATTAGAATTCAAGAAGTGTAAAATTAGGACATTCGAAACCCACGATTTACAAATGATTCTGTTAGAGTAACAATTTAAAGATCGTTTTAGAAACGTATTCCGTGCAACGACCAAGAAAGAAGGATCACAACAAAACATGAACTCATACGCCTTTTAACTTTGCTATCCTATTCGGGTTTATTGAACGCAAAACAAATTTATTTAACATAAAAATTTATATAAACAACAACATTATTTGTGAAAGACATGCTTTCACTATGTAACGTGGAATACCTCGCCGAGGACGTACAGAGTTCAAAACCATCGAAGAAATCGACGAAGTGAAATAAATCATGCAAAACAATCGAAGAAATTCCTACCTGAAGGAGAATAAAATTCTGATTAGATATCTAGACCGAACCAAACTCACCGAATGTAAGTTTGGCTCGATCTGGACCCTTAAACTAGATCGTAGGCTTCAGCTTGATGACGTTTTGCAAGACGCAATGCATTGCAAAACGTTACCAAGTCCCGGCACACCAACGCGGAGGTACCTACGAAAGTGACCCATTTCTACGAAATATATCTGGTCCATATTAGACTAATGCATTTTTGAAAATTTGGAAAAATTTTTATGACTAAAGTTCTTAAATTAAAACTTATTGCTAGGACTATGGCTAGTAAAACTAAGCACTTGTGCAAGTTGTTCCGCGATGTATAAAATTTTAGGTTTAGTGGCTTACAGTTAGTTTAATGCAGGGGGGGGGGGGTAGAAATTTAGTTCATATAGCAGCCACTTTGGCAGCAGTCATTTATTATTATACTATTCTTTTATAAAGGGACCATGCGAGGTCGAGATATCAGGTGGTAAAAGTGGCATTTTTGATTTCTCGTAATATTGCCACTAGTGCGTCTTTATATTTAGCACGTGCAACGGGCAAGCAAAAGTAGCGAGCATAGTGACCAAGTAGTACCAACAATGACTGTCATTGTTTATTAAGAGAATCTAATGATTCGAATGTAATTACTGTTAAGAGAGAAGATTTGAAAGAACTCACACGAAAGAGTTCAACTTCAGAAATGTAACTCGTATTCGATACATTAAGCATCCCGAATGCTTGTGAAATTAAAGAAAAGAAGTTTAGAATGTTTGAAACGCGATATTAAAACTCCTATCGCGAATTTAAAATTTATTCATTGTATTTTTCTACGTGTATTAAACATTTGGGAACACACGCATTAAATGTTACTATTCACGAATACTAACATTAAGTATGTATTTGTGGTCACTATGCTCGCTACAGCAATCATTTTATTCGATAGCATACAGAAAAATTCAAAGAATGAAAAAGTTTCACTCACCGTTCGCTGAAAACCGTTTCACTGCTATCTCTGCAGACAGGCATCCCTCTTTAGCAATAGCCCTCGATTTGCAGGCCAATGTCCATGGGCGAATCCAGAGGGAGGCAATAGGGGCGACCCCCCCCCCCCAAGAGTAATAAAATAGAAAAATATGATGACATTGTGTATAATTCTGTATAAATAATTAATGTGAATTTAATTATTTAGGCTATAGTATTAGATAGAGATATTAAAATATAAGTTACAAGAAAATTTTAAATCTTTTAAAAGAGGGTTCAAAAATGTACTTATGTACTTTTACATATTTCGCCCCCTCCAAGAAAGGCTCCTGAATCCGCCTCTGCAGGTGGCTCGGCAGCTTCGCGGTGGGGGGGGGGGGAATGGACCCCGGTTGAAACCCTGACCAGCTCCCAGCATGTCCGGGAGGTCCAGGAAGTCCAGCAAGTCCAGGTATCTCGGCAACTCCAGGGTCCCCGGAGGTCCTCCAGTTTCGGAGGACTGACGACGACTGAGTACATGGAGCTCCGAGAGCTCCCCTCCTAGACTTTGAGAAATGATATCCCCCGATCAAAACAAGGTCGACGGTTAATTACAATTCCGAAATCCAACGAATTCTTCGGCAAAAATGGATTTTCTGCTAAAATATCGATTCCAGTGGCTATTGCTATGGCAAAGAATATTAACAACATTTCCACTAACCGCCCAGTAGAAATTATTAATAACTACGATCGATAGAACTTGAGATATCAAGCAATTAGTAACATTTAATCTTTAATTTGCATATGATTTTCGACGCCGAATGAATTTTCTTTTATTCTCAACCCTGATAACTATCTGTCTCCAGTCTGACATCACATTTGTAGCAGGGTCTGGCTCTGGCATGAGAGCGCAGAGTCTGACGTCAGAACCGTAGCAGACGGCAGAATCTGCTGCGGATCTGCTGCCGATCTTACATCAGGCACTGACATCAGGCTCTGCACCTCAGAACGCAGCCATCTGCGGACACAGACGACTACGGTTCTGATGTCAGATTCTGCTGCCCAGATCTTGCTATCAGGGAATGTTTAATTGTTCGATACATTAATGTTAATGCTTATACGTATCATATAGTATTATTTATAATGTATAAATACATTTTAGTTGAACTTGGTGTAAATGAATAGTTGCAAGAATATTTGGAGAAATATGAGTGACATACTTGTTTCTCCCCCTTAGTTGCTAACATCGACAAAGTATTGGATAGAGCGATAGACCTATTACCTTATGGGAATTTGCGTTCACATCGCTATCACGTAGAGACACGGTACTCTATGAAACACTGTTTGGCAGGCACAGGCACTGACTCTACAATCGCATTGCACACGATTACAGAAGCACTTCCTGTTTTTAAACATCCTTCAGTTCCTGAAAAAGTCTTCTAGGTAACGGGTATATTTCAATGGAATCCTGTTAAAAGGCCTCCCCCTACATGGTCCAGTAATCGATGAAATTGATGTGCGAATTGAGAAATCATGAGATAATATGCACTATGACGTGCACACACTTCACTGAACCGATGAATTTCTCAGGGCTAGACAAAATTTTATTTCCCAATGCGGGTTTCAAAAGTAACGCCATTTGCATTTGAATCCATGCACCCCACGACACTCACGAGTCATGCAACTTTCTGCGAGGCTTTTAAGAATTAGATTTCACTATTTTGGGAGATCGATTGGATATTGAAAACTAACGTCTCTTTCACCACACTCCCTTTAATACGCGAGAAAGGTGATACAAAATAGTACAGCGAACTAACAATTTAATACAGATACTCTATACGGCGCGAGGCGTTGCCACTATAGGCAGTTTCAACAGAGTGAGGGCAAGCGTCACCTCTGGAAGCTATTTATACAGCCCTCCAAGAGGGACGCGTCCCTCAAGCGACGCCGAAAATGCGCGGTAAATTTTGGCCCGAAATCGCTTTCGCAGGCTGGGAAAACCCTGACCTGGGCGAGTATGGCTGCCAGATGCACTCGGCCATAGCCTGACTCAGCCAGGCCCACGGGGAAAAACCCGAGCCTCCATCGCGTAACGGTAAAACTCAGCCCTTAACAACTAACGCAAGCTAACGCCAAAGTCGCTACATCACCCCCCCCCTCCCCCGGTAGTAATTAGCACTAATTACGAAAAACCTATCTGTAATCTATCCGGGAATTTGACTCTTCTACCATACCGTGTAACAAAACGTCCTATCGGCGTAGACAAATCCGGAGCTGGAACAATTGGTAACTCATTACGTACTACCGGTGGAATTACAGGTGGAGTTACCGGTGGAATCTAGTCATTAACTCGCGGTGTCGCAACGTCAAGAAGTACTATATCGTCAGAAGGCAATACCTGAGTGCAAACCGGCTGATTCGGAATATCATCCGCGATCATAAATGCAGACTTTACACGATTAATCGAAATGACCTTAAGCTTACCATTAATATTTACTGTTAACGTTTTTGAGTTTCGATTTACCACTACGTAAGGCCCATCGTAAGGCTGCTGCAAAATAGCTTTAGCCGCGTTATGACGAACAAAAACGTGCTTACAATTATCAAGTTCCTTATAAACAAACACGCGCGGAGTACAATGTTGCGATGGTTCGGTAGGCTCAATGTTCTGAAAATGGTCACGCAATACTTTAACCAGTACAGCGGTATCGGAGTTTGTTGACGGCGATAAAAATTCGCTCGGCAAACGTAACGATCCACCATACACCATCTCGGCTGAGGTCGCCTTCTGGTCCTCCTTCCAGGCTGAGCGTATTCCCAGCAGAACGATCGAAAGCACCTCTGTCCGATGGAACCGCTCCACCACGCCATTAGCCGCGGGATGGTAAGCCGTGGTGTGAAAGTGAGTCGAGCCCAATAAAGAATTTAATTCTTTAAAAAGTTGGGACTCAAACTGCTGCCCTTGATCCGTGGTCACACGCAGCGGGGTCCCAAAACGGCAGATCCAACCCTCGAAGAACGCTCGTGCAACCGTGGCTGCCTCTTGGTCGAACGGCGGAATCGCCTCTGGCCGCCGCGTAAAGCGATCTACGCATGTGAGGAAGTAGCGATACCCCTCGGACACCGGCAGGATCACGATATCTATGTTGACGTAATCAAACCTCGCTGACGGTGGAGGAAACGAGCCCAGAGGAGCAGTAACATGCCTCTGTACCTTGGATCGTTGACAAGGGATGCAACTCCGCGTCCATTCTCTGCAATCAGACTTAACCGACGGCCAAACGTAACGTTGAGTTACTAATATGACCGTCGCCTTAATCCCAGCATGGGACAAACCATGCAAAACATTGAAGACGGCACGTCTTTCGTGAAAGATCCTGGAATTGTCACCAGTTCCAGCGTCAAACCAGAATCTTTCTGTCAAAATTCCTGCAGCTCCGGGTCAGTAGCTTGAGACGATGCCATTGTCTCAAAGTCAATCGCCTCTTCCACGGAGTCCAGTACAATAATTGAAACTGTGTTACTGTATTCTTGGGGCTTCGACGGAAGTACAGGTCATGCGGAGTACAAACAACGATATGAATCCGACGAACGTGATCCAAACCTAAGCGATAGCAACTTATTTGCCACAACGCTTATTCCTCTTCGTCTATTAGGTACAGATAATAGTATTTTATGGAATAACAAGACTCCACAATCTGCTAGATTTTGTCGACCGATAAAACTCCAAACTATCAAAGAATCCAAAACTCTTGTTCTCACTGAAAAAAGAAATGTAGAGGAACAAATTAACCAGTTAGAAGCATTAGAAGTTGCATTAGATGATACTCATCGTATTCAAATTCATTTTTCAGTATTCTTAACCTTAATAGACGGAAAGGTATTAAATATTATAACAGGAACGAAATCCATGCAGATATGTCCAATCTGCCACGCAACACCTCGAACCTTTAATGATTTGTCGAATAAAACGAATGGCACTTTTGTACCAAATAGCAACGCACTTGTGCACGGGATAAGTCCATTACACGCATGGATAAGGATTTTCGAGTGCTGTCTTCATATTTCATATCGGATCCATCTTAAAGTCCGGCAAGTTAAAGGCGAGAAAAATAAAAGTGAACTGCAAATAAGGAAACGGGAAGTGCAAAATATTTTGCGGGAAAAGCTAGGTCTCATAGTAGATAAGCCAAAACCTGGAGGCTCCGGCAATAGCAACGACGGGAATACAGCTCGAAGAGCTTTTGAAAATCCTGCTATTCTTGCTGAATATCTCGGCTTAAATTGTCAACTACTACCGAATTTTAAAACCATTTTAATTGCTTTATCTATGCATCTTCCAATAAATTCCAATGAATTTGACAGATTATGCTCACGTACAGCTGAACTATATGTTGTAAACTACTCATGGCTTCCTATGCCTGCAACATTACATAAAATTCTTATTCATGGGGCAGATATTATAAGTGCAAGCATCATACCTGTAGGAATGCTTGGCGAAGAAGCTAGTGAAGCTCGTAATAAGCACTACAAAAATTACAGAGAACATCATAGTAGAAAAATAAGTCATGCAATAACATTGACAGACGTATTTTATAGATTAATGGAATCATCAGATATTATAATATCGAGTCTCAATCTCAACTCACGTTTAAGAAAGAAGAAATTCCAATCTATTCCTCAAGAAGTAACCCATTTGTTAGCTGCTCCTGAAGTAAATGTGAGCAGCCATACTACTTCTCATGTCGATAATGATAGCGATAGCGATAACGAGAATAATGACACGCACACAGATCTTCTACATACTTTTACGTATTTAGAAGAAGTGGAACTGGCAGAAGAACTGACTGAAACCGACTGACAGTCTAGCTGAGATAGTCATTAATAACAATGAAACTCACTTTTCTAGTAGCGAGAGAAAAGGGGACCCACTCTAATAAAGTGCCCGAAATTACCAGAAATGGTAATTATGGAGCCTAGAATGGCACTGCAACCTTCTCGTGATAGGCTCTAAACACTACAGATATTGTAGGTAAACTACATACGTTCCTATTAGAAAATCCTATTTTTAAAATTTTATAGTAATTGTACTCGATATGCGATTTTGAATTTTAGGTTTTTAACGTCGGATTAGTCATCAGCGACCTCGAAAACCCCTAAATAATAAGTTTCCTAAATATCTGATGAAATCTTGAATTTTGGTCACTGTTTGGGTGCTCCTGGACCACTGTGCGTTGATGCAAGGCGGCGCCCACCATGGTACTCGAG
Source organism: Andrena cerasifolii (assembly GCF_050908995.1). Taxonomy (NCBI): domain Eukaryota; kingdom Metazoa; phylum Arthropoda; class Insecta; order Hymenoptera; family Andrenidae; genus Andrena; species Andrena cerasifolii. The sequence continues at coordinate 1,494,537 of NC_135121.1, read as the reverse complement.
GCGTTGCAGGTAAGCGCCACGAGAGCATTGGGCTCGGGGTGCGCCAATAAGGTTGCCCGCGACAAATCCTCCGTGCAACGACGGAACGCTTCACGGGCCTCACCAGTCCACGCAACCGGACTGTTTCCCTTAATATTATTGCCCAGTAAGTTATTCAATGGTGCCCGAGCCAGCGCCGCCTTGGGTATGATACGTCTGTAAAAGTTTATCATACCCAAGAAACAACGCAACTGGTTAGCGGTCGACGGTTCAGGGAAATTGATAATCGCGTCCACCTGTGACCGTCTCCGGTTGGCGAGACGGTTACCGGTGGGACGGAGAATGAGTTAGATGCCGACTCAGTCGGTAAGGCCAGGTTCGACGAATGATCAGAAGCGTGGTTCAATAAATAAGAATTGTTTATTTTTTTTCCTATACAATTCCGAGTCGCGGGTTCTCGGTGCGTCTCGATCGCGGCGGCGTTACTTCACGCGGCGGCGGCGCTTGCGACGAGCTGGGGGACGGAGGATGTGGAGATAGTGAACGTTCTGCCCTGACGGTCTACAAGGCGCGTCGTGCGGAAGTCGTACAATAGAATTCCAATGTGCAATAGGACTCTGGCCTATTGAGCGCGGAGACACCTCATCGGCAAGGTAGGGCGCAAGATTGCTCTCGGCCTATTTCGGAAAGGAGGCTGGTAATCGGCACAGTGTGGCTATGGTCGACACGTGCACACCTCAGGGATACAAAAAGAGCGTCTTGGATGTACGGTCCGGCGGTGTTTACACACTTGTAACGTTCTCGAACGAGACGTTGCCGTTAGTTACAGGAGGTTCCACGAGTAGAGCGGTTTACCCGGGAATAGTGGGATTGGTTCGGGTGGCGTGCGATAAAGAAATGAATTTCACGAACAAGAGTCCTTCTCTTAACAATTGATAACAAAAATGGTTTATTCAGAAAGTGATTATTCTAGACTGGAGTTGAACAAAAGTGCGACGCGGTGTCGCGGAATTGTAATATAAATATAATAGAAAAAAATGACTGCGTAACGACGCGTATGTCGATAAAATGGAATTCCGTTCGGTTTTCGCTCGTGACGCTAGGTCGATATAATAGAACGCTAGTTTAGCTTGAGTATCAGTTTGATCGGTAGGAATCCGATATGACGCTTAATCGCAAAGAAATAGTAATTGACGCTTGGTCGGAAAGATATAATGTTGGACGTTTAGTCGAGAAGAAATAGTATTTAACACTTGATCGCAAAGAAATAGTAATTGACGCTTGGTCGAAAAGATATAATGTTTGGCGTTAGTCGAAAAGAAATAGTATTTAACGCTCGATCGCAAAGAAATAGTAATTGACGCTTGGTCGAAAAGATATAATGTTTGACGTTCAGTCGAAAAGAAATAGTATTTAACGCTTGATCGCAAAGAAATAGTAATTGACGCTTGGTCGAAAGGAAATAGTATTTAACGCTTAATTGATCGGGATTAAGATAACATCGATCAGTGACATTGGCTGGTATAGAAAGATCACGACACTAAGTCGGTATAATAGAAAATAGACAGAATGACACTTTGGTCGGTTTTGAATGTTAAAGTTGAGAGTAAAGAGTATTCTTTCTCTCGTGATTGAAATAGCTTCCAGTTGCCTATCAGCTGGCCCACGTTTTCTAGGATTGGTGCCGAGGTGCCTCGTCAAAAGCGGCCCTCAGTTCTAGATTCCTCGTTGCTCAGGTGCCTTTTTGAGCAGCCCAAGATGGTAGCCAAGGTGCCTACTTGAGCGGCCTCAGATAGTAGATGATAAGGGTGTGGAATATAGAATGGACTCCCCAGGGTGCCTCATTAAAGCTGTCTCAGAGAGTAGGATCTAAATTTGAGATGCCTATTCAAGCGCCTCGGAGATAAGGTGTCTAATACTGGATATCTCTTGGAACGTCTCTCAATGATTTCTGGAAGCAGTGTGTTGATCTGTTGCGCGTGCGAGAGAGCGATGTCTTCTGCTAGCGGGCCTATATTTATACCCATCTGTGGAACTTGGCGCGCACCAATCACATGTCGCACTCTGCGCGCACCAATTAACTTTCGTTTTTAGTTGATGCCAATCAGGCGTTACACTCGCGGTTCACTTGCCGTTCGGTTGATCGTGCGTTCCACGCTTGCGCACTCGATCCGCCCACCATCTGCACTCGATTCACCTGTTTGGTTAAATGACATTGCGCATGCGTTCACTTCACTTAGTTTTGTTCACTGACCTCTAGATTGCATTCGTCCATACTTGCATTCGTCCGTACGTGCATTCGTGTCTTATTGCTAATATAAACGCTTTAGATATAATATAATATAAGAATAATGAGAATTAGTATAATAAAAGAAATGAAAATTTAATGGCGACTCGTCGCGGTACGTTACACCTCGCCGCCCGTTTTATCTCTCGTCTCGAGAGATGAGATTTTATGGTCGCTTACGCTTCGGATTTGTACATTGGTGGGGGAGGTTTGACGCTTGACCTCTTCCTCCACTTGTCGGAACGTTTGCGCGTCCGCGCTTGAATTCGCCGCCACTGCCGTCGTTGGGGGTGGTGCGTTACCGGTACCCAACAAAAATATATACTTCCACGCACGTCGTCGCGGACCGGAATGAGGGAGTCTAAGATAATGTGGCCAATCGACTTCTGGCACGGTTAGTCTACAACTTTCCACGCACTTTGTTGCGGATCGGAATGAGTGAGTCCACGATAATGTCGCCCATCGACTTCTGGCACGGTTAGTCTACGATCTTCCCACGCACTTTGTTTCGCCGCCTTCTTTAGCGCTCTCCATTTGCCACCACGTTTCCGCATTTCGATTTAATTATATGACTGCGCGTTACTGACTCTCGATAGCGACTGAAGCCCGTAATCTTGAATATTACCGGTTACGGTATTCGCGTCGTGTCATGTTATGATGTTACCCCCCATTGATTGTCTACGCTTCCCCTAAGGTTCCTGATTTCGCTGTGTTCGCAACGTGACCTAGTTTTCCACGGTTCGGGAGTGTGGTCTGTTCACTATGCCGGCTGATCGACCTATTATTCTTACGCGTCACTTTCGCCGAATTGAATGAAGTCGTCGTAATACGATATGTACCGTATGAGACCTTTAAATGAATTTGAACGATTTCGTTTGAATTTGGGAATAATGGAGACGGAGGTAATAGAATCGGAATGCAATTATATTGGGTAAGATGCAATATATTCTTGATTTAACGTTCCGCCCCTTCGTCCTCCTCAAACTCCTGCACGTTGAGTGCTAGCCCGAGCTCTAGTGCTCTCCAGTTTTCGTGATTGAGATGTACAAAAGCTTTAATACAGTCCGAGCACTGGCTTGCTGTATGTTTAGTATATAACGGTTCCGTACAGACCATACAATATTTGTAATTGATTACGTTTCTTCTGCGCGTCAATAAGTGGTTAGTGGCGAGCGTATGATACAACCGGTCCTGCCCTCGCATGTCTTCATAGCAAACCTGGTACACCTTGCGCCGGTACAGGTCGTTCCGATTCGTGTAAGCCGGTCCATGGTTTTGAGGCAAACCAGCTTAAGCAGCCGCCCGTAGTATCCGCCTCTCGGGTCCTCCTCCTCGTCATATGGCTGGGACTGCCACTCTTCCCTTGGAGACGATACTCTTCGGGTTCCCATCGTTCGTGCTCGAGTGGCCTTCCCTTTGTACGGTAATTGATTCACTTTTCGTATTGAGAATACTGATTGCGCGAATGAGGTCCTGTGCTAATTACTCCCGAATTTATAGGCTCGCGGTGCCGGTTTACTTTGGTCGGGGGGGGGGGGGGGGGGGTTCTTAGAATTTCCCCTGTCCCGTTGGCACATAGGCTCTTTTGATCCGGTCCTTATGGACGATCCTGGTTCGGTGGGAGCCTATCGCCAACTTTACGTTGTTGTAATCCAAGATTTCTATTATTTTATATGGTCCGTCATATTCGTCGCTGAGTATGTTTCTTTTTGGTTTTAGAACCAGGACTTGTTCTCCCTTTTGGTAATTGATAGTGGTCACTCTTCTGTCGTAATAGTATTTTTGACGGTGTTTTGAATTTTTTAAATTATATCGGCCTGCTTCGCGAATATTAACTAATCTGGTTATTAATTTGTCTACGAAATCTGGGTATGTGCCTAAAGAGTCGTTCGGCGTTATGCTCGACGGTAGCCTTGCTTCTTTTCCATATATTAATTCGTAGGGGTGTATTTCGTCCCTTCGTGCTCACTGGTATTATACAGGGTGTCCCACTAAGGAGTGGACAGCGCGATATCTCTTAAAGTATTGTCGATAAAAATATAAAAAAAATAGGGAATTGCATGGTTCGAGGGGGCCCATTTATTAGCGCGAATGAATTTTGTTTTCGATTATTATTTTAAAAGATACGATGGTCAAGTTCGGTTTTTCAAATGGAACTATTTTTTTTGAAGACCTGAGTTGATAGTGCGTTCCAAGACAAATTTAATAAGCTTTAATGTATACACTTTATTTCCACTGGTTTTTAAGATATTGCGCTTGCAAAATTACTGATTTTCACTGGAAGAAAACCCTCTGGAATGGCAAAAACCGGGGGCGGTCTTACTGGCGCCACGGGTGGCACTGCCTGTTGAAATGGATACTTACCTGCCAAAGGTCTACGCCAGAAATGGCAGGCCCAAAGGCTGGACAATTCTTTTCTTTTGACACAATCTGCTCCCTATGGTTGAAATTTAGTCTAGCAACTTTCACTCCTCCTAACCTAACCAATCCAACTTGCATCCCTCCCAAAAGAACCGGCCATCCGAGCGTAGAAGCAAGTGCGAAATAAAAGTAACGATGCGCTTCTCGATACCGCAGATGTACCTACCTAAGTAGCATTTCTGACGGAAAAGAATTGTCCAGCTTTTGGGCCTGCAAACCCTGTCGTAGACCTTTGGCAGGTAGGTATCAGTTTCAACAGGCAATGCCACCCGTAGCGCCAGTAAGACCGACCCCGGTCCTTCCTATTCCAGAGGGTTTTCTTCCAGTGAAAATCAGTAATTTTGCAAGCGCAATATCTTAAAAACCAGTGGAAATAAAGTGTATACATTAAAGCTTATTAAATTTGTCTTGGAACGCACTATCAACTCAGGTCTTCAAAAAAAATAGTTCCATTTGAAAAACCGAACTTGACCATCGTATCTTTTAAAATAATAATCGAAAACAAAATTCGTTCGCGCTAATAAATGGGCCCCCTCGAACCATGCAATTCCCTATTTTTTTTATATTTTTATCGACAATACTTTAAGAGATATCGCGCTGTCCACTCCTTAGTGGGACACCCTGTATGAAAACATGGCTTGTGGTAGCCATTGGTCCCATTGTCTTTCCTTGGTTATGTAATGTTTTAAATACTCGATTAACACGTGATGGCTTCTCTCCAGCGAACCGTTGGATTGCGGGTGGAATGTAGATGCCTTGTATTGTTTAATGTTAAGAACCTTTGCAAGTTTTCGCATGAGAGAACCGACAAATGAAGTTCCCTGGTCCGTTAAAATTGCTTTCGGGCGTCCAAATAAAATGCATGGTAAACGCTTCTGCTATTTCTTCACTCGTAAATGAGACTAGTGGTATCGCTAATGAATATTTTGTTAAATTATCTTGTATTGTAAGTATATATGATTTCCCTGATTTCGTGAGTGGCAACGGTCCCACAATATCCATGGATATTTTGTCGAAAACATCCAGTGGCGTGTCTGTTATTATCATTGGTTCTTTTGTTTTAGTTCGTACGAGCTTTTTCTTTTGGCAACTTGTGCACGTCTTGATAAATTGTCGCACTTCCTTCGTCATACTCGGCCAGTGGTACAAGTCCCTAATTCTTTTGTACGTTTTGGTTACGCCCTTATGTCCTCCTATCGGCGACTCGTGATTTTCTTTAATGATTGTTACACGATCTTGTTCCGATGGCAATTGCACAGCGCCAGTGCAAATCGTAATATGAATATTTGTTTGTAAGAACCTTAAATTTATCATCTGCTTTAGTTTCTCCCATGTTATGTTGACCTCTGCTTTTGGAATTGAGATTTTATTAATATTTCTTTCTGTTAACATGTCGTATAAATTTTTAATCGCGGTATGATAACTTTCGTCGGTCGGTGGATTTGGTAAGATCATCCCTAAGATGCTCCGTTCCGATTGAGGATTTTCTATTATGTTCCCTGCTTGGAGTGATGGGGATGACGTGATTTTTATTGATTCAGTTTTTAAGAATTCCGCGCTTCCTTTGCCTACTGCCTCGCCATATACGTTTATGAATATTCCTACGGTCTCCCTTCTGATCTATAAACGGTCTCCAATCTTCCTTATTTTATTCTGGATCAGTTCTTGGCGGATTATTTTAGGCGTTGCGCGTTGTCGTGACGTTATTCGCTGTCGTGGCGATCCCTTAAATGTTTTGAACTGGTCGTTTGCGTCCCTTCTTATCGTTACCGGTGATACTGGACCGGTCAGTGTCCCGCTAGAGGTTCTTGCTACTGCTGCTGTCACTAGAATTTATTTGCGGGGGTTCTTGGTAAGCAGGGCCCCTTGGAATCTCTGTGTTCTCGCTAATTTCCATAATTTGATCTAAATCTTCTTGCATTGTGTCCACTTCCATTCGTTGTGGTCTAGTGGGTTGGCGAAGGGTTGCTGGTACAGAATCGGTTGGGTTGGGAGAAGGGTGCACTTCCACTGACAAGGGAAGGTCGCGATCCGGACGAGCGCTTTTTGAACGAGACCGGGCTCAAATTATGGGGGCCGATGGGCATTAAAAAAGTGCAAAATATTAGGGGTATCTCGCTAGCCGTTTTTATAAAAAATGGCTTTAAACATATACAGGTTACTAGATATAAGAAAACAATCAAGTTCTTAACAGAAGTTGTTGTAGCTGCGAGCGTTACGCCGCAGGTTCATGTTCTAGAGGTCGTACGTTCGAGACTCTGCAATGGAAGTTTTATTTTTTTATTTTTTTCCAACTGCATTTCTATTTCTTATTCCTTTTTTTACTCACTGCTATATAAATAATATATAAGAATTATAAAGTATAGGATGTGGACTAAAATTTTTAATAACACGTATAATATAATACAAGTAACGTAACACCTAATCTAATGTAAATATCGCAATGTGTGGTACAATATAAATTACGCAAATAGTAAGATACACAATACGCAGTAAAATATAAACAGCATAGCGAGCATACCTATAAGAATGGAAATATGTATTAATGAATCGCTGTTAAATTTGAAGTTCCTGTGCATTTGCCTGTTTCGGACAATCCTTTATATGCATATTATCATAGAAAATGGCGTCCTCCAGTCTACCCCCAACGACCATCTTATGAACCTTTCCTGTACCCTCTCTACCTCCTCCCTCTCCTTCCACCCCCATACCTCCGCCCCGTACCCCAATACCGTCCACACCAGCGCATCGAACAGCCACATCCTCCTTCCCCAGTCCTTTCCAAATTTCCTTTTTCCAATTCCCCAGACCTGTCTCATTACGACCCCTGCCTTTTTCACCCTGTCCTGTATGTGCGCCTCATGTCCCCCGTTTTTCTTGAACACATACCCTAAATACTTAAACTCCTTTACCTCCTCAATCTCCCTTCCTTTCCATTTCCATTCCACCTTTCTGTCTCTCCCTCCCCCTTTTCTGAACCTTACCACCTTTGTCTTTGCCACATTAACCTCTAGGTTCTTTCCCTCCAAGTATCTTTCTAGCCGCCTTATCATACACACCAGCTCTTCCTCTTTTCCCGCCAGTAGCACTAGGTCATCCGCATATGCCAGGGAGCATATCCTCCTGCCTCCTATTCTCACCCCTCCCCAATTCCCTTTATTTAGCTCCTCCTCCACATCCGCTATCAGCAGGTTGAATAGTATGGGGCTCAGCGGGCACCCTTGCCTTAGCCCTCTCGATGTCCAGAATCCCTCCCCTATCTCCCCTCCCACCTTTACTCTGCTAATTGTCTCCCTATATATTTCCTTAACCCTCTCCCTCAACCCCTCCCTTACCCCTCTCTTCTCCATTGCCTCCCATAATTTACTCCTGTCCACCGTGTTGAACGCAGCCTTCAGGTCCACGAACAGCGCTACCAGTTTCCCCTTGCCCCTTCTGGTCTGCTTCCCTATCATGTGGTTTAGCACATATATTTGGTCCCCTGTTCCTCTCCCTCTCCTGAACCCTGCCTGACTCTCCGGGATCATCCCCTCACCTTCCACCTCCTGTTCCAGTCTCTCTCCCAGCACCAATAAGTAAAAACTTGTCTCGACCAACGTATGGTTTTATAATAGTGTCCAAAAAATTGTTCATATATGTCCGATTGTAATTTCCCCGATTTTGTACACGTTACGAAAACGTTACCAAAAATTTCCATTTGCTCCCGTACACTCGCTCCCACGCGCGGACCAAAGCTACCACCCGCTTCTTGTAAACAAATGAAAACTTTTGGTACTATTTCTCCAGAAAATGTGATCGCGTACTGTGCGGTATATGAATGAGTCATCTTATTTAAACTACCCGTAGCAACCTCTGTAATTTTCTCACCCTTGTATGACAACGTGCGCTATAACTCTATTTTATATTCACAACCAGTTTGATCCGTATTTATGACTAGCCTATCGTCGAATGAAGGTATTACATCGCGTACCTGATCCTGAAAAACTTGCGCTGCTTGAAGAGTATCCTGAAATGAGATTGTATCTTTTTTGCTCACAAAGCGCGTAACTTTACGTTGAGTAATTCTGTTTCGGAGTTTGAATTTAGTGACCCATGTATGTGAGGCTGAAAAATGAAAAGAATTTGATAAGAATTGATTAGCCGCTTGAATTGCCCATTGTTGTAAAGAACGTGTAGTGACTTGACGCTTTAAAGAACGCGCTTCTATGAATCTGTCATATGTCCAATTATTAATAAAAATATACTTATCTCTAACGCTTCCATTGTTCTCCACTACTTTCTTCCACTTGTTCAATAAGCTGGAGGATGTCAATTGTTTGGTGATCTTACTGCGCACCGTTTTCCAAGTCCAATTTGGGTGTAATTGTAATGCCGTCACAGCCTTCACTTTGATTTCAAACGGGACTTCTACGCGCATGGTTTTCTCCGGTGGTTCGTATGATTCTTCATCAACATTGGCTTCCATCAATTCTTCGATATTATTGTCTTCTTCGCTGTCGTCCAATTCGTTGTGGTGAATATGCTCCTCTTCTTCAATTAGAACCATTTCTTCTATCATACTCTGTATCCTGCGGTATATCTCATTTCCAATTTCCGTTGATTCAGGTGGCGGTGATCCGATTAGTAGTCGCGGAATTACACTATTATCCTTTAAACGCTGTGTCGCATACTCTATCGCGTGTCCTAATATTAACTTATAATTATTGGTTGGTTCGGCAGAAGCACTCGATGAAATTCGCTCCATTTAAAAAATCGTCCGTTGTCTCTTCGTCTGTGTCGTTTGGTTAAACACACGGAAGAATACTAACCGTTCATTCCAAATGAAAGGTTCCAAGTCGTTTTGTTTCCCTTTCCACGACATTTTAAACAAAAGGGAAACACAGTAAAATGGGGGAAATACCCTATTTAACAAAAACCTTCAAACGACAACGTTCCATCGCCTAAAACGGGGTTGGGGCACCAGTTTGGAAAATACGGCAATAAACTCGTTTAGAAAGAAAAGGCTTATCGAGGTAGAAAGCCGTTGTTTCCTTGCAATCGAACTCCTAATAATGAGATTTCAAATATCCTGTAGAGCACCTTAACGGCTTGTGTATAATATTTTCTAATATTTCACGATATTACAATTTATTTGTTATTGCAGACGTTACAATCTATGCGCACTTTTACTGTTGGTATACTACATGTTGCGTGATTCATGTTGCATCACATGTGGCGTTATTTATATTATGTGAAAAACCGACCGACAACCTCCCCGTGGTGCACATCGGTTAATACTAATGTCGGCGGTATTTTATTATTTTCCAGTATCATGGAATGTCCTATATGTTGTGGTATTTACATTATAATATATTGAAAAAATACGCCACATCCCATACATTTGTATGTTTACTTCTACTATTGCTGTATTATGTATTGCATGTACTCATTATAATATTATGTTCACATCTATATTATTTGCAATTTCTGCGCACATATATATTCAGTAGCCAAATACATAATTATTAAAAAACGAATTTTATTTTAATAAACGCTTTAGCCACACTTGTTATTAATAAAAAATAAGTTGATTAATAAAAAACGTGTTATTAAAAAGTGTAGTCCATATCCTATACTTTATAATTCTTATATATTATTTATATAGCAGTGAGTAAAAAAAGGAATAAGAAATAGAAATGCAGTTGGAAAAAAATAAAAAAATAAAACTTCCATTGCCGAGTCTCGAACGTACGACCTCTAGAACATGAACCTGCGGCGTAACGCTCGCAGCTACAACAGCTTCTGTTAAGAACTTGATTGTTTTCTTATATCTAGTAACCTGTATATGTTTAAAGCCATTTTTTATAAAAACGGCTAGCGAGATACCCCCAATATTTTGCACTTTTTTAATGCCCATCGGCCCCCATAATTTGAGCCCGGTCTCGTTCAAAAAGCGCTCGTCCGGATCGCGACCTTCCCTTGTTAGACAGTTCGGCTGTCTTCTCACCTTCTTGTACAAGACTTTTCTTAATGAAGCTAATGGGGCTACCTGAGTCCAACACACTCCTAACCGAAATGCAGGAATCGGCGCTGTCGCCGGCCAATCGCAACTGCACTGTGCGTTCGAACTCGTTGTCTTCCTCGCGCTGTACTGCCACATAGTGCACCTCCGGCGGGGTGGTTGTCTGCTGGCCGCATTGCTTAGCACGATGACCCAGTTTTCCACACGTGAAACAAGATCCCGGTTCTCGTTTCGGCTTAGAACAGTTCCCTGCATAATGACCAAACTCGTTACAATTGTAACAACGAATAGATTCGTTGTCGCCCTTTTGCTTAGAAGGCGTCTTCACGTTCTTCCGCGTCACCGATGATCCCTCTGCTCGACTTGCTGATTTACCCGCTGCTGCTTTTACCGGTGCCGCTGATGGTGCTGCTGCCGGTGTCGCCGCTGCTGCTTCCTTTGGCAGGGTCACCTTCTCGAATGCTTCTAGGATTTCATCCGTCGATCTAAACCGTTGGATGCGAGCCTGATTCTTCAAGGTTTCGTTCGGGATTCCATCCACCACGTAATAGATAAGTTCCCTCTCCGCGACGGGGACTTTGTTCGCCAATGTTACCTTGTCGTACAAATAATCGGCGAAAGTTTCATGAACCCGCCACAGTCTTGCTTCAAACTCGTGACGTAAATCCATAGGATTCCGCTGTAGCCCAAACATCTTCCGTAACTCGATCAGCAACGTATTAAAATCCAACTCGATACAGTCGGTTCGGTGGTGATACCATTTAAGAGCTTTACCTTTTAATTTGCTACACACTATAACCTTCGCTGCACACTCGTCAATGGAATACCTGCCGATCAACTGTCTCACTTGCTTTTCCCAGGTGTCGATATCATGGTTGGTACCGTCGTATTCGCCAATCATGTCTTTCGTATCCTTCCATTTCACTGCACTGGCCTGTGTAGACGCGCGACTTCCTCCCGTGCTTGGTGATAATCGTAATATTTCCAGTTCTCTCCTTAATAGTTCATTCTCCCTTGCGATCACTGCGTTTTCTCTTCTCAGCAGCTCCTCCATGGATATCCTTGCTGCGTCTGGTAGATCGCGAACCGTTGGGCTTTCGAATTGCGTATCTATACGAGTCGGTTCTTCGACGTCTCCTGTCGTCGATGTTGTCTGTAATTGTAAGTCGGCTTCGTCCATGCCTGTTGCCAACAAACGGGTAACTAATTCGTTCTTCGTGCCTTGCGTCGATAAACCTTTCTGCTGTAACAACTCCTTCAATTTTACCACCGTCAGCTTCGAACTCATCCTCCACCAACGTCAATATCAGTATCTCACTCAACCCCGTAAAAGTTATCACACCGTAAGTGTCCTGCGATATTCGCAAACATAAATTGCAATGCGTAAAGTCACCTACATTCACGCGAATTGCGGTCAACTGAATCGCAAATCACTCCTGTAACTAAAGGCACTCGTAACTTCCAGAACTTGTGCACGTAATTCAGGGCCTCAAATCCCACTTCTGAAATTGTGAGGGTTAAATAAGTAGAATAGATTTATTGGATATAATGAGTTCGAAAGACAAAAGCCCTTTCGTCTGGCTGTGGCCTCGTGATGGCTCGACGCAGACTGCTCGCCGCGCAGTTCTCGCTCGCCGCCCAGCAACCCACCGGCAACGCCGTGCCTCGCACCGCGTGCTTGGCAACGTTGTGTCTGGCTCGCCTCGAGCCTACTACAGAAATTTATACCAAATGATTCATTTAACAAATCCTTAATAAGTAAGATTTCTGTCACTGCCTCAGACATTGCAGTATACTCCGCAAAAGTAGAACATTTTGTTACTTTACTCTGCTTATGGGTCTTCCAAAAGATCAGATTTCCGTATAATCTTATTATAAATCCTGTTGTGGATTTTCTATCTATGTTGTCACCTGCATAATCTGAGTCTACCATTCAATCCAATATTTCATTCTTTAAATTACATTATAAGTTAACTTTAAATCTTTAGTTTTATATAGATATTTTAAAATTCTCATTGCGTGTTTGTAGTGTGTTGCATCATAACAAGTTTGGTATCTACTCAAATAGTTGACGCTATATGCAATATCTGGTCTTGTGCCTGTACTAATATATAACAATTCTCCTATCAAATTTCTGTACTTTATATTTTCCTCCACTTCTCTAGCTTATTCTAATTTTATCTGTGCTTCCATTGGAGTATCATATAGTCTACCATTTTCTAGATTGTATTTCGCAGCCAAAGATTCAATGTATTTTGTTTGGCTTAGGGTCATTGTGCTTTTATCATCACTATAATCAATATCTATGCCAATATAGCTTCCAATTTTTCCTAAATCTTTCATTGAAAATCTTTTCATTAAGCTTGTTTTTATCTTATTTATATTGTTTCTATCTTTGGAACAAATCAAAAGATTATCTACGAAAACTAGTATGTATATTGGATCTTTGCTTGCGTTGTTCACATACAGACAATAATCATATTTACTTCTTATAAATTTCATTTTCTTGACAAATTCATGAAAACAATCGTACCACGCTCTCGGACTTTCTCTCAAACCATAGAGTGCTTTTATCAGTTTGCAAACCCTATTGTCACCTGTTTCATACCCTTTAGGCTCATTTATACAGGGTGTCCTACTAAGGAATGGACAGCGCGATATCTCTTAAAGTATTGTCGATAAAAATATAAAAAAAATATGGAATTCCATGGTTCGAGGGGGGCCATTTATTAGCGCGAACGAATTTTGTTTTCGATTATTATTTTAAAAGATACGATGGTCAAGTTCGGTTTTTCAAATGGAACTATTTTTTTTTGAAGACCTGAGTTGATAGTGCGTTCCAAGATAAATTCAATAAGCTTTAATGTATACACTTTTTTTCCACTGGTTTTTAAGATATTGCGCTTGGAAATTTACTGATTTTCACTGCAAGAAACCCCTCTGGAATGGCAAAAACCGGGGGCGGTCTTACTGGAGCCACGGGTGGCACTGCCTGTTGAAATGGATACTTACCTGCCAAAGGTCTACGCCAGAAATGGCAGGCCCAAAGGCTGGACAATTCTTTTCCGTGAGAAATGCTACTTAGGTAGGTACATCTGCGGTATCGAGAAGCGCATCGTTACTTTTATTTCGCACTTGCTTCTACGCTCGGATGGCCGGTTCTTTTGGGAGGGATGCAAGTTGGATTGGTTAGGTTAGGAGGAGTGAAAGTTGCTAGACTAAATTTCAACCATAGGGAGCAGATTGTATCAGAACTAATCGGATTTGCATCCCTCCCAAAAGAACCGGCCATCCGAGCGTAGAAGCAAGTGCGAAATAAAAGTAACGATGCGCTTCTCAATACCGCAGATGTACCTACCTAAGTAGCATTTCTCACGGAAAAGAATTGTCCAGCCTTTGGGCCTGCCATTTCTGGCGTAGACCTTTGGCAGGTAAGTATCTATTTCAACAGGCAGTGCCACCCGTGGCGTCAGTAAGACCGCCCCCGGTTTTTGCCATTTCAGAGGGGTTTCTTGCAGTGAAAATCAGTAAATTTGCAAGCGCAATATCTTAAAAACCAGTGGAAATAAAGTGTATACATTAAAGCTTATTGAATTTGTCTTGGAACGCACTATCAACTCAGGTCTTCAAAAAAAATAGTTCCATTTGAAAAACCGAACTTGACCATCGTATCTTTTAAAATAATAATCGGAAACAAAATTCGTTCGCGCTAATAAATGGGCCCCCTCGAACCATGCAATTCCCTATTTTTTTTATATTTTTATCGACAATACTTTAAGAGATATCGCGCTGTCCATTCCTTAGTGGGACACCCTGTATATACTTCAGTTTTTACATGACCGTTTAGAAATGCGGTCTCTACATCCATTTGATCTATAAACAAGTTGTTTTTACAACAGTATGACAATAAAATTTTCAAAGTTTGCATTTTGCCCACCGGTGAATAAATATTTTCAATATAATCTAATTGTTGGAAACCTCTGACAACTAGTCTAGCTTTATACGTATTATCGTTCTTTTTCTTATAAACCCATTTTACATCTAAAATCTTTTTATCTTTTGGTTTTTCAACAATTTCCCACGTGTTATTTTTCTTTAAACTTTCTATCTCTGACTTCATTGCCTTTTGCCATTCTTGGGATTCATTACAACTTAACGCCTCCGCGAATGTATTCGGTACATTTGCATTCATATAATTGACATATATAAAGTGAGTTACAGGATTTCCATATCTAACTACAGGAGTTTTCTTTCTATTTGATTTTCTTTGTACTGGCAAATTTTGAGGTTCCGTTGAATTCTCGTTTTCATCATCAACACTAATATTGTTTTCGTATGTTTCATTTACCTTACCTTCATTTTCCTCTGTTTCACTCTCATATTCTCTATCTTTTTGGTCCTCAGTTTTCTCTAAACAGATTAGTTGGGTATTTTCTTCGACCACTGTTACATGTTTGGCATTGATTACTCTGTTATTTAACAATACTCTATATCCATTATTATTATACCCCACTAATACGCCTAGTTCAGCCTTATTATCCCACTTACTTTGTCTCAGAACCTCTGGAATTCTAACGAATACTCGACTGCCATAAATTTTTAAGTTTTTTACATTAGGTTTTTTTCCAAATAATATTTCATAAGGAGTTTTATTTTGTACAGTATTCGCAATCGTCCTATTTTTTAAATATGCTACCGTATTCATTACTTCAGGCCAAAATTTTCTATTTATTTTCGCTTCTCTCATTAAGCACCTACCTATGTCCATAGCTGATCTATTATATCTTTCTGCTACGCCGTTCAATGCATGCACATATGGTGGACACGGTACCAATTGAATACCTTTGTATTTGACAAAAGTGAATATTTCCTTATTCATGTACTCTTTACCATTATCGCATTGAAGTTTCTTTACCTTTTTGTTGAATTGATTTTCCACCAAGTTTACATAGTCAATGAAGCAGCTAGCAGTTTCTGATTTACTCTTTATGCAATATATCCTTGCGCATTTACTATAGTCATCAATAAAAGTTAAGAAATACTTTTCACCACCGTAGCCAGTCGTATTGTGTGGGCCATTCAAATCTGTATGGATTAACTCTAAAATTTCAGTTGTTCTTGTTCTATCATTTTCAAACGGTTCATTTGACATCTTACTTTCTACGCAATTTGCGCATTTCATTTCAGTGTTTTCAATTTTCTCTGGCAAACCATCTAGCAACTTATTTTTTACTAACTTATTTAAATATTGAAAGTTTACATGTCCTAAGGCTCTGTGCCACTTTTCTTTATCGGTTAGCATTGTTACATTTGTGTATACTTTGGTTTCATCTTTTTTTTTACAAAGCTTTTCATATGATACAAATTTCCTACTTTTTCTGCAACAGCTAGTAATTTTCTGTTTTCATTATAAATCTTAGCATTGCCATTTTCTGCTACAATTTTACAATTTGTCCCTGTTATTTTCGAGAAACTTAGTAGATTTTGATTAATGTCTTTAACATAATAAGCATTTTTTATGTTTACTTCATTTTCACAATAATATGTTTTGAAATATGTTTTCACATTACCGATTTTTGTAGCTTTTAAAAATTTTCCATCAGGTAATTCTACGTCTATAGGTTTTTCTAAATTTACATATTGATCAAAAAATTTACAATCTTTTATGATGTGATCAGAACAACCACTATCTAACAACCAATTTATCTCATAAGGATTTTCACCGGATACACTGTACCTTTTCATTTCGGAATTAAATATTTGTGTCGCCCAAGACTGTACACCTGTTGAGTCGTTGTTCCTTTGGTTTCTTGGATATTTGCCTCTTGGTTGGCTTGACTCGAAACCTCTTCCTCGACTACGACCTCTGTAGCCTCCACCTCGATTGTAGCCTCGTTGTTGTCCTCGCTGACTTCTTTCCTGATCTCTATTTTCTTCTCGGCTGTTCTTGTTTGGCTCTGCATGCCAGCAATCTTTTTTCAAGTGTCCTATTTTTCCGCATTTGAAGCATTGTTCTCTTGTTCGGGTCGTGAAAGTGCTGACATTGTTTTTTCTTTCATTCTAAGACCTGTTCATATTTTTTTCTTTGATTTTGGATTTTACATAATCCACTGTCCTTTGCTCTTCAGGTATTACATCTATGAAGTCTCCAATATAGCTGTAGTTTGATGGCAGAGCTTTTAAGATGTATCTCATTTTTTCAGATTCATCCATCTTGCCTCCTGCTACTTTGAATTCGTTTACTGCTTTTTCAAAATCTATGGAAAATTCTTCTACCGTATCGTAGTCTTTTAGCTTGATTTCGTCTAATTTCCCTCTACATAACATTTGTAATGCTGTAGATTGAGAGGAATACATTTTGGTGAATTTGTTCATCATTTGAAGAGTCGTTGTGCAATCACCAACATACTCTAGTTGTTTATCTGATATTGTGCTGATTAATATCGTTCTAGCTTTTAAATCTTTCTTCTTCCATTCTACTTCATTATCTTTTTCACCTATTATTCTTACAGCAGGATCTTTACACTCTTTATATTCTAATAGTGTCATCAATCTTATCTTCCAGCTTGAAAAATTTATTCCATCAAAGATAGGTACTGCGACGTCTTCGATTTTTGCTAGATTTGCCATTTCTATTTCTTTTGCGCTTATATTCTTGTATAACCTATAAATTTGCCACGTGCTCTATACTTGCCAAATTTTTAATCGATTGACATCGCACTTTTTATTACTTAATTCTGAGAAATCTTTCACTTGTTCAGTAATTAATTAATTTTGCTCCTTCCAAGAGCATATATTTTTCAGTTTCAATTGTCCTGAACGTTTTCGTTTTCACTTTTAACTTTTATTGCCAACCATGTGGCCTTTTTAACCTTACTTTTTTGTCATCCACGTTTCACAAAACTTATCAATGTTTCCAACCACGCTCTGCTACCATGTTGAGTTGATTACTTTATTTAGAGTCGTGGAAATGGAATAAAAGGGTGCACTATACTTATATAACAAATATATTGTTATAATTTCGGTTCGGCATAGTAGACATTTAATATAAAGGTACAATAGAAGTAATAGAATATTAACAGAAACAGGGCAACAGATAAACCGAATGTAATCACAAATACGTAAGAAATATGTATATGTCGATGCGTCTGCTTGTAATGGCGTCTGGCTATCGAATGACAGCTTGACAGGCGATCGATCCGATCGCCTTCTTCTCGCTGTCCTCTTGTTCTTGTCACGAGCACCAGTAGGCCTTGGATTCCAACCAAAGGGTGCTCGCAACAATATTATGTAATAAATGTATGTAAGATATAATGTAAGGTTCTATACGTCTACTTTCCATGGCTGTGTCTCGTCAACTGCGTGCTTAGCCTGTTACTACTGGCGCCCTCACTTTTGCTATGTACAAGATTGCAGTATTTAGTGATATTCTAACACGAACAAAACAGTGCAATAATAATTTTGGATGAGGGCCAATAAATCATCAAACATTTTTACAAACTACAACTTGCTTATATTCAAAATAAACCACTTTGATGTCAATGGAGCATTCAACGTGGTTTAAGCTTACAACGGACCAACGAGACGGCTCTCCTAGCCGACTCTCATAACCAAGGTCCCACACTCTGTAAATCTAACTCCTTCCTTCCCTCTCTTTTATCTCACTTGTTTTCCGTAATTGCAGTTATAATTTACTTAAAACAATAGAATTCCCTCGCGGAAGACATTTTCAGAAAACTCCCGTACTACGACCATCATGGCCGGACGTAGCATGCTTGTTTTTCACGTTCCTATGGACGAGCGTTACTACTAAGATCATCGACAGGGACTACCAATTAGCACCGTTAGACCACAATCCGGGCTTGTACTACGAAAAGATCCGACCTCTTCGAGTCTTCCACACCCAACGAGGCTGGTCACGGGTATACAAATCGCGGAAGTATTGTCCTCGCGACCTCAAACCCAACCCCAGATCAACAGGATGAAAACATTATATACAACATATAACTGAACGTTTTGCCCGGACGACACCATTAAGGTGGCCCTACAACGAAAACTCCTCGTTGGTAACCGTTACGAGGAATTGCTACTGAACATATTGGACTTCCGTTTCCGGTGTGACTGAGAGAGAGCGTGTGGAAGAAGCATAGGAAATTAGAAGTAGAGGAAAGAAAAGAGGAAAGTGTAGGTGAGAACGAGAAAGTGTGGAGGCCAACAGTGGTGTAGGAGGAAGGTGTAGAGCGAAGGTGAAGCGTGGGGGCAGGGAAAGCGGAGGAGGTGCGACGGTTAAAAGAATTTTGAGGTTAGGGCGAAAGAAGTGAAAAAGGAGAAAAAATGGGGTTAGGAGTGAAAGGGAGAGTGTGGAGGTAGGTAGTGAAGTATGAAGAAAGAATTGTATACAACAGGATCTTGGGCGGAGAAGGTGAAGAGGGATTGAAGGGGAAAAGAGTTTGGAGGTTAAGGTACCGCAGGCGGCGGTGCAGAAGTTGAGGAAAGAAAGTCGGTAAGGTAGGGAGCGCAGAATGCGTAAGGAAGGAAACGTACGCACAGCTAGCGAAAGTATAGGAAGGGCATTAAGAAGGAGTAAGAATGGGGGACGAAAGGGGGGAAGAGGAGGAGACAGGAATAGAGATAAAGGAAAAGATAGAAAGAATACAGAGGGAGAGAAGTAACAGTACGGGAAAAATAGAAGAATATTTTGGTAAAAAAAGGGTGAGGGTGGAAAATGATAGGGAGGGAGGAGGCTTTCAGGAGCAGTAAGGTAGTGGCAAGATCGCCACAAGGGCAGGGGAAAGGAGGGAAAGAAGAGGAAGAAGGTAAAGAAGAGATGATGGAAATATTGAAGATTATGAGGAGGGAGATAGTAGAGGGGAGGGAGGAGGTGAGAGAGGTAGCGAGGAAGCATGAAGAAAGACTCAAAAAAGAAATAAAGCAATTAAATGAAGAGTTGAGAAGGAGAGACGAGATATGGGAGGAAGAAAGGCGGGAGACGAGGAAGTAAATAGAGAAATCGAAGGAGAGAGTAGAAAAAATAGAGAAGGAAGGAGGAAAAGGGGAGGGAGGGATAAATGAAAGAATAGAAAAGCTGGAATTAGAAATGAAGGAAGGGAAAGAAAAAAAGGAGAGGAGAAGATAGAAGAGAAGGTAAAAGAACTAGAGTGGAGATTGGAAGAAAAGGGGAGAGAGGAGAGGAGGAATAATATGTTAGTGAAAGGAATACAAGGAAAGGGGGAGAATGTAAAAGATGAGGTGGAGAAGCTATTCAAAAGCATAGGAGTAGAAAAAGAGATAGAATCAGTAAAAAGAATAGGGAAGGGGGAAGGGATGGTGATAGTAAGAGTGAAAGATAAGGAGACAAAAAGAAAGGTGATGGAATCAAAAAAGAAGCTAGCAGGTAGAAAAAAGAGAATAGAGGACTATTTAACATGGAAAGAAAGGATAATGAGGTGGGAAATAGAAGAGATTGCGAGAGAACAGAGAAGGAAGGGAAAAAGAGTACTAGTAAGGTATGGTAGGATAAGGATAGAAGAACAATGGTGGAAATGGGATGAAAAGAACGAGGTGTTAAGGGATGAAGAAGGAAGGGAGAAAAGTGGAAGTAGAGAAGAGGTAGAGCGGATAGGGAAAGAGGGGGAAGGGCAGGGACAAGGAGGGAGAAAAGGGGGATAGAAGGAAGGAAGGAAAAGTCACAGAGAGATGAGAGAAAAGGGAAAGACAGGTACAGGATAGCATGGTGGAATGTGGCGGGATGAGCGAGAAAGGACAAACAATTCTGGAACAGAGTAGAAAAATGGGATGTGGTGATAATGTTGGAGACATGGATAGAGGAGAAAGGATGGGGCTGGATAAGAAGTAAACTACCGAAAGGATATATTTGGAAAATGCAAGTGGCGAAGAGAGAAAGAAATAAAGGGAGAGCGAAAGGAGGAATAGTAGCAGGAGTAAGAAAGGAACTGGTGGAAGGAATGCCAGGGGGTATAAAAGAATGGGGAGAAGGTGTGATGGAAGTAAGCATTAAAATAGGAAGAATGAAATGGAAGATAATAGGAGTGTACATAAAGGGGGATATGGAGGAAAAACTGGTAAAATTAAAGGAATGGACCGAAAACGGGGAACAGGAGTGGGAAACGTTAATAGGAGGTGATTGGAAGGCAAGGACGGGCAGGAGAGGAGGATGGGAAATGGAGGGAGGGGAAGAAGTGATAATAGAATCGAAGGATGAGGTTCAAAATGCAGAGGGAAAAAAACTAATAAGATGGCTCGAGGAGCAAGGATGGGGAATATTAAATGGAATAACAAAAGGCGATGAACGGGGAGAGTACACATACGTAGGGCCAAGAAGTGAGACGGTGATAGACTATGTGATCGGAGAAGTAGGAATTGGGAATAAGCTGGAAGGTCTAAGGGTAGGAGAGGAGGTTGACTCAGATCACCACCCGCTGATAGTAACATTGAAGGACAGGGCAGAAAGAAGGAGGATGGATGAGGGAGGAAGGAAAAGTAGAGAGAGAGACGTGTGGAACGAGAACGGTAGAGAGAAATTCTGGGAGGCTGTGGCAGGGATTGGGGGGAGTAGTGGCGAGAATAGGAACCCAAGAGTAAAAGAGGAGATTACAGAGGGAAAGACAAAAATAAGGGCAGCACTTAAGGCGAGTGGTGGAGAAGAGGAAAGAAAAAAAAGAGGATGGTGGGACGAAGAGTGTGCGGCGGCAAAGAGAAGCAGAAGATTAGCGCTGAGGAGATGGAGAAGAGGTGGAGGTGAGGCCGCAGAGTATAAAGAGGAAAAGAGAAAGTATCAAAGGAAATGCGAAGAGAAGAAAAAAGAAGAAGCAGAGAAGTACGTTAAAGAGGCTGAGCTGGCGAAAAGTGAGAGAGAGGTATGGGAGGTGGTGAATAGGGGGAGGAAAATAAGAAGGGGGGTGAACGAGGAGATAGAAATGGAAGAGTGGAAGCAATATTTTATGAGGATACTGGGGGGTGTAGAGAGAAGAGTAGTGGTGGGGAAAGAGAAAATGCGGGAAATAGAGGCAGAGGGGGCGATAGAACTGGAAGAGGTGGTCAAAATAGTAAAGAAACTGAAAAACGGAAAGGCGACGGGGCATGACGAAGTGCCGAATGAAGTTTGGAAGTACGGAGGGCTGCAAGTGCAGAAGTGGTTATGGAAAGTGTTAGGTAGGATATGGAGAGGAGAGGGATGGCCGGAGGAATGGAAGGAAGGGCTAATAGTGCCATTAATTAAAAAGGGAGAGGGGGGAACGGAGTGGAGGAGTATAGAGGGATGACGATAATGGACACAATATATAAGGTGTATGCGTCGGTAATCGCGGAGAGGCTAGACAGGAAAATGTAAGCAGGGCAAATGATCCCAGAAAATCAAACAGGATTCAGGAGAGGAAGGGGGACGTTGGACAACGTGTATGTCCTGAACTTTGTAATAAATAAAGGAATAGCGAGGAGGAAAGGAAAGATAGTGGCACTGTTTGTGGACTTAAAGGCAGCGTTTGATACGGTGGATAGAGGGATACTGTGGAAGGCCATGGAGGATAGAGGAGTAAGTGAAGGAATAAGGATTAGAATAGAGGAAATATACAGGGAAACAAGAAGTAGGGTAAGGGTGGGCGAGGACGTGGGATATTGTTTTTGGACAGCGAGAGGAGTAAGACAAGGATGCCCACTGAGCTCGTATCTATTTAATTTGTTAACGGCAGATATGGAGGAAGATTTGGAAAGAGGAGGATGGGGAGGAGTAAAGGTGGGGAACGAAAAGATAAGATCGTTAGCATACGCCGACGACATAGTGCTGCTAGCGGAAGAGGAAGGTGAAATGCTGGGAATGATTAAAAGGCTGGAGAGATACTTGGATAGGAAGAGGCTAGTGCTGAATGTTGAGAAAACCAAGATAATGAGGCTGTCGAAGGGAGGAGGAAGAAAAAAGAAGGTGTGCTGGAAATGGAAAGGAAAGGAAATAGAAGAGGTGAACAAATTTACGTATCTAGGGTATGAAATAGGAAGGAACGGAACGCAGGACGGACACGTTAGGGAAAGGACAAGAAAAGCCGCAGTTGCGATGAGACAGGTGTGGGGAATTGGTGAAAGGAAGTGGGTTAAGGATGTCAGAAGAAGAATAAGGTTGTTCGACGCGTTGGTATGGACGGTGGCGAGCTACGGGGTGGATATATGGGGATGGAGGGAAAGAAAGGTAATAGAGACACTGCAGGAGAAATATATAAGGTGGGTGCTAGGAGTGGAGTGGAGGACGCCAGGGTACATGGTAAGGAAGGAAGTTGAGAGGGTAAAGATGAGGACAGCAGCGGGAAGAAGGGCGTGGAATTTCGAAATACGACTTGAAGAAGGAGGAGGAAGTGGGACAGGAGAAGAATAAAAGAGATGGGAAGGAAAACGGTGGTGGAAAGGAAAAAGAAGGAGAGAGCTAGTAGAGTGAGAGGAAAAGAAGAGAGAGTGAATGGAGGAGAGAAGATGCAGGAACGGAAGGACGAAAACGAACCGGCGAGGTAGTAATAAATAAGTAGGAAATG
This sequence comes from Andrena cerasifolii, assembly GCF_050908995.1. Taxonomy (NCBI): domain Eukaryota; kingdom Metazoa; phylum Arthropoda; class Insecta; order Hymenoptera; family Andrenidae; genus Andrena; species Andrena cerasifolii. The sequence continues at coordinate 1,471,313 of NC_135121.1, read as the reverse complement.
TAGAGATGCGAAAAAGGGCGAGCGTGAGAGAGGGCAGGCGATTGCGAGCGAGGAGGAGCGGGGGAGGGGAGAAAGGGCGAACGAAGGCGAGTAAGAGCGAACAATGGAGGGAGAGAGCGAGCGAAGGCGAATAAAAGTGTGCAAAGTAGAGAGAAGATACATAAAGGAAAGAGAGGGCGAGTAGGAGTGAGAGGGGAGGTGAGGAAAGCGAATGAGATGCGGAGAGGTGTACGAAAAGAGTAGGAAAAGGTGTAAATATAGGGCCAGTGAGAGTAGAAAAAGCGGAAACGGGAAAATTGAAAAAATTGTAAAATGTAAAAATGTAAAAAGTGTAAAAAAAAGTGTAAAAAGTGTAAAAGATAATAATGTATGTTAGCGTGTTTGTAATGGTTTAGTGATAAGGTAAATTGTAAGAAATGTAAATGTAAAGTGTAAAAATGCAAATAGAGAAAGTAAAGGGAAAAGGGTAAAACGGTAGAAAAGGCGAGAAGGACCGGAAGTTCTTGTAACCCTACAGGGAACAATAAATATATACATACATACAAACATACTGAACATATTGGGAAAGCCGCAGCTCCATCGTACTAAGCGATCGCTACCTCTGGGATTCACCGGATCCCTCAGTAAGGCCCTTTTCGGAACACTGGACAACGACGACGCGCAATATTATAATAAGGAATTACATAAACTATATAAAGATCAAAACCATCTTGCCAAATTGTTAGGAAATCAAACACATATTATAAAATCAGAATTCCAGGATATACACGACACACTAAAAGCTGTAACGGGTTCCGTGCGAAACATGGGCGATACAATTAAGGAAATAGCGTCGGGTACCCTTCAATTAGACGAGCACGAAACAAAAGTAGAATTAGAATTTGCTTTTTCGACGTGGACGTTTCAGATGACCAGACACGTGGACGAATATGTAACCCCGTTGATTGTAATTATGGACGCGCTCACGTTCGCGAAACTCGGTATCTTACATCCGGCCGTTCTTTCCCCTAGTCAGCTAACGCAGACCTGCAAAAGAATCCGCGAAACCATGCCATACGAATTCCCATTGACTACGGAAGAATTAAATTCCGAACACCTAGAAGAGGGGACCAAATTAAACATAGCTTATTCACAGGGCCTCTTGTCCCTCGACATCTCTTTACTTGACCAAATTCCTTTCGACCTCTATTACATGCAACAGTGCCTTTTGTTTCAAATTATATCGACCAATGTTTCTACCCCGATATTCGTAAAACCACGAACAGAATATCTAGCAATCAGCCAAATCAGCTCTTAATACTTCATGCCAGATGAGAACTACATCACGGGATGCAGGAAATACCCTCGGATGTACATGTGCGAACTTAGCGTGCCACTCCAGGACTTGGAAAAGGCATCCAGCTGCGAGACGGATGGCTTACTAAAACCACAAAACATCAAGTGGTCTAGCTGCAACATTCAAACTCTCCCCGGAAGCCGAACATTCCTCAAGAGAGGACTCAACACCTGGTTATATTCCATTAGAGACACCCTGGCCGGATATGAAGTGCTGCAGTGTTCAGGAATATTACAATTGAGGAAGAATTGTCAGGCCAAAATCGTGACCGATCAGATCTGGGCATCCGGAGTCGACACCGAGGCATTAGCAACCATCTACAAACTATCTATTGGCGTAAACATTTCGGAAATCCTGCCAACTCTCACAGAATATCACGTGAAAATATTGACCGACCACCAGGAAAAGGAACCTCAGGGACCTTTCAAGACGCCCATGCGAAAGCAAACGCGACCGCACTAGAAGACATAGAGAGGCAGGTTAGGGAGATAGCCACCCACCACCGGACTGAAAACTTAACAACTAATGTTACCTATGGACTGCCGAGACTGGGAGGAATTTTCGTTATCCTCCTTATTGTCTGGATTGGACATCGCGAGCCCTTGCGGAAAGAGGCAAAGGTCGATATAGAACTGGTACCACACCGTCCTACTCCCCAAATAATTTCCAGACCCCGTCCTCTCACTATTACATCTTTTCCTCGCAGCCTACCCGTTACACCGTCTACGAGGACAAGAGAGAGAATCCACTTGGAACGAGCGAGAAGTTTCGCGGGTTCCGAGCCATACTTCGAAATATTCTAAGCCGTAGTCTGCTGATAGCAGCAAAAAACCCTACGCGTTATCCTTAGAACCGACCCCCGCGAGGCGCTCTGCTGCGAAATTTAAATAGTAGGGATAATAGTATATAAGACATCAATCAAGCGAGCGAGTCACAGTCTTTACTAAATTTTTCAAGTGCGATCAGTGAAACTATAAAAAGAAAAATAAATATGGAGTCACTCAAGTTCGACGACACGGGATACCCCAGATCTTCCCTGGCTGAGGTGGTGCTGCCCAGGCACCTCCACGCTCCCTTTTGGAGACGTATGTGCGTGAGAACGCAGCGAAGCATCGGGGGAAACAGCGGTCGGGCCTGGGCGCACAAGGACCACAAGACCCAAACTCTGTGCGCGGATCCGACCCCTCAGCGACTTCGACGACTACCGGAAGACGCAGGTCCACTGGCTCGCAGAGAAGGGGAGGGCGGTGCATCTACCATGCTGTGTGTGTTGCCGGGGCCGACATTTATGGTGGACCATACCCGCCAATTGCACCGGATGCATCCGGGCAATGTTGGACGTCGACCCCTGTCATCTGCCAGCATTCCCAGTCCTAAGGGTACTCAGGCCCCTGGAACCCCCGCAGCCGAAGGATGTGCCGTGGATCGTCCCTGCCGGGGCAGAATGGAGGAGCACCCCTCGCGTTAGGTCATTAGCCGCTCAATTGTACCCACTTCAAAGCTACGCGACCAGACTATAATTGTTTCTGTTTTTCGTTCACATCCACAGCAGAGTGACCGAGGCTCACGACACATAACCCGACCAGGAGTTCCCCCCCTTTTTTTGGGCTTTTGGCGTTGTTCTTTCTTATTATATTCATTACATTATATTTTTGCGTTGTTCTTTCTTATTATATTCATATTTTATTCATGCGTTGTTCTTTCTTATTATATTCATTATATTTTATTTTTACGTTGTTCTTTCCTACTATATTCATTATATTTTATATTATATATTTTATCAGATTAACAATTGTAACAATATATAATCTCTTTTTTTCTCTGCTTAAATACGGTTCGTTTATTGCCACCCTTTTGCGACCCCTGGATTTAATAGCGTTAATCGTAGCCTTAAGCCGTTTCGTGAAAGTGTACGCGCACACAATATCACACGTGTGAGAAACAAAACGTCCTCTTGAGACCGTTTTGTGTCTAAGGGCAGTGGTGTTACATAGGCCCTTTTGGCCCATCCCGTGCTTGCTGTCCGCGCGTTGCTTTCCTCCGCATTCGCGACTCAGCGGATTCGCCTCACGCGTGGCAGCCACGTTGTGCCGAACCACGGAGCGATCGTACGGACAACGTGACTGTCGTCGGCTGGAAGCGCGACTTCCAAATAAGGAGTGATCAACAGGTGCCGACAGCCCCCCCCCCCCCCCCCCCCGGTCGAATACGATTGAGCGAGGCGCGGCCCGCAGTCGCGAGTTTTCGCAGAGACAGTTAGATTTGAAGCTCGATTTAGGAAGTATCTACGGCGAGTCGCGCCGTCTAGAAATCGCGACCTCGACTCCACGTCTAGCTCAACGTGAATCGCGCATGGCCGATCAGGTTCGGCGAAGTGTATCTCCATCCGATATATCGAAAAACGGCACGCGCTGGGAGTGCATTTATGCGCCGATACGGACCACCACGACAGCGAAGACGAGCGACTGTAGAGACAGCTAGAGAACACGATAGACGACAAGTTCACCGACTTCCGTGCGCTACCCGAAAACAGCGCGAGCGAACACGATCTACGATAGGTTCAGAGACACACTAGCATCAGCGGAGACGGAGCGCCGTCTCTAGGGTATGTAATCGTTTATTTGCATTTTCTAAGATATATATATATATATATATATATATATATATATATATATATATATCACTTAATTATTATTCCTATAAATCCTGTGTACAATCTTATTCGACCCCTTTTACCTTCCTACTCCCTGGTAAGTATAATCAAGGTGGGTCTTAGCCCTTTGATAAGAGCAAGAACCCGGTAAATCATTCGAACCGCTAGGTGTGATTTACAGAAAGGTCCCTTAAGGACGTAACACAATGTTTCAATTGTTACCTCTCGGAATAACATACGAAAACATTATTTTACATCTTATAAATCAGTTGTTGTATAAGCGTTACTTCTTCAATTTTTATTACGATATACATGTATAAGAAAGGAGAGTGGTACATTGAAAAATACTCCTGTGATGCGAGTAATGCATCCAACGTAAGACGAAGATGGCCCCGACATGATTGTAGGTTGTCATTCTTAAGTACCTGTAAAAAAATCAATATTAGTTTCTTAGCGAAACAATTTGTGGCGAAAGTAAATTGTGCTTAATAAAAATGCAACTTATCTTTTGATGAGTGGTGAACAGGCCATAATGCACTTATCACGGTCGTCGCTTGTAATCCTTCACGTGCCGGGCCGCTGTTCTTCTTCCGTTTCGATCCAATGGGAAGGTGATTGCAGTTGTTGTCCGTAGTCGATATCCGCCGTCGAAGTCCCTCGATGACGATGTTGTTCCTTTCTGTTAAAACTAATTTATATAAAAAGTAGTTTATTTATAAAGTATATTAGTAATACATTTGGTTAAGAATACGACGTATAAATATAGTGTAAGGCAGTGAACGAACGTGCGCAGGATGAAGCATATACATCTCTCTCTCTCTCTCTCTCTCTCTCTCTCCCTCTCTCCCTCTCTCTCTCTCCCTCTCTGTAATCTCTTGTCATATCAGAAGGAACCCGTTTCACGCATGTAGAATGAGCTCATTGGCTCCGAGGGAGCGTTGGTTGGGATATAGCCAATAGTAGCGCAGAACAGGTCTATGCGCAGGTTCCTTATTATATGACAGAGTATGTAAAGGGCGTTGCGATACGGTTTTGGCGTTGCAGATTAGAATCTCAACACAACCCCTTAATCTGAAATGAAAAACAAAAACCTCGAAATGATTTGGCGAATTATTCCATGTAATTTTTTACGCCCATGCTCTCAACGCATTTCGCATGCTTGGTTCTTCCCAAATCCTTCGTAAGAACATTAACCACCATATCCTCGCTTGGCATGTACATTCGCTGAATTCGTCTCTCATCTACGGCATCTCGAATATAATGGTACCTGATGTCAATATGCTTGCTTCGATTAAAACATTACATTCTTTGCCATCTTGATTGCACTCTGATTATCGATATTAAGTGTCACTTGCAATTTTTTAATATGCAATATTTCCGACAATAGTCTTTTCAAATAGACAGCTTCCCTTGAAGCATCCGATGCAGCCATATATTCTGCTTCCAAGGAGGATAATACCACAGTCCTTTGTTTACGACTTTCCCATGAGATCGGTGCCTGGGCTAACTTAAAAATAAATCCATTATAGGATTTTCGATCTTCAAGATCCTGTCCCCAATTTGCATCAACATATTCATGAAGATATATTATACTTTCTTTCCTATACAGGGTGTCCCACTAAGGAGTGGACAGCGCGATATCTCTTAAAGTATTGTCGATAAAAATATAAAAAAATAGGGAATTGCATGGTTCGAGGGGGCCCATTTATTAGCGCGAACGAATTTTGTTTCCGATTATTATTTTAAAAGATACGATGGTCAAGTTCGGTTTTTCAAATGGAACTATTTTTTTTGAAGACCTGAGTTGATAGTGCGTTCCAAGACAAATTCAATAAGCTTTAACGTATACACTTTATTTCCACTGGTTTTTAAGATATTGCGCTTGCAAATTTCTGATTTTCACTGCAAGAAACCCCTCTGGAATGGCAAAAACCGGGGGCGGTCTTACTGGCGCCACGGGTGTCACTGCCTGTTGAAATGGATACTTACCTGCCAAAGGTCTATGCCAGAAATGGCAGGCCCAAAGGCTGGACAATTCTTTTCCGTCAGTAATGCTACTTAGGTAGGTACATCTGCGGTATCGAGAAGCGCATCGTTACTTTTATTTCGCACTTGCTTCTACGCTCGGATGGCCGGTTCTTTTGGGAGGGATGCAAGTTGGATTGGTTCTGTTACCATCTGCTCCCTATGGTTGAAATTTAGTCTAGCAACTTTCACTCCTCCTAACCCAACCAACGCGGCAGCGTCTCGACGACATGAAAGACACCCTTGTAACCGGACGGGAGGTAGCGTGGCCGAGTGAACAAGGCGGGTGAATTGGTTGAACGGGTTTTTATTGAGTCGCGTGTAAACAGAGCCCGGCCAGGTTTATGCTGGCTTACAAGAGGTAACGGCGTAATATACTAACCTTAGCCTAGTACGCCTTAATTTATCGCACCGGTGCTGGTCTTTCGCGGGCGCGTCGCGATGCGACGATTGTTGCGAGTCGGCGGAGGGTGATGGAGGAAGGTGTGGTAGTTTTGGTGCCCCGGCTGTGGTCTCCACCAATGGCCCTGACCAGGAAGTCTTGAGTCCGACCGCCCAGTCGGCAAAATCTGCGGGAGATACGGAGACTGTAGGATGTCCTCCGGGGCAGGCGAAGCATGTCCCTAAGATTGACCGGTGGGTATCGACTTGCGTCCAGAGGTCGGCGAACTCGCGTTCCTCTAGGGGCCGTGAAGGTAGGGGAATCCAAAAAGACACAGTGATACAGCTTGTAGTACACAAGAGATCGCTGGGAGAGTTCTGACCGTTTGCCTGTAACGCTCGTGGTAGACTCTGCATGGCGGGCTCGCCGCGCCGGCTTATATGCGGCGCCACGCGAACTTCACGAGCGAGAGCGCCGCTCGACGCGCAGCCATCTCGCGGCCGTGCTCGGTAGTAGCGGGCCGCGCCAGGCGCGAGTAGTGGGGGAAAGATCAGCGTCCCACCGTTCTAACTCGTTACACCCTGTATATGTGGACTGTCGCTACCGCTATCATTAGCTGGCCATACACGGAGAGAATTGGATAAATCGGTCACAGATAAAACTGCGTGTTAATGGATGAAAACCGCTAGTTTATCCGCGGATTTCATCGAAACTGTGGACTTTCGTCTTGTTGAATGTTTTCTCAGTTATCATACAGACTTGAATGGGGTTGCACCAAACGAAATATGTTTAAACGTCGTAATAAAATACGTAATTTGTGTTGTGCTATGATTGGTATGCACATAATTGCCCAAAATAATACACGTGGAAATCGCAAAAAGTGGATAAAGAATTATTTCATTCAAAAGGACCGTCTGAGTCATTTACAATTATTGAAAGAATTAAGGGACAATGACCCTGATGATTTAAAAAATTATTTGCGAATGGACACAAAAACATATGATGAACTATTAACTTTGATAAAAACTAATCTGACAAAGCAAAACACTGTAATGAGGGAAGCTATTTCGCCAGAGCAACGTTTAAATGCTACACTGCGTTTCTTGGCAACAGGAAGGGCTTATGAAGAGTTAAAATATTCAGTGGGAATCGCAGCCCAAACGTTGGGATACCTAATTTCAGAAACGTGTGAAGCTATATTTAATGTATTGAAAGAAGACTATGTGAGGGTATGCGAATAACGGTTTTATTATAACTTATTATTAATATTCAAACAAATTATGAAACTATAATGAAACAAGACATGAAACTATAAACTATGTAACTGTAAATTATAACGATCCATGGAAAGTGTATTTATGTTGTATCTCTCGCAACATCATCATGCTGCACGGGAGATACAGTCAAAGTAGTAGAACAATTTTGTTCAATCCCGGCTTGGTACCATGAAGGATGGTATATATTAGTTTCAACAACATCTGTGGATTTTGTAATTTCATTAAATATGCCTTTTACTAAGATTTTATTGATTAACGCTTCAGCCAAAGTTTGTTGCATTGGATTCATTTTTTTCATCTTGGCTGCCACACTTATACTAAGGGCATCGTATTCTTCTATAGCGTCCTTCTGTTTTAAAACATCAGCGCAAACTGCCATGAATTCTTGCTGTTCTTTTTGAAATAATAGTTTTCTTTTTTTAGCTGAAGTCACATTTTTTTGCCGAGCTTGCAATACTGGTGTTTTAGAGCCATTCTGCAAAATTATAATGTGTATAAATTTATAATATTTATAATATTTATAATATTTGACACCTATTACACTTTATAATGCTTCATTTTTTAAAAACAATTTTGAATTTTATATACAGTTTCTAAAATCTAAAGAAGAATGGAAAGCAATAGCTGCAGATTTCGAAAATCGTTGGAACTTTCCGAATTGTGGAGGTGCTCTTGATGGGAAGCACGTTAGAATTGTTTCCCCTCCTGGCACAGGCGCCGTTTATTACAATTATACAAATTTTTATAGCGTAGTTCTATTAGCTTTGGTAAACGCCGATTACGAATTTATATATGTTGATGTTGGAAAACAAGGAAGAATGTCTGATAGCAGTGTTTTCGAATGGACATCTCTTCATAAGAATTTACAGGAAAAGAAATTGAATATTCCAACAAATGATGAAACCATACACAATTTGAATTTCGTACTGTTAGGTGATGCAGCATTTCCTTTACAAAAACATATTTTAAAGCCATATCCTCAAAATAATTTAACACACCACAAAAGAATTTTTAACTATAGATTATCTAGAGCAAGGAACGTGGTAGAAAATGCATTTGGTTTATTGGCTGCACGTTTTAGAGTATTTCATACTAGTTTAGCTGTTCATCCTGAGAAGATAAATACGATAGTACTCGCTGCTTGCGTTTTACATAATTTTTTGAGGAGACACAGTGCAACATATATTACACTTGAAACTGATGCTGGAGAATGGCGGAACTGTAATGATAGTAGACTACATTCTTTAGCATCACAAATACAACGAAACGCAACAACACAAGCAAAAACGAACAGGAATAATTACTGTAATTATTTTAACGAGAAAGGAAAATTACCATGGCAAGATACAATGATTAATGCTGGAAGAGCTTAGAGAATTTGTAAAAGAAATTATAAAATATATTACATTATAATACTGTGATCCTGCATTTGTTATTAAACTTATTATAGTTAAATTTTTACAGTTAATTTCACAGTTAATAATAATTTACTTGTGAATTGCTTTCTTCTTCTTCTCTTTCTTTTTGCCATTCATCAGTCTCGTTTATATCGAGTGGGTCTACATTTTGGCCTAAACAATCCAGTATTTCAGAAAATTCTTCGCTTTCACTGCTCTGTACTGGCATTTCTAGATTCTTTGTAAATAGTAATAAATCGAAATACCATAACTGTGGTACGTAAATATCGTCGATACCACTACCCGAGCGTTTGGAACTTTCGACTTTTTTGAGTTCCTTCCGGAAACAGCCCCTCAAGTTCTGTATTTTTTCTTTTTACAAATTGTGTGTCGCCTTCCGGATATGTAACTTTGCAAAATGCAACCAGAGCGGTGTAACCTCTATCTTTTAAATTTTTATATAAATAAACTTTTTTGTCCGTTGTTTTCCACAACGCAGGATGTTGATCATAAATTTCTATAAGTTTTTTAATGAATACTTTACTCATGAAACGTGTGTCGATATCGTTGGATGACATTTTAGTTTTTTCAATTTCGACCTGTCGGTTTTATCTGCGGACAAAAACTGCACGTTAATGTTGAACAACTGTTTTGTCACGCGGTTGAAGTTTGTCACGAGAACTGTGACGGTAAATCGATGATAGACATGCACCACTGACATGCAGTTAAGTCCGCCGACTTGAAACGCGACGGAGAAAACCGCCGGGAAATCTCTCCGTGTAGGGCCAGCTATTGGTTGTTATACTTTCATCTCCTTCCTCTTTAACAGTTTCTTTTTCTTCATATACGCTATGATCGGTGTATAACGATTCTAAATTCTGTGTTCCATCTTTTATTTTTTGAATTTGTTTTGCCACAAATTCCTCCTCTTCATATTTATTTGAATCTAACGACCCACTGGGTAATACTTGAAAATATTTATTTAAAGATGGTATTATTTTTAATAACATATTTTCTTTTGTGTCTTTTTGCTTCGCTAATTGTCGGTTCTCATGTCCAGACTTCTTTTTCTTTTGTGGATTCATAGTTTACAAGTAATTTATATGACACGCTTAGGGAAATCACCTTGTTTATAATAGATCCTTATAAAACTTTATTCTGAAAAACGAACAAAAGTTTTACATGTAACTTTCGCGGAGTATATATTCTGTAAATATAAAAAAATTAAAATACTTACACCATAAATATTAATGTCCTATTAATGTTATACATATACAAACACAATGCCAATGTTTGTTTTAATAATCACGATTCGAAAATAATGAAGTATTCACAATAATCACAATACACGACTATATATTCGCAAATATAAATGTATCTAATTCGAAACCAGAAACAATATTAATTTTGAATGGTTGCACAGTTTGTGGTTGGGACTCGGTTGATCTGATCTCACAGCGTATCCAGGAAGATGTGGAGTTGCGCGGAGTCTCGCGACTCGCGAAGCAAGTGTCGCGCGGCACTTCTGTTTTTCTTCGTCGAAGAAATAAAAGAGATACAATGTCGCGCGATGTTCGCTTCACGCACAGTCACGGCCACTGCAGCCGCAGCGTAGAAGTAGATGCCACAGTGTGGCGACAAGCCGTGGGTTTAGTTTTGCACTGCCGCGGCATCATGTATTGAGGGAAAGACAGAACATGATGCGTTTTCTCACTGTCACCTGTGGTTCCGTTCGCACGGATCATGACGCAAGGATGCTCGAGATAAAAATTTTTGTCTCCAAAATTAAAGAGAAAAGAGCATTTCAACAAGTTTGATTCTTAAACGCCCTTGGATCACGGGCGCCCCTGGGCTATAGCCCGTATAGCCCATGGGTAAAGGTGGCCCTGTCCTTGATAACATTCCTGCCACCAGGGAAAGCTGAGACGACAGCGGATGCGGCTCCCTATTGGAAGATGATAACAAGTCACCGCTAGGTTTAAATATAAGCGGTTGTGACTCAAACATTGCCATAACCCTTGGGTACCATGCCTGAGATGGCCATCTCGGTACCACCAGAATGCCTCTACACCCCTCTTCATTAACCTTTTTTAACACCTTCGGGATAATTACAAAGGGGGGAAAAGCATAGAAAAAATAAGGGTGCTATTCTATCGTTAAAGCATCAATTGCTACGGATCCCGGATCCTTCTTCCACGAGACATACTTCGCACATTTAGAATTTGCCCTGCTTGCAAATGGATCGATCGCGGGCCTTCCAAACATCCGACATATCGCTCTAAATGCTTCCGAACCTAACTCGTACTCCGTTTCTGTCTCTTGTCGTCTCAACTCGAAATCCGCAACTGTATTATCCTGCGACCGGATGTAGGACGCAAAAATCCAAATATTGCGACTCTCACACCACATCCATAAATCTTTAGCAATATCACTCAATTTTTTATGCTGAATGCCACCCATACGATTTACATAAGAGATCGCCGTAGTCTTGTCTACTCTAAGCAAAATATCGCTGTCTCTTAACTCCTTAGCAAAACACTTCAGGCTGAAGAACACCGCTATAAGTTCTAACGCATTAATGTGCAACTGCTGATCGGTCTTATTCCAGAACCCATGGGCTCTCTCTCCTTCGCTGTACGCGCCCCACCCCGTTCGGGACGCATCCGAAAAAATTTCTAAATAAAATCTTGACTTTCTAATGGGATTAAATGCTGACATAACATTTGATTTCCTCTAGGAAAATTTTTCCTGCATTCCTTCTGATATTCTAATAAGGCCTTCTCAATCATTCTTATTGGCTCTAAGCGCTAAGAATTTCTCGCGCTCCAGGTCTTTTAAGTGTAGCCAACCATATTTAGTTGCTTGACAACGCGACCCCAGTGTTCCTACTAGAGAAGCAAATGCTCTTATCTTAACTTTCGAGCTTCTTTCGAACTGAGCAATTGAGTTACACACGTTCTGTCTTTTCTCGATCGGAAGTTCGATCCTCATTTCCTTAGAATTTAAAATAAGGCCTAGGAATTTACAGCACTGAGTTGGTGTCAACCGGCTCTTGGCTTCATTTACCACAAACCCTAACCTCTCCAACAACCAACGTGTCCGAAATACATTGTTCTTGTATTGTTCCACTGACTTACCGAACATGAGAATATCGTCTAAATAAATAACCGACTCAAAACCTCGTTCTCTCAACCAAGTGTAACAAACCTCCACAACTGCGCCTTTCTTTTTCGCATTAATAAAACCAATTAATAAGCACTTAAATACTTATATTTTTATTATATTCTTATTAATCCTACTTTTATAAGGTGTGTTTAGTATTAATATTAAAATTAGCTCAGAGTATCGCGAGACGCGAGTGCGATGAAAGAGAGAATCGAATGATGAAGAGTGGGAGAATCGAACGCATGCGCGATCCTCAGTCAATCGGCGGATCGGCGAGAGTAAGGATCGAGAGCAGAGAAATATGCATAGCAATGAGTGGGAGAATCGAGCGTTCCACGCGCGCCTGCGCACTAACCAGTCGATTTGTAGACCGGCTGGAGAACAGATCGAGCGAGTCGAGAATGATTGACGCGTTATAGTCGAACTCCATTCCTATTGGTGCGCTCCCAAAATCCAGAACATGTATAAATACGGGCACGATAGCCCAGAGAAATTCATTCATTCTATTCTATTCGGTTCATTCGATGCCAGTCAAGAATTCTATTTCAAACAGTCAATTATTCAATGTAAAAGGATCATTTAAAGCTTATAGCTGATCCCAACATAAATTAATGCTCCAACTTTGGAAGCCGCTTTGTAGGCCCCTCGGTTCTGTCGAGCGTCCCAACCAAAGCCATAGTCGCTAAGTTTGACGAGACGTTCAGGCCGTGGAAGCCGCCTTGTAGGCCCCTTAGTTACTTGAAGCAAAGTTATTAATTCTTATTCTCAGGTTAGTACATTACTCCTGAGCAACGTGGGACTCAGATCACTCCAGGTGGCAAACCTGCCCCTGATGAAACGGAGAACAATTTAAAACGTATCTCAACTTAACATATTCAATTCCTAAATCCTAAACTATTACATAAACCTATTATCCTTCTATATTGACCGAGAGTCACTATCCATAATCTAATTCATTCTATCGACTAAGACGTTATTATTAGTCATTTAAGTTATATATATCAAATTGATCGATCAAACGGGCTTTCTTTTGTACCGACCGAGAGTCGCAACCCAAGACGATCAACTTTATTTCTTTGTACCGACCGAGAGTCGCAACCTATTTAATTATTATAATTCCTTTAAAATTATAAAGTGTTAATTTATGTTTGTTTGTATAATTCAGAAGTGTTTTCCTGAATAAACACTATTCAGTTAAATTCCTGTTCTTGAATTTTAATTCTTTATCGCACGCCACTCGAACCAATCCTGAAATCCTGTAAGAAGCGTTACATCACGCTCGAAACCGTTACACAAGTAACCACTGGTGTCATAATCTTCGTGAACACGTAAGGAGCTGTGTTCAACACGAAAGGCAGGCACCCATATTCAAACAGCTGACCATTCACCTTAAACCTTAGGATATGCATCTCGCAAATCAATAGTGGCCATGTAGCAGTTCTCCTGCTTCAGGTCCCTAGCCGTTCGAATATCTTCGAGCTTGAAATGTTCTGTTTTTATGAACTCATTTAAACCTTTTAAATTTAACACAAGGCGGCTAGAACCATCTGGTTTCGGCACTAGAAACACATTCGAAATGAACTGTCCCTCCTCCTCATGACACCTATGGATTGCTCCCATTGACAGTAGCGTATTAACCTGCTGCGCGATCTGGACCTTTTCACCTTTTGTCCATTTACGTTCTTTCGGGGCCCATGTTTGAATCACTTTGTTAGAGATCGGTTTTTCGTTGCCCTCCCCGTGTCACTCGGTAATAATTCGAGGGACGAAAAGGGCCTTTTGAGTTTTTTGTCCCTCTGCCCGAGAAAGAACTCTTCACCACCAGCTTGAGGTCTTTCGATGACCGCTCCAACAACTTTGTCGCCTTAAGGGTTTGTTCCAAATACTTACCAAACAGCCATTCATCCAAGATCGTTGCGTTTAACGACTCTTTCAAGTAGGCGTTTAGCTTTGACAAAATAAGAAGCCGCCTGGTTCGCGATTCATCGCGCTGTAGATCCACTAATAATCTACATACGTCGCTTAATGTCGTAATTAACGCCAAACTGTCTGGCTTATCCACTTTCAACAGATTACTGAGTAGCGGCCCCATTGCAGCAAGGCAAATTGACACCTTTTGTTGTTTATCTATTATTTTGCTATCTCTAACGATAATTGTTTCTAAAACCGTGGCTTTAATCTCCGGATTTAACTTCGGAGGTTCCATCGTCGTACAGTTTTCCAGCGTCGGGTACTTTTTCCGCAACTCTTTCTTCTCCTCCTCCGGGAGCCCTTCCTTAAGGATATCACTCCACCTGACCATAATATCTTTATGCAGAGGAGGTGCCAGTGGTCTCGCTGAGTCCACTCGCTTTCCTAACGCATTCAAAAACTCTGCATCTAGCGCCTGCTCTTCAGGATCCTGCGTGGGTGTTTCCACCACTTCAGGCACCGCCTGTCTTTCCACAAACTCAGCCTCCTTTTCAGGCACTGAATGTTCCCTCTGGGAACCCTCATTCCCTGAGATCAGATTATCCAATGGAATGAGCGGTTGACGAAAGGAATTTTCCTGCGTCGAACTCTCTGAGTCTGACTGCGAGGACTCTTCACCTATCATAATGAAAGGAAAATTAGCGACCCACCAATGCACTATGCAGCATACGTCCTTGACACATTTTCCATTTTGTACAATAAATTCTCCTGTGGGGAACACGGAATAGAGAATTACTCAACCCGTGAAGCGTATCTCACGCTGGAAACAAAGGAAATTTATATATTGTCCTCTCCGTTTTGGAGCTTGTCCATGAACTCACTCGTAACCAAATAACTATTTGGATGCAAAAAATATCTTGTACGAGCTGATACAGAAACATTGTTTCTCCCTGGAAATTTATCCAGCGTTTTTATTTGCCAAGGAAACAAAATGACTTCTGTATGATTCGATCACCGATATCAATAGACATCGTGTCGATCACCTATCTGAAACTGAAAAAAAAAGGTTACACTTATGGCGTTTCTTTAAACGACGAATTTCTTTCTTCTGCTTGTTCATCTCCTTTCTTAAACGTTTCAGCTCCATCCACACTCTGTTCTCTGTGTCATCGACACTACGTTTTCTCTTAATGTGCTCCATTATATCTTATGAATTTTAATAAAATATATAATATGCACGTGTGGCTTCTTTGGCACAAAACAAAAGAATGATGGGCTTGGACGGAGCGACTCGGGCCATGGAACGGGGACCGAGTTCAAGGCTTGTTTCTAGGTTTTATCTGTAAACCTTGTGACGATATTGGCATAAAGTCGAAGGTACTACGAGGTGATTGAAGTAGGAGGCGTGTAATACAATCAAATATATTGTACGACTGTACAGTGTTTTTTTTATTTATAACATCAGTACCATGTCTCAATCTCAGCTGTCTTTTTTAGGTACAAAAAACCCATAATTAAATTCCTCATTGAAAAATTTCCGACACATTTGTTGCGTAACATATATCGTTTCATTTTTTTCTCATTTCTTCTTTAAACAACAAATACATTTAACTAATACTAAGGCCTTCTTCTAAATATTTTCTGTACGTATTTTCCCTTCCGGGAAAAGACGCGAGATGATCGCGAGCAACTTGTTGGAATTTTTCTGGTATTCTATGAGGTCTAATGTTATGCTTTCCTCTTTCATCACTATTGATTACGAGACTGCTGTTCATATATTTTTTCTTTTTATCAGCTGTTCTAATCCATTGGTAAGAAATGCATTTTTTTAAACATTTATAGGGAAATTAATATATTTTCAATTATATCCATTAGTATTTATAATTTTCTTTATATTTAAGACGTTTACAATTTTTTTACTTACGCACCTAATGTATTAAGAAAGGTTTTTTTACAAACTTTAATTAGTTTACCTCCGTCTGCCAAAGAAAAACATTGACTAATATTTTTTTTCTTCGGTTTTTTCTCGAGCTCAGAATCACTATCATTTGTTTCATTATTTCGAACTTTCTCAGAATGTACCCAATTAGTTATACATTGTTACTGTTTACTTCAATCGCCAAGTTGCCAGAATTGGAAAAAAGCTGTTTTTTTGCACCAGGATAATTTTTTTGAAACAGTGAAAACGACACTTATCATTGTACCCATCACGCATTTTTCTACTTTGTATCGGTAATCCTTTCCTTCCAATGCCTTCGATACCCAAATTGCGTGCATTTCTTGCTTTCACGTCAATTCACGAATCCTTATTTCGAGTTCTTCTTCTATCAACAGGTTTTGTTTGATTATGTCTTACGTATTTGAAAGACGGAGCTACCCACACTCTCAAAAGAATTGTCACGATTAAGACCATTTTGCTCATAGTTTTCATTGTTATTTGGAATTGCTGTATCAAAAATAATTTTCTCTTTGAGCTACAACATCGGTGTACTCTCGAACTGAATGCAGAGTTGGGAATTAATTAAATAAAAATTTATTTAAATAATGGGTCGAGTAAAGGTTACTTTAACATTAGATTATTCACCGAATAAAGTTATTTTTTTTTATTCGACGAAAATTTATTCGACGAGAACTTCTTTGATGAATATGATATTGACAAAAATATTGTAAAATCAGAACTGAATAAATGAGGTCGAAAATAGAGCTGTTCAAGTACCCGGAAAAAGCAAGCCGAGCCTAACTAACCGAGCGGCCCGAAAGAACCGAGACGGCCAGAAAGAACCGAGACCGCCTCGGTTCTTTGGGCCCGCTCGGTTCTTTCGGCCCACTTGAAATAATTCAATCCTCTTGGTTCTGTTCGAGCCGCCTCCTTCCTGCGGGCCTCTTGAAAAATTCAAGCTACTTGGTTCTATCCAAGCCGCTCGGTTCATTTGGATATTCGGCTCGGCTTGGTCGTTCAAGCCGAGTTAGGCACGGCTTGTTTTCTCCGGGTACTTGAACAACTCTACTTCATAGTAATAACTCCTCCCTCTGGGCCAACTTCTCTCGCACCGAATACGTCAGCGCGTGCTTTTGTTTTGTTATTCCAACGTGTGTTTATACTCGAGAGATAAGGGATTCGTCTTTAATTCGAAGGGAGGACGATGCGGCGGGACCACGCGACTGTCAGCGGACCACCCCTTTTCATCCTGTGTCTCTCCCCGAGGCGTATTAATGATGGATAATACGTACTATAGGAGGAAGGACGATTACTTGTATAAATACGATAACTACGTTCATTAAAGGATGAATATAAGTAAATGATGGTGTTTGCGCTAATGTTCGCGCTGGCAACTCGCGAGGATCGCTTTTCCGAAACGTGGCAACGCACGACCACGCACGGCAACGTCGAGCGTCGATCGTCAATCGTCTCGAATAGTGGCAGCAAATAAGGTCCTGCTGCGTATTATTGCGTTCGCCGTAACTTTACCGCGCGCGCGCGTGAGAATTGGGCTTCGCGGCTCTACACCCCGGCCGCTCTGTTGTAACATCGGTCCCCGACATTGTCTTTCGATCTCAGCATTGTCATCATCGGAATGACCGTCGCTACTTTGCTCACTCAGATTAAACAAACCTGACGTCTATTTCTTTATATTGTCTGCCGCCGTTGTTATAAAACGAGGTTCTTCATGTTCGCCGACTTTATTAACCGCATAACGGTCGCCACGCAAAATGTCTGAAATTTGGTACGGACCCAAATATTTTGGTTGTAACTTACTGCCAGGTGCAACCTGGACTCGCTTCATCGCTACTAAGTCGCCTATTGAATAAATTCTTGGCTTTTTTTCGCTTTTTATTATAAGTACGCTGATTCTCTCTCTGAACCTTTTCGATTGTTTGCTTAGCCCGTTCACGCAACGCATCCCAGTTTTCTTGTATTTCTCGGACCGTTTCATCCTCGATGATTCGCCTCAATTCGATATCGTCCTTCAACCGCATGATTTTTCCGTTTAACAATTCAAAGGGCGATACGCCAGTGCTACGAGACATTAACGAATTAATGTACTGCTGTACCTGGTCCACAAATTTGTACCAGTTTTCGAGATTTGGTGCCGAAAGTTTGGTAAGCACAGGAATCACAATCGGATTAATGTGCTCTACTTGGCCAGTTGCTCGCGGAATTCCAGTCGCGATCAGTGAATGTTTTATTTTTTATGTTTGGTCACTTTCCAGAAACGTGTAAGAATTGGGCTTCGCGACCCTACAGCACACATCGATAATATTGTTATAGTTTCGGTTCGGCATAGTAAACATTTAATATAAAGGTACAATAGAAGTAATAGAATATTATCAGAAACAGAGTAACAGATAAACCGAATGTAATCACAAATACGTAAGAAATATGTATATGTCGATGCGTCTGCTTGTAATGGCGTCTGGCTATCGAATGACAGCTTGACAGGCGATCGATCCGATCGCCTTCTTCTCGCTGTCCTCTTGTTCTTGTCACGAGCACCAGCAGGCCTTGGATTCCAACCAAAGGGTGCTCGCAACACTGCCTCCCCCTCTGAAAGAGTGGTCGTCCCGACCGCTGCAGCCTCTTCGTTGCTGGCAGCCGTACCCTGGTCCGAAAGAGTGGAAAAACGCTGCGTGGCCTCTTCCGTCTGGTGCCTCGGCATTCGCCTTCACGCCCAAGGGGAAAACCACCCAAAAACCCTGGGCAAGGCGTGGATACGGCGGATTCCCCCGAAGAACTTTCCCGTCCTTACCCTCCACTTGCGTCTTCTTTCTTGGACGCTTCTCTCTTGAAAAAGGCTTCTCTCTTCTTTCTTCAATACTCCTCCAGTACTCCATTCCTTGGCATCCTGATGGCCCCATTCCTCTTCTAGGCCTCTGGTGCTGTCCCAGGGGACCGTCCTGTGCGTCCGGTTAGCGCTCCCGTCTCCGCGACATCCCCTCCAGCCGGTCCAAGCACCGCTTGTCCGCCTGGTGATTGGGGATGCCATTTCCCGTCTGCTGTCCACCCTTCTCCTACTTTTCCTGGGTACCCCACGAGATCCTCCATCCCGGCCGTCCCGGGGGCTCGTGAGGTCTCCTCCAGGGGGCTAGCGGGGCGCTTTCACGTATGTCCGCGCCCCCGCTGCGGACCGCCACGCTATTATGGCACATTCGGGGAATTCGGGAGCGCATATCCCAGCCGCGGTGGCAGTCCCCCGACACCTTGTCCCTCGTCGTGGGGTATCGAGAACCTGTAACAAAATAAGAGAGCGGGGGGCTGGACTGCGTACGCAGCCCAGTCCACCAGATTAGCTTCAAATCTTCTCTCTTGATTCTTTTTCTATCTTGAGTCCTTTTGTTCGGCAGATTCTTCAATAGGCTGCGAAACGTCCTTCGTATTTCGCAAGGCGGCGCACGTGGACCACCTGGCACTTCTTCCTAGGCGAACGTTGTATCCTATAGACGAGGTCGTTGATCCGATCCACTACTTCGTATGGGCCTTCCCAGTCAGCTTGTAGTTTCGGGCATTTCCCTTTCGTTCTTCTTGGTTGAAACAACCACACTCGTTCTCCTGGCTGGAACTCCACTGCGTGTACGTGCCTGCCGTACCACGTCTTCATCTTGGAGCTGTAGATATCCAAACGGCGGCGAACAAATTCGTGGATCTTCTTCATTTTCCCTCGGATCCATTCAGAATATCCCTGTTCAATGTCCTCGTCTTCCTCTATTTCTGGAGGTAATCCTCTCCATAACTGTAGGGGTAAACGAAGTTCCTGGCCATACAGGATCATCGCTGGGGTCAGTTGCGTAGCCTCGTGACGTGCTGATCTATAAGCGAGGAGGAACATGGGGATCCACTCGTCCCAATCCCGCTGGTGTTCTGAAACAAACATTGCGAGGTATTGAAGCAATGTCCTGTTCAAACGTTCTACTAGCCCGTCGGATTGAGGATGCAGGGGAGTTGTTCGTGTCTTCCTGATTCCAAGCAGCTTCAGCAGTTCCTTGAAGACGGAGGATTCGAAGTTCCTTCCTTGGTCCGTGTGTATCTCTAAGGGTACACCATGACGACAAACTACGTTATGCAAAAGAGCTCTTGCCACTGTGACAGCTCGCTGGTCTGGCATCGCGATGACCTCCGGCCATCTGGTGAAATAGTCTGCCACAACTAGCATAAACCTGTTCCCGGCTTGGGACCTCGGGAGCGGACCCACAACGTCCAGGGCAAGTCTCTCGAACGGAGCTCCCACGTTGTATACTTTCAGGTTCCCTGCTCCCCTCTGGCGTGGTCCCTTCTTCGCCGCACAGGTGTCACAACGCCGGCACCACTCTTCAACGTCCTGTCGACACGTGGGCCAGAAGAACTGTTGGCGAATCCTCGCCAAGGTCTTGTTTACCCCGAAGTGTCCAGCTGCTGGAGCATCATGAAACTCCTGCAGTACCTATGCAACCCTTTCGTGTGGCACCACCAAAAGCCACGATGTCGTTGTACCATCGTGGGACTCCCATTTCCTGCAAAGTAAACCTTCGTGAACTTCCAGCGAGTCCCAGATTGTCCAGTAATACTTCAGCTGCGGGGAGAAACGAGCGACGTCTTGCCAGACGGGCTTCTCCCCTTCCCCTTTCTTTTTAAGGATGAACCCTATTTCTTCATCCTTTTCTTGACTTCTTTTCCACTTAGTCCTCTCATCATCGTAGAATATCCCGTGAATTTTCGTCGTAAAACTTCTTTCCGCTTCCGCTTCCTTTTTCTCTAGTCGACCACAGTTCTTACAGTCTTCTTCGGAGCAAGGTCTTCTGGATAGTCCATCGGCGTTCCTATGGGCTTTCCCTTCCCGGTGACGAATCTCGAAGTCGTACTCCTGTAGTCGTTCAATCCAACGTGCGACTTGTCCTTCGGGGGTCTTGAAGGTCAGTAGCCAACGTAGCGCTGCATGGTCCGTCCTTACGATAAATCTTCGTCCGTAAAGGTAGTGATGGAAGTGTTCGATGGATTTCACCACTGCCAGAAGCTCTCTCCGGGTGACGCAGTAGTTCCTCTCAGCTTTCCCCAAAGTCTTAGAGAAATAGGCGACAACCTTTTCTTGTCCTTCATGTTCCTGTGAGAGGATGCCGCCTATGGCGAAACCGGAGGCGTCCGTGTCCAAAATGAAGTCCTTTCCTGCCACTGGGTACGCTAGTACCGGGGCTCCGGTGAGTCTCTTCTTGAGCTCTTGGAAAACTTCTTGGCATTCTTCGGTCCAACGGTAATCCTGCTTGGTCTCGGTGAGGCGATGCAGGGGCTTGGCGATCCTGGAGAAATCCTTCACAAATTTTCGGTAATACGTACACAATCCGAGGAAACTTCTTAATTCCGTGATATTCTTCGGTTGTCGCCAATCCGATATTGCTCTGATCTTCTCTGGATCCGTCTTGACTCCGCTCTCGGTGACGATGTGGCCCAGATACTTCACTTCTCGGCAGAAGAAGGAGCATTTCTTGGGGCTCATCAATAGTCCGGCTCGACGTAGGCGCGAAAACACTGTTCGAAGGCGTTCGAGCTCCTGCTCGAAGTCACTCCCGTAGATAATGATGTCGTCTAAGTAAACTAAGCAGATCTTCCAGGTCAGATCTTGTAGTACGTCTTCCATCAGGCGTTCGAACGTTGCGGGGGCATTGCACAATCCGAAGGGCATCACTTTGAACTGCCACAATCCTGTTCCTACAGAAAAAGCAGTTTTCTCTCGATCCTTTTTGTCCATAGAGATCTGCCAGTATCCGCTCTGCAAGTCCACAGTCGAGAACCACGAAGATCCGGCGAGTGCGTCCAGGGTATCCTCGATCCGGGGGAGAGGATACGAGTCCTTCTTCGTAATTTCGTTCAGGCGTCGGAAATCTACGCAGAATCTTAAGGTCCCGTCCTTCTTCTTTACGAGGACGATCGGAGAGGACCAGGGACTCCGTGACTCTTCGATCACGCCCTGGGCCTTCATCTTCCGGAGCAGTTCTTCCACCTCTGCTCGACGATGTAGAGGCAGCCTCCGCGGCGCCTGTTTTATAGGTGGGTAGTCCCCAGTGTTAACGGTGTGTTTCACCCGATCACAGTTCCCGATCTGGTTCGAATCCGTGGCGAAAACACCCTGAAATTCATAGAGCAGGTCAGCAAACAGCTTCTTCTGGCTTTCTGACAAACCTGACGAGCAACGTGTGTACAGCTCTTCCAAATGCTGTGGGACGACCGTTTCCTTCTCTTCTTCCTGCCGCTTCTTCTCGGCGGTCGACTCGCCCAGGCGTATCTCCGGTTTGCCGGGAAGGCACAGCACACTCCGGGATAGGTCGATGCTGCAACCGTGTTTCTTCAGGAACGCTGCTCCCAGGATGCACTTCTCCACCATGTCTACGATGTAGAAGTCTTCCACGCTCGAAAGTCCTCCGATGTTGACTTCCAAGCTCTTCTTACCGAAGACTTTAATTTTCTCACCCGTAGTGGAACAAATGTCGAGTCTTGTCCGGACGATGCCCTTCGACGGACACAACTCCTTGTCCAGAAGGTTAACGGGAGAACCCGTGTCTAAGATAATTCTACAGGGTTTCCCCGCAATTTTTCCATATACGCATGTTTCCTCGCACGGAATTTCTGGATCTCCAGTCGCCTCCCGCATCGCCACACTCTTGACGACCGGGGGACTGCTCCTCAAGGTCCGGCGTCTCCCCCTTACACCGTCCGCTTCCCGTTTCCCGAGTTGGGTCTCCTGGGGGCGCCGTTGGTCCGGCCGTTCTTGGCCTTGAAGCAATCCCTTTGAACGTGGCCCGTTTTGCCACAGAGCCAGCAGGTAATCCTCGATGTGTCGTAGTTCTGGTGCTCGGGCTTGTCGGTCCTTCTCCTCTTTTCCGGGAACCTTGTAAATTCGGAGGGTTTAGCCTTCCCTTTCTCCGAGTATCTTTCTCGTGATTCGACTGGGGGACCGCGAGACATCGCTTCCACGGCTTCAATTTCTAGTGCTCTAGTCACCGCGGCTCTTAGGGACGTGAACCCGCCGAGCCGCAGCTCCCGTTGCATGGCAGAGCTTGACAATGCCGTCACAAATTGAGACGCGGCGAGCTTGTCACGGGTTTCCACCGGGCAGTCGGCGAACGCGGACTGCGCTAAACGTTCGATTTTGGTGGCGAGCGAGGAGATGCTTTCATCTCTCCGCTGCCTATGGCTCTGGAAGAGTACGTAGTTCACATTGGACAGATTTTTCGCCCCGTAGCGGAATTCGAGTGCCGAAACCAATTCTGCGAAACTTTCACATTGGGCAGCGGAGAGCGTCGTGAGGACGCTCCTCGCAGAGCCCCCGAGAGAAGCGATCAAGGCTGTAGCCTTCTTTTGGTCATTCCAACCATTCGCGCGCGCGATCGTCTCAAATTGCACCTTATACTCTTCCCACGAATTTTTCCCATCAAATATTGTCGGTTTCACAGCGTATCCCAAACTGAGAACGTGTAGTTCCGACAAAGAAGCAGCGGCGGGCACACTGACGGGTGCGGGGACATGCGCCGGGGGAACACAATTTACAACACTATTTACAACAGGCACATTCTCCCCACCCTGAGGGTTCGCGCCGCTACCAACCGAACTACAGCTGTTTTGTAACGAAGCGGTTACGACCTGAATTCGTTCCTCCATATTCGCCATGCGCGCCTCGAAAGCCGCTTGTGTCTGTCGGTCAGCGGCTTCCCTCTCTTCTCTGCGACGGTCTTCTCTCTGCCAGCGGGCCTCGTCATCCCTCCGCTGTTCCCGCATCTGTCCCACGATGCTTAACTGGAGGGACGTGAGAAGTTCCTGTATGGAGGTATCCCCCGTCGGTAAAGGAGAAATGTTTGAAGAGGCCGCGGATGCGCGAGTGGGCATCCCACTCCGTGTGGGCATCCCACTTCTGACACCATTGTTATAGTTTCGGTTCGGCATAGTAAACATTTAATATAAAGGTACAATAGAAGTAATAGAATATTAACAGAAACAGAGTAACAGATAAACCGAATGTAATCACAAATACGTAAGAAATATGTATATGTCGATGCGTCTGCTTGTAATGGCGTCTGGCTATCGAATGACAGCTTGACAGGCGATCGATCCGATCGCCTTCTTCTCGCTGTCCTCTTGTTCTTGTCACGAGCACCAGCAGGCCTTGGATTCCAACCAAAGGGTGCTCGCAACACTATGCTGCATCTAGCATATTTAGGTAAAATTTGGACTTATACCCCTAGCACGGTGAAATAGGATTCGAAGAGACGGCCACCGTTTCTCGTTTACCTGACTCTAGGAGTCTGAAAAAGTAGTCTGATTTGTATGACATTTGGTGTACTTTTAATCACGAAAACACCAGGAATCCATTGGTGTCACTTTAATGTCGATACGATGAAGAATAAGGAATTTCTTAACAGGGTAAACGATACAGTTATTGACCAGGCTACAGTAGTTGACCACTTCAAATTTCTGCCGCCATAGTCTAATGCACATGCGCGCTTCCGCATCAATGATGCACTTTGATGAGAAAAGACAGTTTTACCTTTTGTCTCAACCAAGAATCTATGATTTCAGTACAAGTATTTTGCCGTGAGATCGTTGGAAAGGAAAACGTGTAATTTCAACTCTCAAAGAAGGTAAGGGCTTAGCGGGTATCTTTAGAGCGGCGACTTGATTAATGACTGTACAATCATTGTTCAATTGTTTGTTCTTTATCGTATCGATATCGAGATTCCGATTACGTTTTTTCGATGTAAATTATACCAAATGCCATGTAAATCGGACTATTTTTAACGAAATTAGCTTGAAATCATGTAAATCAAATTTTCTTCTTACTTCCTTCATTATGGTCCGAATTGCATCGTTCTTGGGGTTAGTTTCATTGGCGAAACATAAGGAATCGATTGACGTTGTTTTCGCAAAGATCTGAAGAGAAATGCGGAAATCCTGGTCATTTCTCACTTCTTAATGGTACTTCAACCCCGGGTCGAAAGCCATAAAATTCGGTGAGGCACCACGGAGGGGGGGGGGGTGACCTCGCCACGTGGTGCCAGCCGGCAGTTCTTTGGCAGGCGTCGCTCCAGAATTACTCTGTACAATACAGTATGTACATATGTATGTACATATTTTTTCCAATCAAAATGCCGAATCATATCAAGCTACTTTATAAAAAAAAGTTTTTTGTTCTTTTCTGGCGAAGATACCTTGAAAACTATCTAATACTGGATCTGAAGAAGTCGATAAAAAATTTAAAACTTCTTCGTTTGTATTGCAATGAGAATATTTTGAGTGTACATACAGTCTTTTCTATACTATTTAAAACCTTTATTTTTGGCGTCTTGGGTCCCTTCTCCCAATTAGCCGATGGGAAGGTTGCCCAAATATTGTATAATTTCGTAGGAATGTATTAACATTTTGTGAACAGTACCTAGTGTATTGGTACCGGGATAACATGGATACAGGTTTACAAATTTTTCTGCACATTCCATAGTATGTATATTTATCAAATACTTTTAGTTTTATTGGAATTATTGACGTTCTTTTTTTAGAACGTCGAACGTTTGTATGAATTGTATGTTAACTGTTCCTTTATGAACTTCCTTCACAATGTTCGTCATTTTTAGTCTTAAAAATGGGATGTTGCATTTTTCCCCTATTTCTTGGGATTCAGCACCACTGTGCGACATGGAATACAGATAATTACTCCATGATTGACAAATATTGCCAAATCTTGTTTTCGCAGTTGCAAGGACAAATATATGTTGATTATAAAACAAAAAATAAATTTGCTTGGAAGTTTCCGGAAGGTAACTAAAAAGCCGAAAATTGCTGATATTTCTTCTGAGTTTCTTATGGAAAAAAACTATATGTAACTAATTATTTGCTACTGTTTATCGGAAACGATACTACTTATTTCGGTTACTACAAAATTTTTTCTTTTATATCACCGAAATTCAAAAGCCTCGATTTAAAATTTTACACAAAATAAAAACCTACAAACTTTGATACGTGTTTACACACAGATCAGAAGAGCTGCCATTATATTTTCCCTTTTTTTAGGAGCTCATATTATTAGTGTACAAGAAATATATAAAGAAAACATAATTCTGTAAGTTTTGGATTTCAACTAGTTTCCCTATTTCTTGGGATTCTGTCCCACTGTGGCGATGGATCGCGCGGTGAACGCCGTTAGACTCAGTTTGGAGGAGTCAAGCTTTTGGCCGCCGCGGCTAGCCGCCCGCTAGGAAATTCTGCTATAATGGCGGAAACCAGACACTCATCGCATTGTGTTGCGTCTCGAGTAACTTAGGTAGCTGCCGAGGCAGACGCACTGACACAGCGGTCGGAAAACGCGTCTAGGAAATCCTTCCTTAACGTCCCACGCGGACTTAACCCCAGCGTTACTGTCCATCGGTAAAACAGGGTTGTACTACATTACCGCGAAACTTTTCTGTATTACCGCGCAGACTCATTGTACATATTTTTATGTATAAATTATAAACTAAGCGAATATTAAAGAAACAAATGTTATAGAAACATTAGAAATAATTAAATGTATGTACTGACAAAAGCACGAAACAAAACAAAATGTAATAAGCGAGTAAACCGCGAAATATTAAATAACGAGTCACTGCGCATGCACCACCCCGCCAATTTTCCAGTATAAAAGGAGGCACGCAGCGCAGCGCCGCATTCAAGCTGCATTCACAAACACGCTCTTCAGGTGATGAATGTTCAGCCCTAGAGGAAGCTTAAGTTTCAACCAGTGAGATTCAGCTCGCTCCGGAGACGGTAGCGGCCGTTCTTACTACAGACATTGCCAAGAGTATACGAGCTCGCTCCGGAAACAGTAGCGGCCGCGCTCTGCAATACATATATATACATAGATACATAGCCACGTAGCATAAATTACCATGTAAGATATTAAAAAAACACCAAGATAAAAAAACCAAAAACATATATATGATATGTGGATGGGTTTTTGAAGCATTAACACACCGTGATTCGTCTAAAAATGAGAGATTAATTTAATTTAATAAAATGAATTAGACTAGGTTTTCTAATTAGGTTACACTAATTGCACGTAGTTGACTAACCTACAAATGAGAGAATCAACAATTAAATGTTTATGCTCCTACTTCTCTGTCAATCAGCACTTGAACAAATCTCAATTTTATACCTTAACACTAATCTCATCATCCACAATTTTTCTACAGGCTGGAGGTTAAATTATTTACTCGAATTCTCGTTATTTTCTCAAATTCTCTATCTCTCTATCTTTCTATTTCTTCGACAGCTCCCTCTCTTGTTCATATGGTGGCGCCACCTCCCAAACGTCTCATTCTTGAAGACGCATATGCGTGTACATGTACACAAAGTTTACATATATATATAATCGTAGCTGTAAAGAATGTTAATTATTATTGTTATTAAGTGTTGTTAAATAAATAGCCTTTGTTAAGTTTAAAAGCTTGTGTTGCAGCCGAAATCAGCGCGACAACTGATCGGCCGATTTAAATGTGCGTGCGAGAGCGTGTAAACACGGTGACTCACCGTCCGGTAAGACGGTTGGCGACGTCACGCGTTTTTGCCGGATTCGAGCGTTGCGCGCTTCCGAGAATCCGGCAGTTAGTTCCTCGAACACCTTGTCGACATCGCACGCACGGATTCCCGTTCTTTTTCTTTGTCACCCAGCGACCCACGCTCCCAGCGAAATCCAAAACGGTTTCACGAGCCCTCGCGCCCTGCGCATTGTACATAGTGGTACATATCTTGTTCGGGTGAATTGCGTGTTAATGAGTCGTATCTATTCGTGCTGTCTTCCGTGGAGTGTTCGTCCTGCGTGTTAACGACGCCCACGTGCCGAATAAAAAAGGTGGTCATCCGTCCATCGTTGATGTGCCTTCCTTCCCTGGTCGACCAGTGGCACTCCACACGCCTCCTCAGGCATTCACTTAAACAGCTTGGATTTCAGTCCTTAACTTCATTACCAACGAATCCCCACCTATCCTACACTCGAGGGGACGCCGCTCTCCTCTCGAGGCCTGCGATATTCAGTTGTCTGCCGACAACAGAACGTTACAGTTGTTTGCTCACAACACATAGTAAGTTGTATAATAAGACTAGTTCTGTTTGCTGCAGGCCTTAATACATGACGGTGCCAAATATGATAATATTAAAAGATGCTATAGTGTATTATGCATGTAGGATTTTTAATATCAAAACTAAATACTAATACTCACACACACAAATACAGGAATATAGTTCCCAGGACCGTTTGAATCAGACAAAGGATCTGCGCGTTACACACGTATTCTGTCTGCCCTTCGACATTCAAACAGCGAATGCCGAATCTCGCACGCAACACAACAATAACGCTCGGATGCCTCGTTCCCAACACGACCGATTCCTACATATTGTTGGTCCAGCGGTTACGACCTGAATTCGCTCCTCCATATTCGACATGCGCGCCTCAAAAGCCGCTTGTGTCTGACGGTCGGCGGCTTCCCTCTCTTCCCTGCGACGGTCTTCCCTCTGCCAGCGGGCCTCGTCATCCCTCCGCTGTTCCCGCGTCTGTCCCACGATGCTTAACTGGAGGGAGGTGAGAAGCTCCTGTATGGAGGCATCACCCGTCGCTGCAGGAGAAATGTTCGAAGAGGCCGCGGATGCGCGAGTGGGCATCCCACTTCTGACACCAATGTTATAATTTCGGCTCGGCATAGCAGGAGTTTAATGAGAAAGTACAACAAAAGCAACAGAACATTAACAAGAACAGAGTAACAGATATAACCGTATACAATGACTAATACGCGAGAAATATGTAAGTGTCGATGCGTCTGCACGTAATGGCGTCTGGCTATCGAATGACAGCTTGACAGGCGATCGATCCGATCGCCTTCTTCTCGCTGTCCTCTTGTTCCTGTCACGAGCACCAGCAGGCCCTGGATTCCAACCAAAGGGTGCTCGCAACAATATATAATCTATTACTGATAATATAAAAGAGATATTGCAGCTTATTTAGCTATTTTTAGTGGTATTCATATTCGTTTTGTAGAAGGTATATTTAATCATTTGATAAAAGTGTTGATACAATTATCATATTTGTTTTGCACGAAGTACATTTAGCATGTGATGTTTTCAAGTGTATGGTTAATTATTGATAATTTCGCATGAGTGTTTGTAAAGTTCCCGTTATTAATACATAAGATTAACTAGTCATGCCGTTTTTAAAGAAACAAACTTATCTTGCATGAGACATCCTTGTATCCTTATCTTTCTGTCTCCTTATAAATACCAAGTTTTCGCAGCTCAACTTCATACTTGTTGTCACTGGCATTCTTTTAACTGCAAGCAGTACAATTTATCGATAAAATGGTGCACATAAATCCGGCGAATGTAATTAATTTACTGGTAACTGCTCTACATATATCTAGAATACCGCTGTCTCCTATTAATCATAGGGAAGTCGAATTATTAGAAATTATACATACCATAATAGTTGATAGTAAGCATGACATTTCATTCACAACCACTACATTACGACCCTGGAATTTGAAGATCTAGCGCGACCCCAAGAATGTGGGTTTGTTCAAGACGATAATATCCAGGAACACGAAGAATTTACGAGTAATGAATTTGATGATGTGTGTGTCCCAGGTGAAAATGGTAACGTAGATTTAAATTATAAAATTCGAGCTGTTGAGTTTTGGAGAAGGGGCTCAAAAGATAGAAAACCTCTCGGCAGTGTGTAACATTAATTCAAGAAAGTTAAATCAGTTCAATAATTGTATCGCTGGGAAGCAGCGTTGGCGAATGGTGACACACGCAGAGAACAGCTGTTATCTGTCGTGCAATATGTGTTAGACAAATTTCAATGTGCTATCGATCAGGGCTCACTGATACATGACATTGATATAAGAAGATGGGCGCTAGAAGCAAAAGAGGAGGTCAATCTTCCAACATTCAAAACTGGCTGTATCTGGATCTTGAATTTAAAAAAAAAGGCACAACATCGTTTTGAGAAAAGTTACAAAATTCGTCAGCCGTTCAGCACAGCAAGACAAGCAACATTTATATTTAACTTCCTCCGAATTTGTAAATTGGGAAAAACCACACATTGCTTCACACAACCCAAGTAATGCATTCAACGCAGATGAGAGTGGATTTAATTTAGAAATGCGTTCCGGTCGTACGTTGACACACCGTGGTGAAAAGACTATAGAAGCATCCGTGCAATCAGTATCCTCAATCACACACAGTTATACGATTCTCCCTACGATTTCTGCGAGCGACCAGTTACTGTCACCCCTGTTTATGGTTTTAAAAGAAACTACTGGAGAATTTGGTCCCAGGGTGGAAATAACTTTATTCAAACCGGCTAATGTGTTCTTGACTTTGTAATCGGCCGTCGTTTGCGTGTGTCGATTACCGGTGGGACGGACAAGGGATTTGGTGCCGACTCAGTCGGTATGGCCGGGTTCAGCGAATAAGTAACCACTGGGTAACAAGTAACAAGTTCATTACTGGAGCGTGTTTAATGTTACATTAAGCCTGTCGTTTATTCTGTTTGCAATTGTTTTCGGCGGACGCGTCGTTTCGCGGCGGCGACGACTTTGGCGGCGAGTCAATAGGAACTAGGGTGCGGATTTGTGGAACGTTCTGCTCGGAATGGCTTTAAAAGGCGCGTTCGTTTGAGAGTCGTACAATGGAGTGTTTCAGAGTGCAGTAGGGCTCGGGCCTAATAGGCGCAGAAACACCTCTCTGACGTAGGTGAAGCGCAAGATAAATTTCGGCCGATTTCGGACGGAGGCTGGTTACGGTACAGTGGTGGCGATGGCCGACTCTTGACAAACCTCAAGGAGTTCAAAAAGCGAGCGTCTTGTATTGCTTGAAGCCGTATAGCGACAGGCACAAGAGCTCCTGATTCCGCTCGCCGCGGCCTTTATATCGTGAGGCCGTACATCTTCGCCCGCGAGATAGGTATTGGGCCCGCGGCCGCCTAGCGGTCGCGACGCGAACTAACCCCCCCGGCCTCGGTGCCGGGCGTTCGCATGGCTCGTGACGTGACTTCGTCACAACTTCATCGAAATTTGGAAAGGTGACATCGTACTCTTTAACATTTGGTTAACAGAAGTCTTTTACCGAAAATTCGATCTCAAAGTGTTTTGTTGCTTGATTCATGGAGCGGTCACTGTCCTTCCACTTTTCAACAAAATATTCCGGCCAACAAACAAGTTATTGCGTTAACCATACCGAAAGGAACAACAGGTCTGATACAACCGCTGGACGTTTTTGATTTTCGAATATGGAAAAATTTTGTAAGAACTTTTTCAGACCGCGTCTAACTATACAATCTTGACGTAAATTTACATTTGCGAAATAATATCATCAAATTGCAATCGCTCACACATATTCAATTGTCTTTTCCTAGATTCTAAGAATTATTTAAATATGCTTGGTATAGAAGTGAATACCTTGAACAAAGACTATCGCGGTTTGAAAATCCAGTAGACTTTTCTTTCAATTTTCTTGAAGCATATACCTTGCCACGTTGTCATCTGTGTAATATGCCTGCTATTATAAGATGTGCGTGGTGTTAAAAATATCTATGCATAGAACACTTTTTTGATCAACATCATGCCTGTGAAAACTATGTGGAATGAAATGCATATATGTGTACACGTATTGTTAACCGTAGGGTTAAGAAATAACTTGTTAAGAATAGTTATGAAATGTATATTTATATACATTTGTGATACAGTGCAGGGTATTTGATTGCAGCATAGTATTGCACAAACAGAAAACATCATAGATATTATAGACAAAACATACTTTAAATTTTGATATTTTTATGTTATCATATTTGGCACCGTCATGTATTAAGGCCTGCAGCAAACAGAACGAGTCTTATTATGCAACTTGCTATGTATTGTGAGCGCGCAACCGTGCGCACCGTGTACTTGCCATCGTATAACGGCATAAGCTGATGGTACATTATACAATTCCTATACATGGTTGACAAAACGCCCAATATTTTTAGTTATTATGTAAATGTAATAATTGTTAAAAATAACGTGAGGTAAAATTTTTTTTTAAGAAAAAAAACTCACTTTCAAATATTTTGTTAACGGAAATTTGTAGCGCTTATTGCGCCATTGAACTTTTGTTTGAAACATCTTTTTCTGTCTATTGTACTTTGAAAGTTATACGCAAAAAAGTGGAAGTGCCAATTTCTCTGTGAGGTTAGTTTCCACCTGCTTAAAGGGCGATAGGGCCCAAATGAAACATACCGTTTTTCTTGTTTTGAGTCACTCTAAAAACCCACAAAGTTGCGTTCCAATCGGTGAGTCCAGATTCACGGTATTCCCTTGTCAGTAAACCTGGTGATACTCGCTGGAATAGTACGATTCCTTAAAACAAATTTTAAGCATTAAGGACAAATCTGCTACACTCAACAAAGGTTTGGGCTTAAAAACTAATATTATAGACCAAGAATTTGATTACATTGAGGAATATCTGTCGTATGCGAAACCTGTAGCAGACGCATTAGATATTCTACAAGGTGAAAACAACACATATTATGGTATTTTGTTACCGACTTTATTAATCCTTAGGAAAAATTCACAAAACTTAATCCAAAAGAACTTTTTATTTTGTAAAAAACTTTGTGAACTTTTCTTGGAAAATGTCGAAACACGTTTTATTAATTTTTTCAATATTTCAAGCCCTCAAGCGGAGAATGCAATAACAGCTGCGTTGTCATACCCAGGATTCAAAACCAAATGGTTACGTGTGTTGTTGTATAATATTATCTTACGTTTTGCTTTTGTAGTTTTCAATATCTATGTAATGTAATTATTATTAATCACGGTGCACGTAATTGCTAACTCCCGTTAAACAATTTTATGGCGGAAGGTGTCGTATACCAACGCCTCAAATTTCTTTTTCTCTAGTTTTAATCATTCGTTTACTACTACAGATAGCAATAGTAAATATCCTAAATTCGTTCTTCTGTGATTTCATCCGTTCCTTATTACTCATCCTTGAACCATCATCTCTATCCCTCATCCCTTTCAACCCCCACTTTCTGAACTACCGAAACCACCTATATATAACACGCAATATCTCCTTAGTGAGAGCACTTTAGTCCGAACAGTCTTGACACCATAATCTAGTTCTAAATCTATTATAAGTAATTTGTATTCGTCTAAGTTTCCGTCAATTGTATTGAATTATTATTACATAAAATAAATTGAATTAATAAATATGATTGATTAAGTGATAAATGAATAAATTGATTAAGTTACGGAATACAACAGTGTAGATCCAATTTATTATGAAATGTTTAAAAATTTATTTATCACAGCTGTAGCAATGGAATTTAATCAGGAACCAATTATTACTATAAGAAACTCTCACAGCAAGTCGAAGGAAGATGACTTTTGTAATTTCAAATCAGATTCCGATAATGTTTTCGAACACACTCATCCAAGATCCAAAGCTGATTGCCCACTATTTTTCTGAGGAAAGTCGAGATGTAGAATTACTTGAAAGGTACCCAAAAATAAAATGTATCTTCATAAAATATAACGCGCCTCTATCTTCCTCAGCGCCAGTGGAAAGACCTTTTTATTTGCTACTATAACTAATACTCCTAAAGGCTATCAAACTCAATGTTTGAAAAACGGTGATATTAAAAGCCAATTTAAATTATTGTCAAAATCAATAAACAACTACTTACTTACAAAACTATATTGTTTCCTTTTCTATAATTAAATCGTATATTTTATGTTCACATATTATCATTTATTTTTTATTTATATTTTAGTTTATATTCTAGTCTATATCTTAGTTCATATTTACAATTAATTTTGTAAGAATTGTAATTCTTTTCTTTATTCAATCCTTCGCTAAATGTACTGCCAACCTTGTGGTTTGTTTCGAGGTTGCCTCCACTGGGTGATACCCTTTTTACTTACTTAGGGTTCCAAATCACGCATTATGTGCACAGATTGCAGAGAAAACCGTTCCCTTCCAGTCTATGCGTGCATTGGTGGCGTTGGTGGCACATAAGATTCTCTACAGGGTGTCCCACTAAGGAGTGGACAGCGCGATATCTCTTAAAGTATTGTCGCTAAAAATATAAAAAAAATAGGGAATTGCATGGTTCGAGGGGGCCCATTTATTAGCGCGAACGAATTTTGTTTCCGATTATTATTTTAAAAGATACGATGGTCTAGTTCGGTTTTTCAAATGGAACTATTTTTTTTGAAGACCTGAGTTGATAGTGCGTTCCAAGACAAATTCAATAAGCTTTAATGTATACACTTTATTTCCACTGGTTTTTAAGATATTGCGCTTGCAAAATTACTGATTTTCACTGCAAGAAAACCCTCTGGAATAGCAAGGACCGGGGTCGATCTTACTGCCGCCACGGGTGGTATTGCCTGTTGAAACTGATACCTACCTGCCAAAGGTCTACGACAGGGTTCGCAGACCCAAAAGCTGGACAATTCTTTTCCATTAGAAATGCTACTTAGTTAGGTACATATGCGGTATCGAGAAGCGCACCGTTACTTTTATTTCGCACTTGCTTCTACGCTCGGATGGCCGGTTCTTTTGGGAGGGATGCAAGTTGGATTGGTTAGGTTAGGAGGAGTGAAAGTTGCTAGACTAAATTTCAACCATAGGGAGCAGATTGTATCAGAACCAATCCAACTTGCATCCCTCCCAAAAGAACCGGCCATCCGAGCGTAGAAGCAAGTGCGAAATAAAAGTAACGATACCTACCTAAGTAGCATTTCTGACGGAAAAGAATTGTCCAGCCTTTGGGCCTGCCATTTCTGGCGTAGACCTTTGGCAGGTAAGTATCCATTTCAACAGGCAGTGCCACCCGTGGCGCTAGTAAGACCGCCCCCGGTTTTTGCCATTCCAGAGGGATTTCTTGCAGTGAAAATCAGTAAACTTGCAAGCGCAATATCTTAAAAACCAGTGGAAATAAAGTGTATACATTAAAGCTTATTGAATT
This sequence comes from Andrena cerasifolii, assembly GCF_050908995.1. Taxonomy (NCBI): domain Eukaryota; kingdom Metazoa; phylum Arthropoda; class Insecta; order Hymenoptera; family Andrenidae; genus Andrena; species Andrena cerasifolii. The sequence goes on along the minus strand of NC_135121.1, from coordinate 1,436,177 downwards.
TGTCTTGGAACGCACTATCAACTCAGGTCTTCAAAAAAAATAGTTCCATTTGAAAAACCGAACTTGACCATCGTATCTTTTAAAATAATAATCGAAAACAAAATTCGTTCGCGCTAATAAATGGGCCCCCTCGAACCATGCAATTCCCTATTTTTTTTATATTTTTATCGACAATACTTTAAGAGATATCGCGCTGTCCACTCCTTAGTGGGACACCCTGTAGAATTCTCACACTTCTAGCGCATGAAGCGTGCAGTTCATGCGCGCATGTGTATTTGTCTCTTTACGTACGCTTTGAAAAACATACACCAGCTTATGTGGTCCCCCCCTGGAAGTGACAGAAAATATAACTTATATGCTACATGACAATAAATGTTTATTGGATATTTCTTTCTTTCACGCTACATTTGTTAACTTTATATATATATATTTTTATTAATTTAACAGTTTTCCCACTTCTTTTATAAAGAAAAATCATGGCCGGAATTACCCTACGTTAATTCCGTAATTCCGGTCAAATGGACATTTTTGTGTTATTGCTTCCAACGTTGTTACAACGTAAATTTATGCTTTCTCGGTCATACAAATAAAAACTAGACACTTCAAACTATCAATTCACATTAAAAAACTAGCAAATGTGTAAGTTGCTCAAATTTTATAGCGTTTCTTACTTATATAGCCGGAATTACCCTGCTTTCCCCTGTTTGAAGTATTCGAATTCGAAGTACAGAAGCACACGTAAAGCGACAAATACACATGCGCGCAATATGTGCATTGGCTGCCTATTTGCAGTAGTTGCTGCATGCATCATGAGCTAGAAGTTGGAGGATTCTAGGGAATTCTACGAATCAAATTGTGCCGCTGTTGCGTGATGTAGCAGGGATTTCTGAGAAGGATGCGGTTGGGTCCGCTGCCCGTGGAGCGCTGATCCGCTCTGCTCACTTTCGCCCTTGATGTTTGGCTCCAACTTCTTCAGGTGATGATTAGCAAGGAATTAAATAAATAGACTGAGGCTTGTTTCTGTTGTAACTTGGTTTCTATTTTTAAGTAGGACAAATTGAAGAATACGTCTGATTGCTTTTGGCGTTGATCAACGAGTGGCGATGTACAATGGCGTTGTTCAGAATTAGAAATGTAACATGTTTTGGTTAATAAAGTTATCCAATTATATAAATAGTTTCTTAATTATCTAACGAATTATTTGATTGGTTCTTCATTAATTAAAAACGAGCGTTTCACATAGTATCGGTGATTTAATAGCAAAGCAACCGAAACCAATGTTTAATCAATATTATTTAGAGAGTGTTTCTAAGTAGTATTCATTGGAATGTTTCTGTTCATAATTTCGATTGCCTTACTTAACAATTCAAATTTGGCGCGTCGAAACTTTGCTATCCAGAGCCATTTAATATAAAACTACGGTCACGCGTTCTCACGCGGTACCGTAACACTGTCAATGCACTCACTGCATGAAACGCAACCAACGCAACGGATCCAATTTTGAAGCGAACAGCACATCTAGAAGGATTTAGGCAGAGTCGAAACGGAAGATGAGAAAGGAAGCAAATACGTGCCGCGCATTGTTATTTCTTAAAGGCTTTTACTGCTAAGTTTTTCGAGCATGTTCTTATAATGCTAACTTTACAGCTGTACTCTAATTCAGAAGACGTACATACGAAAGCCTGCGATTGTATTCAATAGCCTTCAAAACCTTCAATTTAACCCGGGCGCGGATAATAAATACCTTTATATTTCCTATGCACATCTGCTTTTGCTGGGTAAGCAGCAGTTCGTCCTGTAAAACTCATAAAATATGGTCTTCGCTTTCAATAATATGGAATCGCTGTTCAAGAAGAATAGAAAAACTCGGATTGAGAAAATCCAGGAACCAATAAAGCCATCAAATTTCATTAAGAGTCGGTCCCCGATCCTTAGGACGAAGTAACCAATGTAGTTAGGAAGCGTGCTTTGACCACCGTCCAAAAGTCTCGAATTAAATTTAATGTAATCCATCCAACTACATAGCTAATTGTAAGTAAGTTTGAACATTCCCGCACAACCTCACGAGCATCAAACGCATCGGAAACCGTTCCGTTTCGTTACTGCGGTTCATGCGCTGTTGGAAACGGACCGCTATGAATACGCGCAGCGACTGCGCTGTGGTCCATGCACATAATGCGTGGATTGGAACAGACCTTTACTTGCTTACTCGCGGCTTCACAGTTGTGCGCGTTTTGTATGTACAAGCTAATAAAGCTTTTATATTGTAACAAAGTGTTTTACGTGTACATTGACGTTTTTAACCACAACTCTATTTGAATAACGTTATTGCGCCAATAAATTTTTGTATATTCCACGGTACAATATTAATATATATGTTTTATTCAACCTCGTTGCCTAGAATATGACTTGGTTTACACAAACTTATACAGATTTACATAACTATCTTATTCACGTATTTGATTCATTCGATTCACTCTCTCTCTCTCCCTATCACACACCATCTCCTTCTACTAACTATTTACCGTACTTATTACACCTTCTCCTGTTTGATAAAACTTTCTTTTGTCTTTTTTACCCCCCCCCCCCGCTTCCTTTCTTTATTCTCCTTTCTTTTATTTTGCAGCTTCTCAAACCAATCTATAATCTTTTTACACTGTCTCCCGCTTGTCAAGTCTTCCATCCTGACCTCCCTTTTGGTTTCCCTATGTTTTAGGCTTCCGAATCTACATATACCCACACATATCACACTGGCTTCCTTACTCCACCTTCCAGTACCTGTTCCAATTTTCTAAATGTTCACATCTTGCTTGGGTTATTTGCTTTTGGCCTCTTCCTTCTTTGCTTAGATATTCTAGTAGTCCTATTGTCGACGCATCAATTGATCACCCTTTGCCGGGACACCCTGTAACAGGGACAGGGTTGTAAAATTTATTACGACAGGCAGTATTTGAGGTATAGCCTGGTCGTCTGCGATGCAGATCTTTACATCTCAGGGTTAGGTCCGAATTTTCGTCGACTATTACATAGGACTTGACCTTGAGTATTACCAGATACACGTTTGGGGAAAGTCGAGTTGTCTTCGCCGGCGACGTTCTCCCACCACGGTCTTGCTTCACCCACTGTTTTCAGGCGACCAATAGCAACCGTGATTTTCTCACCCCGGTTATCGTTAACAGCCAATGATTGGGATTTGTAGTTTTCTCGGGTATAGTATGTATGCCTCGCAGGCAGATAGAAACTATCTTTCAATATAAACGCAATACATTCACTAGAGTTAGACTTGTATACAATTATTTTCCCTTATCCAACAAGAGGGATGGTCCTTCGAGTGAAGCTCTATAGTCGGCACATCACGTGCAACATCTAACAACACCCGAACGATCTGAATGATCAACCACGGGTATTAAACACCTATTGTTCGAATATACACTTGTTACATGAGCCCTTCTGGCCCTTCCCGTGCTTGCTGTCCGCGCGTCGCGATCGTAAGGACAACGTGACCGTCGAGGGCTAGAAGCGCGGCTTCCAAATAAGGAGTGATCAACGATTGCCGACGGGGCTTTCCCCATTCGCCGACGAGAATGCGGGGTTCGGCCAAGAACCGCGAGCGAGCGAGCAGAGAGTAGAGTTGAGGAGTTGAGTTCGGACAGTTAGAATCAGGGCTCGATTTAGGAAGTATCGACGGCGAATCGCGCCGTCTAGATCGCGTCTCAGCGTCAGAGTCTATTACGCGAATCGCGCTCGGCCGATCGAGTTAAGCTAAGTGTAACTCCATTTCGAAATACCGAGAAACGGCCTCGCCGGGAGAACGCGCCGATACGAGCCACCGCGACCGCGAAGACGTGCGACGGATCAAACCAGCGAACCAGGCGGACATCGGGTTCACCAACTCCCGTGCGCCACCCGTGGGCACAGCGAGCGACAACGACCTGCGCTTGGTTCACCGACACCGCCTGCGAGCGGAACGATAGACGACAAGCGTGCTGTTTGTTATCTCAGGACGCCTGCGAGCGACACCAGAGACGAACCGCCGTCTCCGAGTATGTTAATCTAATTTCGCTTTCTTCAAGAATATATTTTACTCTTTACGTTTTCCCTTAAACTCCGTCTACCGATTGATTCAACACCCTTTCTCCTCCCTCTTCCTTGGTAAATATAGTCATGGCGTGCTTTAGCACCTTAATAGAGCGCGAACCCAGTAAATCATTCTAACCGCTTGGGGGGATTTACAGGAAGTCCCTTCAGGACGTAACACACTCGTCACATTAATTAAAGGATCACCTCTAGGAACCCGAAAAATAGGGGCAAGTTCACATGGTCATAACTCTGGCAAAAATAGTCGTATCGATATTTTGAAAGCGTGGAATCCCTACTTTCAGCTGTGTTAATTCCCCGTGGTTGAGTTCAAACTCGTTCAGGGTTTGTTAAAATTTGCAGCTAAGTGCCGACTATGAAGGACCACCCCCAAATAGGGACAATGTTCAATTGATTTCAAATTGTTTATTTTAACACAAAACTTAACTTAAGCAGGTTTAACAATACGACTCCGAAGGAACTATGGAGTGTGCCCACGAGTTTATCTAGTTCTAGCGAGATCTGAGTGAGTTCTGCCCTCGGCTTGTCACCGAGTTTCCTCCAAATCTCCCAGCCCTCCTTCCCGGTCTGGAAAATGGGCCTTGCCCTATCAGCGTCCCGCGACTTCACAACACCCTTCCATTGCGCCCTTCGCGTGCCTTCTTGGAGTGGTAGGTGTTGGCTTCCTCTGCGTGGTGGTATCGACTCTGCAACGCGTGGGAAAAACCCCGGGCCTTGACGTCACCGGCGGCCCACTAGCTGGCAAAAACCGTTGAACCGTCGGACCTATGGTGTGCCCTCAAGAGCCCGATCCTCGTGGTCTGGGATGCGTCAAACTCGGCGCTCCGAGGACGACGGCGCGAGTCAAGGACTCTTTAGTCTATAAGATTTATGTTTTCCGCATCTGTCTTGGAAATCTGGATGAAAACGAACTTTCCCTAAACAAATAGCACGACCAAGGTGGTCTGGCTAATGTAAGACTAAACATTCCGCCCACCTTGAACTCACAGGCGTTTAATAACATTAATTATGATGTACATTATCCTAATACAGTATTATAAACTAAACTCTTGAACAATGATACATTCCGTACAAGTGTTAATGATTACGTTACATATAGAAACACAGAAAACAATATAATGTGACAATATCTTACAGTTACAATACCCACCGATAGGTATCTTCAAACATACGGGCATATAACTTGGTTGAATGCACACAATTATAACTAATTCTAAAGAATCAAAATTTACAATGACATCATGTCGTGGTGTCTTCAGTTGCCAATGGAAGAATACATAATTTCGTCACAGGGCGTTTTATAACCCCATTAGCAACTTGGACGGACGCCACCTGAGTAACCCCATCTGCTCCTGGATGCAACTTCGCAACCCTTCCTACCCGCCATCGTAGAGAAGGCAAGTTGTCTTCGCGGATGAGTACCAGAGTGCCAATAAGAACATTTGGTGAATCTGAACGCCATTTATGACGTTGCTGCAACTCGTGTAATACTCTTGGTGCCATCCTTCCAAAAGTGCTGTATCATCTGCTGAATCAGCTGATATCTATTCAGCCTGTTCTGACGCAAATGGAGCAGGTCCGGTTGAGGAAGAGCTATCAATTCAGCACCAATTAAGAAATGACCTGGGGTTAAGGGTGTGAGGTCCATGGGATCGCTTGACAAAGGGTGCAGAAGATGGGAATTTAAACAAGCTTCTACCTGTGTGAGAATCATATACAATTCCTCAATCGTCAATCTCTAGTCACCTACAACTTTCCTCAAATGTCGTTTAACCGATTTAACTGCGCTTTCCCAAAGACCTCCGAAATGAGGCGGAAGCAAGTGCCACTGTATTTGCTCCCTTGTTAGTAATGATTGAACCTGATCATTGTGATGCTTGTCTTGCAACAAGAACCCTAAGTCATTGAGCTCATTTCGAGCCCTAATAAAATTGGTTCCGTTATCCAAGTAAATACAGTGGCTTCGTCCTCGGTGTGCTATGAAACGATGTAAACAATTGAGAGACGCGTCAGTACTCAAGTCCGTTGCCAACTCGATATGTACTGCCTTAGTTACGACACAAACAAACAAACACATATAGGTCTTATGTGTTATACGCGTCTGCCCCCGTTCCTTGATGAAGAACGGACCTGCATAATCGACACCACAGGTACTGAAGGCACGAGCAGAAGTCACCCGAGCGCTAGGCAAGTTGCCCATCAAGTAACTTGTGCCAGTGGGATTTGTTTTAAAACACCTTAGGCATCGATGGAGAACCTTCTTTACCACACGTTTGCCTGATATTGGCCAAAACCGTGTGCGCAGTGAAGCTAATGTATGCTGGCAACCAGCGTGTATTGATCTGCGATGCTCATATTCAATAAGTAAAGTAGTGATTCGACGCTAAGATCATTGGGTGCTTGTGGTTATATACTATAGGCGCATTTACAAGTCTCCCGCCCACCCTGAGAATCCCAGAATCGTCTAAAAATGGATTGAGCGAGATTAATCTCCCCTTATCTGATAGAGGTTTGTCGGATGCCAGCAACACAATCTCCTTCGAGAATGTTTTTCTTTGTGCGAGTCGCACCAATGTGACTTCAGATTCTGCAATTTCCTTGGAGGTCAAATACTGCTCGTCTGCTGGTGATGTTCCAGCAGTTATGATCTTAGTTCGGTTTACAAGCCTCCTGATAAACCGAAGACAATACGTAAGAACCCTACGCAATCTCGAGTAACTTGAAAAACAGTCAAAGATATTAAACCTTTCCGCTGCCACACAGCACGTGGTCCGAGTTTGGCGTTTCTCAGGTAAATTCTCGACTGTGCCTTCTATCGTGGGCCAGTGCTCAATTTCCTGCGACAACCATCAAGGCCCGAACCACCAAAGTCCATTGTCAATCAAACTACCCGGGCCAGCACCTCGCGAAATAACATCCGCGGGATTTTCTTCCGATATGACATGACTCCAATTCTCAACTGGTGTTAAGCGTTGGATTTCAGCAGCGTGGTTGGCCACAAAAGCCTTGCATTTTGTAGGCTGGTTTAAAATCCATGTTAATACGATCATGGAGTCAGACCAATAATGCTCATGCTTTAGGTCAATTTGGAGTGCGCGTTTAACCCTGTCTGCAAGTTGCGTTAGAGTCAACACGGCGCACAACTCTAATCGAAGCAACGAGATAGACTTCAAAGGTGTTACACCAGATTTTGCACATAGCAAACATACCACCTATGTGCCTGGTTTTTGCAACGATCGAATATAAATGCAGGCTCCATATGTTTTTTCCGACGCATCTGCGAATCCATGCAATTCTACTACTTTATTATTATCGCATAAGACGCGGTGCGGAATCCTTATTTCACTAACCTGATCTAATTCCGTTCGAATCGCGAACCATTCTGTATGGAGGTCTTGCGGTAGGGATTCATTCCAACCCACTTGTATTTGCCACAATTGTTGCATGATTATCTTGGCCTTTACGACGACCGGTCCTATTAGACCGAGCGGGTAAAACATTTGGGCAATTTATGAAAAGATACTACGTTTGGTTACCGATTTCTGTAACGAGACCTTCGCAGTATACCGAAGCTCGCCGTGTTACCCACAACAGTCCTGTCTTTGGGTCATTGTCCTCTGTATGAAATTCGATTTAACTTCGCGAATCAGGTGTCCGCGTCAACGTCCTATGATCATTACTGGCCCACTTCCGTAAAGGGACCCCTGCCAGTCCCAAAATGTGCGTCAATTCGTCTCGTAGGTTACGTGCTTCTGTTAATGTCTCGCATCCCGTCAACAGGTTATCCACGTAAAAATCGGTCATAATGACTTGAGCAGTTAATGCGGAGAGTGGGCTAGTCGCTCTCGCCCTATTTGGTTTAGGACGAGTGTTGCTAAATACGGAGCGGAAGCTGTACCGTTTATGACGGTGTTCAATTTATATACGCTAATGGAAAGTTTGGGATCGCAACGCCAAAGAATCCGCTGAAACCTTAGATCTTATTGACGTACGCGTATTTGCCGGTACAATTTTGTTATGTCGGCCAACAGCACGAATTTATGTTTGCGAAATCGAATTAAGAGTGCGAATAGGTCGCTTTGAACTGTCGGACCTACCATCTGGGTCTCGTTTAACGAGATCCCAGACGATTTTGCGGAACCATCGAAAACAACCCGCATCTTCGTCGTTGTGCTAGTTTCCTTAAAAACTGCATGATGAGGCAAGTAATAATTTGGCTCTATTACACGCGTCTGTTCGTCAATACGCGTCATGTTGTCCATGATGGTCGGTATAATCAACAGGACAAACTTGAAATGAAGCTACCTGATCGCGCGTGTACAACTACCTGAGTCTTTGCCTCGATTGAGTTAATTTCCCTGCCTAATCCGCCCACGGTAATAGTGACACTCGTTTGTCGAAGCCCTAACCTTTTGCAAAACTAATCAGTAATGAAATGTGCCTGTGACCCAGCGTCTAACAACGTGCAACATTCATGCCGGTTTCCCTTTACATCTTCCACATATACCAACTCTGTTGAAAGCACTGTGAAATCTAGTTCGGAAATTCGCAAATTCGAAACGTGGGCATGTACAATTGGCTTCTTCTCATCGTGCCGAGATTCTGATCCCCCAGATTGATCTTTCATCTCGGTTGTACTATTCTCAACAAAGTTAACCCGATGTAGCAATGTGTTATGTTTTCGCCCACATTTCCGGGATGCCCCGCGCGTGCACGCTTTGACATTATGTCCTGATTGAAAACAATTGAAACATCTCAATCTTTTAATTGTCGCATGCAGCTCACTGTGAGACATGGATTTAAACTCAGCGCATTGCTGCAACAAATGATCGCCCTTACAATGCAAACAGCTATCCGAGGTACTCGCAACATGGGCTGATAACGTTGATTGATGTTTATTCTTCGACTTATGAGACTCGAACTTGTTGCTTGACTGAGGCCAGTCGCCTGTCGCCTGTCTACCACTAATCGTTCGCTCGAGGAGCTTTGACCGTTTTTCTAGAAACTTCACGAAATCACTAAATTGCGGGCCCTCTGACATTTGGAGGCGATACATCTCCCATTCTATAATTCTTTTTTATAAGAGTAATATGACGATTGTGTCCCAAGAGTTAACAAGTTGACCAAGAGCACCCAATGCAGCGATGTGGTTCTGAATGTCATCCACAAATTCTCGAAGTACAGTGCCTGACGGCCTTTTTATGGACGGCAAATCTAATAGTACATTTGTGTGATGGTGCACTAGCGCTTGGGAATCCTCATACCTCGCCTTCAACCTTGGCCATGCAACCCGATAATTTGCCTCCGAAACACCCAATGACTCTATGACTCGAGCCGCCGGACCCTTCAGTGCAGAATTCAAGTATTGAAAACGTTGCATATCAGTCAATTTTTCATTTATATGAATCAATGACAGGAATGTGTCTCGAAACCGTACCCACTTACTATAACTCCCGTCAAACGCGGGTAGGGCAATTGTCGGTAATCGCGGTATGACTTCTCTCACTAGGGACCGGCGACGAAGCACCCGCTACTGACGCACTTGATGGTGCAATCAAGGTTGGAGGACCACGTCTATTCGTAATGCATTTCTCCGCCGATGCCATTACATTGAAAAATGTAGTTTCGAATGCATCTCGTTCATCGGAATGCACCGCCTCTACACGTGGAGGTGATAGGGGAAATGATTAGAAAGATGGGAGAGAGCTTGAGCGATGAGATAAGAGGGATTAAGGAGCAGGGGATGGGGACTAACAAGGAGATGGAGGAGTTGACGGAGGAACTGAAGGAAGGGGAAACAAGATAGAGGGAGGAAAGAGAAAGAATTTGGGGAGGCTCCTCAGCTCCCCTTTCTTTAGTTCCTCCGTTCTAACTCCCCCGAGTTAGGGAAGAAGATAAAGGAGCTGGTGGTGACAGGAAGGGAGAAGATTAGGGACGGCAAAGGGAGGAATGCTGGTGGGGCCGAAAAAGAGCATAGAGAACGAGGGCGAGACACAAGAGGAGGAGATCGAGGGATTAATGACGGTGAAAGTTAAGTGGAGAGAGGTTAAGTGGAGGATAGTGGGAGTACACATGAGTGGGGTATAGAAAGGAAGGGGGAGAATCTATAGACATGGATGGAAGATAGGAAGGAGGGAAGAAAAGTGTTAATAGGGGGATTTTAATGCAAGAACAGGGGTGAAAGGGAAGGGATAGGGAGGAGGAGGAGGAAGAACTTGAGGGAAGGAAATCGAAGGATAAGGCAGTTAATGGGGAGGGAAGGAAATTGTTAGAAATAATAGAGGAGACGGGGTGGGAGGTTTTTAATGGCTACATGGAAAATGATGAGGAAGGGGAGTTCACGTATAAGGAGGGGGAGAAAGAGAAACGGTAATAGATTAGGTGCTGGGGGATGAGAAAACAAGGGAGTGGGTGAAGAGGATGGAGGTAGGGGACCACGTGGACTCGGACCACCAGCGACTGATAGTGGAATTAGGGGGAAGGGAGCAAGAGAGAAAATGGGAGCAAAGGGGGAAAGAGGAAGAGAGACTGGACAGAAGTAGAAAGGGGGAAGTTCAGGGAGGGCATCGATGGGTTGGGAGTGGGGGGAGGAGAGGTTGAGGAAGAAATGCGGAAAGGTACGGAGAAGATAAAAAAGGCGATGGAGCGGCAGGGAGAAGAAGGAGAAGACGGCAGGAAGTGGGGGGGGGCTGATGGCATGAGGAGTGTGAGGTGGAAAAGAGCGAAATGAGAAGGAGAATGAGGAGATGGAGGAAAGAAGGGGGAAGTAGGTGGGAGTACGATGTGAGTAAGAGGGAGTACAAGGAGATGTGTAAGAGGAAGAAAGAGGAGAAAACGAATAGATGGGAGCGACAGGCGGAAAAAGCTAAAACGGAGGGGGAGGTTTGGGCAATAGTAAACAGGCAAAGGAGGAAAAGAGTCAAGGGGAACGAAGAAATACCGATGGAGAAGTGGAAGGAGTTTTTTATGAGGGGGCTAGGCGGAGTGGAATGGAGAGTGGTAAGGGGGGCAAAAACCAACAGGGGGGGGGGGCAGGAAGAGAGAGATCAACAGAGATGAGGTTCGGAGGGCGATAGGAAAGCTGAAGGACGGAAAGGCGGTGGGAATAGGTACGGGGGAGGGGGGGGGGGATAAATCTGGGTCAGGGAAATATGTAACAAGGTGTGGAGGGGGGAAGGTTGGTCAGAGTAATGGAAAGAGGGCATAATAGTGCCAACAGTGAAAAAGAGGCTGGGTATAAGGAAAGGGATGGGAGTGGTGGACAACATATATGAGTTAAATTGCGTGGTCAACAGGCTATGTTTGTAGACCTGAAAACCACGTTTGATTCGGTGGACAAATGGACGTTAGGGGAGGCATTGCAAGAAAGGGGGTCAGGGAAGGGCTGAGGAAAAGGATAGAGGAGATGTGCAGAGAGGCGAAGAGCAGAGTGAGGGTGGAGAAAGAGGTAGGAGAGGACTGGACAGCTAAGCGGGTAAGGCAAGGGTGCCACTTGAGCCCGATGCTATTCAACATCGTAATAGCAGATTTAGAGAAGGCTTTCAGGAGAAGAGGGTGGGGAGGGGTGAGGATAGGGGAGATAGAGAGAATGGACAGGGAACAACATAGGGACGAGAGGCGGGAGAGGATACACGACTCAAGGGTGAATAGATTAAATGGTAACGGGGGAGGCGATTCTGGAATACCTGCAGAAAGGGTGGGGGGAAAGCAGGTGGAAAATGGTGATAAGGTTCAGGTTAGGGAATGAAATACGAGAAGGGTGGCATTGGGAAACAGGAGGGAGGAGGGAATTCAGAGTGTGCAGGAGTGCAAAAGAGATGTGGGAACATGTGTGGGAGCGATACGGGAGAAGGGAGGAGGATTGCGGTGGATGGCAGGAGAAAGTAGGAAGAATTTTGGGGGCATAGCGGGGTGGGGGGGAGTTGTGGGGTGGATGAAAGAGATTGAGAGCAGGAGAAAGTTGGAGAGAGGTGAGGGTGAGTGGGAATGAAAGGAGAGAAGGTGGGTAAGGGAGAAGAAGTGATGAGAGTACGCGGAAATATAAGGGAGGAACGAGGAGCGACGAGTGGGGAGAAAGCAAAGTCGGGCAGTGTACAGTCTAGTTTCGGATTCCGGATTGCGATTGGGATGTAGTTGTGTAGTCGATTGGGCATTGTTTTCTGTGATCGTTGATTTGGGTAGTTAACCACAATTTAGTCAACTACCTAGGTCAGCGATTGCAGGGGGTAGTGTGTGTTTGATTGCGCGATTGCATTTTGGTCGTGATGTTTAATTTGTGGTTATATTACATTTTGTCCAACTCTGGGAGAAAGGGGAAGCGAAAGTCCACTGCGTTAAAAGCATTATGCTTTGCAGAGTGTCGAATATTGTTGCGACGTCAAAATTAGGCATTATTTCTTTTGTCATTGATTAACCAGAAAAGTGTAAAAATTAAATAAAAACATCTAAGCAACTAGAATAAGTGTACTAAATCATAAAAAAACAATGAATCTTTTATTTCCAGAATTACCACAGATACATAGCGATATATTTCCCAGTACCACTGTGTCCAAATATTAATGCAGCTCACTGTACATTAAATGTATCAACCAAGAAGCAGATCGTACGCACGTGGACGACGAAGCGAGACAAAGTATCATGTTTTCTCTCCTGCGTAGTTGACGGCAACTTCAGTGTCGACTCTTTTATCCCCTCTCGCTCGTCCTCGGGTTCTCCCACACTCGACCGAAGCATTCCAAGAAATGGTGGGGACAGTCACCGGGCATACACCGCATAGACGAAACGGAGCTATAGAAGACTTACGGTAAAACATAATTTTTTAAGTTAAACTTCTCTAGTCGCGGTACAGTAAGTTTTCTCGGGCGTGACGAAAAGTGAAATGCTTCCCCCACCAAGAAGCCGTGATTGTGGGAGCGGCAACGTTGTTCTTACTCTATCTACCTCCTACACAGGCTTGATAGAAGTAACGGGCACATGACGTAGTAAGGAGTAGTAGAGGGGGAGCAGCTACAGGAACACGTGAAGCAGTAGGTAGTAGTAGAGGGGAAATCCTCGCATGGTGTATTCACACGTCGTATTACCCCCCCTACTATTACTGCACCGAAAGAAGGCCCCTGGCAGGCGGTGCAATCCGCCGCCGTGACGATTGGTTTTTGTCATCTAATTGGGCACACTCTTAAAGACAAGGCACACCTATTTTTGTTATCGACAGAAATGGCTACATCTACTTACTCAGATGTACACTAGGGTGCACCTTATTTTTCGAACATCAGATTTGTATGGTCTCACCCTCCAAAATTGAGACACTTGTTGGGGAAATGACCTGGAAAAAAATTGAGACCGACTGGAACACGGGAACCCATCACGCATCAAATTTGAAAATTTTGAATTTTTTAAAATTTGATATAAATATAAATTGTTCAATTTGTATTTTTTTCTGTTGAAGAATAAATACATAGCATATACGATTGTTAATAAAAAAAACATCAGTGACCTTGAAAACTCGAAAGATTGACTTTAACAAAAAAAAAAAAAAAAATTTCTACCATTATATTTGCCTCTTTATATATGTATGTAACCGGATGGTGGAGGCGCTGTTCGGCGACCTCCGGGCGGGTGTTTTGTGCGGCCGAAAGAATGATGCGGAGTGAAGTGGTTAAACGGGATTTATTTATTCGAATGAACAAAAGAGCCCGGCCAGGTCTGTGGCTAACAAAGGTGTGTCGGCTTAACTCTAACCTAGCTTACGGCTTAAACTAGCACACCGCCGGTGGCGTGTCGCGGTCACCGTCGCGGAGGTCGGTGACGAGTCGACGGTAGATGAAGGAAAGGGTGGCGGTCGTTCTGGTGCCATGGCTGTGGTCTCCACCAATGGCCCTGACCTGGAAGCCTTGAAGTCCGATCGCCCAGTGGGTTAAACCCGCGGGAGACACGGAGATTACGGGATGTCCTCCAGGGCAGGCGGTGCCTGTCCCTAAGATCGACAGAAGGTATCGACTTGCGTCTACAGGTCGGCGAGCTCGCGTCCATTCTAGGAGCCGTGGAGGTAGGGGATACCAAAAAGACACAGTGATACAGCCTATTACGTACAAGAAATCGCTGGGAGAGATACAACCAGCAAGCGTAACGCTCGAGGTAGACTCTGTCTGACGGGCCCGCCGCGCTGGCTTATATGTGGCGCCGCGCGAACTTAGCGAGTGAGAGCGCCGCTCGGCGCGCAGCCATCTCACGGTTGCGCTCGGTAGCGGCGGGCCGCGCCAAGCGCAAGTGGTGGGGGGGGGGGCAGATCAGGGTCCCACCGTTATAACTGGTTACATGTACTACAACTTTTGTCTGAAGATTTTTTTCATATATCCATACACGATGGAGGTATTGTTGTAACGATAACGGGCAGTTATTGTTCATGGTCGAAACAAGCGACAAGTATAAACATTTGTCGACACTGCTGGAGAGCAGGCGGAAGCTGCGCCGGACCTTCAGAGAGCAAGGAGTTGAAACCAAGGTGTGTGTATGCGTGTGCGTTTGCGGCGGCAAAGGCGATGCCTCGAAACGGCAGTCGTTAGTCGGCATACGATGTTTGAAACAAAATGGCGTTGAGTGAGAAGCTGAAAGGCGATAGCCGCATTAAGTCGAGTTCTTTCTTTCAATTTAAGTCTAGTTACATAATTCTGTGTTTCAATCTATTATTGGTTTGTGTACCCACTAAATCTAAAAAAAATTCAATTGAATATTATTAAAAATTTTTTTCATTAAAGGGTAATGCCTCTGTAGAGCCCGGAAAGGCAGCCTGATTTTGATAATTTTTCATGTGAGTGTAGTGAATGGAATACAAAATCTTTTTGAAGGCCTTTATTGTACATACCTTGAAGTATGATCACAATTTAAAAAAAAATTAATATAAAATGGCGGCGTCACAATTCAACAAAATAAGCTTCTTCTGAAAAACAGTGTTCCGCGGTCGGAAGAATTTCGTCTTCAATTTAACCTAGAACAAAAAACCAAACGTTTTTTAGCTCTATATAAGATTATCTCGGGAAGTATACGAGGAAATTAAAAAATACTGTTTTTTAAGAATGGTACGTGATCAAAACGTAAAGTAACGATTCATCTGCTGCCGCGGATAAACCCAATGAATATGATTCAGCTGTGCTATCAACAAGTATCGATTCACCCACTGCTGCCACGCTACCATACACAAACCTTACTTTATTTAAAACTGTCCATCAAGAATTTCCAACACAATTTCTGAACAATAATCTTAGTAAAGTTCGCTTCATTTGTGATCGAATATAGTTTAAGAACGTTGTGAAACTGGCTGATCCCAAACAGCAACAACTGCTTTCTCTACATACTGTTTTCTCAGCCATTAACATTCAACCTGTGGTAACGTGCAACTACAACACATGCAGAAATTGTCTGACATCTCATCTACCTACATTAGATTTGTTGTCAAAGAGGTTAATATCACCCAAGATACCGTTCATGCGAATTCGACGCTTGTGACATGCACATGGACAGCATGGGATCTGCGGGCAAATTATTAATGTTCTAGTATCTGTAAATACATACGATGGTGAATCATTTACCAAGAAACATTGATGGCGATCATTGTGTTCATGTTCATATTAAGATAAACAAAATACATAAATCACATTATTTAATTGGTTCGTTGAAAAAGTATAACATAAAAAAATGGCTGCAATATCTAATTAGAACTCCTCTCTACAGGCTGTGCGGCATTACAGTTTATAAATCTTTTTTTTCATACCGAGAATGTTAATCAAATTCCTACACTTGAAATGAGTGAAGACATACCAATCGAAGATAGTCTTACTGCACAACAGCAAACACTCGTATGGAATGGCGAGAAATATCTTTGTATTGCGCCGAGGAGAAGCAAATATACTACATAGTCTACTTTTCGATGAACATGCAGAGGAATAAAACTTATTCACATTAAGAAAAATTAATAGTTTTGATATTTAATAAGCAGATTCACTTTTAAAGCGTGAGAGTTCGAAGCATTGATTTTAGGAAAAGGGTGCTTTTGGGGGCACCTGTTAGATATGTAGGGCCTCCGTCAACAAGGCACCGCCGGCTATTACGATTACAGCGGTTCTAAAACATAATTATTTTGCTAAGGAGATGACAGTATAAAGATCGAAATAAGCTGTAACTATTTTGTTTGTTTACTGTCTAACCTATCTCTAACCTCTCTATCCCAAACATGAGAAATACGCTAGGTATATAATGTCGAAACTATTTTTGCGTGTATCTCGGAAATGAAGGTCGAGTGGCGGTAACCTGTATAGGAAAAAGTTGTTCAGAATCGTGCCGCCGACAGCATATTTCACGGTGATCAAAATCGGTAAGGTGTACAGATCGCACAATATAATTTTGCCTCCGAGCGGTGACCAGCGGCGACTGAGTTGGCCGTGACTCGGCCTTGCATGCAAGAGAGTCTGATGACTGCTGACGACGGTCGGACTCTATCGCACGCACGGCCAACTCAGTCGTCGCTGGTCGCCGCTCGGAGGCAAAGTTATATTGCGCAATCTGTACCCTCTTCTATATAATTAGAAGAAGTGCAGTATATTTGGAATGCCAGTGTGTTTAAGACGAATAAAAAATACGGCAGAGGATGGGAACAAATAAAACTACTTAATATCATAGCGAAGCTAATACACTTTTATATTTCTAACTCTCAGCAATAATGAAAAACAAAAAGTAGCTGAAACTTTGGTCTAAATGAAGAATGATAGGAAGTATCGATTTCGTTTAAGTGCAGGTAATTTGGAATACCGGTATCCCAATTCATCTTCACTTTATAAACTTAAAAGAAACATGTAGATAATAAAATTATTTTCTTTATGATCTAATCAGATTGAAAAATCACAATATAGGAACAATCTTAGGTAAATGTAAATGGATAGCGTTGGCCCAAACCGACGCGGCGGGAGCCGTTACGGGTGAAATAAAAGCATCGCTAAACTTTGGAATTTTCTAAATTACCGTCTCCAAATATGCTGCGCTTCCTCTACCAAAGTATTTTGCTGTGCGCGTCAGAATTTTGGGGATGGACGGAGGCAGAAAAATTAAAGAAAATACAGGAGAAATACATAAGGTGGACTTTAGATTTGGCCTTCAATACACCTGACCAGCATATCTAATTTTCGAGGGAACAAAACAGGCAAAGTAATTATAGAAGCGGGGAAAAAGGCAATACAATATGAAGAGGAAACGATTGGGCTGAACAAAAATAAAGTAGTACAAGAATGATGGAGGGAAGTAGACACGAAGGAAGAAGAGAAAAGGTCGAAATGGGAGGAAATGAGAGACTCAAACTATAGGCAAAAAATGATGGATATCCAAGAAATGCAAATAGAAAGAAGGGGAGGAAAAGAGTTTGCTGAGGAACAAGCGCAATGAGACAGAACAGAGCAGGTTCAATGGCAATACGGCAGAATACTAGGAGGTAGATATAATGTAGAGCTGATCAAGTACCCGGAAAAAGCAAGCCGAGCCTGGCTCGGCTTGAAAAACCGAGCCGAGCCGGGTACCCGAAAGAACCGAGCGGCTCGGATAGAACCAAGTACTTGAATTTTTTTCAAGCGGCCCGAAAGAAACCGGGCGGATTGGATGGAACCGAGCGGATTGAATTTCCGAGCCGCTCGGTTCTTTCGGGTACCCGGCTCGGCTTGGAAACCGAGTCCCGGATTGGTTCGGATTTCAAGCTACCCGAATATTCAAGTACTCGTACAGCTCTAATATAATGTACATTACACAGAAATCAGGGATAACCAGAAAGTAAATTATCTAAACGGAAACTACAGCGCCAGAGACCAAAGCATAATTGCAAGGTTCAGATGTAGGAACTAAGAGCGGGGAAATAATTACTATTGTGAGATGAGAAGAAACAAGACTACCACCAAGCTGAAATGTCACAGGGGCAACGGGAATCGCCCGCTCGCTCCACCTTATCCCCTCTAAGAAGTCCTACTTTTCGGTTCTTAGCGGCTGTCCATATCCGCGGATTGTTGCGATTGGTTTCGTTCGCGTTCTTCGTCACGGGACGAATTGTGTTGGAGGGGATAGGTTGACGCGGGCGGGTGATTCCCTTGCCCCTGTGACATTTCGGCTTGGCGGTAGTCTTGTTTCTTCTCATTTCGCAATAGTACAGGAAGGAAGAAAAAGAGACAGTGCGTAGACTATGTAAAGGGGCTACAGAGACGCTGGGACACGTGCTACAAGACGAAGGAAGAAGTCAAAACGAAAGCACAATTTTGAGTTAACCGTCCCAGAAAAACTTACACACACAACACATGTAACCCCATTTTGAGGCCGAAAGGCAAAAAATATAACTATTTACAACTAGTAAAAAATGGATTTAAGGCTAGTGGTTTAACTACAATTTAATCTTAATGCAATGTATTACAATGTGTTTGATGCACGAAACGCGCAGAGTTCCGAGCGTTCGCGAAGGAGTTTAGGATGAGGCTTAGATTTAAAGTAGCGTTTAAAGTAGGATTTAAGACACACGACCACTTATATTTATAACACTTTAACTGCCTTAGCACTTAATACCAATAACTATAATTCATTCCACAAGCGCGGAAGCCAGTAGCGGGCTGAGAAGCTAGCCTGAGCTCAGGAAGGTTCTTGAGGGTTCAATTCACAAGTCGCGGAAAAGAAGGTTTGAAACAGTACGTCCAAGTCGTTGTTTCGATAGCGAGGAGCGATCGCAGTGATAGATCGGCTCGATTCAGTGAACTCTCTGATGTCCGCACCTCACCAAACAGCTGTTCGTCCTCAACAGGACGAGGACCGCACGGCGGTGAAACAAAGGTGGCTGTGCGAGGGAGCGAGACAAGCGTCCAATCAGCTGAGGTGCGCGTCAAAAGATGGCTCGGCCGATCATGACCGCAATCGCACAATGATAGATGACCGCATTAGCGTGTTTGAATCACGCGCCCTCGAATGCTGTGAGCACGCGCCATCTAGGGCTGTGAGCGTTTGGGCCCAGTGATGACAGAATCGTGGGTTTTCGGATCTTTACTGGTAAAATCAAGCTTCAAAAATGCTTTGCAAATAAACAGTTTTGAAATATTTTCATTTAGTCTTCTGAGAATATAGAAAGTGAAATTATAGAATAATTCAGGAAAAAAGTAGAATCTCCGCACCAGGTAATTTGAACACCGAATTTTTTGTTTGCGATCAAACCGCTTGGATGTCGGGGTAATGAATTCTCGGCGGAGAGCGCCGGCCAGGGATCACGTACGGCACACGGACAGAGGGAGGGGTATGCTTGTGTGATGCGCTACAAGCGCTAGGAGGGGGTACGCTTGGTCGTGGAGAGAGGGTAGAACCCGTGGGCGAAACCCCACGATTCTGGCATCACTATTTGGGCCAATCCCAAACTCAATGTCTTCCACAAAAAGAACAAAAATGTAATAGAAACAATGATGGACAACGAGATTAACAAATAGAAAATCAACAGATGGTTACAAATAATGTGCTGGAAGATAAGAAACTACACTTTCAAACATTTGAAAGAAATATATGAGATTACTTATTACAAGATTTCAGGAAGGCAGGCTGTAATAGGTCATGCATTAGCAATTTCAAAAAGGAGGGGCTGTGTGAATACTGGCTTCAGGTAAAACAAGCAACATTTGGTACATAAATCATTTAATTTTTAGATAATTTTTTTAGTTTATAAGTTATCGTTAAGCGCGTTATCGAGACCGCGAGCCGCGGTTCCGCGCCCGCACGTCTCTGCTCACACGCGACCTACAAGCGTATTCAGGAAACTTCTCGTTGGTCGGCGTTTCCCGAAGCTTCCTTCTCTGCATGCCACTGTCTCTCCCTCTGGGCATGAAATTGTCCCGACGAGTAGTCCCGGATCCTAGACGGAGAAGTCGTCTTTGGAACTGGGGCCGAACTGGTACCACTGGTGCAAGTGTCTGGTCCCGTGGCCCAGTGTGCAGGATAAGTGCTACAGTGTGATGGAGCCCAATTACCTCCGGCCCATGCTCCGGGTGCTCGGCCTCCTTCTCCCCCTGGAGGAGAGCTGCTCTGATGGCGTAGCTGCTAGCGTCACGTAAAGGAGTATTTGTATAATAAAACCAGACAAAAATATTTTATGTGTTTTTTGCAAAGTACATACATGCAAAAAAACACATGGTTAGAAGTTTATTAAAAAATTATGCTACCAAGATAACTTTTAAAAACTATCATTTATTCCCCGATTGACACAGAAATATTACTGCTATATTACTGCAATATTGCAAAGTAATATTATCCAGATTGCAGAATTCAGTTTAATTACTGTAATATTACTGTATTTGCCCTATTCTCTTCTGGTAAATTGCTCGACCGTTTTCGTAGAATCTACAAGAAAAATATCGAAAATTACTAAGTTGCAAAATTTCAACTTTTTGGCTTACTACGTTTGAAGTGGTAAAAAACAAGATTTAACTGACATTGGTCTAAGGTTCACGCCAATAAAAAAGAAATTACCTGACAAGGCCCGACACATAGAGAAAAACATTTTTATCTGCTAAAATTAGGTAAATACAGAATCTATTTAGGCCTTGTTTAAACATTTGTAGAAAACGTATGCATATGCAGCAATTTGATAAAATGGTGTTTTAAAATAAATTACATACCTTCATTGTCTATGTTCAAAATGATTTTTGTTTGCTTATCTATACCATACAAAACACAATAGCAAGAAAAACAAATGTCACGAACGAAAGCGCCGAAAACAAAGACTTTCGGTTGAGACAGTGACTGGTTTCCAACTGACTCTCCGGACAGGCACAAGAGCGGGAGGCATTTTTATGCTACCGTTTGACGGACCGATTATCAAGCTTTAATAAAAATGGATTTGGTGGGGTTTTTGACTAACTTGCTGATTTTGACTTTTGTCCGGGTTTTTAACACAAATACTACTATGTGTGTCAGTCCGAAGGTTGAAGGATGTTGTCTCGTCGGCAGTCTGCAGAATTGGTGCGTCTGTAAGGGCCTCTTTTAGGTCGTCGAATGGTTGTTGTTGTTACAAGGGTACTTCCCAGATGGTCTTCTTCTGTGTCAGTTGGGTTAGTAGTTCTGCGATGCTGACAAGGTTTGGTACGAACCGCTAACCGTTGTTGAGGCGTCGGTGGTCGACACACACACATGAACACTCCGATTCTTCTTTGGTGCCAAGACGATACCGTATTCCAACAGTATCTCTCTTCTCGTGGGTGGTAGACGGTAGGGTGGTACTGCAGTTGGGACCGCTTCATCTTTAGACCGAGAGCTGCCTACATAGGGGTCAACCTGATGCAAGGCTGCCGTTCCAATGTGCGGCCGGCGGCGGTCCCACTAGTGCAAGGTAGAAACAGATGTATACTTCTCCCTTGCACTAGCGCGCAAGCCACGTATCGCGCTTTGCATCGACGTCTGCCAAGGTCTTATCCTCCACTTGAAGGTCTGCCATTTTGCATATCGCTCATTAAATGCGTAAACAATAAGTATGTGAAATTTCAGAACTGCAAGAATGACGTTATTGCGCTAGAAATTTTACCTGTTTGACTATCCACCCCCGCGTTAGTTCCCCGGACTGTCGCGGCAGACCAGCGATTTCGTATTCAGCAACACTAATCCAACAATTTTAAATAAGAACTGTGACTGCATTGAGTCACGTTGACCCCTATGTAGCCAGCTCTTAGACTACTTCCCTTGGCTCCTCCACATCGATGGCGCGATGTCTATACGCGTAGTCTCGTTGGTCCTTAGACATTACTCGAATAGGACGTCAAAACCAGACCATGAGCTCGGTGTCTTCTTCGGTAGCCTTTCGCGAGCGTTTGATGGGGCTAAGCAGATGTGGTTGTGGTGGAAATTCGTCTGCTATCGCCTCCAGGTAGCCTTGCAGTCCACCCGACGTGGCAGGTGTGGTCTTCATGGGCGAAAGTGTAATGTCGGGGGTGGAGTTTTCCTTCGTTTCACCAACCTCTCCTTGGAAGTCGTATTCTTGATCCGGTCTATCCAGGAAATGCCACCTGCCTTATGGAGTATTGATGACGATCCCAGCATCCTCCAGGAAGTCCAACTCCAAAAGTGTTCGGTCGTCCGTGCTGTTGAGTAGGACGATGAAGAGCGTTGGTATAGTTCGCCCTTCCAGGTGTACGTCGGCTGTAGTGATCATCACTTCCCGGACACGCGGGTTTCCATCAGCCAGGGCAACTCGCATTCGCTTGCTCGTGAATGATTGCCCCTTCCCTTTGAGCACAAGGAACAGACTCTAGCTGGCCACACAGCATCTGGCTCCTGTATCCAGATAGGCACGACCTTGCTCACCTGCGATACTCATAGTTACCGTGGTTAGTCGTGGGCTTGGTTGTGCCATGGTATCGATAGAGTAGAATGCAGCTTGGGATGACGGTGTCACTTTCTTGCTGCAGCCCAGTCTTTTGTTCCTCACGAAACCTAGCTTTCCAAATCCATAGACTTCAGAGGTGGTCGTGAAGTACTGTGGCAAGCGTCTGCTACAGACGAATGGTGTTGTTCGCGCCATAAACTTGTAGGGGCTTGGAATTTTCGGTGCCTACATTCCAGAGTGGTATGCCCGAATTTTCGGCAAACCGCACAACGCATTCGCTGCTTCGATGGCTCGTCTGCTAATCCTGTCTACGTGGTTCGTTCCTCCAGGATTTGCTGCAAGGCTTCTTTCTCCAATATCTCGACATCCCTGGCTCGTTTCATCAGATTTGTAAAGGAAGTGTCCGACTCTCACGAGATTCTTTCGCGCAGGTGGAAGCGAGGGAGTCCGTACATAGCAGACAAAAAAGTTACCACTTTTTCGAACCACTCTACTTCTATTACTTTTCAACATCAACTCAAAACTGCAGTATGTGCCTAATATACATATTCTGAAAGAGAATTAAAAGCTGTATAAAACCCAGTTACAGTTGAATTTATTTAACGAACAAACAAAAATCCTATATAACATTAAGTAAGACAATACAAATTTAAAGCTGACAAAAAGTTACCACTTCTGAACATTAATAAAAAAAATCTAATATTTTTGCGGGGGCACCTTTTGCTTTTAAGACAATCTAAAATATTACCAAACGTGGTAACTTCTTTCTTGGCCCCCAAAATGTTTTGCCCCGTTCAATGTCATATAACACTTTTGTTTGTTAGTCAAATAAATTCAATTTTAACTAGGTTTTATACAACTTTAAATATTCCACCAAAATATTTAACACAGTTACAAAAATAATGATGCTAAAGAAATAACAAAAATAGAACAAATCGAAAAAGGGGTAACTTTTTTGTCCGCTAGTATATATCATGTCGAATTGCATGTTCTCCGCAGGCAGCTCTGGGAGTTCCGCAAAAAGTGCCTTTTTTTTGTTCATGTAGTGATCGGTCGGGATCTTTAAATCTTGTTTGTAGCACAATATCTCCATGTAGACTTGATACGCTGGTCGTCGGGGGGGGGGGGGGGGACGAAGGTGGCACGTAACAATTCGACTGTTTCCTTTCAAGTCGTCACGGTGGATTTGACACCTCTGCACCATGTGGCTGTATGTCCTTCAAGCAGCAAGGGTAATCCTCGAAGGGCATTCTCGCCTGTGACATGCTCGATGTGCTTAAAAATCGTAGCCGTTGATGCGAATTCGATAACTTTCGCATAATTGAGGCTGCTATTGAACCGCGTAGTGCATTTTGCGAAACTGCCTTTTTTTACCGGTTGAATCCGGTGGATGGTTTCTAGGATTTGGGAAAGCTGGGAACCGGTCAGCTGGAGGGCCTCCGATGAAGGACATTCGCATGAATTCAAGGATAATTGCTCATCCCCTCTCTCAGAACAGCGAAGAAGAAAATGCGTTTGCGGGCCTCTAATTTATACCCGATTGTTACTATCCGCGGCTGCAGAAATCAACAGACACGTTGTTAAGCGCGGGCCTCGCGAGCCGCGGTTCCGCGCCCTTACGTTTTCTCGTTGGTCGGTATTTCCCGAAGCTTCTTTTTCTGCATATTTTAAGGACACATTACTTTGCCCTTAGATAGTATAATTTTAGAAAACTGTATCACAAAATGAAAATATTAGTAAATGGGATATATTATCATATGACACTTCTATAAACGATGGAAGTTTATCACCTACTGTTAACACGAAAATTGTAATCCTTATTTATTTGAATAATAATGAAATCAATCGAGCAGATTTATTTAAATTTATTTGAAATTTTTCACGCTATTGCTATATATACATGTTGTTTAGTGTTTAATTATTTAAAAGTTTTGATTCGTTTTCAGAAAATAAATGTAATAGACAATTGGAAGAAATTGACAGTTATGTAAATACTACTTGTCAAATTTTACAAGAAAATGTACAGTCAAATATTTTTATTATTATAAGTGAAAGATTAAATACTTTTGCAGCAAACAAAGAAAACGATCAAATACTGGTAGATCTGGATAATAACTGTGTTGTAAGTCAAAGTTTTGCAGATGCTTTTACCTTACCTCCCCAATATTTGCCTATAAAAAACAAAATAAACTATTAAACAACTGGAAAACCCAACTTACCTTCAGTGGGGATTTCAGATGATTGGTGAAAAGTTGAAATGAAGAAAGAACAAGAACAGAAGATGAAAGAAAAGGCTGAACAGAAAAGATTTTTACAAGAAGTGGAAAAAAGTTAGCACAGGAGAAAAAAAAATTATTGAAATTCAGAAAAAAATTAAAAGTGAAAAAATATAATTTAACAACAGTTTCGTGAATATTTGTATTCTATTTATAATATGCACTTTTGTTATATTTAAGAACTTGTGTTATTGTTTTTCATTTTTAAAGATTTTATAAGAAAGTAAAAGATAATAGAAGAGAAAATTAATTATTTATTTTGACCCGTTTCTTACAAATTGCTTGGATATCTTGCTTAATTTTTATTTAATTTTCCATAGATATCAGGATACTTAGTTCGAATCACATTACGTTAAAAAATTGGGTTTTTTCTTTCCTTTTTGATCTCTTTTTATGTTTCTCATACTTATAAAGTGTTTTTCCCGCTCATTTGAAACGAACAAATTTGGCTGACTGTGCATTTCATAATCAGGACATTGAATATGAAACACAATGGGTCATGATACGAAAGCAGTGTTTCATAATACGTACAGACCTTCATTTAGTTTTTTAGTCATATTATTTTTTATTTATAATAAATATACATTTTATGGCTCATTATATAATTATAAAACAGTGGTCTATTGAAAAATATGCAAATTTTAAAAGTTAACACATTAAATATTTTAAATTAGATGACAATTGAATAACCTCACCGAAAAACGTTACCGAACTGAGCCTTTGCGCCTTTTTGAAACTCTTCCAGTCCACGGCTCCCAGAAGCCGGATGTTGACCATCCTCTGAAAGAGAGGTTGACACGTGCAGTCGAGACCAGGGATCAGATCTATCCGTCCCCGGACACATTTCCACAGCCTGTGTTTCGTCCGCGGGTCATTCGCACTGAACGAGTGGGTCAAAAGCTTTCTGGTCCGGCCTCATTGGCAGAATAGTCCTCCTGGGCATCGGACGGCCGCCGCACCTGTCTGTTCCACTGCACAAACGCTGCCGCCGCTCTGCTCCCACGAAGCGCCTCCAGCTACGGTTCCGCGACACGACTGTAAGGCAGCGCCGCAATTGACCGCAACAGCGTAACACATAGTCATAAGCGTAGGATAAATCCTAGAATTATGGACGTGCAAATTGTAAGTCAGCAAAACACTTATACATAGAACCCAATAGTCCATCTGTATTACCAACGAACCCAAACGAGTATATATTCAATCGATGACCCTGGCCAGCCGACCTGAGTCGGCCACACGGAACCTCCCCCACACCACAAGCAACCGTCACGGAAGACAGTCACAGCTGTACCACAGTTCAAACTATTGAAAAGCTAACAAAATCTTCAAGAAATGAGGAAATACTGTTGAAAATGCGAGGGCTGCAAGTGTCTGGAGAAATGACAGAAGAAGCCTCTTACACTAAAGGACAACGGAACAATTATACCCGTCGTGATTCCCGTGCTGAGACTTTCACAGAAACGGTAAGTGCCATGTTTGCAAAAATGCCGGATATTGTGGACGTGACTGTACTTTAAGGAAGGCTGGTGGAAGTAGTCAATCCGTGGTTGATGGGAGGATCAAGGACTGGAAAACTGACGAAACTACAAGCTCAGCTGGCAATGAGTTATTCAACGCTGAAGATGTTCTGTTGGCACATACAAAGAACGAGGCGTGGTTTGCAGATTCAGGTGCTACTGATTATCAACACAAGTTTTTTTTAGAGAAGAGTGGTTCAAGAATATACAATTATATTCAGGAAGCGAATGCACTGTTCGTGTAGGAGATGGTAATCTTTTAAATGTGAAAGGCAAATGTGATATCGATGTAAAAGTGTAAAACTCTGAGGTATCTTCTACGCGACAACACAGTTGGAGGGGTCTTATACGTACCTACCAAAGATCCAGAATTTTTTGTTGGTCGGCTGTTCAGTCGAAAAAGGTGTGAAGATAGTCTTCCAGGAATACGAACAACGAGTTTCTTAAAAAATAATCGACTGATCGTTAATGGAA
The DNA here is from genome assembly GCF_050908995.1 of Andrena cerasifolii. Classification (NCBI taxonomy): domain Eukaryota; kingdom Metazoa; phylum Arthropoda; class Insecta; order Hymenoptera; family Andrenidae; genus Andrena; species Andrena cerasifolii. The sequence continues at coordinate 1,409,445 of NC_135121.1, read as the reverse complement.
AAAAATATAACAATAGATTGTATAGATTGGATTTCAAACCGGTATGTGTAGCTGAGGCAAATATTACCATTAGTGACGCCCGGATATTGGCACGAGAGTGAATGGTGACACATGATGACGAATTCAAGCGTACGAGATTTGAAGGTGGATAGTTAAATAAATGGTAATATTATCTGCAAAGGATGTGTTTACGGCAAACAGCATCCCACAGCATTTCCAAGTGGAGAACTACCAGGACGAAATATCCCGGGAAAGTATTTTATGCAGGTTTCTGTGGAAAAAGAGTCAGATCATATTATTTTTTATTATTGAAGGATGTTTGCTGAAGGTATTGTTATGTCTATTTCTTGAAAGAGAAAGCAGAAGTTCTAAGTGACGCCGATCTGATCCGTTAGGCTGCAAATTTTCTTCTCCAAAAACTTAAGAATTGCACGTGAAAATCGCAGGAGCTCATGGCTTCTATTGAAGTTGCCGAAACTCTTGATTAATCTGGACAAATGCGTCACTTTCCCACTATTACGCTGTAGAATGCTGGGTCTATCGCCAAAAACTGTAATACTACAGAAGAACAATACAGTACTTCCTCGCTGAGAGCTCAGTTTGGTCTACACGATGAATTACGTCCCCACCTCTTCTGCCTTACTCTTGCCCGGCGAAGGCGAGAGCGAGATGGAACGAGAGCGAGTGAGAGAGACTGACAGCGAGCGAGGAACGGTACGAGCAGACGACGCGTTGATACTTTGTCTCGCTCTGTCTTCCGGACGACTGATACTCCATCCTTTGTATGCGCGACGAGCGTGCGCGATGTACATAAGCGTTTAAACCAGTGGTGAGCAACCTTTGGTCTGAAGTGGGCCACAAGTGGAAACCTACTACTCTACAGCCGCATATTCGCCTGTGCATTCGGCGCGCACCGATTTTTTGCTCGTTCGGAGCTGAGCGCGCGTTCGGCGCGCGTTCGGGGTTGAGTGAAACTTGCGGCGTCCATTTCATGGTATTGTTCGGACCCGAATACCCGGTTTGATGGACCGCCAGCAAGCGGATCGGCCCGAACGCGCGCCGAATGCGCGCCGAACACCGAACGAGCAAAAAATCGGTGCGCGCCGAATGCACATTCGGGGCGAATGCACGGGTGAATACGCGGCTTACGCGGGCTGCAATATTAAATACATAATATATTAATCAAATAATTTTAATTTATGGGCCGAATTTGTTATTTCTGACATTGATTTACAATAAAACATTTTTTAAAATTTGATTTACTGTTTATTAGTAATATATACAAGGTAATGTATACCTACATATTATAATATAAACAAGTATATGTTCGTATATTTTTTTTTAATTAAATGAAATTAAATAACTATTGAAATTTACTTAATGAGATACTTGCTCCTGTTTTTCATAAACGAGCTTGTCAATTGGTTGCGATATTCGAAACTGCTACTCTAAGACAATTATTTAATCGTTCGTCAGCGAGTCGATTACGATGATCACATTTTAATATTTTCATTCTCGAGAATAGTTGCTTACACGCAAATTATAATTATACAACATTAGAAAGGGATAATTTTATCCTATTTTTTGGGGCAAAATTTATTCCGATATCTTTTACAGTTCAAAACATATACGTAAATGTTCAGGCGTGCCGCAGGTAGAGGCTGGCCGGCTAAATGCAGCCCGTGGGCCGCGATTTGCTATTCACTGGTTTAAACCCGCGATCATTCAATCTCGCTCCCCCTTCTTATTTTCTTATTATGGAATTAGCACTCCATTAACGATGAATGCTCAACGCCGGTCTCGAGCTGCAAGCATTCAGCGAGGAAGTTCTGTATGCATATCCCTCTCATCACGGAAACGTGGCTTTTTCCGGGAACGGATTTTACTATCCGGGGTTACCAAATTGTTCGAGCCGACCGCTTCAGAGTGGTCCCAAATCGTTAAAAGCTGACTAAAACTCCAAAAATGAATTTTTCGTTGGGGCCATTTCAACTGTTGGGTTGAGTAGTCTGATAATGTGGCTATCGCACGGTCGAAGAGCAAAGGGTCCATCTTTTATATCTGCGCAGCAGTCACAGTTCTCGTGCACGTGAATGCGGTATCACACAACAAAGTGAAAAGTGAATAACTTCAAGAAAAGTAACTTAATTTCAATTCTGCAAGATGGATGCTGTTCCTGGAAGTAAGTAAAACATTAGTAGTACTCGTGTATTTAAAATGGCTAACGTTTACGTCGTACGATTGTAAAATGTATTATAAGAAGTAGAAGGTACAACTGTACGAACAAATATGAAAGATGTAAACTAAAAGTAGTATATTCCGCAACATCACGCTAAAATTCTTGTCTAGACTTGTAGCTGATACTTTTATCTTGCAATTTTTGTAAAAATTGGCTGCCACTAGGTGTCACCTTGGTCGTATGGCCATTTTGTATGACGCAGGGTAGTGAAGCTACTAGTTGTCAGCGTGTTTTCTCGAAGACTATGGAAGATACGGGAACAATTGTTAAATAAATGTATGGTTTTGGAAGAGCTTATTATTAGTTTCAATGATTTTTTTTATAGGCTGATGCACAGAGGTCACATAAAGGTCGAATTTGTTTTTTTTTTACAAGAAATTATATATTTCTTTAATGAACCGGTCGGGCTCATCATTTCATACAAAAAAGTATTATGCTACTTGTTCGAAAAAATCGATAGTTTCAGAGATATTTTGATTTAAAAATTCCGAGTTTTCATGTGAAACATGAAACGTGAGGATTTTTCGCGAAAATGTTGTGGCATAAAAACAATGGAAGACGGATTCTTGTGGATGTTGGTGGCATCAGATCCCTATATTTCCAATTTGAGAAGTTTACCAAACATAAAAATGAAAAATTTATCTGCAGATGTAATAAAGCTGTTAATTCTACCAGCCGCAACCAGGGAGTCGACATCAAAGCAGAAACCGAAATTCAGACTGGTCACATATCGGTCAAGTAACCAGTAACCGTAATGAAAGTGGAGAGAAATTCTGGCCGTAATAGTGAGAGGATGTAAAAGGGAACCGAAACTCCTGACCAATTGCATTTCGGTTAGGAATCGGGGACCGTAATTATAATAATAATAATAGTAGTAGTAATAATAATAATAATAATAATAATAATAATAATAATAATAATAATAGTAATAATTTGTCTTTATTCGCCACAAAATTACATAAATACTTAAGTGACAAATGGGCAAGATTCAGCATACCCTTCTCGTCCACTTTCCTTAACTTCCACTTTCCTTAACTCTTTGGGGGTTTTGGCATTATCTAGCAGATATAAAGCTAGCGAGACAAGGGAAGTTAAGGAAAGTGGACGAGAAAAATTCTGAGACGAATGGCGACCGGTCAGCGGACCGGTCCACACTTAATGTATGGAGTACATGGGTACGCCGACTGGTCAGGGCTTCGGGTCGGTTTGGTTCGGCTAGGTTTGGGTTGGTTCGTTTCTGTTCGACCTAGCTGAATAGGTCGGGAAGGTATGTATGCTGTTCCTGTCGCTCACATTGTTTGTCTCTTTCGTATCGGGATTTTTGAAAGCAGACTGTTGCAGTTATTTGTTACTCTGAGACTGTCGCGACAGTGGGACGGATCGACACTTAAGTAGGCATTCACTTCATTTCTTACATATTTCATTATTTAGTGATGACTAGCTTTAAATTACAGAATTTAGATAGTGATTTTGTAAAATTTTTTTTTTTGTGAAAATAGACACATTCATCTGGATTAGCCAGGCATAATGAGCTGGGGTACATTTCGTAACCCCAGAGTTTACCTCTGGAAAGTTTTTAGGGCACACAAACACACATGTAACGAGTTATAACGATGGGACGATGATCTCTCCCCCCCCCCCCGCCCCACCACTCGCGCCTGGCGCGGCCCGCTGCTACCGAGCACGGCCGCGAGATGGCTGCGCGCCGAGCGGCGCTCTCGCTCGTGAAGTTCGCGTGGCGCCGCATATAAGCCGGTGCGGCGAGCCCGCCATGCAGAGTCTACCACGAGCGTTACAGGCGAACGGTTAGAACTCTCCCAGCGATTTCTTGTACGTAATAGGCTGTATCACTGTGTCTTTTTGGATTCCCCTACCTCCACGGCCCCTAGAGGAACGCGAGTTCGCCGACCTCTGGCGCAAGTCGATATCCACCGGTCAATCTTAGGGACAGGCTTCGCCTACCCCGGGGTCATCCTACAGTCTCCGTATCTCCCGCAGATTTTGCCGACTGGGCGGTCGGACTCAAGACTTCCTGGTCAGGGCCATTGGTGGAGACCACAGCCGGGGCACCAAACGACCACACCTTCCTCCATCACCCCCCGCCGACTCGCAACAATCATCGCGACGCGCCCGCGAAAGACCAGCACCGGTGCGATAGATTAAGGCGTAGTAGGCTAAGGTTAGTATATTACGCCGTTACCCTCTTGTAGGCCAGCATAGACCTGGCCGGGCTCTGTTCTACACGCGACTCAATAAAAACCCGTTCAGCCAATTCACCCGCCTTGTTCACTCGGTCACTTTACCCCCCCCCCCCCGTGCGGTTAATAGCCGTTATCTTATACTTAAGATAATCTAAGATTACAGGTAATATACAGGGTGTCCCACTAAGGAGTGGACAGCGCGATATCTCTTAAAGTATTGTCGATAAAAATATAAAAAAAATAGGGAATTGCATGGTTCGAGGGGGCCCATTTATTAGCGCGAACGAATTTTGTTTCCGATTATTATTTTAAAAGATACGATGGTCAAGTTCGGTTTTTCAAATGGAACTATTTTTTTTGAACACCTGAGTTGATAGTGCGTTCCAAGACAAATTCAATAAGCTTTAATGTATACACTTTATTTCCACTGGTTTTTAAGATATTGCGCTTGCAAAATTACTGATTTTCACTGGAAGAAAACCCTCTGGAATAGGAAGGACCGGGGTCGGTCTTACTGGCGCTACGGGTGGCATTGCCTGTTGAAACTGATACCTACCTGCCAATGGTCTACGACAGGGTTCGCAGGCCCAAAAGCTGGACAATTCTTTTCCGACAGAAATGCTACTTAGGTAGGTACATCTGCGGTATCGAGAAGCGCATCGTTACTTTTATTTCGCACTTGCTTCTACGCTCGGATGGCCGGTTCTTTTGTGAGGGATGCAAATCCGATTGGTTCTGATACAATCTGCTCCCTATGGTTGAAATTTAGTCTAGCAACTTTCAGTTCTCCTAACCTAACCAATCCAACTTGCATCCCTCCCAAAAGAACCGGCCATCCGAGCGTAGAAGCAAGTGCGAAATAAAAGTAACGATGCGCTTCTCGATACCGCAGATGTACCTACCTAAGTAGCATTTCTGACGGAAAAGAATTGTCCAGCCTTTGGGCCTGCCATTTCTGGCGTAGACCTTTGGCAGGTAAGTATCCATTTCAACAGGCAGTGCCACCCGTGGCGTCAGTAAGACCGCCCCCGGTTTTTGCCATTCCAGAGGGGTTTCTTGCAGTGAAAATCAGTAAATTTGCAAGCGCAATATCTTAAAAACCAGTGGAAATAAAGTGTATACATTAAAGCTTTTTGAATTTGTCTTGGAACGCACTATCAACTCAGGTGTTCAAAAAAAATAGTTCCATTTGAAAAACCGAACTTGACCATCGTATCTTTTAAAATAATAATCGGAAACAAAATTCGTTCGCGCTAATAAATGGGCCCCCTCGAACCATGCAATTCCCTATTTTTTTATATTTTTATCGACAATACTTTAAGAGATATCGCGCTGTCCACTCCTTAGTGGGACACCCTGTATTTACAATAAATACAAAAATCATTTAAATCTCTGATAAGAAACTTAAATAAAATACAGAACTTGATTATGTATCCGAATCATCTAGCAAAGATAATGATTCTGGCCACATTTCAGCTATTGAATTCACCGAATTGTCATAGGCCATTATTAGAACTTGCTTGCTTCTTTTTTATTTGTTTCTCCGAAACTCGATTCCAATCATTCATTCTTATTTATCTAGCGTTTCATTCATACTTTTGCACGTTCCACACCTATGCGTGCTTCACTTCAAACATATATTTAACTTATTATTATTATATTTGAACATTACTCAATTAGAGTATTTTGAAGTTAAAAACATTCATTTTGCACCATTATTATTGAAAATAAAAAGTTGAAGCAAAATATTATATTTTTCCTGACTTCTACCTGATTTTGTGGAAAAAAAATATAAATTTTTCAAAGGGTCGGATGCGGACGGATATAAATAATTGAATTTTGTGAAATTGAATCTATCCAGAATTATGAGGTATGCTTGAATTTGTGAACAAATACGAATAATTCTTTTAATTTAGTAAAATACGAAAATGGTAACAAATAATCTTAATTTGGTAATAGCATATAAGTATTTATATTTTTCATTACAAGAAAAAGACTAACTAAAACTATTCCAATGTAAAAAGCTGATCATTTTCTAGAAATGGAAATCTAAATTTTTTTTAGAATATTTAACAGAGGAAGCCCAGAAAGTCCCAAATAAAGATTTCAAAAACTACTACGAATTATACGCAAAAAGAGCAGGCGAAAAATGACACATCAAGATGTTCTAAATAATTTATTAGTAAGCCCCGATCCATATAAATATATGCAAATGAACATCAAGAGTCCCATTGTTAAAAAAATGATTATTGTATTTATTATACAATATATTACCTGTAACCTTAGATTATAATTAATAAATGATGAAAAATGTAAAAAATGAAATGAATGCCTACTGAAGTGTCGATCCGTCCCACTGTGTGTCGGTCCAAACTACGCCGATTTACCGAGACATTGTTGTATTTGAAACACTACATTAAGAAGATGCTCGCCATCTCCCATCGGCCTTAATAGAAGTAGTTAATATAAAATAAACCATTGTTAAAATACAAATAACAAGAAAATGATTGAAAAAACAATTTTTCATGCGGTTATTTCAAAAGTATGTCCAAGTGTGGAAAAAAATAGAAGATATAAATGTAACAAAATGTAAATATATATTTAACAAAAACTTAAATAATAAATTACACAGCGAAATTTATTACAATGTTTCAATAGTTATCTTCCACCATAACATACGAAAATATTATTTTACATCTTCTAAATCAGTTGCTGTATAAGCGTTACTTCAATTTTTATTACAACAAACATGTATGAGAAAGGAGAGTGAGTGGTACATCGTAAAACGCCAACGAAAGGACGCATCCCGAGATTTTGTCCATGTATCATTCCAAGGCTTCATTTTCTCTAGGGCGGGGACAAAACACCCTGTGTTTGCGTTGAACCATAACATCATATGGAACAGGCACTTTTGGGTAAACCTAACCCCTATTGAAGCTTACCGGCCAATATATCTGATACCGACTTTAAGTAGGTACATTATGTTTCATTTTGATAAAAATTCCTGACACCTACGTCAAAAAGTTATCGAGTTTGGCGTGGATGGGATGACCTTTCTGCTACGTTCGTCTTCGCCATTTGAAAAATAAAAACACAAAATATTCTATTTGTAATATTGAACACATCATAAATCTTTGCAATTTCATTCATTATATCAATTGATCCAAAAATTCAATTTCTTGTAAAATATGCATAGGTACATTATAAATGGCAAGAATTTTAATAACCTTAACGTTTTATTTTTGAAAATACTTTAGTATTATCAGCAATTTATAAGTGTAAACTTCTGAAAATTGACTGTTTTCCAAAACAAATTGTCAATCCTTAAAACTTATTTATCACCAACTTTGTTTATTTATAACTAAACATTATATTGATAAAATATAAATTATTTGTGAAAATTATATATAAAATATTTCATTGTGGCTGTAAAAGTAATATTTCATCTATAAAAATATTTAAAGTAGGTCTTTATAAAATTATCACAAAATTTAATAAATTTAGAAAAAGACGTAAATACATTTTTAAGAATTTATATATAAATTAAATTATTTGTTATTTTTATTACTATAAATTTATTTCAATTATACTATGTAGGGTAGACTGGGGGCGATAGTAACAGGGGGGCGATTGCAACACGTTAAATATCTCAAAACATATGATAGGTATTAACACAAATTTTGGATATATAATGAAGAGTGATATTTGGAATACACACATCCATACCCTAACAGTATAGATACACAATAGACGTATATAGTGAAGAAAATAACTTTTCGATACCCTGAAGTACTTTTTCTTACTGATTTAAAATTGTAATATAAATGCCACCTTGCAAGTACGTGTTTCTTCTTTTTTTTAACATTTAAGCTGTCCATTTTTAAAGTAATACTCCCTCGACTCCCTGGCCACAACACTGACAGATACAGATTCTCATTTGCTCACGTCCGAGACCGATGGCGATGATAACATTGATGAGAACTCAGATCATGATTGATTTCTTGTAATTATTAATTATTATTGTTTGTGATTATTTAATGTAATAAAAATACCAATTTTCGTGCAGATCCATCATTTTTTTAATATTCGTGTCCGCCATATTAGATTCGCCATTTTGTTTTCAAAAATTCCACTTTCAGATTCGCATTCAATGACCCGAAAAACAATCGAATATTGACTTTCGTGCAGATCCATTATTTTTTTAAGATGCATGTCCGCCATATTATTTTCGCCATTTTGTTTAAAATAATTCCAAGTTCAGATTCGTATTCAGCGACCCCAAAAACCTCCGATCACCGATTTCTGACTAAATTAAAATACGTTTTGAGGTTTTGGTCAACTTTTGGCGACCTGGGACCACAGTGGTATTTTTTTTACACAATACGGGATCGTTAGGTTAAAACAGCTATCTTTTTCTAATTCGTCTACTACGTCAAATTTAAAGTCGTCCGACGACAGTTTGTGGCGACACATAGTGGGCCAGATTTAAAATTTGCCGCTTTTTGGATGCTTTTTTAAGATATCGGAATGAAATTTGCGCCAAAAAAGGAAAAAATTATTTCTTTCCAATGATGTATAATTTAATATTTTTAACATTTATTTATTTATTTATTTTTCATTTTTTTTAACGTATTTGTGATAAGAAAAAAATAATTCTGTTTATTTGCTACCTTATTTAATACCCTTTACAGTGGTTTAAGTAAAATGTTTGGGAATCGTTTCGATATGTGCGACACCGTCAACCACAGTGGCACGCCACCCAAGAAATTCAGACTCTACGCTCGTGATAAGCTAACCAATACCAAATTCCTTGTAGACTCCGGATCTGTAGTTTCCATTTTACCACAGCGATTTGCACCAGCGAATTCGGCGACCGCATACCAATTGTACGCCGCAAACAACGTCATATACACCTACGAGGACAAGACCTTGACAGTCGACCTTGGCTTGAGGAGGCCGTTTAAGTGGTCGTTTCTCATCGAAAACATGAGCTCACCAATACTAGGAGCTGACTTTCTGGCTCATCACGGGTTGATAATAGACCTGAAACACGAAAGGCTCGTCGACTCCGTGACCAACCTCTGCACCAGGGTCAGTATGTACATAGTTGCCATCCAAGGAATCTTCACGATATACGTCAGCACAGACTTCTACCAAATCCTGCAGAAATACATCCAGATCACCAGGTCAGCTACCTCTTCACGGATAACGTCAACGTGTCCAACTTTAGAACAGGGAATCCAGCGCCCATACAGCAGCTCTTGAGCCAGTCCAGTCCAGCTGGTCAAAAACAAGAATGGGGAGTGGAGACTGTGTGGGGACTTCAGGAAGGTTACTCTCAGACAATACCTGATCGATACCCGCCACTGTTCATACAAGATCTGTTCGAAAAGCTCCGTGGGAAATGCATCTTCTCCACACTGGATCTCACCAGAGCCTACACCAGATCCCCATGTTGGAAGAAGACATCGCGAAAACAGCCGTTATCACACCGTCCAATTTATACGAATACACGGGAATGCCATTCGGTTTACGTAGCGCCTCACAGACATTTCAGAGACTTCAACTTTGTGATTTGCTACATTGGTGACATTATTATCATTTCTGAGTCACCAGACGAATACAAACATCTTGCTGCAGTATTCCAGCATCTACAGGACCGCAGATTCACCATCAACTCAGCAAAGTGTCAAATGGAACAACCTGAGGTTACATTCCTGGGGTATGTAATCAATGAGCATGGCTACAAACCAACTCAAACCGAGTCCAAGCCATTCTGGAGTATTCCAAACCTGAGACCATGTCGGAGCATCGTCGCTTCCTCGGGATAATCAACTATTACTGAAGATACATCCCAGGTCTAGCCAATCTCCAAGCCTCTTTCACCGAGTATTTGAAGAGCTCAAAGAAGAACGACAAGACCACGATTGATTGGATTCCCACAGCACTCAAGGCTTTCGCCGCCTCCAGAGAGAGCATAGAAGCCGTCATCGCCACGGCATTCACATCACCATCAGCATCCTTGGCTTTGACTACAGATGCATCGGACATAGCTGTCGGAGCAACGCTGGAGCAACTACAGGGCAATCAATGGAAACTCAACGGTTTCTTTTCCTGTAAACTAAGTCCTGCCGAAAAAATTACAGTACTTAGGACAGGGAATTTCTCGCCATCTACGCGGCGGTGAAGCATTTTAGCCATATCCTGGAATGCCATAAATTTGTCATCAAGACGGACCATAAGCCCCTCTCACGTACGCCTTTTTGTCACGGGCAGACAAAGCTTCGTCCAGACAACTGAGACAGCTCGACTTCATTTCTTAATTTTCCACTGAGATAACCCATGTAAAGGGACAAGACAACGGCGTTGCAGACGTACTCTCCCGGATCAACGCAATCGACATGCCGACATCACTCAACCCAGAAAAGATCAAAATTTCAACAGGAACCATCAGACCATACATACCACAAGCATTACGATGCACTGCATTCAACACGGTACATGGTTCATTACACTCGAGCGGCTGAGTAACATGCACGCAGATGAAAGAGAGATACACCTAGCCTCGATTACGCAAGGATGCGCTTAAATGGTCTCGGGAATTCTTACCCTGCCAACGAGCAAAAATCCACAGACACGACAAGCTGACACCAAGCAAAATTGATGTACCAGACAACCGATTCAATCACATATATCTAGATCTGATTCATCTACTTGAGGTAAGAGGATACAAATATTGCCTCACAATAATTGATCGGTTCTCCAGATTCCCCATGGCCACTCCCCCACAAGGACATCGCAGCCGACACGGTGACCACCGACCTTTTCAAGGGGCCGTCGTTAAATTACGTAAGGGTAATTTTGGCGATTTCTTAACCCCGCCCCCCCCCCAGTATAAGAATTCGTAAGATTTTATATTCCACCCCTCCCCCCTTTCTTACGTAATATTTTTTACATTCAATTTTTTCAATTAAGAAAATTCTTTTCAACGTTTATATAATTCATTTACCTGGTTTTCAACAAATTAAAACTAAAATTACTTTACTGGAACATTAATGATATAATTTGTATTTATTCTTTTTAGGAACACCGAGTAACAATTAAAATTATGTGTATTTAAAGTTCTTCGCTTGTCCATGGATTTTGGATTCAGTCCCCAACTGACTTTATGATAGAAAGTAAATTTATTTCAGGGAACCTATTTTCTGTGATTTGTTTAGCATCCACCTCGTTCGCAGGTATACACTCTGCATCATCTGCTCCGGTATGCTGATCTCGGAAGATACAGCGAAATGCGTCGTTGCGCCGAACTTGGATGCGTTCAGATTTTAATATATTCTTTGACAATCGAGAGGATATTACTCGATGCTTGAGAGATTTCATGTGCGATGCGGCTGCTTTGTTTGTTGCAAAATAGTGTCTGCAAGTTTCACATATTCGCCCTTCTACTTGAGATTGAACTGTCAAACAAAAACAGTTGTAGGACACATGTTTAAATTTTGTGGTTAATTTGGAGAGCACAAAGCTTTCTACAGCCAATCTTTGAAAAAGAGGCAAGAATTTTGAATCATCACTTGTATCGTTAGGACTTGCTAATATCAATGTTCCTATTGCTTCATTGTGTCTAACGCGACAAGGAGCTGGAAGGAAACCGTTGGGCAAGATAGAATGGAGGTTACTTCTTAGCGAACCGCAACATTTGATGTCTTTGCATTTGCTGACCTGCAAAAGATATTGCGATTCGTGTACGTGCAATCATCATCCACTTCTTGAGGTATATCAAGATTATCAACGAGGTATTTGAATTCCGCCAATACTGCATAACCATTTATAACCATCTCAATCCGTATGTTAGCAAGCGTGACTCCAGCGCTTGCAAAATTTTCGGTTATGATCCAGTCATGGTCAGGAAGTTTAACTCTATATTGCACGCGCATAAGGATTGGGGACTGCTTCTGTGCAGTTTTTAAGCCAATAGGGCCCTTTACACGGACGGTCTTGCGCGCGGTCCGGCCCGCGGGCCGGCGCGCCGCACGCCGCGCGGCCCGCAAAAGTACGTGAGGCCGGATCGTGGCGCTCCTTCGCGCGGGCCAGAAGGTCGTACCCGTCACTACTTAGAGATAGCGAGTTCGGGCTCCCATTTCTACGTCGACTCCACATGCTTTGTACACGATCCACCGCAGTGGTGTATTGTGTTCTACCTGTTCGATGTATATTATCGATCTGCGAAACGATCGACAAGACACGATCGCGATATACGTTCGCGAAAAGTATACAAATTCCTCGATATACCAGGCTATCATAAATGCTGTTACTGTATGCTACACTGAAACATCTGTTTTTAGGAAGCTACATTTGGTTGACCTGAAGGTGCTATAAATTCTAGAAATGGTTTATGACTCAGTTATAACGAGTGTAAAATTTTACAAGGGTACATTAAAAAATGTCCAAATGTTTCCCCGGCAATGCGATGGCAAATGAAATTGCAGTTAACACATTCACTGTTGTGACGATCATAAATATTACTATCAACGGCAATAATTACCATGTCACTGCTTGTTTTAATATAAAAACTAATATTGATAGACAATAAATACATATAGGTATGCAAGTGATGTTATGTCTAAGATAAATGATGAAGAGATGTAATATGCAAGATGTTTTGAAGAAGGGGGTAGTCTTCTGATTGCTCGTGATGCAGGTCAAATTTTTCACCCACGCTCTTGCGTGGCGCGCAGCAAGAAAGCATCACAGTCCTGCCCGCGCGCCAGAAAGCATCACAGTCCTGCCCGCGCGCCAGAAAGCACCACGCTCCTGCCCGCGCGCAAACCTCGAATCCAGAAGAGTTTTCATAAGAGACAGAAAAGGTAGTTAGAAAAGGAAAAAACGATACTTGGAACCAGGCTCGTTGCGCGCCTCAGGATTTCCGACAGTGCGGACGAGTCTGAGGCGCGCGACGAGCCTGGCAGCCGATCCTGGCAGCCAAGACTCCAAACGCAACGCCGTCGATAAGCCGTGCCTCGATGGGTTTCGAGGACTTCGACCCTCGAGACCAGGGGGGCCGTACCATGTTGCCCCCTAAGACGTGGCGAATAAAAAATTCTACATTTCGCACCGGATCTTGGCGAAAGTGACGTGGATCGTTTCCTTATGTTTTCCCGATGAAAATGGTCCAAAAAACGACACAAATCGGATTGTAATTAAGGAATCTTCATAATAAATTGATTTCCATAACTTCGTTAAAAATAGTCCGATTTACATGAAATTTGGTATAATTTTCATTTGAAAAACGTAAAGAATCCATCGGTATCACTTCCATATCGATACGATAAAGAATAAAGTATACAGTTTTTCTGAAACAGGTATGAATCCTTGGCCGACCGCAGCGAATCGAGGTCGGCGACCCACAGTCGAGGGTGAAATATTCATTACAACGTATTGAGAAATTCTTTACTCTTCGTCGTATCGATATGAAAGCAACACTAATGGATTCCTGGCGTTCTCCCAATTAAAATGATCACAAATATCATGCAAATCGGACTACTTTTACACAAACAATACAAATTATAAAAGGAGTAGGCATTCCGTGGTCCGAACGATGACCAGAACGAGCAAAGAACCTAATAAAAAGAAAATAAATATAAGGAAAGTAATCGTAATAAACGTACTAATATTAATGGATTCTGCCTTTTCTCCGTGCATTCACTTAAACCGTAAGCATTGGTTCCTCCCTCCATAGGTCAAATTCCTAGCGGGGGTGATTATGGCAAAATGTAATTGGTTAAGGCGGGACAAAAGGGGCTGATTTGAGCCCAGGAGGAAATGTAAAACGCTTTCGTCCTTCTGCCCAAACGGCGGTCGTGTTATAAAAATCAGGAGTTGTAAATACGTCTTTAGTTTATGTTTCGTTGCCAGATGTGCAAGCTTAGCGAGGTATTTCCTTATTTGACCATTGTCCTGTGATTCTCAACGTTTAGTCCAGCAATAAAGACGTCGTGGGCTGAAGCCCATCAGTGACGGCATTGCGGAGAGTCCCAGGAGTAGGGCAATTAGAATGGTCACCGGTGGAACCCGCCGTTGGAGCAATATACTTTTGTCCCGCCTTAACCAATTACATTTTGCCATAATCACCCCCGCTAGGAATTTGACCTATGGAGGGAGGAACCAATGTTTACGGTTTAAGTGAATGCACGGAGAAAAGGCAGAATCCATTAATATTAGTACGTTTATTACGATTACTTTCCTTATATTTATTTTCTTTTTATTAGGTTCTTTGCTCGTTCTGGTCATCGTTCGGACCACGGAATGCCTACTCCTTTTATAATTTGTATTGTTTGTGTAAAAGTAGTCCGATTTGCATGATATTTGTGATCATTTTAATTGGGAGAACGCCAGGAATCCATTAGTGTTGCTTTCATATCGATACGACGAAGAGTAAAGAATTTCTCAATACGTTGTAATGAATATTTCACCCTCGACTGTGGGTCGCCGACCTCGATTCGCTGCGGTCGGCCAAGGATTCATACCTGTTTCAGAAAAACTGTATACTTTATTCTTTATCGTATCGATATGGAAGTGATACCGATGGATTCTTTACGTTTTTCAAATGAAAATTATACCAAATTTCATGTAAATCGGACTATTTTTAACGAAGTTATGGAAATCAATTTATTATGAAGATTCCTTAATTACAATCCGATTTGTGTCGTTTTTTGGACCATTTTCATCGGGAAAACATAAGGAAACGATCCACGTCACTTTCGCCAAGATCCGGTGCGAAATGTAGAATTTTTTATTCGCCACGTCTTAGGGGGCAACATGGTACGGCCCCCCTGGTCTCGAGGGTCGAAGTCCTCGAAACCCATCGAGGCACGGCTTATCGACGGCGTTGCGTTTGGAGTCTTGGCTGCCAGGATCGGCTGCCAGGCTCGTCGCGCGCCTCAGACTCGTCCGCACTGTCGGAAATCCTGAGGCGCGCAACGAGCCTGGTTCCAAGTATCGTTTTTTCCTTTTCTAACTACCTTTTCTGTCTCTTATGAAAACTCTTCTGGATTCGAGGTTTGCGCGCGGGCAGGAGCGTGGTGCTTTCTGGCGCGCGGGCAGGACTGTGATGCTTTCTGGCGCGCGGGCAGGACTGTGATGCTTTCTTGCTGCGCGCCACGCAAGAGCGTGGGTGAAAAATTTGACCTGCATCACGAGCAATCAGAAGACTACCCCCTTCTTCAAAACATCTTGCATATTACATCTCTTCATCATTTATCTTAGACATAACATCACTTGCATACCTATATGTATTTATTGTCTATCAATATTAGTTTTTATATTAAAACAAGCAGTGACATGGTAATTATTGCCGTTGATAGTAATATTTATGATCGTCACAACAGTGAATGTGTTAACTGCAATTTCATTTGCCATCGCATTGCCGGGGAAACATTTGGACATTTTTTAATGTACCCTTGTAAAATTTTACACTCGTTATAACTGAGTCATAAACCATTTCTAGAATTTATAGCACCTTCAGGTCAACCAAATGTAGCTTCCTAAAAACAGATGTTTCAGTGTAGCATACAGTAACAGCATTTATGATAGCCTGGTATATCGAGGAATTTGTATACTTTTCGCGAACGTATATCGCGATCGTGTCTTGTCGATCGTTTCGCAGATCGATAATATACATCGAACAGGTAGAACACAATACACCACTGCGGTGGATCGTGTACAAAGCATGTGGAGTCGACGTAGAAATGGGAGCCCGAACTCGCTATCTCTAAGTAGTGACGGGTACGACCTTCTGGCCCGCGCGAAGGAGCGCCACGATCCGGCCTCACGTACTTTTGCGGGCCGCGCGGCGTGCGGCGCGCCGGCCCGCGGGCCGGACCGCGCGCAAGACCGTCCGTGTAAAGGGCCCTAATGGGCACTCTCGCCTTGTCATCCTTAGAGATAAATGCCACCTGCTGAGACCCGAGCATTGATACCAATGATTCTAAATAGCAAATTGATGCAGTACAAAATTGACTATCAAGGTGCGATTTATGGGTATTGTTTTGGGTCCTGCAAAGTCTTATCGGAACCGTAGTAGCATGCCTCTTTCCTTCGAGCGTGTTTGAATTTCTAGGTAGGAGTCTTAAGTATGCCGCATTCCTCGATAAATTAAATCCAATCTTTAGGAGCTTTTCATGCAAATCATCTAACGTTTTGCAAGATCTCACTTCCTCCGTTCGATGACGTTCGTGTGTAGCTCCACCGAAACTTGCAATTTCTAAAATTACTTTAAAAATCTCTAGCTGGTCTTCCTCTACCCGCGGTCTTCCAACTTTTTCGCGAATATTTAAAACTGAAGCAGCGCACAGTGCGTTGAATCAATGAGAATTCGGAACAAAAATCATAATTTCTAAACTAATCAGATTTCGACCTATATACCTCAATACTTTTTTAACCAGAATATATAGATGCATCGAATGGTGTAGAAAGAAATATACAGTTGCATTAAAAAAATTGAGGTGATCTTGATTTTTTATTGAATAAAAAGTTTTTTTTATCAATATTTACTTTTACAATTTGTTGTCAACTGAATACTGACTAACTTTTGTTCGAAAAATTTTTGTATCAAATTATTTTTTTTACGTGTATCGCGTTTGACAGCTATTTTAAAACTGAAGACAGTATCCAAGATGGAAAAGTCATGATAGGTATCGTATAAACAATTGGAAAAAACAGATCGGATGTTTAGAACGTCCAATCTTTTTGTCTCTTGGTGCATAACAAAACCACTTTTCAAAAATTTCTTGGTTTGTCCGCATTTAACGTTTTTCTAAAAAAATTACTATAACTAAACAAAATGCAAACATGTGCAAATTTTTTTGTATGCTAATAATGGGGGACTGCTCCAGGAATAGTTTCCAACATAAACCCCAAGACGTGTTTTACCTTTTTCGAGAAAAGTGAGGTTAAATTTTGGAAACATATAATTCAGCAATTTATTGGATGTGTAACTTCGAGACAATAAAACTAAATTTAAAGTAAGTAAAAAAATCGTTTCACAAAATAAAGAGTATGTAGTACGTTTAGTTAAATGATCCATTGAAAATTATTTTTATTTATGCTTAATATTAATAATGTAGGTGGCCTTGAGGTATAAGACAGAACTAAATACATCAAGGAAATGCGTTAAATAGATTCTCTCAATACTAACGTGTTTTCTGAGTGTTCATATACAAATAAAGAGTCTGGATTGCGGTCTTGTTAAAAATCATCGCAAAAAAATATTGATTTTTTTAGATTTTTGTCCATTGAGCAACGCACTGTGCAGCGGTCGCATTAGAAGCACAAATTGGAATTAATTTTTGTTTATGTTCTAACCTAAATTTCTGCTGGTATTCAGCATTTCGCTGTTTATTTTTTAATTCTTTTTACACATCTGCTAAATGCTTTTTAGTTCTGTTTATGTCACTTTGAGATGTGTTACCACCGAGATTGACATCTCGGGAGAGTATTTGAACATTCAATTTATTTTCTAAGATTTGAACATTTTTGGTGACTGTATCTTGAGCAGGCGTTGGATAGTGTCTCTTCAGAATGTTGGAAGGAGCTAATAAATCATTAAAATTTTCCTTAAAACCTTCCTGTAGTAGAGTATCGAGAGTAATTTATTTATCGACAGTAGTTTCTTTATCGAGAGCCCTTTGATTGTCTAGAGTACATTGTTGTTTGGATGTATGTTGAGCTTTAAGAAATTGAAAACATTAAATTTATAAGGCAATTAAATATTTTTGTATCTTTAAAATATATAGTTAAACAAAATTATAATCGATTTGTATGGAACACAAGTGAAATGGCTTTTAATGGAACAATAGCTGAAAATATATTGAAAAACATTTCACCTTTAATTATTCGATAATTTTGTTTTTTTTTTTAAAGATAATGAATGAAATGATTAAATTATACAAAGTATATTTATTTTTAAATTTTAAAAGAATGTAATTTCTTCTTCACATTTTTTTAATATAAAAGAAAATCAATTAGTTCCAACAATTCGAAACATTAAATTGTTTAGTAAGTTTATTGGATATACGGTACTAATATTGTAAAAAGATCTACATATATTTAAAATTTCTAACTATCTTTTTTCTGAGATTGCGTATGCAATGTAGAATTTATATGTAATGTCTTAATAATTTTTCAAGAATATTTATAATTAAAAAACTGATCAGACACTGCATTTCTACTTATCTTCGTAAAATATGTTAAAATACTATTTTTCTTTTGTTTATTTTGAGTATTGTAAAAGTCAATATGACTTTTTATAAATGCTACAAATTCTTTTTTATCATCAACAAAACGTTCTTTTGTTTCATGCCATTCAGAATTAACTTTCGTTTGGATATTTTCATTTTTGTAATCCGTATTAGCTGCCTTGACAGGTTTAAAAAATCGCTGATAAACGTCATCCAAATCAATCGATCCCATTTGAATTAAATGAAGTTATGCAGGGATAAAACGACTCGCGCGTTGACGAAATTTATTCCGTTCATTTAACCTGTCGTGTTGTAGGTTAAAACTATGCGTGGTTTAATAATTGATGACTGCAATCACGTGGTAGTCGGCTCGCGCCTCCGCATATTTTTGTTTCGAAGGGGAGAACGACTGCATCTTTATTTTCTCGTTTTATTTCTGTGATGAAGGAGCGTCCATTTTTTTCACGATTTAAAACTAATTATGTAACGTGTGCGCGATGAAACATCGTTTTTTTAGGCTACTCATATTGATTTTTGGGTTAAAATAATATTACGTTAGACGCTACCTGACACCCTTCCCCCCCTTGCAAGAAAACGTGAGAAATTCGCGACCCCCCCCCCCCTAAAGATTACGTAATTTAAGGGCAGCCCCCAAGGAATGAATCTGTCTATTCGGCACTCCTATGTCCATTACCACTGATCAGGGTTCACAATTTGAGAGCACCTTATTTCGAGCTCTCTCAATCACCATCAGTGCAAGGCAGGTTCGAAGAACGCCGCTCTAATGTGCAGTACCAACATTCCATGGCCGGACATTCTTCCCACAGTAATGCTGGGATTACGAACGGCTTATAAAGAAGATCTTAAAGCATCCCCGGCTAATATGCTATTCGGTACAATACTACGGATACCAGGGGACCTCTTTATTCAACAAG
This sequence comes from Andrena cerasifolii, assembly GCF_050908995.1. Taxonomy (NCBI): domain Eukaryota; kingdom Metazoa; phylum Arthropoda; class Insecta; order Hymenoptera; family Andrenidae; genus Andrena; species Andrena cerasifolii. The sequence goes on along the minus strand of NC_135121.1, from coordinate 1,389,833 downwards.
TAACACCGGCTGATCCTGAGGTATTCATTGAAACACATCGGGAATACACGAGGGCGGTTAGTCCCACATGTACGAATAAAATCGTGAACATGCACGAATGCACTCACGTCTTCTTAAGGCACGACGAAGTGCGGCCACCGCTTCAACCACCATATTCAGTTTCATATCAAGTTATCAAACGCTTAGATGACAGAAGATTCATCATCGATATTGACGGTGAGAAAAAAACAATCTCAATTGACAGACTAAAACCAGTATTGGTAGCAAAAACGGACACAGCAGAAGACCAGCCGATGACACCCAATAATGTGATCCAACCACACCAACAAGGAGACTTGGACCGGCCTCTCAGAACGTATTAACGCAAGAAAACTGTCACCTTCTCCTCCGAGCCCCAGAACGGCTCGGGGGGGGGGGGGGGGGAGTAGTTGTGGCGATACCGTCAGCCACAAACCAACGTCAGCGCCAACGGCGGAGGAAGCAAATACTTTGTCCTCGCTCAGATTAGAGACGTCTAGTCGACACTCTAGAGACTGAAACTTACAGGCTACACGCCACAGCTCTAGACGTTTCCACGCTACTTCTTTTGAATACCTTTTAATACTTTTACTCCGCGAAATTCCATTTCGAATACCACTTCATTCGTGGACTTTGCGTAGGTAAATTGCGCGTCGCGTAAATCGAGAAGCGCAACGATGGTAAACGGTCATGACGTACCGGGTGACATGGAAACAGCGGAGGAGTGCGCGATTAGGGTGGCGGCCAATGAGAAACCGACCCAGATCCTAATGCGCCTTCGTAATTCGAATGACGGGAGATGCAACGATACCGTTATTAAATCAATATTTTTAGAGCATCTGCCCATGCAATGTAAAACCATCCACGCAGCCTTCAACGTCGCGGAGCTGCAGGATATCGCGGCACTCGCGGACCAAATCGTCGAGGCTACCAGCTCAGGACCTCAGATCGCCACGGCCGCGTTCGGATCCAGCAAATTAGCCCCTCCGGCGTCCTTTGAGGGTAAGGTCGATCGGCTAACATCGGAGCTCGCGAAACTTTCCGCGCAAGTGGAGCGTCTGGCCAAACGCACCGGCTCACGTGCACATGCACGCTCGCGATTGCAGTCCGGGCACGACATCAAACGAAGCCAGTCGAAGGACCGAAAATCATCGGGCCTGTGCTGGACTTATAGGAAATTCGGTGAGGCGGCGCGCGTATGTAAAGGGAACTGTACATCGGAGGCCCACCGTAAGCCGGTAAACTAGACCGATCCTCCACCGCGGAGACTGATGGAGGGAACAAGTACCGGGAAATCGTCTCCACGTACGCGACCGAAAATCCGCTCAGCCCTTTTTGGTTGACACCGGTGCGGAGATATCCCTGATCCCGGTTACCAACGGGGTCGGCCGCGAGCCCAATCGGTTTAAGTTGTACGCCGCGAACGACACGGTCATCAATACATTTGGTGAAGTACATCGCACCCTTGTTCTCGGCCTAAGGTGTCCAATCGCGTGGAATTTTTGCGTCGCCGCCGTTCCGTACCCTATCATCGAGGCGGGCTTACTAAAACACTACGGCCTCATCGTCGACCTTAAGAAACGTCGACTCATGGATCCCATGACGGACATCTAATCTATACTCTCGGCGCCGCAAAACCTTCCCTCTTTGTTTCAATCTACACTGCAGATCCGTCGACCGAGTACGCGCGAATCTTCGCGGATTTTCCCGAGGTAACGCGACTGGGGCAGAAAGGACCGCTGGAATCCCGCGACGTCTTGCATTATACCGAGAGGCACGGTCCACTGGTCTCCGAGCGGGCCAGACGCCTATCTCCGAGCAAGTTGCGGGCCGCGAAGCGGGAATTTAACCGCCTCGTCGAAGCGGGCATTTGCAGGCCGTCCAGTAGCCCATGGGCAAGCCCCATTCATATGACGATGAAAAAGGACGAGGAATGGCGCATCTGCGGGGACTTCAGTCGTGTGAACGCCGTCATCGTACCCGACAAGTATTCCGTGCCACACCTGCACGACTTTTCGGCTAACGTTCACGGAAAAAACATTTTTTGTTCCCTTAATTTGCACAAAGCGTATCATCAAATCTCGGCAGCCCCCGAAGATATCCCGAAGACGGCGGTCATCACCCCCTTCGGGCTCTTTGAATACACGGCCATGACGTTTGGATTGCGCAACGCAGGACAAACGTTCCAACGCTATATCTATCGCGTTCTCGGGGATTTGGAATTCTTATTTGCCTTTATCGACGATATCCTCATAGCGTCTTCGTCGCCAGAAGAGGATGAGGAACATCTCCGAACGGTACCAGGACGACATAGGGAATTGGGAAGCCGAGACCACGTTTCTCCAGGTCAAGAAAGACCTCTCCAATGCGGCGATAATGGCGCACCCATCCGATGCGGCGGAAACACGCGTGCAGACGGACGCATCTGATTTCGCCATGGGCGCGGCCCTCGAGCAGGCCGTCAGCGGATCGTGGAGGCCCCTCACGTTCTTCTCTCGTAGATTGAGCCAGGCTCAGCGTGCGTACAGCGCCTACGATCGGGAGTTGACCGCGGTCTACGAAGCGATTAAGTATTTTAAGCACTTTTTAGAGGGTCGCCAGTTCAAGGTTGTAACGGACCACAAACCTGTTATGTACCCGTTTATGCAGCGCACCGAAAAGGCATCTCCGCGGCAAGCTCGCCATCAGTCGTACATTGCGTAATTTACAGCTCACATTGAGTACCTTCCCGGCGGAGAAAATGTTGTCGCGGACCCACTCTCGCGGATCGAGGTGCTGCGACCTTCGGTCGAGTTGATGCTGAGCTCGCTCGCGAACGAGCAGGAGAATGATCCAGAACTCAAAGAAATCCAGAAATCGCCCGATTATAAGTTGACGATACGAAAAATTGTGTGGGGACCGACCCACCTAGCCCTGCACTGTGAAACGACCGGCGAAGTCATGCGGCCGTACATCCCGGCATCGATGCGTCAACGGATCTTCAGGACTTTCCATAACCTCGTTCACGCGGGTGCGAAGGTCTGGGTTAGGCAGAGGTACGTGGGACCCAATATACACCGCGACATCGCGCGCTGATGCAAAAACTGCGTTGACTGCCAGTAATCAAAAATATCGCGGCACGTAAAAATGACTCCCGCTCCGATAGTCGCAACGGACGAGAGATTTAAACATGTACATATCGACCTAATCGGACCGCTGCCGGAGCACCATGGGCATCGTTACTGCCTCACGCTCATCGACCGATTCACGCGTTGGGCCATGGCGATACCGCTTGGAGACATCTCGGCGCGAACCGTGGCGAGGGCATTCTATGACTAGTGGATTTCACGATAAGGGGCGCCCGAGGTCCTTACCACCGACCAAGAGCGCACAGTTTGAGTCCCAGCTGTTCGCCGCGCTGCTTTTATTGAACGGTTGTCACCGCATACGCACGACTGCGTACCATCCTGCGTCAAACGAGATGGTACAGCGCTGGCACCGAACGCTTATAGCAGCAATAATGTGCCACGCCAATCAGCAGTGGACCCACGTTCTGTCCACAGTATTGTTCGGTCTGCGAAACCATGTCCGCCTCGACACCGGCACGTCTCCGACAGAACACCTGTATGGCACCCTGCTCCGGTTCCGGGCGAATTTTTTTTATCCGATGATTTCGCCCCCGACCCTCGGGCATTCCGCGAAGAATTCAGAGAATTCAGCGGCAGGCACGACCCATCCCCGTGACGCTAAAGTACAAGAACCGCGCGTATTTCTTCAGAGACCTAGTTTCATATATGCATGTCTTCCTGCTGACAAGGGCGGTGAAAAAGTCGCTCAAACGGCCCAATACAGGCCCGCGCAAGGTACTCTCGCGTATCTCAAACTGCGTATATTCAATCGAGGTAAACGGAAGCGCGCGTACCGTATCCGTCGAGTCGTTCAAGCCCGCGTACTTGGCGCTCGACGAGCCGGCGGGTAGACAGCAATGGCAACAGCGCGCAGCCGAGCGACCGACCAAACGAAGAGCGCCCAGCGTTAGGACCGTACGCGAGAAAGAGAGTGACGTTTGCACCGGGCGCGGGTGTCGAAAATCTCCGCGTAACCCCCCCTCCCACCCCAGATATATCGTTTTTGCGCGTCGTGCGTGCCACTAGTCTATAAGTTACCGATGTGGCATAATTGAACGTCACGAACTGTTTTTTGTACTGGGGAGCTCAGTATGTGGTGGACATTTTGCATCATTGTCACTCGGCGGGGTGTGCGTGGCCACCACTGCGTGAGAACTCCTGCACCCCATGGAGTGGGGGGCGAAGAAAAGTAGGAAGGCCGCCTGCGGGCGGCGAGTAACGAGAACACTGAGCAAATATGCTAGAGAGATCCTCCTGTCTGCATACGCAATAAAGATTATTGATCTCTTTTTCCTTTACCTCCTCCGTACGACACTGCAGTCGTGGGCCTGCATTCCACACCAGTAGAAGGTGTATCCCACAATATGGGTAGTGACAACCACGTGACGTCCGCGCCTCTCGCAGGAAAAGAGAGACGGCAGGAGACCGAGACAGCAGACCGTTCTTGTCGCGATTACGAATACACGCGTTGATTTGTTCTGTAGAGGTTAAGGAGTCGTAATAAAATATGAGAGTTATTGTTCGCTGTAGCATTCGTCCTTCTCGCCCTTCCTATCCGTCCCATTCCTCCGGGGACGAACCCCTACAGTTATTGGTGACCCCGACGTGATCGTGGAAATAGTTGTACGGCAACCTACAGCGCGTACTTCGTGCAGCGATGGCAGACGATGAAGCGCAGGGAAACGCAGCCGAACAAAAAGTGGTCGAGCACGCGACCACCCCCAATAAACTCTCACCGGTGTCGAAGGCGAAACCCAAGTTATGGTTCGTTAGAGCAGAGATGCTGCTGGAGGGAGACCGAATCGTCGGCGATGCAAGCTGATTCAGAAAAGTCGTCAAGTACTTGGAATACGACCCACTCCACCTGGTATCCGACATCGTTGTCCAACCAAGACGGCCAAGTATAAGATGCTAAAGGACCACAGCGTCGGCCTGTACGAGGAATTCGAGGAATGGAACGGGCAGGAAGGGCGAGAAGGATTGGGAACAATATCACTCGCATTTTATTATGACTCCTTAACCTATAGGGGACCGACAAAGCCCTTGCGGGGGCTTTCAGTGAGGTCACTACTTAAAAATGATTTAAAATATAAATATGTGTGTGTGTGTGTGTGTTAGAGCTCGACTGTGTTTGTATGCATGTTCGACTATAAATTCGTTCTATTAAAAAAATACAAAAAATACGACAAAATAAAATAATTCCTGAAACAACGCTAAGATACCAAAAATAATAATAAAAAACCAGGAAAGCAAAAATGATACAAAAACTTTCTACGTCTGCGTTGTTGGCTCTGGGTAACGTTAAAAGAAAGTTCTCTGAATATTGGTGTGTGTTCATTCGTTTAGGTGAGTAAAACTGCCATGTAGATAAAATATTTGTACAATCCGACTACAGATTCGTAATCAGCAGTGTCAAAAGCCCCCAGACATACAGTATTTTTTATATTAAAAATGTTAAAAATTTTATTACCTTTCTCTGCCGGCAAAGCCTTTTTGGGCTTTGTGCAAGTCCTCTAATTCTGCACAACATATACGTTATATATATTAGCTTAAAGTACCCAGCGTTGCCTGGGTAAAACTTCGATTAACATGGAGTGTCAAGAGAATAAAATAAGAGGGAAGGGGTGGGATGTCGAGATTTCATGATAACCTATATTTTCGGCAGGGTTCTAGAGAGTAATTATGCTAAATTTGGTTTAGATTGGTTAAGAAAATCGGGATAAAAAGTATCCTATATGTTATTCCTGGTCCTAGACAAGGTATATACAGAATTTCAGAAAGATTCGTTGCGTAGTTGCGATATGATTGAGTAACATACATAAAAATATCCAAACATCCAAACACACTTACGCATTTATTATATTAGTAGGATAAATTTTTGGAAACTGAAAACCACTATTTAAAAAAAAATGGTCCTCTAAAGGTTAACCTCTACACATCAGATCAACGCGTATATTCGTAATCGCGATAAGAACGGTCTGCTTTCCCGGTCTCCTTCCTTCTCTCTTTTCCCACGAGTCGCGCGGTTGTCGCTACATATGATTGTAGTAGAGTGCATACTTGTAAAGGCTGGCGTTCCAATGTGCGACCGGTGACTGCGACCGGCGACGGTCCCACTAGTGCAAGGGAGTAGTATGCATCTGTTTTTCCCTCCCGACCGTCGCCGGCCGCACGTTGAAACGCCCGCCTTAACGCTGTTGCCTTTCTCATCTGTTTTCGCACACGCGGGTTCTGAGTTATGTTAGTGAATAACCCTCTATGTATAGTGCCTCACCGAGATATAGCGACTAAGGGGAAACCCACTCTAGTGGCGTGCAATGGATACCATCAAGGCTGCAAGCCGCCAAATGTATCCTTGGGTACTTGTTACAGGGCTATACTTATTTTGGTACATATGTTTTCTTGTATTGAGCTCAAACAACTAAGAATACCCAAAAAGGACACTGAATACATTCCTGGTCGTTTGACTTGCCATCGAAATACTCGGCGAGGCACTATATATACAGGGTCATCCGTTAAAATTTCAACCTCCGCGCGCGCGAACACACGAAATGGCAACACCGCCTCACTGACGCATTCCACTACAACCATTCACCGGCCCGGCATTCGGAGAGCTGCCAGTGACCGCTGGACTAAAATTTTACGATGGTCTTTTTCAAATTAACGTCGCAAAGAGCTGGGTGGCATTTCCCGGCCCAGGTAAGCGAGCCGCGCGCTCCGCTTTTATAATCGGTTTACCACTCGCACCCCAGATCACTGTAATGAGGTTTGAAAACAATGTCGACTGGTTTCGTACCCGTCTTAATTTAAAAAATTTTAGCTACGATATGGTTGACCGCCGCGCTATACTCCTGTACAGAGAGATTTTTCGCCACCTGCGTGTAGAAGCCACAATAATGGCATATCGTTCCAAAAAATGACATTAACGGAAGCCGATATATGCATGGCGTTGAGTAGCTAAAGGGTTAAAACATTCAGACACAAAAATTGTAAAAAAAATTCAAACACCGCTACAATCAAAGACACGTCCTATTAGTTACCCGTTACCTCCGATCTATGCATGCACTGCATTAAGTATAAAACTATAAAAAAGAAAACCAGAATAGTAGATTCTGAGGTTTGCAGAACTAACACATAATTGAATAAAAATTTAATTTCTCAATTTATGAATGTAATGATTATTATTATTATTATTATTATTATTATTATTATTATTGTTGTTGTTGTTGTTGATGTTGTTATTATTATTTATTTATAAACGGGAAAACGCCTATAGAAATACAAAATAGAGATTACAATGACTTAAATCCGACAGTTCTTACAATAAAGCTACGGAAGACGGTTGCATAAGTTTGCGCGCATTGCGTTTAATGAACATGCGAATAGGTCACAGTTTTCTAGGAATTCGTTCGCACTCAACATGGCTCTATTCAGTGGGTCTACCGCCCAATAATTATACAACGGAAACCTGGAATTGAAAAGGGGTCGCCTCCGCAGGTTTCTGGTCGGAGCATTGTACCGAACTAGCCCCACTAAATCCGGACAATCAGTTAAGTCGTTGACGATCTTATATAAAAAAAGATAAATCGGCAACCTTCTTGCGGTTCGATAAGGAGAAAAGTCCTAACGAACTCTGGATGGGACCGTAGTCATGATCGTCGATCCTCATCGGACTCCTTAACACACGAACTGCAAACCGCATGAACCTGTTCTGAACCCTTTCAAGTAGTTGATTATATTTCGCGTACCTCGGATTTCAGATTACTAATGCATATTCAAGATGCGGACGCACCAAGGCGATGTAAAAGTAACTTAAGCGTATCCTTATTTTTTAAGCTTTTGGCGAATCTCGCTATTGCTCCCAGGGTTTTGCATGCCTTGCTGCTAATGCGTGTATAGTGTTTTCTGAAATTGACACCCGGCGTAATGATGACCCTTAGGGCGTTTCACCTCCTGTACATCATTCAGCACTATGTTTCCTAGCATGAAGGGATACATGACTAATAAGGATGCGCGCTCTGCTCTGAGCACAACACATTTCGATAAATTCAACGTCATTTAATGCACAAGCACCATTGCTCTAGGCTCCGCAAATCCGTCTGCAGATTAATCGCATCCTGGATGTTATTTATCCTACTGACAATTTTTAGGTCATCTGCGTATAAGAGAAATTTCGAATTGCGAAGGACATGACCCGAATCATTAATAAATATATTAAAGAGCAAGGGACCTAGATCGGTGAGGATACAAGGCCACCCACTTTGACAACTTGTTCCTACCGCTAAGATAGCTCCCCATCCATGTTAGGAGGGGGAAGCGCACGCCCACAGATGTTGATTTCCGTAGTAGCAAATAATGATCTACGGTATCAAAGGCTTTCTGCAAGTCTGTATAGATCGTGTCTACCTGGACATTCTCGTTAAGGGCCGCGGATACAAAGCTCTGGTACACGGCTAAGTTGGTCGAAGTAGATCTCTTCGCAACAAAACCGTACTGTTCCTCGCTCAGCACGCTTGTGATAACAGGGGATATCATGTCAGTCACAATGTCCTCGAAGACTATCGGCAAAACGGAGATCTTACTCTGAGATGGGTCGATAATTCCGGACGTCCGCCCGATCACCCGATTTGAAAATTGGTATTACATGACTAGTTTTCCATTCCGATGGAAATATTCCCGATGCCAACGATGCATTGAATATATTCCATAGAAGACGGGAGAGAATATACGAACAATTCTTTACAAATAACGGAGGAACGCCATCAAATCCTGCTCCTTTGCTATATCTAGCAACGTTAGCTTAGTAAAAATATCCCCAATTGATATCGTAATCAAACAAAGGTTGACCACGTTGTCACCCATCACGTCTACGGGCAGGGGAGGAGATCGGGCGGCGGCGGTGTATAAACTGACCCAAAGAACGCGGCGAAGAGATCAGCTACCGTCTGCTGCGAGGATGACATAATGTCATCCAAACGCATAGCGTCAGGGATGCCACGTCCACCCTGCCTAGACCTGACGAAACTCCAGAAGTTTCTCGAATGAACCCTCAAAGACCATTAGGTGCGATATAAATAAGCAGAGTAATTTGATTTGGTGAATGACTTACACAGCGTTCTAAGACCAGAGAAGTTCAGATAATCACTCAGCAATTTGGTGTTTTTATAACCTCTGTGCATCTTCTTCTTCTGACGAATTAATTTTTTCAAGCGGGGTGAAAACCATTGCGAAAAACTAGACCGCCAGACCCTTCGCAGGGGAACGTAGGCACCAATGGCGTTCCGAAGGTGCTTGTACAAGAAATCGACTGCCGCATCGGGCCCCACCTCACCCCCCGTCCCTCTATCCCAGTCAATAGAGTTAAGATAGTTCACTATGCTAGGGTAAGCACCTCGCTTGAAGTCATAGGTCTCCTCATTCCGTTTCTCGCAATCACTTACAAAAATAACATTCGGCCTGACTAGAAGTGGCGGATGGTATTGGTCCTGCCTAGTTAAGCAATCAACACTGCTCTCGACCATTACACCAGTGTCAGCGGCAAAGATGAGATCTAGCATGTTCCCACCTTGACTAAATGTCGTGTTTATTTGAGCTAGGTTCAAGTAATTATAACTCTCAAGGAGGAAGTCTAACGCCAGTGATTCAGCACCTGGAATGGCAGGCTTCCTGGAGCATGATGAGCCACCCACATTATTCCAGACAGCATGAGGAAGGTTAAAGTCACCAACAACAAACAACTTATTAGAGCTAAACTCATGGAATAATTCGGTGACACATTCAGAATGTACCCGATAAAGTTCATGACTCGAAGATGGAGGAAGATAGATGGCACCAATAATCATGTGACGATTGTTGACTTTCACCCGCACAAAAATCTGCTCAAGGTTATTATTACTTATTCGCAATAACGTACATGGAAGTGACTTATTGACTGCGATTAATACACCCCCTCCTCTGGGACAACGACTCGTAAGATCAGATCTGTCATAGCGGAAGACGTTATATTCATCCAAACCCAACACAAATGAAGAAATAGAGGAATGAAGCCATTTTTCGACTAGGATAATAATGTCCACCCGGTCCGCTAAGCAGTGAGTTCTTTAAATCGTCTAGTTTGGTCCGTAAACCCCGAACATTCTGGTAATAAATCACGGGGTTTCTCACACGTTTTTTGAGGAACGGACACTAGAAACTCTGCTAGGCACTATCTTCGGAACTCCATGCATGTACCGGATGGTGGAGGTGGTATCACCATCCGCCTGAAGATCCCGGAGTCTCGACCTGAGCTGCTCCAGAGACTGGCGTTGACCCCAGGTTCTGTCATCAGAGATCTTACACGGGCCCTGGTAGCGATGTTTGTTCCTCAGGATAAGTTTCGCCTTATCCGCTGAACCTAGCCACACACACAGGGGCCTCGGAGGTCCTTCCCCGAGTTTACCGAGTCTACGGATCTTCAGATCCCCATAATCGGCCGGATGAATCACTGCAAGGATCGCTCTAACACCATCCACATCCGCCTTCAGTGCCTGCTCACTCGTACCAATTTTAGTCTCCGGTAGTTCATGGACGATAATATTCGCAGCCCTAAGCTACCTCTCGTTTATCTCAGCTATGATTTCGTCCGTGTGTACGGGCCCCTTAGATGCTTGACACACTCCGGAAGAATGCGCCTGCTCCAAATTATTAACACGATCTGATAGCCCATCAACGACCGTCTGAAAGCCAGCAAGCTTCGACTTAACGCTAGTCATAAAGCCCTCCAAAAAATTATTCAATTCGGATCTCATTAGATCCGTGATATCATCAACGGTCGGCAAAGATACCTGCGACAACGCCGACTGAGTCCCGCTAAGATTAGTGGCAGCCGGAGACACAACAACAGCCGACTTGCAATTCAAAAGCCGGCTGTTGTGCCAGGGCTGACCCGATCGCCCGAGGTATGAGGTCCCAGTATGAGTCGCCACTCCGCAATCCGAACAAATCACCGGATTGACCACTGCTGCTCTGCAGCCTTTGCACTTTTTCGCCTCAGACATATCACGCACAATATAGAAAATGCGTTACCGATACTAAGTTATTAGAAGACACAACGGTCCACTGCTTCCTGTAGGATGACCAGACTGGTCACTCACTGGTACGATCGCAGCCTGGCTCAAGGACTCAATAGCCCCTAGGCTCCCACACTGATTTTCGGGCCCCTCAGGCAGTGTTAAATTTGATAAGGCGAGCGATAAACCGACCATTTACGTAATCACAACATAGCTGATTAACAACACGTGTGACCTGTCAGGCTGTCAGACTGATAATGATACAGAAACAACTAGCCTATAGTTTATGAACACCATGAATTTTAAAAAGAGCATTAAATACAGTATAAAATAAACGGTCTGCAAAAGCTATTCACAACAATTATGGTTAAAAAAATTGATAATCAAAATATTAAGTAATCGTAAAATATTTTAAATCATCCATCATTAAGAGGGAATAATTTTTCGGCGCAAATTGCATTCCGATATCTTTTATAGTTCAAAAGTTATACGAAAAAGGCCCCAAATTCTTCAACCCGGGCCGGGAAATTCCACACAGCTCTTTGCGACGTTAATTTGAAAGAGACCATCCTAAAATTTTAGTCCAGCGGTCACTGGCAGCCCTCCGAACGCCGGGCCGGTGAATGGTTGTAGTGGAATGCGTCCGTGAGGCGGTGTTGCCATTTTCGTTTGTTCGCGAGCGGGTAGGTTGCAGTTTTAACAGATGAGTTTTAACTGTATACATACATCGCGGCCGAGGTCCGGTACTTAAAACAAGTACCGCATGTGTTACAATGTATCATGGAATGACAAAAAATTCAAATATTACGATTTAATTGGTGAGATTCTCCCGATGAAAATGAGGTCAAACAAGACATAAATTTGACTATTTTTAGGAGTGTGTATGGTGATAGAGTACATTCATATTTAACTATTAATAAGCCTAAAAATTATCCGAGTTGTGTCGTGTTTTGACCCATTTTCATTTTAAACCTCTTACGAATCAATTTGTACCTCTTTACATAAAGATAGGACGGAAATTATGAGCAGTTGAATTTTTATAAATCTCTTCACATTCCTTATCAATCTGTCATGATGAAAAATCTGAGAAATGATAGTGGGGATGGTTCGGTCACATTTAACCGGGCAAATTTCATTCAAATTTAATCGGGCACTACGGTATATGTTTCACTGCACGGCAGAACAATTTTGTTGTTTGTGTGCGTATATTCATTAGTTTTATAAACCCAGAAAGTATAGAAAGATAAATCAGTCGCTGTTCTGTTCCTAGACTTCCACAACGAAAAATTCACTCTACAGTAGCGCGTCGTGGTATGTGCGCATTTCGATAGAAACCAATGCATTTCTCGTGAGGGACTGAATTATCGCTCAACAATTTGTCGCCAGTGTGTGAGAGCTCGTAGACCGCAGGTCCTATCACTGTTAATCAGTTTCGCTCATTTATATAAGTTAGTCACTTGACGTAGGTAGTCACTTACAAGTTGTTAGTGTAGTGTGAATTAATTAAGTGCTAATTTCTTTGCCTTTCCTCTTCGTATACGTGCGGTCAGACGTTATTAGCACTCATACATCTGCGACATACTCAATATAATGGTAAAAATTATGTGATAAGGAAATAAAAGAAAAATTATGTATTAATATTACAATAAATCACAACTTGTCTTACGAAAATATTGTTATGTTGCATCAATTCATGTAAAATGGTAGAATATAAATGTACACCGAAACCAGAATGTACGTAATACATATATATGTATATATAGTTTGCAGTTTAGAACGAGAAGGTACAAAATGTTAACTTTTTCTCTGAATCCTGTTTCTATACACACTAACATTATTAGACATTAGTTCACGTGACATAATATAATAAAATCTAATTTTATTACACTCTGTGGAATAGAATGTAATATAATGCGATATGTCGTAGAATCATGGAATGGACTGGAATGAGGAAGACTATGATATAATGTAATATAACGTAATGTAATGAAATAAAATGCAATATAATCATAAAATAAAATGAGTGAATATTTAAAAATACACATTTATTAAATTATTCCCCTAAATTATCAATACCTTAAAGCTTCATTTGGCACATGTGATTACAATGTTATTTAATATGAAAATTTGATGCAACACTTTTCACTCATTTTGCTGCCATTATATTACGACACCTTCTATTTATAATATCGCTCCTCTGGCTCGCCATGACTAATTACACTTAAAACACTCATTTACAATTGGACTACTGTTTAAAATGTACATTGTGTGTTCTTCCTCGAATAAAAATACTCACGAGGAATACCTGTCATTAACTTTTTCTTAGAATTCGAATATATTTCGTTTTGTGCGGTATAGCTTTGAAGAAAGTTCACGAAACAGAGTCACTTTCCTAAATTTTGTACTGTGTAAACTACGAGGAATTAGCATTATTTCGCCGATTAACTTTCAATTTTTCTGTTTTCTAATTCTTATTTTGCAGAAATTACTATTTCAGTGATTCATTTGGTCCAAAGTGTTAAAAGATTGTACTCTATAATAAACACAAAAACCTTGTGAAGTAATACAAGACCCAACAACTTAATATTCTATTTTGTTTCTGATATTGAGTTTCTAATTTTCCCGATTTATCTGATTTGATTTGGACTTAACAGTGGTTTCCGTAATCGAATGCAATTAATCAAATTCATTTGTAAAGGTAAAAGTCGTCTAAAATGTTCGAATGTATGATTACTTCGTTTTGTTCTGCACTTTAGCTAGTAGGTTTCACTGTATATTTCAAGTTATAGAGTGATTCATAAGTGTATGTCAATACTTCAGGGAGTAAGTCTACAAACTAATAGAAGTAAAAACATCATACGAAAATATGCCCTATACATCTTAGTTTTCGAGTTATGTATGATTGAAAAAAATATCCGAAGTGCCCGCCTCGTGCCTCAACACACGCTACTCACGCTACTACACTCCGTGTCATTTAAGAAAGAACCCGTTTCGCGCATGTAGAATGAGCTCATTGGCTCCGAAAAAGCGTTGGAGGGGGTACAGCCAATAGTGGCTTCTCCCGGCATCAATGAGCGTCAACCTGCGCAGAACCGGTCTAAACTCGTCGGTCGGCAGGTTTCTTTTTAAATGACAGGGAGTATACACGCCCTAGCATTGAGTTCCGCCCCGCTCGAAAATAATAACTCGCGAGAATAAGGCACTGACTGCCCGAAGTTTTGTCGACTTCATATCGATGGATATTGTTTGTAAACATTAGATAAGGTCGAGACGTATTAAGGCATGCAGTAGCGTCTATTGATGCACGAGGCGGGCACTTCGAACATTTTCTTTAATCATCCATAATTCGAAAACTAAGGTATATAGGACATATATGTCCATATGACGTTTCTACTTGTATTAGTGTGTAGATTTACACCATGAAGTATTGCTACACATTTATCAATCATCCTGTATATGTTTTATATAATCAGTGGGCTCGAAATGATTTTTATTACATCGAACTTTATCCGCGCTAGTTCAATAATCCCCGCTGTACTACCGCAAACACAAACGCCGCTGAGGGAGACTACACAGTCCCTTTCTTTCAAAGACAGGCTCTTAATCCAAGAGTTGTGATTTTCATGAAACTGTGTGTGAATGCGGAATATAATGTAGCATGATAAAATAGCATGGAAATTCAGTCTAAAGGAATCAAATCAGCCCTTAAATGTATCGTTGTGCTTTGTTTCCGAGAGCAAACTTTTGTAACAGTACAACATAGAATAAAACTTCAAAATAAAAATTGTTCAGTTTCATGCATGTTACATGTCGACAAGAAAGTTTTTCTGTTCCTCGTATTTTATAAGTATACTAACATTTTTCATATTTTACGTATAAATTCATAATCGTGAAGGACAGAATCAATCACTTCAAACAAAAAATTTATTATTCTGGACGATCTAACCAAATGTGAAAGGATATAATTTGTTTAATGTTTTGATTGCAAGAAACAATTTTCTTTTTTTCTACTTATATACATATATTTCCACGTTGATGCGTGATATTTTATTATAATTATGTTTCGCAACGTACAGAATACTTTATTTCTGTTATAAATAGGAAAAGCGTTCTTTTTATATAAATCTGTTACATTTTCAGTAACAATTTACAACAGTGGAAAATATATATGACTGGCAGGTTCCTCATGAAAATTTCATTTTTATTAAATTGTGTACAGGAGCTACTTTACTTCGGGAAAAAGTATTAAAATAGGTATAAAAAGAAATGTATTTGGGTTTAGTGTGAGCATTTAGTGCCAGCACATTTAAATTACAAATTCATGAAACCCATGTAATTATCATATGCTGGGTGGATCTAATGCAATCGTCATAGAAGATTGTTTCTTAAAAACAAATCACTATGAAAATTATATTCTTTCAAGCTTCGTTAGACCGCTCAAAAGCATACATTTTTTATGTACCCAGACCTACCTAAACTGATTGTTTCCCTCCTTCGTCCTTAAAAACTTATACGTAAAGTGTGACAAAGATTATTTTATTTATCCATTATGTATCGTGATAAAACGTTCTTGGTGTAGCGTGGTAGACCACATAAAAGTGAACAATATTTATGTTAGAAGTTTTATTCTATTTCGTACTGTTATAAAGGTGTTCATAAAAAAAAAGAAACACAATGATAACTTTAAGGACTCATTTTGCTCTGCCAGTTTCTTGAATACTTTATCTTAGCATTCACAAAGTTCTATTAAAATCAAAATTTTCAGGTTGGAAGCCTTTCCTTGGTAAATCATATTATTATGTCGTCAACTGTTTCATGATGCAGTATAAAGTGGCTAAACTGTCCATTGGCCATGCCACTACCGAAATTTAAATTCTAATCTTAAAAAATTTCAATCTATTCAGTTGCTATTAGATTATTATGCATTATATCTTTTAATATGTTTTATGTGTAACGAATTGCATAAAGATTGATTCCTTCTCGTTCAAGGTACGCGGGACTGAAGCGAAGTTCACGCCACTTTGACGCTCATGGGACATGTACACCGAGTTCCCTTGATTCTCGGATACGAACTGCAGTCACACAGTTAAGAAGCTAGCCCCTCCTTCGCGCGCTGCGCAAGGGCGACATAGGAAGCGCCTAGGAGAGGCCAGCTCTTTAACTGTGTGAGAGTGGTCGGTGTCCGAGGGAATCAAGTGAACTCGGTGTATAACCGGCTCATTCGATCTTGCATTGGTGTTAGAGCGGCCAAAACCGAATGAGCCGATTGTATATCTCATTTTAATAATTCGTTTTAGCCAACCGCAAATGTACTGTAGGGCAGGTGCATCGTTCTAGCATCTTATAACGAGTGAGAGACAGAAAGGTGCCTAAGACTGGGCATCTTCTTCGTCGAATATACGGGGGGTTCGATGACAAATGTCAGAAACGACAATGTTAAGTTCCAGAGGGGATTACTGACCTACGAGCGTACAGCGCTTGCTATACACACTGCAAAGATCTCGTCAAGACAAATCGATTGATATCATTTTTAACTTTGAAATCAGATGGGATCACCTCGAAAGATGGCCCAACTGCAAGCCCAACACGGCCGTGAGGTCACGAGGCACATTTGCCGCCCCATCCTACTAGAGTATCGCTTACATTCCTCAGTTTTTCTCAGGTATCTACACGAAGTTCCTCGGGCCAGATGGGATATTACTACCGGTTTCTTTTGTTCAAAACCGCAAAACCTCAAATTTTGAGGACATTTTTCGAGGTGATCCCATCTGATTTCGGAATTAAAAATGATATTAATCGATTCGTTTTGGCGAGATCTTTCCAATGGTGTATAACAAACGCTGTACGCTCGTAGGTCAGTAATCCCCTCTGGGACTTAACATTGTTCTTTAAGAAGTGACTCTACGTGAAAAAAATAGATTGAAAATTTATAATAAAATTTTTGATATCGGGTTTTGTTTTCGAGAAAATTGACATTTATTTTTAGCCGAGTTCGCATACACCGAAGTTCAGTTTTTAGCGCCAAAGAGGCACGTTGAGGAAAGAAGAACTACTCCGGAAACCGTGACCTTTCTGCCACCTGTTGCCAAACACCCTGTATTAGGGCTGTTCAAGTACTCGAATATTCGAGTAGCTTGAAATTCAGACTGAGCTGAGCGGAGTACACGAAAAAAGCGAGCGGCTCGAAAGAACTGAGTAGCTCGAAGAAAATCAAGCGGGCTGAAAGTATCGAGTGGGCCGAAAGAACTCGTATATCGAGTAGTTTGAAGCTTGAATGTTTCGAATATTTTAGGGAATGTTTATTCACTGGATAATGGTTCTTAATAATGTGTGTAAATTAAAATGTAAACTGCAAATGAAAATATTCTCCAACTATTGAAAATAATTTTTCGCGTATGTATGATTTAATAATATTTCTTCTTACGTTTTCGTTTATTTTTCTTTCTTTTTTGCCTTTTCCGTATGGATTATATTTCTGTGGAGTCGCTGTTAACAAAGACTGTTACCCGTTAAAAAAAATGAATGAGTACAAATAAATAAAGAATTCAAAGAATCAAAATTAAGATTATGGGTTTTTCCATGTGTGTCTAGTTGAAATTTTGAATGTTTGCAAAATATAACATCTGTACGGTGTGTAGTTTAGAAACAAAGCGAGGTGACAATGGGGAAGAGGACGCAAAGCTCGGCGCAGAAGGCGCCACTAGCGCATGTACTGCGGTTTTGCATGAGTGCGCATGTGTGAATAGTTTGCGCGCGAATTTTTCATTTGTGGAATGTATGAAGTTGGTAGTTACATATTAATGTTTTATACCACACCGATGACAAATGGCACGTGTGCTGGTGACGTCACGGGTGGAAAAAAGTTGCAGTCATCTTCCCCATTCATGATGGGTCAAAGTTTTTGTTGGACATTTCCCACTACTGAAGACGCTGCAGAATTCGACGACCTGGAAGACTTCGAGGATGAAGTTAATGATTTTTTTTAAAAAATGAATCTCCACGCCTTTCCGTAGAAAAATAGTTACTATTATTAATTTCCTGCCTTAAGTTACCTACTATTTCCATGTTCAGCTAATATTTTGATTAAAGTTTGATAATGAATGCAAAAAAGCAAAAAATAAAGGAAAGCGCAAGAAGAAATATTATTAAATGATACATACGCGAAAAATTATTTTCAATAGTTAGAGAATATTTTCATTTGCAACTTACATTTTAATTGTTCACATTATTACGAATCAGTATCCAGTAGATAAACATATGTTTTCTAAAATATTCGAAACATTCAAGCTTCAATACTATTCGACATACCCGGACTGCTCGGTTCTTTCGGCCCGCTCGATTTTTTCGAGTACTCGGCTCGGTTTGGTTCTTCGAGCCGATTCAGACTCGGCTCACTTTTTCGAGTACTCGAACAGCTCTAGTGACTACTCGATCATTTGCAAAAAGTTTAATTTCTCATCGGTGTTTTTCCGTATACATACAGGGTGTCTCGCTTCAGATGGTAAACCTTTTAGGGGGCGACCCTACCGGCTACAATAAGACGGAAACATAGAACAACATTTTTTAATATCGCTCTTCATTTTCGAGAAAATTGACTTTGAATTTTAGGCTTAGAATTTGATGCTTTAAAAATGGTCGAGGAACCACGTTCGATCACTTGAATTAGAATGATCCTTAAACACTGGTAGGAATCAAACTTTGTAGCATTACTGTTATACATACTTACTGACTGTCGATTCAAGCATTCAGCCAAAGAATGCAAGGTGTTTACGCAATTATTAAACCAGCGTTTTTCTCGTAAATGGTAAGTATACGGAAAAAGGGAAACAGGGAAAAGTTTTACCTACTCTTTTCTATAACCAACGCAATATTTGGTTGCAATATTTTTCGAGTAACGAATGTGACCTTTAATTTTTAAAATGGAACGCGACATATTTTTTTATATCCTGTGAAAGCAAGTGTCGAGACAAATTTAACCATATACAATGGCCTTCAAGGTCAACAAGGTCAGGAATTAAATAAATATTTCATACTATTGTATTTACTAGTATTTCTCATTGATAATGGATTGGAATGTACGGACCTGTGAAATGGCCTCCAAGATTTATCATCCCTGAATTTCTTTTTGTGGAACACTGTTCAAGATATCGTTTACGATACACTGTCCAGATATGCGAACGATTCACAATAAAAATAATGGTAGCGTGTGCATCGGTATCTCAGACAACATTAGCAGAAGCGACCAAAAATGGAATTGGTGGTATCACATTGAAGGCCATTGTGTAGCATCTGGTTGAATTTGTCTTGGTACACGCTTTCATATGATATAACAAAATATGTAATATACCATTTAAAAAATTAAAGATCACCTTCGTTTCTCGAAAAATATTACAAACATAAAAAACTTACTTACGCTATAATGTTAGCTATAAAAAAAAGGTACCAAATACTTACCATTTACGAGAAAAAAGCTGGCTAGTAACTGCATAAACACTGTGTCACTCAAGCTTATTAAATCAGCGTGTTCGGTTTATGGTCATTGGTACAGTAACTTCTGGCTCTAATTTTCATGTTTGCTACGTCTATGCTTGTGAAATTAGTATGAATAGCGGGAGTTCTGATATATAATGAAAAAGAAACATTCTTCTTCAGAAATGATACCCATAATACGATATAAAATCTAAGCATGTTCTTTATCAATTACGGACAGAGAAACACATCTGTCAACCACTTCGAATCGCTTCCACCAAAGAGTTAACGGCATAATGATTTCCTGCGCACCAAATAGGGTGACCATACCTAATATCGCCCATGTTCCTAATATCGACACTCGCTATATCTCGTAAATTAGACACTAAAATTTATCGGTTAGGCACTGAATTAGTACCTAAACATATGAAGACATACTGTAATTGCAGTGTCATGTGATCAACAATTACAGAAAGGGAAGTACTTTAGAAAATTTTAATAGTGTAAAAATTGATTGGACTGCCACAAGTTTACATCACATTCGGGGAAGGTAAGTCTAATAATTCTGTGAATGCAAGAACATCTACCAGAAATACCTAATTAATGATGTACTTAAGGAATGAAACCAACTCAAATATTTTTCGTAATCAAAATAGCGTTTTTCTCAATACCGCCTACCGGGGAACAATGGTTTCGATGTAATGTTTGTTACAGGTGGGGTCACGAAATGTGGGGAGCAACCGAAATAAACTTCATTTGTCCAATATATACAACCGAACGTAAAAATAAAATATTTTAAAAACCCTATTTCTATATAGGGTAAGTTAGGGGGAGATGGTCATACAGGAGAGATGGGCAGTGGGAGTATTTTTTATAAGGAAACGCCTGATGACGCTGCCCCCATGTAGGTACAAATTGCCATAGAAAAGCAGCATTCTCAGTTCAAAGTGTTGGAATTGCACGTTTTTACAGGTTTGTAAATCCACTGTGAAATTTAAGCTAGTGCTGCAAAATGTTTGGTCTATATTTTGGGCATCTTGTTTATGTTATTTATGCTGAATATTTTTAGTTCTCAAGATGTATTTTGGATAGTGTATTGTTTACACTGTTGTTAACCTGAAACTATTCAGGGTTACATTTGTTAGTCTAAGTGAAATGGGAATGGCCATCTTATCAGGGCTTTAAGGGAGAGATAGTCAATTTTTGTCGGGGAGAGATGACCATAGCCGTATTTGATGTAATTTCAGATATTTTGAAAGTTGCTTTTGTATAGCCCAGAATGGTCCTAGCAATGATCCCCGCCCATCTAATATGGGCTTTACTAATTTAAAACGGAATGTACGCTTGAATCGACCAAGCACCACGGGTCTTGCTGCTGAAATTGATGAACAAAGTACGCCAACCCGGGTTTTGGAAGATATCGTTCCTCTGCCGCTCAAAAGGTACCCTACTCGGAATCACATATTAACGCTCGAAAAATGAGTGACAGGGCAAAGGCAGAAAAATAATTAAAGCAACGAAAGTCCTATAAGAAAATAAAATTTGGCAATATATGTGATTCCGTTCAAGAGTCTGCCTTTGACATTAATAATTGCAGAGGATGCGCAGAAAATTATTTCGAAACGAAAAAAAAATAAGACTGACTAAGATGTAAGTTATGTGGTTATTGGGCCCATGGAAATTGCACAGCGTTTGACAGCATGTGTCAATCATGCGGATTAGAAGACTCACAGCAAAAGCCCAGAGAAGTTTTGAGCGAGCAAAACCGAAAGTGGATGAAAGCTAGAAAAGAATCTGTGATAACCAGGTAAGAACCACAAGTTGTTAGCCTGAAAGGTACATATGAGCATATTTCCCGGATATTAAGGGAGAGATGGGTAATGACACTTTTTTTTATTTGTGAAATTTGTGTATTAAATAATAATTTTTGGTTTATTGATATTAACGGATATGTAGACAAAGGATTGAAGTTTTGTTCTACATCATTTTCGTTACTTTATTTCAAATGGGTTGGCTGTAGGAGGCTCCAAACGAAACTATGACCATCTCCCCCGGACTTATCTTAATATATAAAGCAGAAAGCTTCTATATGTTTTTGTGTTTGTCTGTCGCCTAAAAACTTTTGAACGGTAAACTCTGGTGTCACGAAATGTGTCCCAGCTCATAATGCCCGACTAATCCAAATGAATGTGGCCATTTTTACAAAAAAAACTAACAAAATTTTTTTTTATAAAATCAGAATCTAAATTTCGAGCGAAACCGAGTAGTAAAGCGATAAAGCAAAACATGTTTGTGTGTTTGTCTGTCGCCTAAAAACTTTTGAACGGTAAACTCTGGTGTCACGAAATGTGTCTCAGCTCATAATGCCTAGCTAATCCAGATGAATGTGACTATTTTCACAAAAATGAAATAAATAAATAAAAAAAAATTTATCAAATCAGAATTTAAATTTCGTACGAAGTCGAGTAGTAAAGCTAGTTTCTAATAAAAATAAAATCAAAGATTGATAAAAAACATTTATAGAGCAAGAAATAATAAAAGCACGTGTGAAAATGATTTTATAAACTCATATATACATGAATTAATCAATATTTCTTGAGTAGGCGATATTAGGTACATTTTTTTCAGGACCGGATTTTTGCATGTCTTACGTTTTTTAATTCCTAATTACAAAATTATAGGTT
This sequence comes from Andrena cerasifolii, assembly GCF_050908995.1. Taxonomy (NCBI): domain Eukaryota; kingdom Metazoa; phylum Arthropoda; class Insecta; order Hymenoptera; family Andrenidae; genus Andrena; species Andrena cerasifolii. The sequence continues at coordinate 1,367,507 of NC_135121.1, read as the reverse complement.
TTAACGATTTTAACTTATGCTACATGAAAGATGAATAATTTCTCTTTACTTTGAAATGAATTGCATGCAAAAATACCCATTATTATTCAAGTGACAGCTATTTAACTTTTGCTAGGCGATATTTGGTACGGTCACCCTACACTGCGCCTCAGGAATTGCTTGAAATAGAAACACGGCTGGGCAAGGAAACGTCATCGAGCAATTGTTTTCCTGCAGTTGCGTTAGTGCGACATGAATGATTTAGACCTTGTATATATGTATATACCAGTGTAACGTCAGCGTGCGCGACAACTTTCTTCGTGAAAGCTGACTTTGTTTCGCGAACTAGATCGGGAAATGGACTCGATTTGCAGCGGCCAGTCGATGCGACTTCACATTACTGCACGTAAAGCAGTTAATCTGGTCACTAGAATCAAATCGTACGTGTGTTTGGCACTTTTACAAACGTACTGATTATCTCCTTCTTATCTGTCTTTCCCTTTTATGGTTCAGAGGTATATTTATAAAGATTATTTTTATGGCAGTATTTACGATGCATTGCCTCAAATATGGAAATCCGAGCTGTCACAGTAGCAAACTTATTTGAACTTTTTTCGATTTCCGGCGATACAGAATAAAAGTTTCTTTCACTTTTATCATCCAGTCATTCTTGCAATAATCCTTACTTATTAATTCAACATTAAAACACAATAGAATAATAACAATACACACACAGAAGCCGACAAAAAGTTTCGAATTGAAGGTGTAATATTGCAATAGCAATAATATATATATAATATTTTGTGTGGGGGGAGAGAGGGTGCGCATGTATGTGTAAAGTGCAAATGTGACGCATAAATTACATTTCATCAAATGTTTCAAAGTGAGTTGTACACACCCTGTTTTCCCCTACCTTTCAGTCGTCAAAATTCAGTTTATATGAAAATTGTATTACAACTTATTCTAGCTATCGTATGTCTCCAAAAATTTATTTATATTAAGAAAAATATGTCTCGTATGCTATTTCCACGAACATAAGTTTTACCACTTAATAGATAGCAAAGTAGACGCAAGATCAACTGAAACTCTTTAAAACAGCTTTTGCATCTAATGGAAGAGTATATTTAATAAACGAGTCAAATACAAATTGGATTTCACGATAAAAGAGTCCGAAAACAGGCCTGAATACTCATTTTTCCTGTAACAGGCAATGAGTGCTTGTTTCGCATAAAATAGTTGAACGTGTTTGGGAAAAGGAGCTTTACATGACTCGTAGAAAATTATTAAATTCTTACGAGTACCTAGGAAATTCAGCTTATAAAGTAACATAAGTGTTTATTGACCGCATGTAGGAATACGTGTGATCTTTGTTCGATAGTAAAAAAGAAGCTATAAAGAATTTTAATGAAGATGTCGATGCACGATAGATTTAAGACGTTAGCAGTTTCGCTAGAAATCGAAGCAACCCAGTTTCCTTATTGTTGGCAAGCACGTTCGAAAGAATGCTTAAAAAAGAAAGAAATATGAAATTATGGAGAATACAAGGTGGTTAGCTTCGATGCAAAAGTATTGCGCGCAAAGAATTTCTACTGATACCGTCCCCTGTCAACCGGGGCTCTGTTTCGATTATGCCACTTGCACTTGAGAATCCTCACGTAGGTTCTCCGAAAAGCCGTATTACATAGGGCATAACACATCGGATTCACAGTACTGTTGATATAACAAAGGTAATAGAAAAAGTCCCAGAGTTCCTGCGGGATGTACCATGAACAATCTGTGAAGGATTTAATTAGGACAAGAATATTGTATGGAGTCCAAGTGATAATGAACGCCAGTAAAATGGCAGACAAAGTCTTTGCGGCCTTTCCGTCCGCTTTTTTCTCCTGGATCTTCTGTTTCTTCTTGTTCGCTGGTTTGCTTGGTTTGTTCTTTGTGTTTGATGGTATTCTTATGTCTGGCATTTGCGATGGTCGTCTAATTATCGAAGAGGGGCTTGATATTGTGTCATCGAGGCGATATATTTTCCCATTCTCCTCTTCTACGTCTTTGATCATATTATGAAGATGGAAGGCAACAGCTTCGTCATGATACATTTTTATGCTTGGCCCCTCCATATATTTCCCCATACCACTGCCGTCTATCGTTGGTAGGTGGATTAGAATTGTGTAGACCTACATAAACAATTTTATTATATCAGAAAGTACAGTTTGGCAATGTAGGTAGGTAATGTTTCAATTACACAGTTCGACAGCCATCTGGACTTGTAACATTCAATAGCCGTTTCTCAAAGATTTTTGTGTGCTGAAAACGAATCCGCAAATCGTTTGTCGCCATCACCCTCAGTTTTTGAGAAATTCGATTTTGAAAAAAAAACAAACTGTATTTTTTCAACTTTGAACATCCTTCGGGTCGAAACAGTAATAGTTACTTGGTTGCTTGTTCCGTCAAATTATTCTATGAACTCTTCCGAATACAACGATATAAGTTATGAGTCCATTATGAACATTTAAATATGTTTAAACAACGATCAAATGGAAAAGAACACTCGAAACGCAGATATCTTTCAATTTATTTCCAAAACCAAGGGTCTGGGAGAAAATCCGACTACTCCATGCGATGCAGCAGACATTTTTCCTTCGGGAAGCATCAATAGAAGTGGTAAGTTGCATTTTGCTTTCAATACAGAAACAATCTAGTTTGGCAAAACGAGCGCGCCGTCAGTGGTAGTCACGCACGTTAACCGATTGTATTACGCTGAGTGAGCGGCAGTGGATAGCGCACCGCCGTTGACTACGGATGGCGCACGTTTTACCAAACTATTATGTTTCTGTATTGAAAACAAAACGTGACTTACTACTTCCGTTGATGCTTTCCGAAGGAAAAATGTCTGCTGCATCTCGTGGAACAGTCAGATTTTCTCCTAGACCCTTAGTTTTGAAAATAAATTGAAAGATATCTTCAAAAATGGGTGCATTTCGGGTGGTCTTTTCCATTTGATCGTTGTTTAAACATATTTAAACGTTCATAACGCACTAATAACTTATATCGCTGTATTCGTGAGGGTTCGTAGAATAATTTAACGGAACAAGCAACCGAATAACTATTACTGTTTCGAAACAGAGGATGTCCAAAATTGAAAATTTGCAGTTTTTTTTTCAAAATCAAATTTCTCAAAAACTGAGGGTGATGGCGACAAACGGTTTGCGGATTCCTTTTCAGTGCACGAAAACCTATAAGAAACGGGTATTGAATGTTACAAGTCCAAAAAAATGTCAAATTTTGTCGAACTGTGTTATAACTAAATCATAAATTTAGCATTTCATTTTGTCTACGGTGTGTCTATCAAGAGCGTGTATGGTAACAATTTTATCTGAAAATTATTATACATATTGAAAACGCTGTAAAAATGAAATAGCTAGACCATTTCCCAGTGATGCTTTGTAAGAAAACACTGTCCAACGCGATTTTTGGTCCGTAATATCCGCTGGGTAATTCTTGTAGAGTTTTTTACCTTAAACACGAATCCGCAAGCAGAACTGCTCTATCACCTTCAACTTTTGAAAAACATGAATTTTTGTAAAAACACACGATTTGGGGCAAAAGTGAGGTATTACGTGAAAACTAAGAACTCTAGAAAGTTCAACTTATAATTAGTCTCATAAGATAGAGGAGAGTTTCCAGAATGTACAGTGTGATTCTCTCGGTGCGCCTGGTCAAAACGATGCCGCCTGGTCAGCCGTGGCGAGGACAATCCTCACAGTGCTTCACCGAATTTTATGGATTTCGACCCTCGAAGGGGTTGGAGTACCTATTAAGAAGTGCGAAATGTCCCGTTTCCGCATTTCACATCAGATCTCTGCGAAAACAGTGCCAATCGATTCCTTATGTTTCGCCGTTGAAACTAACACCAAGAACGACGCAATTCGGAGCATAATGAAGGAAATTACATGAAAAATTTATTTGCATAATTTCAAGCTAACTTCGTTGAAAATAGATTTGCATGACATTTGGTATGATTTTAATCGGGGGAACGCCAGGAAGCCATTGGTGTCACTTCCATATCGATATGATAAAGAATAAACGCCCCGGCGCAACAATATAGAAAGTCGTTCCCCACCGAACGGTACCATCGGCGTCGATTACGGGTAGCGACGGCCCTGACGAGTCACGCCAGGCGATCAATGGCCGCCAGGCGGCAAAACACCGTGAACGCGTTGCCGATGGATATTTTCTCCCCCAGTTCGAGTTAAAAACTGTTCCGACACTTTCCCTGGATGGTTTCTTCTTCAGAAATGTCTATAGAATCCAATGCTGGGTAGCGTTTTTGGGCTAGGTAAACAACTTTTTGTAAAAATGCAAAAAAAAAGTGCGTGGAAATAATGCACATTGACACTTTTCAAACTTTGATGATCATTTACAACCATTCAAAACATTCAAATTTAATAACTATATACACTGATATATTCACAAAACTCTCCTCTATCTTTTGAGACTAAGTTGAACTTTCTAGTGTTCTTAGTTTTCACATAATACCGCACTTTTGCCCAAAATCGTGTGTTTTTTTTCAGAAACTCGTGTTTTTCAAAAACTGAGAGTGATAGAGTGGATCACCCAGTGGATATTGCGGAACAGAAAAACAGTTTCATTTTGTTGAACTGTGAAATCTTCAGGTATGTATTGTCTATCCTTCTTGAAGAAAGGACGAATTTAAGTGCCGCGTACACAAATTGAGGTGTCTTTTTGTAGGGTAGAGCGGGGGCGATAGTAATCGACCTCATGCAGTGTTACAACCGAGTCAGGGACGGTTGTAACTCTTTCTCCACTTCTCATTTTTTATTAATAACTGGAATATTACTTGACATACAGCGAAACTGTTGTGGCTCAAATAATGTCAGGTAAGTAAGTAATATTTTCATAAAAAAAACTGTTGTTGTAACTGTAATAGTTATTGCGTAAGCGTATTCCAAAGTCAAAGTGTTACTACCGCCCCCGGTCTACCCTACACGCATCCGAAAAGGCCAAACACGTGACACGCTTCTCGCAAGGAACAGCTGAAAAATATCTGAAGAAATGGAATTAATGTGTATGCAAGTGGGTAAGACAATTTTAAGGGACCAAAGCAGTTGATGATTTACCGAAATGTGGTGCGGCGCGAAGAACAACGAAGAAGAAGTTTAAATGAATTATAGACGTGTTTTCGGCAAGTCCTCGACTAACACTGCACCAAGGCAAACCACACTACAGACGAAGGGTACAGGTAGGTATCTCCTATGAGAGTAGTCGGAGCCGTTTACATGCTTACAACTTAAAATTTCGAAGCGCAATAAGGACATCTCTGCGATAAAAAAACCACGTGCAAAAGACAACTGCTTGTGCGCGCGGAAACATCGACCGGAATTACGACCACAGTATTTTGTCTGGCGAAGCTTCTTTTTATGCACAAATCACTACGAACCAGTCTTGATTTATTTTTATGAATAAAGTTCTCCAACGGGCCGATAAACACCCTGCAAAAGTGCACGTTTGGTGCTGCTTCTCTAAATAAGGGTTTGGAACTTTAAACGTATTCATGGATAATTTGGACAAAATACAAAAAAAAAGCAATAAAAATCTGTCAAAAAGTGATTTCGATAAAAAAGTCAAGACTGTCATTCTACAAGAGGATGACGGAATCTAAACTTCGAAGACGTCTCTGCACAGTGCAAAAAGAAGTATGTTAATGGCATTCAAGTATTAGATTGGCTATCGCAGTCATCCGACGCGAGCACCGTTCAAAACGCCTATAGTCTAGAGCAGGGTGGTTGACTAACTGGTAGCTCACGGGCCACCGGGGGCACCTCCGCCTAGCTGCCACGCTGAACGGCCCCCTCCATACCTACCAGACTCTGACGATAGCAGTCGAAAAGAGAAGGAAAGAAGCAGGAACCCACTGCGGTCGTCAGAGTCTGGTAGTTACGGAGGGGGGCCGTTCAGCGTAGCAGCAAGGCGGAGGAGCCCCCGGTGGCTCGCGAGTCACCAGTTAGTCAACCCTGGTCTAGAGATATACGTATGTGCATACAGTACTGCCTCCACAAGTGATACGTTTCGTGATTCCACGAATGATAAATAATCGGCCATCCCCAATTCTTCTTTTGTAGTTGCCGCGACGAGTGAGAGGGCACTATAATTTATCGCGTGCCCTCGTGGTTGTTTTCACAATCAGCCCCCCCTCCCCCGCGCGCCCGATATTGCGTGCTATGCGGTAACTGAGATAAATCGGCTTCCTATTATTCGTAATTAAATATATGTAATACTTAATAAATTAAATTAATTAAAGTACTATTGCGAGATGAGAAGAAACAAGACTACCACCAAGCTGAAATGTCACAGGGACAAGGGGAATCGCCCGCTCGCGTCAACGTATCACCTCCAACACAGTTCGTCCCGTTCCGAAGAACGCGAACGAAACCAATCGCAACAATCCGCGGATATGGACAGCCGCTAAGAACCGAAAAGTAGGACTTCTAAGGGGCTAAGGTGGAGCGAGCGGGCGATTCCCCTTGCCCCTGTGACATTCCAGCTTGGCGGTAGTCTTGTGTCTTCTCATCTCGCAATAGTATGTCGTGCATGCACCGCGTAGCACTTCAAACCATACAGCTTGCCGCAAATTTCATGATATCGGCGCATGCGCATTACGGTCGATTATTCCCCCATATTTCTCTCGCTCGCACGATGTTTTTCTCTCTCGCACCATGTTGGCGACAGTTTCAAGCTTTCAATAGGGCCCTTTACACGGATGTTCCGGCGCGCGGTCCGGCGCGCCACACGCCGCGCGGCACGCAAAAGCACGCGAAGCCGGATCGCGGCGCTCCTTCGCGTCGTACCCGTCACTACTTAGAGACAGCGAGTTCGGACTCCCATTTCTACGTCGATTCCTCATGCTTTTTACACGATCCACCGAAGTGGTGTATTGTGTACTACCTGTTCGATGTATATCATCGATTTGCGAAACGATCGGCAAGACACGATCGCGATATACGTTCGCAAAAAGTATACAAATTCCTCGATATACCTGGCTTATAAGGATATCATAAATGCTATTACTGTAGGGTACACTGAAACATCTGTTTTTACGAAGCTATATTTGGTTAACCTGAAGGTGCTACAAATTATGGAAATGGTTTATGACTCAGTTACGAGTGTAAAATTTTACAAGGGTACATTAAAAAATGTGTAAATGTTTCCCGGTATAATTATTACTATTGACGGCAATAATCACCATGTCATTGCTTGTTTTAATATAAAAACTAATATTGATAGACAATAAATACACATAAGATAAATGATGAAGAGATGTAATGTGCAAGATGTTTTGAAGAAAGTGGGTAGTATTCTGATTGCTCGTGAGGCAGGTAAAATTTTCCACCCACGCTCTTGCGTGACGCGTTCGAAAAGGTTGTGGCGCGCCAGAAAGCACCACAGTCCTGCCCGCGCGCCAGAAAACACCACGGTCCTGCCCGCGCGCCAAGGTAGTTGGAAAAGGACAGATAAGGTAGTTGGAAAAGGAAAACGGCACTTGAAACCAAGGGATCGGCACGCGCTTCAGGATTTCCGTGCTGCCGGAAATCCTGGAGCGCGCGCCTAGCCTGGCAGCCAAGCCTCTGCCAGCCGCTACAAGCGGTAGGAACTGAACGCGAATTTTTTAAAACCAACCAATTAAATATATTTATTTCTAGCTGCGTGGCTTCATTTGTCAATGTTTAGGGCATATGAAACAAAATTGTATGCAAAAATAGTGGTTATATCCACAGTTATACAGCTTAAAATGGAGCGCCTTACAAAACTCATATGCGCACTGTTATCATAAAATCAGCCGTTGTAGTCGTCTGAAATAGATTAATAAACGATTAATAGATTAAACTTCATTAACCAAAATCATGATGTTATTTGTTTTCATCTGCAACCTAGTAAATTATGTCTATACCTACCTATCGCAAACTATTTGCGTAAAATCTAAACATTCGGATATTTAGTTAAAAAATTAAATATGGATATCTTAATACACGTGAATTTCAGTACACGGGTACACGGATACTACGATCCGTGAATTTCGCAACACGTATACACGTGTATCTTCAATACACGTTCTACGCCGGGATCTCTAGTACGAAGTGAACGCGATTTAAGAAAGGGTCAAAACTGATTTGACTGACAACTATGCGGGTGGTTAACTTCCGCATATTTAAAAAACAGAACTTGACCATCGTATCTTTAAAAATAATAATGTAAGAAAAAATTGTCTGGCCTAATAAATTCGCCCCATGGACCCATGCAATCCCATATAAACATTGTGCAACTGTGTGAAAGCCCGAATAAAAGGCCGGCTGGCGAAATCAATCGCTGCGCCAAGAAAAAAAAGAAGGATGACGGCGTGATCGAAGCTTTAAAAACTTGCGCTGTCGCATTGACGAACCCCACCACCACCAGAATCGAGATCTCGGAGTACGAGGCCTCAGGCATAAAAGTTGCCAAACAATTGGAACGAATGGATCCGGAGCAGGCCATATATGCGGACACTATAATTACAGCCGTTTTGAGAAGGGGATTATTAAAAATATTAAAGCCTCGCACAGCTTTGTGTGACAACGAGTGCAACCTTTATGCTGTGCCGATCCGGGAAACGACGAATTTCAACACTGATAATTATATCACACACAATGAACATTCGTCAAATCTTGAAGGACATCATATTAGGGTTTATTAGATTTTTATAGATACGAGCGCGAATTCATATGAAAATCTGTGTATTTTGTTGTATTTAAACAATTGTCAGGCGCTCTGATTGAAAAGTTGCTGTGCGGTGTGCAGCATACCTAGCGGCTGTTCTATTTAGCTGAAACAAAATACCAAAAAGAATTTTGTTTTTTAGGAAATTGCGCAAGTAATGAACCTCGGAACGGAGTAAAAGTTGCCGTTATTTTTTTAATTTTGCAGTTTTTATCTTCCCAATCGACCTTCATTATCTGCGCAGTTTCCTGCAGAACAAAACTCTTTTTGGTGTGTTGTATCAGATAAACAGAACTGTCGCTATCTTGCACGCCGCACAGCAACTATTCAAACGGATCGTCTGAAAATAGTTTAAATATATACAATACACAAATTTTCATATGAATTCGCGATCATGGATTAGCCTTTCCCCGTTAATAACGATACTATATACTATTATTATACATTATACATTATTGTTAGTCTACACGTTTTATTATTATTGTTAGTCTACACGTATTATTAATTATTAACCCTTACCATCAAGAACTCTGTCCGCAGGGCATGATACAGTGCTTTGCACGTCTCAGGAATTATTTTGGATAGCGAAGGAGCTGATATTCCTGTTGTAAATTTTAAATCTTCATAATTTTTAAATTTTCTATTTGAGATAACTACAACGGCTGATTTTATGATAACAGTGCGCATATGAGTTTTGTAAGGCGCTCCATTTTAAGCTGTATAACTCTGGATATAACCACTATTTTTGCATACAATTTTGTTTCATATGCCCTAAACATTGACAAATGTAGCCACAAAGCTGAAAAAAATATATTTAATTGGTTGGTTTTAAAAAATTCGCGTTCAGTTCCTACCGCTTGTAGCGGCTCGCAGAGGCTTGGCTGCCAGGCTAGGCGCGCGCTCCAGGATTTTCGGCAGCACGGAAATCCTGAAGCGCGTGCCGATCCCTTGGTTTCAAGTGCCGTTTTCCTTTTCCAACTACCTTATCTGTCCTTTTCCAACTACCTTGGCGCGCGGGCAGGACCGTGGTGTTTTCTGGCGCGCGGGCAGGACTGTGGTGCTTTCTGGCGCGCCACAACCTTTTCGAACGCGTCACGCAAGAGCGTGGGTGGAAAATTTTACCCGCCTCACGAGCAATCAGAAGACTACCCACTTTCTTCAAAACATCTTGCACATTACATCTCTTCATCATTTATCTTATGTGTATTTATTGTCTATCAATATTAGTTTTTATATTAAAACAAGCAATGACATGGTGATTATTGCCGTCAATAGTAATAATTATGATCGTCACAACAGTGAATGTGTTAACTGCAATTTCATTTCCCAACGCATTGCCGGGGAAACATTTACACATTTTTTAATGTACCCTTGTAAAATTTTACACTCGTAACTGAGTCATAAACCATTTCCATAATTTGTAGCACCTTCAGGTTAACCAAATATAGCTTCGTAAAAACAGATGTTTCAGTGTACCCTACAGTAATAGCATTTATAATATCCTCTATAAGCCAGGTATATCGAGGAATTTGTATACTCTTTGCGAACGTATATCGCGATCGTGTCTTGCCGATAGTTTCGCAAATTGATGATATACATCGAACAGGTAGTACACAATACACCACTTCGGTGGATCGTGTAAAAAGCATGAGGAATCGACGTAGAAATGGGAGTCCGAACTCGCTGTCTCTAAGTAGTGACGGGTACGACCTTCTGGCCTGCGCGAAGGAGCGCCGCGATCCGGCTTCGCGTACTTTTGTGGCCGCGCGGCGTGTGGCGCGCCGGACCGCGCCCAAGACCGTCTGTGTAAAGGGCTCTAATGAGACCTCCATATATATATGCTCTAAGGCTTTAGCATATTGGCACCCGGGGTAAGATTATCATGGCGCCCCTCCAAGGACACGAAAATCAATTAGCAGTTTTCTGCTTAACGAATTCAAGCGGGTATAAATGAATGAACGCTTATAGCGGCGCCAATACAGATTTGGTGCCCAGTGCGGTTGCCAAACCTCGGTTATCGTTCATTTTCACATTTTAGATAAAACTTTGTAATGGTACTACTGTGCCCGGATAGAAAGAAGTCGGTTGAAATGTCACACGGGCAAGAGGGGTCCTTCGCTCGCATTGGCTCCCGCCGCCCGTGTCCTGTTTGCTTACTTTGTATTCGTCGTTGTTTTCGCGCCGGCCAATTGGGATATACTATTCGGACCTGATATTCGGACCCTAGAGATTCTCGACCGACTTCTTTCCATCCGGACACAGTAGATAGGGCAAACTTCCGAATAAAAAAAGTTTAGTTCTGCGTGGTCTGTCACACTGCTGGAAGAAAGTTTTTCGACCATGCGTAATTTATATACAAAATAATTTCTTACCGCTTAACATGCAAATTCTTAACTGCAAAATTAAGAATCATCATTATATACTAAACATTTATCATTCTGGACGGACTATCAAAATATGAAAGAATAAAATTTTCATACTATTTTATTTACACGATATATTTTTCTACTCCTGCAGTCATCATTCTATGCTCATGTGTAATAATATCTTACTTCATCCACATTTTGTTACAACATGTTCATCATCTATATGTATAAAGGGAAAACATTTGTCGTCTTCGGTAAGTATCAAATAATATACACGGATTATACTACGCCAAATTGATCACTTTTTGTGATCGATGTTTGGTACTTGGATGAAACTGAAATATGACATACTCCGCGTTAAATAAAGAATGGGGGGTTAAGTCATTATTTTGATGGTAATGAATTTGTTTAAAAAATGCAGGCCATCATTTTCGCGAAAATAGGATCGAAAAATTAATTTTTATCTCCGGAACTATATATCACACGATGTTGGTTTTCCTTTCGTGTTCGTCAATAGAGCTTGGCATTTTCTAAAAAATCATTTTTGCGACATTAACATTATAAACAAATTCGTGCTTTTTAAATATCGAATTGTTTGGAGTTTTCTCAATGAAATAAAACTTTCTCTAGGTTGGAGACTTCCAAATTCTCTTCATAGCAAGCTGTTAGAGACTGTCGTGTGATCGAGTGTCATGTATCCGACCTACATATAGGATGTTCAACCGCTGGCAAGAAATTTAAGGGGCGATTTTAAACACCAAATTAAAACGAAAATCAAGAATAACGGCATTGCAGTTGAGGCTATGTTTGTTAGTTATAAGTGTTTAAAGATATGCTTAGAAGCAAGTAACCAGCGTGCAGCGGTGCACGCGGGACAAGTCAGGCGAGGGGTCGGACAGTGCTGATCATAGCCACTGTTGAACGGGGTCACTTAAGCCGGGTTTACATTAGTCCAGTCCAGTGATCCAATCCAGCACTGGATTGGAACTGGAATAATGTAAACAGTGCTTTCATTCCAATACAGTGTCGTCATTGTCGACTGGATCGAAAGCCAATTTGTTCAATCCAGTGCTGGTTGTATCGAAGTACAGTGTACATGTGTTTACAAAACACATACAGTCACATGTACCTGTGCTACTAAAGATTACTACTTTCAACGGTTCAAAAAATACTGGAATGGTGTAAATATCGACCGATTTCCAGGCAAACCACTTGCTTAAGGGGAAACACCACTGTGACGGTCGGAAAAGTAAGCCATTTTTAAGAATTTTTTTCCGGAATAATTTACAGTTTTCATAGAAAATTTTGATTACCTGCCTTTAGTACAATGTCTTAATAGACTATAAAAAAAGTAAATAGAAAAACATGCATAAATTATAATATATTAATTAATCTCCTAGACCCCCATGTGCGCTGGTCGTATGTGTGACTATGAAACAGCAGGTCCGAAATCAAATATCTTTTTTTTTTATAAACTATATGAGTGTAGTTTCCGTTGCACATCACCCGCAAGAAACCTGGAACATTCTCGAACAGCTGATTGACTTCGTATTTACTTTTCGCGATCATACATACATACTCTTCCACACAACACCTCACATACACTCACACACACACACTCGCTCTCGTGACCGACCCGAGTGCTCAGTTATACAGAACACTAGTCTCTCTTATCTCGACAACAATCGCCGAAATCGTTACGCATCTATTGTACCACCTCATTATCAATCTCTATCTCAAATAAACTGCACTGTTTCTCAACATTTTTGAGTTCTCTCTATACATGATGACAAAAAGGGGGGTCAGAAAAAGGGTTGATTGAAAGAGTGATAGAACTATACGAAGAAGCAAAGGTAGAGATATACACGGAAGAAGGATATAGTGAGGAGCACTGGTTGACTGAATGGGTGCGTCAGGGATGCCCCTTGAGTCCAATCCTATTTGCGCTTTATATCGCGGCCATAGGTAGGTTAAGAGAGGTAGGCATAGGAGGTGTAGAAATAGGAGGTATACGGTTCTGGTCAGTTGCATACGCAGATGATGTAGTTCTGCTAGCAAAAAACGAGGAGCCTAAGAAGGAAATGATAAAAGTGATTACACGCTACATAAAAGGAAAGGATTTGATTCTGAGTAGCGAAAAATAAAAAATATTAGTATTTTAAGAAAGCAGAGGGATAAAGAAAGGTAGCCAATGGAATTCGGGAGATAAGGCAATTGAAGAGGTAAAGAGCTTTACATACTTAGGATATACATTCACAAAAAATGGAGAAAGCAAACAGCACGTAGTTAATCTGATTTAAAAGACAATGCTAGCGACAAGGTAAGTGTGGGAATTAGGAAAAAAATTGTTCCAAGATCACTTTAAAAGAAGACCATGGTTGTTCGATAAATTGGTGGAAAGTGTGATGAGATATGGAGTGGAAGTGTGGGGGTGGGAGGTGTGGGAAGACTTAGAAAGTGTACAAGTGAAATATACCAAATAGTGCTTGGGACTAGACACACGGACACCAAACTATATAATAACAAAGGAACAATGAGAAATAAGTATAAAATAAGAACAGTAAAAAGAGCGGCTCGTTTTGAAGAAAAGGTAGAGGAGGACCCAGACACGCCATTACTGAAGAAATGTGTGGACGATAATATGAAAGGAGAAACAAAAACCAACTGGGGAAAATAAAGAGAAAAATGTTTAAACGAAGCTGGATATAGCTAGGCTGGAATAAATGAGATGAAAGGTAGAGGCTACAAGAGTGAAAAGCTGGAAGAAAGAGGAAAAGCAATAGATGCTAAAAAATTATATGACAAAATACAACAGTCAAACTACAATATGTACAGTATTGTCTCGTTAGCGGTTCGCTGGTCGGGACCGGCGTTGAGCCCGTATCGTGAACGGAGCCCTAATTTCGAGTGTTCGTTTCTCGCTTCTTTCTAGGAGAAGGGGGGACTGAGATGGAACACTGCGTGCGCAGCGAACGTGCGCGATGGTCGCAAGCGCTTACCGTGAGCCGGGCCTGAGTCAAGATTTTGCGAAGCGGTTTTCCTGCTCACGGTAAGCGCTTGCGACCATCACGCACGCCCGTCGCGCACGCAAAGGACAGAGTGTTAGGCGCCCGAAAGACGGAGCGAGACAAAATATCGACGCGTCGTCTATCTTGTTCCGTCCTTGCTCGCTTTCAGTGCCTCTCGCTCGCTCTCGCCTTCCCGGGCAAGAGTGAGGCAGAAGTAATGGGGATAGCGAAAAGTCCATATCGTGTACACCAAACCGAGTCCGTAAGGAGGAAATACTGTATAACTTTGCCTCCGAGCGGCCACTGAGTCAAGCGTGCGTGTGAAAGTTCGATCGTTGGCGTTCTTTTAATTTGAATCGAAAAATATACGACGCACACGTATGAGTATCACGGTAACCTGTTACTTTGTATGCTACTCGTCCGTGTGCAATCGCATGTTTTTCGAAACGAATTAAAAGAACACCGACGGTCAGACTCTGTCTCACGCACGGCCTACTCAGTGGCCGCTCGGAGGCAAATTATTGAGCCAATATTGATGCAGTGTAGGATGGGACCGTCGGTGTATCGCCCTCTTTCGAATAAAAAAAAGATCATCAAAATCGGTCTACAGGGTGTCCCACTAAGGAGTGGACAGCGCGATATCTCTTAAAGTATTGTCGATAAAAATATAAAAAAAATAGGGAATTGCATGGTTCGAGGGGGCCCATTTATTACCGCGAACGAATTTTGTTTTCGATTATTATTTTAAAAGATACGATGGTCAAGTTCGGTTTTTCAAATGGAACTATTTTTTTTGAAGACCTGAGTTGATAGTGCGTTCCAAGACAAATTCAATAAGCTTTAATGTATACACTTTATTTCCACTGGTTTTTAAGATATTGCGCTTGCAAATTTACTGATTTTCACTGCAAGAAACCCCTCTGGAATGGCAAAAACCGGGGGCGGTCTTACTTGCCCCACGGGTGGCACTGCCTGTTGAAATGGATACTTACCTGCCAAAGGTCTACGCCAGAAATGGCAGGCCCAAAGGCTGGACAATTCTTTTCTGTCAGAAATGCTACTTAGGTAGGTACATCTACGGTATCGAGAAGCGCATCGTTACTTTTATTTCGCACTTGCTTCTACGCTCGGATGGCCGGTTCTTTTGGGAGGGATGCAAGTTGGATTGGTTAGGTTAGGAGGAGTGAAAGTTGGTAGACTAAATTTCAACCATAGGGAGCAGATTGTATCAGAACCAATCCAACTTGCATCCCTCCCAAAAGAACCGGCCATCCGAGCGTAGAAGCAAGTGCGAAATAAAAGTAACGATACCTACCTAAGTAGCATTTCTGACGGAAAAGAATTGTCCAGCCTTTGGGCCTGCCATTTCTGGCGTAGACCTTTGGCAGGTAAGTATCCATTTCAACAGGCAGTGCCACCCGTGGCGTCAGTAAGACCGCCCCCGGTTTTTGCCATTCCAGAGGGGTTTCTTGCAGTGAAAATCAGTAAATTTGCAAGCGCAATATCTTAAAAACCAGTGGAAATAAAGTGTATACATTAAAGCTTATTGAATTTGTCTTGGAACGCACTATCAACTCAGGTCTTCAAAAAAAATAGTTCCATTTGAAAAACCGAACTTGACCATCGTATCTTTTAAAATAATAATCGAAAACAAAATTCGTTCGCGCTAATAAATGGGCCCCCTCGAACCATGCAATTCCCTATTTTTTTTATATTTTTATCGACAATACTTTAAGAGATATCGCGCTGTCCACTCCTTAGTGGGACACCCTGTATATGCTAAGAAGTTGAAAAAAAGCAATATATACGGGTCGAATCTATAACCTCCTCCTTTTTTCGGTTAAAAATGAGCTTTTGTTTTTGAATAATTTGAGTTTAAAGTTTTGCACGGTAGGAATATATGTTCGAATATGTAAGCAATCTTATCAATCGCAGAGTGTTCGTCTAAGATACTACAGATCCTCGGTTCGAATCCCCCTGTGGAAGAATTTCCTACATAAGACCCAAGGAGAGAGTACGAAGGTAACGTCGTCACATAGAATAGAGAAGAAGCCTACTACTCTACGATTCCTGCACATATTCGTGTGGCCGCGTCCTTCATAGACACATAAACCGTTATTTCTATAGTATAACCTGTTTACCCTCTACTACTCTGTACTACATCACTGACAATGAGCTGTCTTACTCGCCCATGTTTGCCTACATCTAGCAAACCAACCCTGACCCCTCAGCTTCTTGATTTTTTCTTTTTTACGTGAATATGTCTTTAAAATCGGAATAGTACTGGGGGGCATACACGAAAAGTCGAGCGTTACGAAAACAGTGACGAAAATGGGTGATAATGTTTCGTCGCATATCTTCAAAACTAAAAACAACATCCAAACAATAAATATAGCGTCGAGTAGACAAATGTTGTTGGTACCTGAGATGACTTTCGGACCGAGTGCCTGACCGCAGTGAGCGTGCGTGGAGAATCCACAATGTATAAATAATGACAGAATGTTAACGTGCCTGGCTGGCTTTGGGCTAGTATTACTTTGGATTTTTTTCTTATCGTAGGGCCAGCATAAACAATTTTCAGTTTGTTCTAATACTGATACTAATATTATATATCATTACAGTAATATATAATAATTGATTACAAATTACATTGTTGGTCCTACTGCCCGAAGCGTTACAGGATCATTGTCGCAATTTTGCCGAAACGTTGCAGGGTTATTGCCGTAATTTTGCCGTTTCGTTACAGGATCATTGCCACCACGACTACATACCTGTAATGTTGCCACAACTTTGCAGGAATACACTCCTGCAATATTGCTCAGGGCGGGCATAGGTGTAGACCTGTAATATTGCGGTGCCATATTGCAATCTTGCACCGCAATATTGCCACAACGTTGTAGCAATGTTATGGTGTTGTGTGAAATTGCTGTATCAGCTCATCCGCAAGATATCCACAAAGAAATGGCATGAGTGAATAGCATATTCAAACTGTGAAGCGTATGATGAAAAAAGCAGAATTGGATGATAGAGATCCATACCTAGTGTTACTAGAATATAGAAATACAATGATAACAGCGGAAACAGGATCGCCAAATAGATTAATGTTCGGTAGGAATGTTAGTGGATATCTATCAGCGTCCAATGTAAAATATGAAACCACAGATGCTAATGACTATGAGATCAAGGAAAAATTAATACGTAGACAAGACAAACAAAAAATGTATTTTGATAAACGAGTGTGAATGCACCCAGATTTTAGGGTTGGAAATATTGTGCAAATACAAGACGAGAAAATTAAGCATTTGGTAAACGGGGAATAATTGTAAACAGACCAAAAAAGCCTAAGTCTTACAACATCTTAACAGAATCTGCAAGAGTTCTTAATCGCAATCGGAAACACATATTACGTGATTCGACTAACAGTTAATGTAATGTTTTTAAGCAAGAACGCCACGATAGTACTACTGATTGTGATAATAATCATAGTATAGCGATTAAGCAAAGAAAAGAAGAAGCGAGGAAGTGTATGAAAAGTCAGGAGGATGTCGGAAACTATGTACCCAAAAGAAGCAATAGACAAACCAAAAAACCGAGTTACCTGAGAGTCTATGTTTAAGTATTTTGTTCGTTAAAAAGAGAGATGTAATAGGTACGGCCTTGGGCGGATGCGCATGCGCAGCAGGCCGCAAGCGAGAAGAACAGACACGGATGGCGTTGCATAGGTTCAGAAATACACATTGATAGTTGTAGGACTTATAGTAGTTTAGCAGAATAAGGATACAAACATAAAACTGTTAACTATAGTATTGAATTTAAGGCACCACCAGATGGGACGCATACTTAAAATGGAATCAGGTTGGCGTCCAGCAAAATGGTTTAGAGGGAGAGTACGTTACCATGATGAAGAGTTTGGAGAGCGATTGTGTGAATATTTGTGCCGTCGATTTTGTTATTACAATACGTTAGACAAAATGGGATTTTTGATTGATGCAATAAAAAAGCAATATGTTTTTAAGAATTAATAAAAATATTTTGTAAAAAATACCTTTTTTAAATTTCGAAAACAATTGTCTTCTTATATGTTATATATTAAAATACTGTACGCGCCCCCATCCTCCGTGCAGTATTGTAAGCGGTATTCAAATAACGCGCCGCCTTCCGGTTACGCGGACGCATGTGAACGCGTCTCAGCTAAGAACGCGTCGTAGTTAAGCACGGTAGAGAACAAAGAGAACGTTGAACGTGCGCGGACGGTTTAGTACTTAGTCGAAATATTCTTTGTTCAGTTTAGACTCATGTATATCAAGTATTATTTTGTGTTACTATTCAATTTATACTAAGTAAATCTATCTAAAGAAAACGGCTATCTTTTATAAACCCCACCTTACAGCTCCCAGAAGTGGGATAAAGATACCACGTGTGAATATAGGTTAGAAAAACCATGTGTTGGAACGAATTATTTTCGTGGCAATTTTGTTTGCTAAACAAGCTTTATGTGCTCTGGTACATTATTTACGAGTAACCGTGTACCAAGCATTTAGTGAGAATTTAGAAACGTCTGTTTTGACAGGAAAATGGATCCCAACGACTTGACCTTGGCGCAACTAAGAAGTGCGGCGAAACACGCTGGCATTTCTGCCTCAGGTAGCAAAGCTGATTTGTTGCTAAAATTGGATTCAGCTTTTCCTGATAACGCCTGGGTGGAAAATATACCAGGCGGAAGCGCCGCAGGTGAACAAAGTTGTAGTCAGGAGAGTCAACCTTGTGAAGATGAAGCATCGAATGAGGCAGTAAGAAATTCGGTTGCTAGTGAAATGGATCTAATCCGACAAGAGGCCGACCTAATGCGGAGGGAGCTTGAATTGGCCCGTCGAGAGAACGAGATTTTGGAGAATTCTCCAAGATCGGTATTAAGTGTTTCCGATAGACCTAAGGTGGGCATCAAGGCTCTAGGTGACATGTTGGGTGACTTTGATGGCTCAGGATACACATATCCTACTTGGGAAAAACAAGTGAGACAATTGCGCACCACCTTTGATCTGGATGATAATATCACCAAAATATTGATTGGTACAAAATTACGAGGCAGAGCATTGCAATGGTTGCATTCCAAATCCGAACATATTCAGATGAGCCTCTAGACGTTTTTGTCTGAACTGAAAAAGATGTTTTACCATCAGCCGAGTAAATTGATGTTCAGGAAAAAATTTGAAGATAGACTGTGGAAATCAAATGAAAATTTCAGCGGGTATTATTATGACAAAGTATTTATGGCCAACCGTATAACCATAGAGGAGGAAAAGCTGATAGACTTTCTGGTAGATGGAATTTCTGATCCATTCTGCGGGATCAAGCAAGAATGCAATGCTTTAAATTTTCTTCAACATTGTTCATTGCATTTGAGAAGATTAGCCAGCGGCCTGTTAGTAAGAAGAACGTCGCTGTAAATTTACAATCAAAGAATAAAACCTACTCTAGCGCCGGGGAGGACACTCGTACGAAGACAGTGCGGTGTTTCAACTGTAATCAGGAGGGACACTGGTCCTCATCGTGTCCCAAATGAAGATGAGAGAAAGGCGCGTGTTACATTTGTGGAACAGTGGGTCACAGTTTTAAAAATTACAAAACTACGACTGGGAGCCAAGCGAAGACATCCACCAGCGGGACAACTGGTCTTATTGACCTGCCCTATGGATCACCAGCAGAGGAAGTGTCTCGCATTGCTGAGCCGAATGGAGACCTGTCAATCAGGACGCCACTGACGGAGACAACCCATGGATGCTGCGTGCTGGTGACGGAGGCGCTGGAACGCGATTATTTTGTTTAAGCCCTAGTGGATACAGGGAGCGTCATTAACATTATTATCGAGAGTACTTATTTACAATATTTTAGCAAGTATAAGATGTCTCGACAGAAATGCGGAACCAATTATGGAGGGTTGAATAAGTCGCCTAAGTTGTAAATGGGTATATCACATCTCGGATTCGTGTCAAATCAATACCCGATCATATTTTTACGGTAAAACTTGCTGTTGTACCTGATTCCACTATGACATATGCACTCTTGTTAGGACGAGAGTTTATACGGCAGCCAGCACTAACTCTACTTCTTCATGAGACTGATTCTTTAAAGTTTACATACGATGAACGTGTTGCTGATATTTTGAATATAGAGGTTGCTGAGAATAATAGCGAGCTAGATACAGTCGCAGAGGATCTAAAGTCCATTTCATATATATTGGCCGGTGAGCTTCGTGAGGGATATTCTCCCACCACACCACTTGCCTGCCTCGGTGCTCCTTTTCTCTACGTTCTCGCTCTCTCTCGGGCTATGCCTACTCGCGCGTGGTGAGAATTGGTGTTCGTGAGGTACGTACACACGCAGCGAAGCATCCCCACCACTTTGAGTACATACACGGGACACGATTCCGAGTGGTCGTTTCTCCCTTCTTTCTTGCCGAAGGCGAGAGCGAGATGGTACGAGAGCGAGTCAGAGGTCCTTGCGAATAAATACTGTACAAACATTGTAATGCTGAAGATAACTTATAATGAAAAATGTAACAGTATTTACATGTAATTGCATATACATTTTATTGGATGAGAATTTATTCGACGAATGAAGATACTTTTTGATTGGATGAGAATTTATTCGACGAATAAAGATAACTTTTTTATTCGATGAGAATTTATTTGACGAATAACGATAATTTTTTATTCGAATTTTTAACTTTCGTCAGCGTCGAAACTTGGTGAGTCACCAAGACCCCAAGTCGCCATCGCCAGTCCTTTGTGTTCGGCGCTCGCCACTCGACCGGGCTCTTTATTCGTGGCTTTATTCGAAGGCTTCGAAAAGATAAATGCTGCGGATGAAAAATGTATTCGACGCATTTATTCGAATAAAACCTTTGACTAAAAAATTATACTTATTTGTCGAATAAATTCTCATGGAATAAGAAAGTTATCTTTACTCGTCGAATAAATTCTCATGCAATAAAAAATTATCTTCATTCGTCGAATAAATTCTCATGCAATAAAAAATTATCTTTATTGGTCGAATAAATTCTGATCGAATAAAATTATTTATTCGTTGCTCTTCGAATAAAGATAACTTCGATTATTCGAGCCTCGAATAACGAATACAAATTATTTATCTTTTGTTTGTTATTTGAGATTTTTATTTAGGTAAACTTTTGCTTAACTCTGGAGCGTACGATGCACGTGAACGACGAAGCGAGACAAAGTATCATGCTTTCTCTCTTTCGTAGTCGACGGCAACTACGTGTGACTCTTTTGTCCGCTCTCGCGTATTCTCGGATTCTCTCACTCTCGATCAAAGAATTCCAAGAAATTGTGGGGATAGTCGCCGGGCTCCTAACCAGGGATCGGCGGACTCCAGCTACCACAAGAGCGGTGGTTACGTGAACTGCGCCTGCGTCAACCACGCACACATTACAACCGCTCCTGTATGTGTTTCCCCCTCCATCAGTTGTAGCTGGAGTCCGCCGGTCCCTGCACACAACTACTACGCTAAGAATAAACAACAGCCACACGGCTTCGTTCGGGCGGAGTCGAGTAGCGTTCTCCTTACCTCACCATACCCTTTGGGGGCCCAGCAACTTCAACTGCCAATCCACGGTCGTCAGGTGGTGGTGGCTGATTTCTCCTCGCGCGCTGATCGTGGAACCGAACTCACCGGCCAATATATATGAAATGGACTTTAGTAGGGTTGCCAGGTAACCAGTACGTGTACTGGCATATATGACATCACTTGGCTTGGATTGACTTAGCTTTGGTATGACGGTCACGACGTCCCCAACCAAATATAAGTAAGTGTTCCCATTCTCCTACATTGTACAACGTTATATGGGCCAGCACGCCGCCATTTATCCAGTACGTATGGCAACCTTGCGGCCTAGGATGAAAGGCAGGATGCTAATTAAAGCAACCCAGTTGTAGACTTCGCGTTGCCCAGGTGTGCCTATTCAAGCGGCCTAGGATGGAAGTCGCGCATCGTTCTTCCGCTGGGTGGTTATTGAACTGGGTTCGACACTATTTGGACTAGAAGTGATTTAAAAGTGAAGTCTACCTACTGACGGACCTATACTTATACGCATTTGCGGAACTTGGCCCGCGCCAATCATTCGTCACACTTTATGCACACCAATTAAGATACGTATCTGACCCCCATCAATCACGCGTTACTCTCGCGTTTCGCTTTGCGTTTGGATTGATTGTACACCAGTATTGCTGATCGACTGGTAGCTCGCATGCGCTGGCGGGACACTTAGTTTTTTCACTTGACGATAGGTCGCACGCTGTTCGCACGGGCGCTCGCGTGCGCGGTACGCTAGCATACTGCTAATACAATGTAATATAATATAGTATAAAGAGAATGCTGATTATTATAATGATAGAAAAGATTAAAAAACGACGATGATTTATCATGAGTTTGTTGCAAATGTATAAATACACAGTATTCATACTGATACAAGCAAAGGGGAGTGAGTGCCTCTCTCCGATCTTAATTCCATTACCACATTCGTATATACATATGTAGACAGATTGTTCCATGCAACTTACATGGGCTATATCTTTTCTACGATTAATAATATTTAAAACCGGTAAAGAAAAAAGTTTAATTGTTTCACAATGTCTGGTTTCTTAGAACTCCATTCTTTTTTTAAAAAATGCATCGATGCACCAAGACATTGTAGCTGCCCCTTTTAATGGGGCCATATGTTTCTTTACACAAGTAAATTCTTTAGAAATTCTGCGTCTGAAAGTATTAAGGTAATCTACATTATTAAATAAAATTAAAGTTGCATACTTTAAAATTCTTAATATTTTTGTTAACATTTCACAGTAGTCCCCGGCGCATCCTGGAATATTATAAGAATTCGAAATAAAGATTACATCAGTTATTTCATGGTTTTGAAAATTTTCGTAACCTATTTTTCCAGTTAATGAATCATTCTTTTGTATCAGGGTTTTTTTTTAAATTTTGATTTTAACTTATTTTATTTAGTTTGTAACGAATGGGCAGTAGTTCGCGCCGCGACCGCTAGGTTTCATTTCACAGCCTTGACACTCTGTGACAATCAACGTTTTACCTGAACAACGCCGGGTATTTTAAGCTAGTCAGGAATAAATTTATTAATGAAACGCAAATCGTCCACGATTGTTCTTAATATAATATTTATCTCATTGTCAGACAAGTGTGCAAAGGTCAATGAAAACATTATTTTCATAAAGCTAATGGTGTCGGAATTATTTTTGTACTGCTGCATGTGTTCGGCGAAAAACAATACATGTACATGCAGATGTCTTTCTCTTGTATAACAAAAGTAAAGCTCAGTGTAAGTTGCAAAATATGAATGAAGTAAGATATCACCTATAAGCATGGGCATATAAGGAACAAATGTGAAAAATTGTTTCTTGCGAATAAGTTGAAAAAAATTATATGCTTGCATATTTCAATAAATCATCAAGATTTGTAAATTTTCTGCGTAAAATAATTGTCTCTATCTCTTATGGTTAAGAATTTATATGTAAAATAGCAAAAATCATGTTGGTTATAAATTACGCATTGTGGAAATTTTTTTTTTTGTAGTACCAGAGAGGATAAAGAGCCAAACAATTCTTATATTGAATGTTTCATTCTATCTTACACCGTTGCAAAGTTATATTAAAAAATCCAAAAACCGCGATAACTTTAATGACTGATTTCACTCCTTCAGTGTGAATTTCCGCAGAAAAAGTGGTCCTTGCATACTCCAATATGCTATTCATTTACCCGAAGTTTCATTAAAATCAGAATTTTCGGGTTGGGAATGTTCCCTTGTAAGGCAGAGTCTACTAGATAAGCCCTAGTGATGATTCCACTACCAGGCCCAGGACAAGACGCATACATACTTCCTTCCCTTTCTCCTTTGCAGTCCTAGCTTCAATTCCTATACATTAAATCCTCGTTACCAGCCCGTGTCTACAATGCGTTAGGAGCCCGGCGACTATCCCCATCACTTCTTGGAATTCTTCGACGAGAGTGAGAAAACCCAATGAGTGAGCGAGAGGAAACGAAAGAGTCGACGGCAACTTCGTGTCAACTGTTTCGTTTCCTCTCGTTCGCTCATTGGGTTTTCTCACTCGCGCCATTGGCCGCGCGGATTAGCATCCACAACACGTTATGAGCCCGCCGCTAGCCCCGAGGTTTACTGTACCTACTTTGCTACCACGAAAATAATACGTAGTAGGTATAACTCGATAAGTTATAGAATAGATCCCTGCATTTGCGGACTGAGCGTGGTAAGGATGTGAAGACGCGTTCCGAACGATTACTAGGTACAATAATAGTTCTTTCACTCGAGCACACAAGAGTCAGCACAATAGAACTGATGTAACTGTTAGATAAAAAGACCACCATATTTATATAGGTCTATGAATATTTACTGACACTTTTGTGCATTTTTCTGATTCTCTAGAACTTTAATACGTAATATCTTGAAAATAGTTTAAGCTAGGAGGCTGATATTGTGTACGAATTAATATTTTGTAATATTTAAAAAAGAAGAAAATTAAAAGGAAGAAAAAATCCCACTGTTACAAAAGAAATATAACACAAAAAAGAAAACTATCAATGTTACATGAAGAGTTAATTTGTCGCAAGAAGCTGTAAAACAAGATGACAGTTATGCTTATACCATATATTACAGAGTTTGAAAAGCTCATCTAATTGAACGCTTATTTCAAGTTCACAACGGATTTGTTCAAAAACTTAAGGAGTGATTCAAGAAATATGCATGCGCACAAATTCTACAAATGGGGTCAAAATAGAATACATTAGTCTTGAAAAATTTATGTCGAAAAAGCCATAAATTATGCAAAGGCCGAGAACCGACGTTGAAATCTATTTAATTTAGAATTACACGGCCGTTAATAAAACCATTAATATTCTTAAACAGGGAACGTATTTATATCTTCAAAAAAGTAGGAGCAAGGTCATCATTAGTTTTCGCAACATAAATTCCTAGTCTACAGGGTGTCCCACTAAGGAGTGGACAGCGCGATATCTCTTAAAGTATTGTCGATAAAAATATAAAAAAAATAGGGAATTGCATGGTTCGCGGGGGCCCATTTATTAGCGCGAACGAATTTTGTTTTCGATTATTATTTTAAAAGATACGATGGTCAAGTTCGATTTTTCAAATGGAACTATTTTTTTTGAAGACCTGAGTTGATAGTGCGTTCCAAGACAAATTCAATAAGCTTTAATGTATAAACTTTATTTCCACTGGTTTTTAAGATATTGCGCTTGCAAATTTACTGATTTTCACTGCAAGAAACCCCTCTGAAATGGCAAAAACCGGGGGCGGTCTTACTGACGCCACGGGTGGCACTGCCTGTTGAAATGGATACTTACCTGCCAAAGGTCTACGGCAGAAATGGCAGGCCCAAAGGCTGGACAATTCTTTTCCGTCAGAAATGCTACTTAGGTAGGTACATCTGCGGTATCGAGAAGCGCATCGTTACTTTTATTTCGCACTTGCTTCTACGCTCGGATGGCCGGTTCTTTTGTGAGGGATGCAAATCCGATTGGTTCTGATACAATCTGCTCCCTATGGTTGAAATTTAGTCTAGCAACTTTCACTCCTCCTAACCTAACCAATCCAACTTGCATCCCTCCCAAAAGAACCGGCCATCCGAGCGTAGAAGCAAGTGCGAAATAAAAGTAACGATACCTACCTAAGTAGCATTTCTGACGGAAAAGAATTGTCCAGCCTTTGGGCCTGCCATTTCTGGCGTAGACCTTTGGCAGGTAAGTATCCATTTCAACAGGCAGTGCCACCCGTGGTGCCAGTAAGACCGCCCCCGGTTTTTGCCATTCCAGAGGGGTTTCTTGCAGTGAAAATCAGTAAATTTGCAAGCGCAATATCTTAAAAACCAGTGGAAATAAAGTGTATACATTAAAGCTTATTGAATTTGTCTTGGAACGCACTATCAACTCAGGTCTTCAAAAAAAATAGTTCCATTTGAAAAACCGAACTTGACCATCGTATCTTTTAAAATAATAATCGAAAACAAAATTCGTTCGCGCTAATAAATGGGCCCCCTCGAACCATGCAATTCCCTATTTTTTTTATATTTTTATCGACAATACTTTAAGAGATATCGCGCTGTCCACTCCTTAGTGGGACACCCTGTATAAGGCAAACATCGTAAGAATTTACGCTAAACCCCACAAAGAGAATTTAGCACAGTGAGAACCAAATTATGCTTGCATACTCCAGTTGAAAACGAACTAGAATATTATACAGGGTGTATAAAACGTAATGGTTATTTATTTCTGGGATGCACCTACACCTCTGGATTGGGAGACACTTTTAAAAAAACTTGCCGCAAAATTGTTTATTACTGTGAAAAATAATGTTATTTTTTTTTAAAAAGGTCAGAAAAAACATGTGCTGCAAACGCATCGCTTCGACACAAAATATTACCAAAGTTTACGCAAAAAATAGTGTATTGAGCCACTCATTACAGCAGTGGTATTTAGATATTCGCTGTTCCAGGAGCCTCATATATACGGTGTCCAAAAATTGAGGGACAATCCGGAACATGCAATATCCTAATGCGAGAAGACATCGAAAATTCCTTTACCATTTTGAGATCCGAGGCTTCGTTCTCGAGATATTCACGGTCGAATTTTAGCGGCGGAACTTCCGGATCGCACAGTTTAAAGCCGAGTGGGCTGAGCGTGCGGCAGCGTACGCTGACACGCACACGCAAGAGGCGTGTGTAGATATAGCGTCACACACACAGTTGAGCCGACCGCGCTGGTTCATTTTCACGGTTTGAACCAGCGCGGTCGGCTATAGCAGCGCTGTCCAGCGTAGGGGCCCCTTACGTGCCTGCTTCCCCTTCCAATTTTTCTCTTGCACAACGTGCCTTCCGTTGTCAAGGAGACCGCGCGACACTACGAAGGCTCCCATGACGGGCTAGCCAGGTCAGCGGCTGGTCTGTCATGGTCGCCTCTTTAGCGTCGCGCGGTATCCCTGACAACGCGGACGAGAGTGGGAGGACCCCAAGCTCCCGCGGGAGCGACCTTGGACAGCGCTGGGCTATAGTGTGTACGTGGGGCTCTAAGTACCTACGTGTGCCTGCTGCGTCTGCGTGCTAGAGGCCACTGCCCGCATTCAGCTGTATCGGCTTTAGATTGGCGATCCGGAAGTTCCACCGCTAATATTCAACTGTTAGTATCCCAAAACGGTAAAGAAATTTTCGATGTCTTCTTACATCAGAATATTGCATGTTCCGAATTGTCCCCCAATTTTGGGACACCATGTATGCAGTTTCCACCTCGCTCTCGTTTCCTCTCACTGTATTCATATCGAAGCCCAACTGTGTTTCCGCGGATAGATATACCTACTGATTATGATTTCCCTTCTGCTTTTTTTCAAGGCAAGAACGAAAGAATATGAGTGTGAATGAGGAAACGGGACCCACTTTTTGTTGGGTGACTCTTCAGTCTTTAACAATTTTTTGCATCGAAACGGTGCACTTGCAGCACATGGTTTATTTTGTAGTTCTGTTTCTTCTCATTGAGCAGAGCACAGTGATGTAAAAAAAAATTACATTAATTTTCAATGTTATAATCATTTTGGCGATAAGTTTTTTTTACAAATTCCCACCGCTCCAGAGGTGCAGATTCACCTCTGAAAAACAGTGACCATTACTTTTATTGTAGATCTGCGAACTCCTAAAGTCTCTTGTGAAATGTTTCACGAAACCAAGTTACAGTACTGGTGACGTTATTAACACTTTGAATGGCGTTGTCGTGTTTTCACGCAGAGGGATTTGCATCTTATGCACGGTTTTGGCGTGTTTTTACGTAAATATTTTTTGGAAACCATCGAAAGTATTGTCTGAGAGTCATTAAATGTTTGCTCGGGGCAAATTAAACAAAACTTTCTTCGCAGAAGCAATCACTCGAAAGAGTCTGACCGCTTTGAAGAGGTATTTCTTAAATCCATGCGTCACTCAAAGTGTTAATACACTCTGATAAACTTGGCCCCAGTCTTTTTGGAGATTGTATACACTTTTACATTTTTTTTATGTTATTCTTATAACTTTGCTATAACTTTTAATTCTAGAAAAGTAATGGCAAAAACATGCAAAATATTTAGTTAACGTGCAACAGTTTCAAAATATGAAAGAAATACAAACGTACAGAGTCACTGGAGATGCTTTTCGTGGACAAGTCGCCGATTTTCGCAGATTTGATGTATTCGTGGTTGTCTGCAATACTCATACTTTTGTCGAGAGTTAGGGTTGCGGGAGGAATTCCACTTAGAGATGCAGACCGGGATACTGTACCGGTAAGAGGAGTTTCTGCTGATAATGGCGTTGCAGCTTTATCATAACCGTGATCATCTTCTTCATCATCTTCGCGACCACTATGCCACCACGCGATGCACCACATTTTCAGCCACATCCATGAAAAAGGTCTGTGTGCCTGTAACGAAATGTAAAGAAAAAACGGTTTCAACTTACTAAGGGGAAAAACACACATAATTGCTAAAAGAAAATATGAATTAAAGATAATTTAACAATTCGAGTAGCGAAAGGTTTGGAGCGATATATTTGGAAGGCGATCAGTCCTGTTTAAGCAATC
Source organism: Andrena cerasifolii (assembly GCF_050908995.1). NCBI lineage: Eukaryota > Metazoa > Arthropoda > Insecta > Hymenoptera > Andrenidae > Andrena > Andrena cerasifolii. Next base: position 1,338,724 of record NC_135121.1, on the reverse strand, counting down.
ACTTCTTCCAGAAAAGGTTTGTGTTGTTCGCCCCACGCTTTGAAAACATACCGACAATAATTCGTTTCTCTTATTACGTATTTCTTGGACTTTCATATTTTTTATTAAATCTGCTGGACAGTACATATTACCAATGGGTAAACCTGGAGTGTCCCACCGCTGCTGCTACAAAATTGTCACGTCCCAAATGGACGGAAGATGCAAAAAGAGGCGGGAATGAAAATGTATAAATGGCCTACAACGTCTACTGTTATGTAATTCATAACACCTGGTGTAACGACAACTAGCAAGCTCAGCAAGATGCGCAATCAAAGGAATCCGCACACGCTGCAAGGCCGAAGATCCACAGACGGAGACCATCAGGCCTTTCCCCGCGATCACCAAACCGCAACCTCAAATTATGTATATAAACCCACGCCCGAATAACCAGAGCAATATTATAAAATCAGTTACGTGATTGCCCCGTCGAGATCAGTCAAATTCAACAAACCTTTGTTCAACACTACGGTGACTTCTAACTCTTAAACCGGCAACGATCCACACCTCTCGGCTCAACCCGAGTATCCCGTCCCCGGCATCATCACCCGAACTATCGGAGCCCGAGGAACGACCCGTTCAAGGACGACCACGGAGTGCAGCGAGATTCTCAGGGAGAATCTCGACACCGGTAACTCTTGTAACACTACCACCCAGTGATTGTCCTATGCCCATTTTAATTACTCTAGATATTCCGAACGCGGAATTTATTATAATAGTCGTTGCAGTTAAACAATAAAACAGTAGCCGAAAACAATGGTCGTTGTACTTAACCCTCCGTATTCTGAGTCTGGATCAATTTTGACCCACCGCTTGAGAGCGCTAACGCATACAGTAACGGAGCTGTGTATGTCAGTCGCAGCCAAGCGATAAGTTAGCTGTGGGGGTGTCATAAACCAGGCCTTTGCGGGGACTGTGTTGGGGCAACAATGAGAAGCCCGAGGGGTCTGCGTTGCCGAGGCCCGAGGAGCATTCGCGTTATGTTTGTTGGCTTTATGGTATTTATTGGTATCATCGTTATCGTTGTTATCCTTATTATTATTTGCAGAGTTAGGAGCGATTGGACCGCAGTGATGGAAGGGGAAAAACCTACAGGACCGGTGGTAATGTGTGCGTGACTGGCGCAGGCGCAGTTCATGCACACATAACCACCACTACTGTAGGTGTCCCCCCCCCCCCATTGACTGCGGCCCCATCGCTCCTAACTCTGATTATTTGTAATACATGCAGTAACATAAATATTGAATAAACATCATTTTTTTATAATTCCCAAGCTTATTATTCTTTCGTATATGTACAACAAATATCTAAACGTAATTCGAAACCCCTTCCACCCCATTACATAGTATCTCGGTGAGGGTCTCGAGCTCTGCGACCATTCTACACTCCTCACATTAATTAAAGGATCACCTCTAGGAACCGGAAAAATAGGAGGACGTTCACATGGTCATAACTCCGGCAATAATAGTCTTATCGATATTTTGAAAATATGGTTTGAAAGCGTGGAATCTCTACTTTCAGCCGCTTTTTCAAATTTTAGATGCATTGCTTTTCGGAAAAGTTATAGCAATATAAAGAGCACTTGGTCAATTTAAAAAAAATTTCTTCAGCTTGCGAAAGTTCCACGGGGAGTATGAAATTTTTTACACAAATTCCGTTTACACCAGTCGAAAGCGGCTACTTTCCTGTGTAGAAAAAGAGTAATAAATTTCTTGTGTGATTTTTTGTTGGCCGAGTTATTCAACATTGAAGCAAAAACTGTTTTTTTCTTTTACTTTAGTTGCTTCTAGCAAGCGAAGGAATCATCGTAGAATGTTCATGAAAAAAGCTATAGAAACATCAGTTCTCTCCTATTTAAGACGCATATGTGATTTCTTCAATTCGGTTAAAATTTCGGTCTATGATAACCCTTCGAAAATATGCTTAAAAATTGCACAAATTCCACTTTTTCTTCAACTCGCTTGTACCTCCGCGAGGGATGACCGGAACATCAATGCTTGAAGTTCATTTTAAAGCGGAGAGTGTGACGTCCCGGCCCCACTACGGTTTCACGACCTAGTGTCGGCGAGCGCCACCAGAGGTCTAATCTAATGGTGGCGAGCGCCACCAGAGGTCTAATCTAATGGTGGCGCTCGCCGACACTAGGTCGTGAAACCGTGGTGGGGCCGGGACGTCACACTCTCCGCTTTAAAATGAGGTTAAAGCATTGATGTTCCGGTCATCCCTCGCGGAGATACAGCGATTTGAAGAAAAAATGGAATTTGTGCAATTTTTAAGCATATTTTCGAAGGGTTATCATGGACCAAAATTTTAACCGAATTAAAGAAATCACATATGCGTCTTAAAGAGGAGAGAACTGATGTTTCTATTGCTTTTTTCATGAACATTCTACAATGATTCCTTCGCTTGTTTCAAGCAACTAGAGTAAAAAAAAAAAACAGTTTTGCTTCAAAGTTGAATAACTCGGCCAACAAAAAATCACACAAGAAATTTATTACTCTCTTTCTACACAGGAATATAGCCGCTTTCGACTGGTGTAAATGGAATTTGAGTAAAAAAAAGTCATACTCCCCGCGGAACTTTGGCAAGCTGAAGAAATTTTTTTAAAATTGACCAAGTTCTCTTTATATGCTTATTCGGCTGGTGCATTCTTCATGTGATGAATCCTTACATTCAGTACATTGTACCTACTTTTCCTTTGATTTGCTTGTGTTGTACTATAGGATTTCATGCAAACAAGACAATATTATTATTCTTCTTTGTCACTATTCGGTTCTACCGCGGTATAACCGACCCCGACTGCCGATGTTACAATCGCTCCCCACCAGGTTTTTGAACTTAAATTATAAATTTTTATTAACGAGACGCTTAAAAGTGATAAGTAACGATCAGTATTACTTTAAAAATGGCCAGATTAAGTATTAAAAAATAGAGAAAGACGTACTTGCAAAGGGAGTATTTATATTACAATTTTAAATCAGTAAGCAAAAGTTACTTTAGGATATCGAAAAGTTATTGTCTTCACTATGCAAGTCTATTGTGTCTCGATACTGCTAGGAGATGGATGTGTGTATTCGAAATGTCATTTTTCATCATATATCCAAAATTTGTGTTAATATCTATTATATGTTTTGAGATATTTAACGTGTTACAACCCCCCTCCCCCTCGGTCTACCCTATCTGCTTATTTGTCCGTTGATTATTTACGAAAATTGTGCCTTTGCTCGATGGAAACCACGAGAAGGTGGTAGGTCAACCGCAATAGCGGAGCGGGCGGCTCGCTTACCTGAAACGGAAATCACCGATTCTGTAACTGTTCATTGTGACGTGAATTTTAAAGTGTGCATCCTAGAAGGAGCTTATTTTGTAAGTGGTATTTCAAGGAATTATTTCTGTTTATGTATAAAAAAGGCATAAGACCAACATCGTACATTAGCCAGCTGTAAAAATGCTTTCAAAATTAATAGTTTTCAAGTTTTTATTCTACTATAAATATGAAAAGAGAAATTACAGAATAATTAATGAAAAAAGTAGAATCATCGCATCGGGATTTGAACCTTGGTGAAATAAATTCTCGGTGGAGAGCACCGGCCAGACAGCGCGTACGACACACGGATAGAGGGACGGGTATGCTTGTGTGGTGCGGTACAGGCGCTAGCAGGGGGTACGCTTGGTCGTGGAGTGGGGGTAGCGCCCGTGGGCGAAAACCCACGATTCTGACGTCACTGACTGAGCCCTGTTCCTTGGTCGTTACATCTGCTGAGTCGCGTGATTCGTGCTGGACCATCCGGCCGCAATGGTCCCCAGCGGTCAATGATAGCTCGCTCACTGCACAATAGGCCTTCCATATAGCCTGTGCAGGACCCCGAGTTTCTAGCTCAGCGTTGTCCAGCATAGGGACTCCTCACGCGCCTGCTTTCCCTTCCAATCTTTCTTTCCCGCAGCGTGCCTTCTGTTGTTAAAGAGACCGCGAGACGCTACGAAGGCTCCCATGACGGGCTAGCCAGACTAGCGGGTGGTCTGTCATGGTCGCCCCTTTAGCGTCGCGCGGTATCCAGCGCTGTTTTAGCTCGTCCGGTAGGACACTATCAAACCCTCCCCGAATACGGTCTTCGCCGACCGACCGCCGCGACCGACGATCGCCGAACGCCGCCGACGGGATTCCGCCGGCAAAGAACTCTTCTCTGGTTCCCCTGCAGGGATCGGCAGGATCCAGCTGATGGAGGGGAAACACCTGCAGGAGCGGTGGTAATGTGTGCGTGAATTGACGCCAGCGTGAAGTCAGCCAAGTGGCGATAACGCGAAGCGAATGTGACGTCACATGCTTTTACGTCACTAAGCACGGTGGGCTCGTTGGCAGTGTAGCTTCGGCGGGCTTGAGCTACGCAGCAGGAGCCCACGGTGAGCCATCGAAGCTTTTGGAGGGGGAAACACCTACAGGGAGCGGTGGTAATGTATGCGTGAGACGCCACGGCGGGAGAGGAACCGACACCACGGCCAACCAGCGTCACCGGGAAATATGTTGTCGACGCTGGTTGGCCGCGGCGTCACTCGCTTGGCGCTGGCGTCGGTTCGTCTCACATCGTGGCGTCTGACGTCCACATTACCACCGCTTCTGTAGGTGTTCCCCCTCCATCAGCGCTAACTGGAGCCCGCGGATCCCTGTTCCCCTGTGCCCCCGCCATAAGCAGGTCACAAATTCTACAGGATAATCACAGATTTTGTATGATTTTATTTAAAGTCATGTATCACCATCGAAATTGTAGTACAGGAAAATAATTATTTTTTAGTTTTTAATGCATTTTTAATAAAACCATTTAAGACAACATTTTTTTTATATATTTCTTTATTCTACTGTAGGGTAATTGAGTTCGGCATTATTCAAGGTTCTAGAAGCATATACTACAGGAAGGTCTTGCCCAGCCACTCATTTACCCAGGACGACTCCTAATGCATAGATCGGAAGTTATAAGAAATGTTTTCGGAAAATTAGGAAACTCTAGACGGGGTTTCAAACAGATGATGTCTCTCACGATTTCAAAAGCAGTTTGAACGACGCAATCCCACCGAAAACGAATATTTTTTTCAAGAGTTTAGACAATAGTTTTGTAATTTTGGCCATATTTTCAATTAATATCCTATAATAGCCTACAAAACCAAGAAATTGTTTAATATTTTTCTTTGTTTTCAAGTTTTACTCAGTCACTTGTTATAAGGTGTCCTAAATAAGTTATTTCCCGCTGGAGAAATCGACATTTTTTCAGGCTGAAGGGATACCCCAGAATTTTGTAAACGCGCCGAAAGGTTCTTTAATTTACGACCGTATGCCTAAAGGGACACAGCATATGAATTATGTCATCCATATGCATTATACAAGGCAAGGTCGTTTCCTTATAAGCCCGACAATATTTAATCCATTAGTATCTGGAAAGTGGCTGTAACATTTTTCAACCCGAATGGCATTCTATTGAATTCAAAATGGTCATGAGGAGTTGAAAAGGCGATCTTAGGTTTTAACATAGGATCAGCATGAATTTGGTGGAAGCCAGACGCTAAATTTAAGATCCTAAAATATTTAGCTCCACCGAGCTGATCCAGCATATCAGTAATATTAGGAAGCAGATAAGCATCACCAACGGTCTTCTCATTCAGTTCCCTGTAGTCTTGGAGGATGACTCAGCGCGCAAGCTTATCGCACTTGAGTGCATGCGAACGAGAGGCGTCTCTGAGACGGCAACAAAGTGAACTCCTATCGTGATTTGTTTCATAGTAAGTAAATATTCAGAGACCCTCGGAGAACACTTTCGACGCTTTTCATAACTTATTGGTGTGAAATCATATGAAAACCGTGCACAGGATGTTAATATCAGAACGTGGAAACACGCCGATGCCCTTCAAACTATTAAACTGTTAATAGTTACAGTGCTTGCGATATCATTTAAAAGTCACACAATTGAGGGTAATATGGAGCATACGCGATAAAAAGAATTTAAGTTTATGAATAAAGTTGTTATTTCATGAGATAAAAACCGAAATGTAAAAGTTTGTATTAAGATGACGTATTTTGTAGCAATGATATCATGATTATGCCGTAACATAAAGACGAAGAAGCTTATTAAACGGTTACAATTATAATCATCTAAATACGTACAGTTTTGTATTGAGAATAATGTTCCTCATGATACGAGACTGTAATGTGGGTCATAGTCGTGTCTTCTGCCCCTGTACTGGACTCACTTCTAGGCCTTCGGCTGTCCTCCATATCCAACGTTTCATCGCTATTTGGAAATAAACAAAGGCACGTATACAGTAATTTATAACCATTCAAGCAGTCATTTTTTTTTAAATTTTCGGAATTTACGTAATTTCATTTTTTCCATTGACATAATTAGTCGACTGAGCAGAATGATTAATGGAAGTGAAATAACACTGGTGAATCTACAATTCTTTATTTGCAAATAATAATGATTAAAATTGAAATTACATAATTTGCATGAACCACGTGATGCATTATTAAATTTCCATATTTCTTATAGTTTCTAAATTTTGAGATCATTTATAATTTTGCAAATGAGAATTATTTTGTCATCATAACATCAATATTATTAACTTTGGTTTAATTCTACATATCTGAAAATGTAGAAAAAAGACAAACCATAGGTGGATTTAGCACTTAGGAAAATAAAATTAATTTATATAAATACTAGCATCCCCCTTCTCGGCTTCGCCCAACATATTAACGTGCCCGATTCATAATCTGTAATCAGCAATCTGTAAATTCGAGAACCCTCGGCCACTTATTCCCGCTGTGGTGCTGTAATGCAACCGAGAAGCGCTCGCCCGGGCGCCGCCTGGCGGTCGCGTCCCGATCTACTATTATTTAGAAATCAGTATTTAAAAAAAAAATAAAAACGTTAGAACCTTCCTCTCGCCAAGACGAACAAAGTGATGTAATACACTTGTGCGTACAGTTCATATTTACTGAGAAACCGCTTTTCAAAGTATGCAACTTCAATTTTATATAATAGTATAAATATGTGGGGATTTATATAAATGTTCAAGGACAGTAATGGATGACACTCACTACTTAGTAACTTGAAAAATGTAGGTTATTATATTAAATGAAGAGGTACAATCTATCGACGCTACGACGCTACAACGCTACAATTATTTGCACACGCTGCGCAGAGAGTCGGCACCGGGCGCTCTTCCTGTAGCGGCGCGGTGATCGCGATCGACTTTCGCAGATCATTCTTGATGCGTACAGAACAGGGTTGCCAGTAGAGATCCCGGCGTGAAACATGTATTGAAGATACACGTGTAGTAATCCGTGTTCTAATCCGTATACTTCTTAAGGGGTCATTCCGGTTAGCGCGCCGATAAATTCAGCGATTTTCAGGAATTTATTGCGACGAAAATAATTATAGTAATGGAATAAAACTTTTTTTCGATTTATTAAATTACAAGATACAGTAAATATAAAATATAAAAGTAATAAAATTATTGTTTTTAAAATGCTTTTGAAAGCGGTCTTGATGGCATGTTTAAAAATTCATACCTCGCTGGTGAAAGCGATTTCAGCTATTAGACTTCTCGGAACCCAATAATCCAAACAGATTCTTGATCAGTATGACTGTCGCTATTGATCGGCCTATAATTAGTGATTTATCTTATAAATTGGCAAAATGGCGGGCAAAATTCAAGAAAAATGTTTCTCGTCTTTTGTCTTTTGCTATTTTCGATTTTAAAAGTAAGTTAAACTCGATGAAAATACTTGGTTGTAGTCCTTGAGAAAGCCATATGTAGGTGTGCCGAATAAGCGTTCTCTTCACGATGTGAAAAAATGACATTTCGAGAAAACGGACGAGTTTCTGCGCTCCCTACAAAATACCTCTGTAGAAGGTAAAATAATCGGAATTTATCCAAGAAAATTTAATAGTACGTTCTTGGGGACATGTACTTTCGTAAAATGTTTTAAAAAAATCGATTTTTTCAACCCATCTAACCAGAATGACCCCCAATACACGGGTACACGTGTATCGAAATTCACGGATCGCAATATACATAGTTAGCGTTTTATCCTGTAACCCACGCTCGTGCGAACAGGTAAAATGGCAACAGCGCCTCACGGACGCATTTCACTACAACCATGCACCGTCCTGGCGTTCGGAGAGCTGCCAGCGACCGCTGGACAGCAGTGATGCCCGAGCTTCGAGAATTTTGGGATGGTCTCTTTCAAATTAACGTCGCAAAGAGCTATTCAGAATTTCCCGGCTCGGGTTGAAAAATTTGGGGCCTTTTTCGTATAACTTTTAAATTATAAAAGATATTGGAATGCAATTTGCGCTGAAAAATGAGAAACAATTATTTACTCTTAATGAAGGATAATTTAACATATTTTACATTTACTTAATTTTTTCTATCAATTTTTTAACCATAATTGTTATAAAAAGCTTTTGCAAATTGTTTATTTGATACTGTATTTAATGCTGTTTTTTAAATTCGCGGTGTTGATAAACAATAGGCTAGTTGTTTCTGTATCATTACTTTCAGAAATTGAGAAATTAAATTTTCATTTAATTATGTGTTAGTTCTGCAGACCACAGAATCTATTGTTCTGGTTTTCTTTTTTATGATTTTATCCTTAATGCAGTGCATACCTAGATCAGACGTAAGGGGTAGCTATAGCATTGTAATGGGACGTGTCTTTGATTGTAGCGGTGTTTTAATATTTTTTCTGGAATATTTGTGTCTGAATGTTTTAGTTACTCAACGCCACGCCTATATCGGCTTCCGTTAATGTCATTTTTTAGAACGATGCGCCATTATTGTGGCTTTTACACGCAGCTGGCGAAAAATCTCTCCATACAAGTGTATAGCGCCGCGATCAACCCTGTCGTAGCTAAAAATTTTTTAAGTTGAGACGGGTACGAGATCAGTCGACATTATTTTCAAACCTCATTACAGTAATCTGGGGTGCGAGTGGTAAACTGATCATAAAAGCGGAGCGCGCGGCTCGATTACCTGGGCCGGGAAATTCCGAATAGCTCTTTGCGACATTAATTTGAAAGAGACATCACTGCTATCCAGCGGTAGCTGGCAGCTCTCCGCTGGGCCGGTGCATGGTTTAACTACACTTTACAAGTTCGCGCGAGCGCAGGTTGCAGGATAAAACGCTGACCCTGTACGTGTACCCGTGCACTGAAGTTCACGGGTAGGGTAGGGTCGGGCTAAAAGTCCGGCGAGTAAAAAGTCCCGAATTGAAAATCTCTATTTGTAAACAATCGATTAAGTATTCCAGCAAACCATGTAAAAGGCAACAGGAAACGGAGGTGGCCGCAGAGTCGCCATTGCTCCCGCATGTTTGTACGAATTACACGACGCCGTTGTTATTACATGTGTAAAAAAATGAAAGAATTATGTCGCCTTTTTTGTTTTATACGAAGTAAATCAGAGTTTAACAGCGTATCAGGTAAGTAAGTTAAGATTTTATGTTCCTTTAGTAATATGTGCATGATATTGTTTATTTTCGAATGATAATATTTTCTAACGTGAATACCGTAGAACCAAGCGTGCTGATCAGTTCGGAAAAAATACTTAAAAGTAAAAGGGTAAAAGTTGAGAATCGGAACTAGTAAAAACTAACAATTAAGAAATGGCGAGAAATATAACGGAAGATACTAATCATATACAGGGTGTAAACGATATACGTAGCGATATTTTAGGGGAGGGGGGGATAGGGAAAGTCCAATGGAACATAAAAGGTCCTATGACATAGTGTTCCATCTATTTGCATTTTACAGTAATAATGCCTTAAAGTTTGCACCATGCGTTTGAAACGGATAGTACAGTATTGTCTCGTCACGGGCTCGGTTTGGTGTACACGATACGGACTTTTCGCTATCCCCACCACTTCTGTCTCACTCTTGTCGGGCGATGGCGAGAGCGAGATGGAACGAGAGCGAGCGAGAGGCATTGAAAGCGAGCGAGGACAGTACGAGACAGACGACGTGTTGATGTTTTTCCTCGCTCTGTCTTTCGGGCGCCTGACACTCCGTCCTTTGCGTGCGCGATGGTCGCAAGCGCTTACCGTGAGCACGAAAACCGCTTCGCAAAATCTTGACGCAGACCCGGCTCACGGTAAGCGCTTGCCACCATCGCGCACGCAGTGTTCCATCTCGCTCCCCCCTGCGGCCAGAAAGAAGCGAGAAACGAACACTCGGAATTAGGGCTCTGTTCACGATACGGGCTCTACGCCGGTCCCGACCAGCGAGCCGTTAACGAGACAATACTGTAGCTGGCGCATATTGGTGAGACAAACACATTGAAATAGGATGTTCACCTTTGACCTTTCATGTAATTCCCAAAGTGGTTTTTCGGATAGAAAACCTCTTAAGGGTGATCCTCCAGCGACTCGATTCAAGGAGATGCCGCCTGGTATCCCGTGGCGAAGACAACACCCCCACGATGCCTCACCGCATGTTTATGGCTTTCGACCATCGGAGGAGTTGAAATACCCATTAAGAAGTGAGAAATCTTCCAGTTCCGCATTTCTCACCAGATCTCTGCGAAAACGACGCCAATCGATACCTTTCGTCATCTTTTGGTTGTCATTTAACGCGAATAACGAATAAAAGATAAATCGAGGAAAATCATGTCAAAAGTAAAAAGACCAAAACACATATTTTTTAAAGCAGAATAATAAATAATTATTATTTGTAGTAACAGGAAATCAACGAAAAGTGATCGTAGTTCCTTATTCTGATAAAAATCCCTAATTCAATAACGGCCAACACTGTTGTTGATAATGAATCAGACTGTTTAGAAATCCCCAAGAAACATTTATGTACGGAAATTTGGAAAATTATCGCCGGAAATTAGCCATAGTCTGCGTTAAATTTAAAAAATAATAATCAATAAAGTAACTAAAACTCACCCTTTCGGAAATTCATCTGCAGCTTGAAAACCTGCCACTGTGTCACTGAACCGATCCTGGTCCTGCACGGACGCGCACAGTGCACAGCTGGTCCCAGATATAAGACACCACTCAAAGCTAATGGACGCAACGTCAATTGCGACCGGGTTAATTTTACCGAATATTCGTTTCACTGCGCGGCTACTAACACTGGACATTTAATTTATTTTTCATGGTACGCGTCTTTTCTACGTAACAAAAATTAGTGGAAATGAATTTTCACTTAGCGTTCGAAGCCGTGGGAGTCTCCGTTGTTCTGGGCATAAACCTAAAACATCGCGTAATACTCTTGTGTAGAAAACATTTCTCTAACGAGGTTGCTAACTGACTGAGAGGATTTTTTCCAAGGAGCTTCTTCCATCCCCAAGTAGTTTCTCTCGTTCCATTATGAGTCAACTCCCACCAGGATAACAAGCCTTATGTAAAAAGAAGCCACCACATTTTCGAAACACGCGTGCTTTACAGAAGTGCAACGAATGCACCATCATGGACTTTTACAAAACCTCGCGCTCCGTCCTTTCACTGCCAATGTACCCATTGCTTCGAGACAGACAGCAGACACCGCGCGTTTTGGTTCAAAATGGTCCAAAGAGAAGAGAAACAGAAAGTCTTCGCATTGCTATAAAGCTGAAAATGCCTGTTTTCCTTTTCCGATACCCTGAGTTCATGTCTGCCACGAGGCGAAACCAATGAAGCCATAAATTACCCAAAACGGTAGGAAACCGTTCTCTACCGCCGACTCGCGGGACAATATGGTCATAAACCGCGACCCTGGCGAAATGCTTTGGTCAGTTTATTCGTACGTTGCGCTCCTGCGAAGCACGTGTGTTTCGATAAATGTGCTGGCTTCTTTTTACCTAAAGCCTGTTATCCTGGTGGGACGTAACTCATAATGGAACGAGAGAAACAACTTGGGGATAGAGGAAGCTCCTTGCAAAAAAACCTGTCTGTCAGTTAGCAATTGCGTCAGAGAAATGTTTCCTACACAAGAGTATTGCGCGATGTTTTGGGTTTATACCCAGCACAACGGAGATGCAAATACTACTGTACAAGCATTTGCGTGGCTGCACCCACGGCTCCGAACGCCAAGTAAAACTTCATTTCCACTAATTTTTGTAACGTAGAAAAGACGCGTTCCATGAAAAATAAATTAAATGACCAGTGTTAGTAGCCGCGCAGTGAAACGAATATTCGGTACATTAACCCGGACGCAATTGACGTTGCGATCATTAACTTTGGGTGGTGTCTTATGTCTGGGACCAGCTGTGCACTGGGCGCATCCCTCGATGGCCAGGATCGATTCAGTGACATAGTGACACAGATTTCCAAGCTGCAGCTGAATTTCCGAAAGGGTGAGTTTTAGTTACTTTATTGGTGATTATTATTCTATAAATTTAACGCAGGCTATGGCTAATTTCCGGCGATAATTCTCTAAATTTCCGTACATACATTTTTCTTCGGGATTTTTACACAGTCTTATTCATTATCAGCAACAGTGTTGGCCGTTATTCAATTAGGGATTTTTATCAGAATAACGAACTATGATCACTTTTCGTTCATTTCTTGTTACATTACTTTTTCGTTTATGCGTTATTTGAAAACGAAATTTACGTATTTCTTGTCCTCTCACTTCAAGCAATTATTATTTAAGATTCTGCTATAAAAAATTTGTATTCGTCTTTTTACGTTTGACATGATTTTCCTCGATTTATCTTTTATTCGTTATTCACTTTAAAGGACAAACCATGACAAAATGTTCGATTTTATTTGTTACGTCATTTTCATTTGCTATTCTACGCAATTTTCTTCGATGCATGTCGACTTGCTTGTGCGTAGTACAAGCGCAACCGCCTACCGCGTAGCCAACGCTACCGCGGGAACTCGAGCGGAAGGCTCGCGTTCTGATTTGTCGTTTTTTTTATTAATATTTCGTTAAGGAAAAAGTTGTTTCACGAATCACCCCTCTCAAGGAACGGAAACATTTTTGTTACACCCTGTATGTACGTACCGAAATTTCTGAAGAACAGTGTTCAATAGTACTTACATTGCAACTTGTCCACATTATCAGAATTCTTAAAGTACTTTCGTACAAGAACACATTTTTTTCTACCCGTTATTTTATAAATTGTCTCAGTCTAATTTAACTATCTCTACTATGTAGCTATTTGACTATTTGTCTATATAACTATATAATTTTTACTATTTACACTATTATTGAACTATTCACAGTACCATTTAATCACTAACTACTGAATATTTAATACTTTAACACCGAAGGTTTCTGTTCCCTATGAGGATCAGAACTGAACTGATTAATTTTGTACCTATTGCCTACGAAACTGTTCTTAAAGGGATTTCCCTACTTACAAGGAGAGGTTGTCAGGTGTCCGCCACCGATTGCTTTGGTTTTTGTATATGTTTCAGAGGACCGAAAAATAAGAAATACTTGTTTTTTTATTTCAAACCGTTTGCATGTTTAAGGGGTGAAATCACACCTCAAAGTTCATAAGGGGTACGCAATTGTGTTGAATAAAACTTGATATAAAAATTTGCACCATAATTTTCTGCATGAATGATGTTATTGCCGCCAGTCACGGTTAATAGGGGGGTAAACCACCCCTAATGTTTTAACTGTGCATTTGAGACTGGAAACGTGTAAAAAATTCTTAAAATTCTTAAAAAGCTTGAGACATAAATTATTTTAGAATGACACATAAGTGGTTTTATGACCTTTCATCGCTACCGACAATGAGAGGTGAACCACCTCTTGGATAGTTTCCCCCCTAATAATGGTGACTGCGACAAGAACATCCATACGGCAAGTTATCACACAAATGAAATTTATATCAAGGATTATTCAACACAATTTTGTACCTCTTATGAACATGCACAAGGACCAAAATAGGAAGACAGCCATTTCTTATTTTTTGGTCCTCTAAAACATATCCAAAAATCGAAGCAATCGGAGGCGAATACCTGGGGACCCCTCCTTGTTAATGTGGCGGTCTAAAAAGAAGGCGATATTGGGATTTTTTTAAAAGAACACCTTAAATTATATAAATTAAAAACATTATCCCTATATTTACACATATTTGACAACATTTTAAAAAATATTTAATTCTAAAAATAACAGCACCTAAAACTTTAAACGCGTCTATCTCGAAACGATATTTTTCGAATTGGTTAGCATGATATCTCTAAAACCAATCACCTGATTTACTTTAAACTTTGTACGTATATTCAATAGATGTCCCATTCCCGACGTTTCTAAAACTAAGTCGGTTTTTGCAAAATTAGATTTTTACGACTTAAAAAAACAGCGAATTTTTTTTTCAGAAATCGAAATTTTCTGTTTTAGATGCTTTCATTTTTTTTGTTACTTTTTTAGTATTTCTCATTTAATCTAGATCTTCGTTTTAGAACCAACGAGAATGGGACATCTATTGAACATACAGGGTGTCCCACTAAGGAGTGGACAGCGCGATATCTCTTAAAGTATTGTCGATAAAAATATAAAAAAAATAGGGAATTGCATGGTTCGTGGGGGCCCATTTATTAGCGCGAACGAATTTTGTTTTCGATTATTATTTTAAAAGATACGATGGTCAAGTTCGGTTTTTCAAATGGAACTATTTTTTTTGAAGACCTGAGTTGATAGTGCGTTCCAAGACAAATTCAATAAGCTGTAATGTATACACTTTATTTCCACTGGTTTTTAAGATATTGCGCTTGCAAATTTACTGATTTTCACTGCAAGAAACCCCTCTGGAATGGCAAAAACCGGGGGCGGTCTTACTGCCGCCACGGGTGGCACTGCCTGTTGAAATGGATACTTACCTGCCAAAGGTCTACGCCAGAAATGGCAGGCCCAAAGGCTGGACAATTCTTTTCTTTTGACACAATCTGCTCCCTATGGTTGAAATTTAGTCTAGCAACTTTCACTCCTCCTAACCTAACCAATCCAACTTGCATCCCTCCCAAAAGAACCGGCCATCCGAGCGTAGAAGCAAGTGCGAAATAAAAGTAACGATGCGCTTCTCGATACCGCAGATGTACCTACCTAAGTAGCATTTCTGACGGAAAAGAATTGTCCAGCTTTTGGGCCTGCGAACCCTGTCGTAGACCTTTGGCAGGTAGGTATCAGTTTCAACAGGCAATGCCACCCGTAGCGCCAGTAAGACCGACCCCGGTCCTTCCTATTCCAGAGGGTTTTCTTCCAGTGAAAATCAGTAAATTTGCAAGCGCAATATTTTAAAAACCAGTGGAAATAAAGTGTATACATTAAAGCTTATTGAATTTGTCTTGGAACGCACTATCAACTCAGGTCTTCAAAAAAAATAGTTCCATTTGAAAAACCGAACTTGACCATCGTATCTTTTAAAATAATAATCGGAAACAAAATTCGTTCGCGCTAATAAATGGGCCCCCTCGAACCATGCAATTCCCTATTTTTTTTATATTTTTATCGACAATACTTTAAGAGATATCGCGCTGTCCACTCCTTAGTGGGACACCCTGTATATGTACAAAGTTTGAAGTAAATAGGATGCTTGGTTTTTTAGATATCGTGCTAACCAATTCGAAAAACATCGTTTTGAGAAAGACCCGTTTAAAGTTTTAGGTACTGTTAGTTTTTAATTAAATATTTTTAAAACGTTGTTTAAATATGTACAAATATAGGCATAATGTTGTTAAGTAATATAATTATTGTGTTCTCTTAAAAAATCCCAAATATCGCCTTGTTTTCAGACTGTGACACTAGGGCAGGCCGGCCCTGTAAGGTGCAAATACCTCCTCAAGTTTTGGGAGCCGGGCAACAGCCGAGCGCAGAACTGTTACGTTGCTAACCACAGCATGGGCTGCGGGAGAAGTAGGGATGAACCGATACCGTCAAGGTATCGAAACTTTTACTCATAACTTGTATCGAAAGAAAGTATCGATATCTATTCAGTATCGAATCAAAAGTGTCGATACCTACTTATATCGAACGAAAATTAGTACAGATTTTTGTTTATTAATATATTTTATTAACGAAGACGTATTTTATTTTACTATTATTTAACGAGGAGTAGCCTTTAGTTACAACGAAGTATATAAGTAAGTAAGTACGAAGCAGTCTATAATAATTAATCTATATAACTGAAGAGAAAAAAAAATATACAGTCGTTTCGCGGCATGGAAACAAGAGAAGTGGAACATATAATAAGATAAATACATAACTGATAAAATGATATATACAGATGTTTATGACACCAAAAGAATGCAGAAAAGTGTGTGACGAAGTCACGTCACGCGCCGCGCGAGCGTACAGCGCCGAGACAACAGACCTAGTTCGTGCCGCGACCGCCAGGCGGCCGCGGCCCCGCGACTGCTCTCGCATGCGAAGTTTTTCGGCCTCACGTTATAAAGCCCCGGCGAGCGAAATCAGGAGCACTGGTGCATGATAGCTATACCGCTTCATGCAGTAAATCCAGCGCTCGATTTTTGGAACTCCCGAGGTTGTGCCAGTTTCGGCCATCGCCATACTGTGCCATTACCAGCTTCTATTCGAAATAGGCCGAGAACAATCTTGCGCCCTACCTACGTCAGAGAGGTGTCTCCGCGCCGATTAGGGTAGAACGTGCAACAAACTCCGCATCCCACTTCCGAAGCTCACCGCCGCCGCGAAAAAACGTTCCGTCGCGACTAACCGTACCGGAGTTACCGCACGAGACTCACCGCGACCGGACACATACCTCGCACCTGTACTAAAGACAGACCAATAAACAACTGTTATTTGTTTAAATACACGCCTCATCATTCGCCGAACCCGGACATACCGACTGTGTCGGCAATCCAATCCCTTCTCCGTCCAACCGGTAACCGTCTCGCCACCGGTGACGGTCACAAATGAAAGGAAAAATAGTATTTTATTAACAAACATTTATTTAACATATAAATTTATAAAAAAATATATGTTCTGATACGAGTACCTTTTTCCGATACCAAGTACATATCGCAGCCGTAGGTATCGATGCTAAAATTACTCGGTATCGAAACGAAAGTATCGAGTATTTACTCGTATTTACTTGGATCGGTTCATCCCTAGGGAGAAGTGCAAGACTGTGCGTGCGTCCATACTGGCTCGTACCACGAGTATATAGCTGGGCCTCACGCGTATGGGCACACACACACTCTTGCAGTTCTCCCAAAACCCACGCAACGGTTAGCAAGGTAACAGCTCAGCCCTCGGCTGTAGCCCTGGTCCCAGAACTTGAGGAGGTATTTGCACCCTAAAGGGCAGGTCTGCACTAGGGAGACCCTTAGGGTGCGTTCCACTTAAGCCTAAATCAACAGGGTTCGTAAGCATCAGTGGGGAAGGGCGATTCTACTCGATTCTTCTAGAATCGATGGATTCTATTTCTGAAGAGTCGATTATTTTACCGATTATGAATTGTTGTTTACTGTGGTCATAATTCTTGATCTTGATTGAATTATTTTTTATAAAATACTTCAATACAGCTTGTGCTACAGTCAAAGCGTGTTAATTCCACGAATATATAGTATGTACATTCATAAATAGTTAATGTATGCACGCACTGATTTGATTGGCTAAAGCATTCACATATACATTATACTTTTTAACTAAAGTGAAGAAATATTCGTTAATTTAAATAGATCAAGAACGATTACATTGGTTCAAAATATACAAATGAGATTCTATAAGAGCAGTGAGGACTCAAGAATGTCGAGAGAAATTAGAAATTGGGGTTATCTGGCGCGTGCAAAAAGCAGTTATGCTCTTCACCAATCAGAAGCGGTCACGAAAATTTTGATAACGCGTGAAAATATGTCGACGAAATTACAGTTTTCTTGTGAGAAGGTCGAAAGATTGATGTTAAACAGCGCTCTCCAAGGTCGTACGCGTACACTCGGGGTTCTCCCACTGTCGTCCGCGTTGTCAGGGATACCGCGCAACGTTAAAAAGGCGACCATCACAGACCAGCGTCTCCGTCATCGATCGAGCTCGGACGTCCCATATGACGTGTATAATAGTGGCACACTGTGACACACGCCGCCACAGCTAAAGATTGGAAGGGGAAGCAGGCACGTGAGGGGCCCCTACGCTGGACAGCGCTGATCTGAAGAATCGAAGAACGAAATTTCAATTCTTCTTTACGTTCAACGCATTAGGTTCTATTTTACACGTAATTCGCTTTTTAAGGGTGTTAATTAATCTCTTTCACGTCACTCTTTTTGATGGAGTAGGACAGGGTTGACTAACTGGTGGCTTGCGAGCCACCGAGGGCTCCTCCGCCTTGCTGCTACACTGCATGCCCCCCCCCCCCCCTCCATGCCCACCAGACTCTGACGATCACTGCCAGTGGATTCTGTACCTCCTTCTTTCCTTCTCTTTTCGATTGCGATCGTCAAAATCTGGTAGGTATGGAGGGGGCCGTTCAGCGTGGCAGTAAGGCAGACGTGCCCCCGGTGGCCCGTGAGCCACCAGTTAGTCAACCCTGGAGTAGGATATGGGATTTTACAGTAGTTCAAAACAAAAATACTCGCAGTCACGTTACGTTAACAGTTTTTGAAACGAAGTGTGTTTCTGTTTATTGCGCATAGTTGCGGAGTGGTTATACAATATGGCCGGAAGCCTATGGTATATAGCGAGTGCATTTGAGTCTCTATTTGTAAATTTGAATTTAAAGTCCCAACACTTTTAGATACAGTAAAAATATCAAACTTTATTCAGAAAATAGCGTTTAAATCATTACATGTCATGAATTTGTATCGAAGTTATGATCATTTAAAGTCAATAACTTCCGATGTGTCCTCATATGCACTTGCCCTTCCTCTTTAACTGCTTTTTTTACAACTTTCCCATCGTATTGCCTGCAAATACTTACGCTTGAATAATTCCCTGGGACAAATAGAATTATCCCTTATTAAAATTTTAAGTGCTGGAAGAACCATACATTTGTTTTTTTCTACCACTCCGTTGCTGATGAGATGACCTCCGAGATCTACTTCTCCTACGATATTTGCGAATAATCAATCATGGCAAAGGGTTATATGAATTTATCCCAGTTTTCTGGTCTTTCTTTCGAATTTCAACAAAATTGAGAGAATGCATTGTCGTAAACACATATACATAGTTCTTATCCTTTCATTTGATACCAGTAATATTAGTGCTATAAAAGATGTTACCTCGTCAGGTTTTAATTTTATTGTATTTATTTCTTTTGGCATATTTGCTCTATTTATGCGGACTGTTCCACATATATTTGTTTTAACACAATACAGTTTATGGAAAAGATTGAGAAATGAAAATCTCAAGTCTCAAAATGGAGGACTTCCCGGAATATACAATATCCTGATGCAAAAAGACATCGAAAAGTCCTTTACGATTTTGGGATCGACAGCTTGGTCCTTGAGACATGAACAGTTGAATATTAGCTGTCCAAGTTCCGGGACGCGCAGTTTAAAACCGAATCAATTGAGCGCTGGCAGCCATCCCTACCACGAATACGCAGAACGCACCCGTAGGTGCAGACCAGGGGGCTATCACTCTCATTTGCGATTTTGGAAGTGTTTCAACTGCCACCTAGGCAGTTCTAATTTTTTCGAACTAAAATTCAATATGGCCGTGATCACGTGTCCATGATTCATCTGTAAAGGCTGGAACAGATACATCAATCCTATCAACAATCCTATTGAAAAATAAGTTTTATAAAATCAGTTTGACAGTAACAGGTATGTATATAGTTGAATATATATTTTTAATGTAGTATATGTCGTGACATAGCTCTATAAAAAATATAATTTAAAAAGATATTCTACATATACTACATTAAAAATATATATTCAACTATATACATACCTGTTACTGTAAAACTGATTTTATAAAACTCATTTTTTCGATAGGATTGTTTGGGTTTCGTACGGTACTAGCTCGCATCAATCAACAATTCGCAAATGCCATGGAATGCATATCAATGGCGTACACAGTAAAGGCTGGAACAGAAGACACGTCCAGTAATTTAGTCGAGTAGCGAGTAATTTAGTAATTTACCATTGTTTTATTAAACTACTCAACTAAAGTTTAGTGTCAACACACGGTAAATTACTTGCTACTCGACTAAAACACTGGACATGTCTGAACCATTATGAACACGTGATCACGGCCATATTGAATTTCAGTTAAAAAAAGTTGGAACTGCCTAGATGGCAGTTGAAACACTGTTCCAAAATCGCAAATGAGAGTGGCAGCCCCCTGATACAGACCCCCCCCCCACACACAGTAGAGCCATCCGCGCTGCTTTAAATCGTGAAAATCAACCAGCGTGATCGGCTCTGCTGCTGTGTGAACCTGTATCTGCATGCACCTAATGGGTGTGCGTGCGAGCGTACGCTACCGCGCACTCAGCTGACTCACCCTCTGTATTTCATGAGAGATTCAGCTATGGATATAGCACAAGAAAGCAGGTTGAAAGAAAGAGGATGATGCCAAATTGATACAGCGTATTCAGGAACTCAAATAGTTGAAAGTAGTGAGCCTCTACTGTTTTTGTGTACCTACACTAATTGTTTTAATTAATTCCAATGTTTGCATTGTATAATTTTACTTAATGATTGGGGAATCTTTTTTACCTTATCTTATAATCCTTTAAGAAATCATTTTCGGGCATGGCTTTATATTTTTCGGCACTAACCTATCGGGACACCCTGTACAGTACGAAATGGGTCGAATGTCATGTTAGCTACACTTCGTACTTTATGTACTGGGTCGGTAGGATTCATATGTACCTACTATTATTTACAAAATGTAAAAATCTTTATAAGAATAGAAATCTGGTACGGGGCATTTCACTTCTACAACATGGAGTATGAGTACTGACATCTTTGCTTCAACAGATATAATTGAGGCTTTGATGTGGAAAAGGGGTACATACACCAAAATGCCATTTCAAGAAAATCGATTTCAAAGTTTTCATTACAGTATAACTTAATAAAAAGTAATGAAATTAATGTCAATTTTTTTAAGAATGTAGTGCCGTGTGCTTCAAGCGTTCTCAAAACAGAAGTCATGATTTGAAAATGATATGTGTCTTTATTTATAAGTTTCAAGTAAGTGGTTTATGTGCCCTTTTTTCCGTAAATGTGGTAAATTCGTAAAACATTGCTTCTTTGTTTAGTTATTTAAATATAATTTTGTTTACTTATTCAGTTACACCTTTTTGTATACATTGCTTAAATAAAAAATACAAAATGAAGCACAAAAATAAACAAAATATGTAATGTTTTAAGTAAGTATTAGTTTCTTTGATTCTTTACAGCAAGCTGTCCTACAAATAGATTTTTTCTTTCTTAAATTAGTTTATTTTCTCTATAAAACAAAAATACTTATTGCACGGCAGCACGGGAGCGCGACCGCTCAGCCACTATGCAGCTGCATATTGATCACGCTACGTAACAAAACAGCATCTAGCTAATCTAAACGTGAGAGAAGTAATGTCCTTGGTATATTATATTTATGTATGTATAAACCCATTTTTTTTTTAAAATTGACTCTGTACATATTCTTTTTTTCATTTCTTTTTTCTTTCATATCTGCAGTTCAAGCACTCCTCTGTTTAAAAGACAGAGGATTATGGATGCGAATCGTAGGTGTACATAAAGCTATACGGACCGACCAAACGTTGATAACTTTAAACACTAATAATTTGAACAGTGGGACGAGGGATGAAATTATCGGTGCGTGATTATTTAGAGGAGGGTGTGCTGAAAATATTGCAATTGGTCCGAAAGTGGAACTTTTTGGCGTTTGGAAGATATACCTTGTCAAAATTAATTAAATAAAATTATTTTTTAATGGATTGTTTATATTAGTTACTAATAAAAGAAGATATGTATCACAAAAGCCTGATTTTTAATTTAAACAAACCGATTTGTTCCTACTTTCCTTTATTATTCGACTTTTCCTTATAACTTGGAAACGAAACGTTTCCCAAACATTTTACTTAAACCACTGTAAAGGGCATTAAATAAGGTAGCAAATAGACAATTTCCTTTTTTTGCACAAATAAGTTAAAAAAATTGAAAAACAAATAAATAAATGTAAAAAATATTAAATTATACATCATTGGAAAGGAATAATTTTTTCTTATTTTTTGGCGCAAATTTCATTCCGATATCTTAAAAAAAAGACCCAAAAGGTGGCAAATTTCAAATCCGGCCCACTGTGCGCATGTGTCATAAACCGAGCTGACCATTTGCACGCCAAATGTTCCTATTTGGTCATGTCGATGGCCGCTACAAATAAACAAATCAGATTACATTTCTGGAAAATTCTCGATAGATTATAAGTAATCGCCTGTAACAAATCGCCACTTACATTGACAAGGACAACGAACACAAAACAATTGCATCTTATTTACAGCAATTGCTGATCAACTGGTACAACTTAAAATAAATGAATGTTATAAATAGTAGTGCTGATGGCCAGTCCGCGGAGAGTGTACTGGTTTATACGCTTATGGTTGTCAAGGGGTTACCTATTTTCATTTCTTTTTCTCCTCGGTATTCAATTATTTCCCATTTTTGCCGCATATATTCTTCTCGTAGAATTGATATCTCTATATTTTACTTACTGCTTGCAATTTCTGGCGCTAAAGCAAACATTTGGACCAAATGAACGCGGAAAAAAGACAAGAAATAGGGGGATAGATATGGTGGAATTTATCCTAAATAGCCCCGAGAGGTCAATGTTGTGACAAGTATCCTCCGTCTAAAGCACAACTCGAACACATTTAATGAGGCATGCGCTGTAGTGAAAGGGTTGAACATAATTATAACTATATGTTTTTGGAAGAAAATCGAGCAATTCACCTAGAGTTACTCCGTTTGCTGGCATCCTGCTCCCCAGCTTGCAAATATGAAAGATCTTTCTGTCGCTGTTTGGTCTGCTTCCATACACGCCAGTAAAGAATAATCATCACAGTAACAGGCACATAAAACGCGGCTATTGCAGTACCAAATGTGATGTAGTGATTTGTCTCGATAAATTGAATATAGCAGGCGTTAATGGGTACTGTTCTTTGTCCTTCAATATATGGCCAAGCGAAAATCCAGGGTGGCCATAACAGTAATGAAATTCCCCATGCGCATCCTGAAAAGAAAGATTATATTCTTATTACGTCTCCCTTTTAATTCTTTTATTTTCTTAGCACTGCAAAATTGTAGAACGACACAGTGTAAACTTAGTTCAGTTGACAGCAATTTTCATAATGTTAACTCTTCAAATGACTTAAGACATAAACTTAACGAAATACTCAGAAAATTTTATCTAGTTCACATCATATTTTGCATATGTACTTGGTATACACACCTATATATGTTTATGCCCACACTGACAAAAATTAAAATTCCTACACTTTTAACACATTTTCATGAGAGTGTAACTAGTAGATGGGCCAGGTTTTTCGACGAAAAGGAGTCCGAATATATGACTCGAACGATTTTTAATTGTACAGAATTCTAATCATTTCTGGATTTTCATAGAACAATTGTTGAGTGAGTTTGGACTTATTGTCATCAAGAAAACCTCATAAGTCCACTAGTGATACTTTTGTGAAGATCGAATGGAAAATATAAGAATTTGAATTTCCATTAGTAATGACTCATCCCGGGTTTCGCTTCCGGGCGAGCGGAAGGTTGTTCGATCGGTGAGGTACAGGGTGATTCTCTCGCTGCAGTCGTCAAACGCAATGCCGCCAATAAGCCGCGCTTCGCCGAGTTTCGTAAATTTCGTCACTCGAGACCAGGGGCGCCACACAATGTTGCGCACTAAGAAGTGACAAATCTAAAGTTCTACATTTCTCGTCAGATCTTTGCGAAAGTGGCGTTGATCGATTCCTTATGTTTTCCTGATGAAAATAGCTCACAAACGACATAATTCGGATCACTGTTAAGGAAATTAAGTGAAAAATTGATTTGCATAATTTCAAGCTGACTTCGTTAAAAATAATCCGACTGACATGACATTTAACATGATTTTAATCGAGAGAACGCCACGAATTCGGTGGCAATAGTGCCATATCGATTCGATGAAAAATAAAGGATTTTTTAATATCCTGCTGTGAATACATTTCACGTTCGACCGCGCGGTGCGGTTTCATCTTCGCCGGGTTTCGCCTATGGTACCTTGATATTTGTTGTTTCTTAGTGCACAACATTGTATGCCCCCCCCCCAGAACCAAAAATCGAAGACAACGGAATATAGCGAGATGCGGTCTTACGGCGGCATTGCCTTCGAGGACTCTGGCGAGAGAATCACTCGTACATGTGTACAAAACTTAGAGCATATACTACTGGAGGTCTCATTGCCTTATGTCTCCTGTGCAGCCAGTTGGCGACTAACATCATGGGAGACAGGAAGACATGTGCGAGCTGTTGCGAGCGAGAGGGGTACACCGGCGTATGCGCATTGCAAGCGATTGGCGACAATTTCGAGCTCTTAATGATGTATCCATGTATACAGGGTGTCCCAAAAATGTCTGAGTTCCTTGAAAGGGGTGACTCAGGGGGTGATTTGAAACAACTTTTTCCTGAGCGAAAATATTGTCCGAAGCTTCGTTAACGAGATATTAACAAAAACCCCCCACCAATCAGAGCGCGCGCCTTCCGCCCGAGCTCCCGTTGTAGCGTTGGCTACGCGGCAGGCGGCTGCGCTTGTACTACGAAGGTATGAACAAGCAAGTCGGCATGCACCGAAGGAAATCGCGTTACACAGTTTTATTTTAAAGCGGAATCTTAAATAATAATTGTTTGAAGTGAGAGGACAAGAAATGCGCAAATTTCGTTTTCAAATAAGGCATAAACGAAAAGGTAATGTAACAAAAAAAGTGTGACAAGTGATCATAATTCGTTATTGAGGTAAAAATCCGTAGTTTAATCACGGCCAACATAGCTAAATTTAAAAAATAATATTAGGTGTATGAATAAATTCTTTCAGACTGGATTTACATAATCGGTATAAAGCAACCGAATTTCTATCGCAGTGATATTCGTAAGCTACCAGAAAATTGGCAAAAGGTAATTAACAATAATGGAAATTATTTCGATGATTGAGTTGTTTTTATTTTATTTTTTTTTAAATCAAACTGTTATTGAACCCTAAAATCGAAAAGAATTTATTTCTACACCTTAGAATCACTAATAAATTAAATAACACTCACCCCTACGGGCATTCCTTTCCTTCCTTTCCTTCCTTTTCAGAAACCTGTGTCACTAAGTAGGTCACTGTGCCGATCCTGGTCATCGGTGGACGAAAAGATTTATGGTAGGGTTGCGCCCACTGCTCAGCTGATCGCAGGTATAACACCACCCGAAGGTAAGGATCGCAACGTCAAGTGCATCCGGGTTAATGTACCGAATATTTACTTCACTGCACGGCCACTAACACTGATCACTTAATTTACTTTTCATGGAACGTGTTGTTCCTACGTTATAAAATTGGTGGCCCCGAAAGGGGCCGATTACTGTTAGTTGAGCAGTTGCTCGATGTGACCACCCTCAGCGTCTATGCACGCCTTGCAGCATCATTGACTCCGTTGAGAATGATCTTGACGCCAAACGCCGAATCGTATCCTCGCTGGGGGTTTGGATCTGCGGGTATTCCCGTGCAAACGCTCGAACAGTAGCACTCGCGTCCCCGTTTTTCCGGGCGTACACCCAGAACATGGCGTAATATTCATGAGCGGAGAACATTTCTGGGACGAGATTACTAGCTGACTGACAGGATTTTTTCCAAGCAACTTCCTCTACCCCCAAGTAGAGTCTCTCGTTCCATTATGAGTTAACTCCCACCAGAACAAGAGGCTTTAGGTAAAAAGAAGCCAGCATATTTTCGAAACACACGTTCTTTGCAGATGTGCAACGAACGACCCATCCTACACTTTCACCTAAGTCCGCGCTCCGTTCTTTTACTGCCAATGTACCCGTTGCTTCGAGATAGACAGCAGACACCACGTGTTTCGGTTCAAAAGGGCCCGAAGAGAAGAGAAACAGAAAGCCTTCGAGTTGCTATAAAGAAGAAAAGGCATACCAACCCTGTTTCCGTTTTCCAATATCCTGAGTTCACGTCAGCTACGAGGCGGAACCAGCTAAGTCATAAATTACCCAAAACAAATCGTTCTCTACCGCCGACTCGCAGGACAATACGGTCACAAACCGCGACCCTGGCGAAATGCTTTGGCCCATCAGCATGATTAATTTTAAATACGTCTCGCGGAGAGACACAGGAAGAAAGGGGGTAACTCGTTTACTGCGTGTAGTTCCACCTGCTTCGTCCTTCCTTCCAATTAAAGGCAGGTCCCTTATCTCTCGAGTATAAGCACCCGCTCGAATTTCAAAACAAAAGCACGCGTTGACGTATTCCGTGCGAGAGAAGGTGGGCATGAAGTCCGATTGGTCCTAACCTAAAAAAATCTGCCCTGCATCCCTCCCAAACGGCCACTGTTTTGAAGAGGCCCTCTTCACAGCAAATATCCCCTCCCTGAAGCCCACCTTCTCTCGCACGGAATACGTCAACGCGTGCTTTTGTTTTGAAATTGGAGCGGGTGCTTATACTCGAGAGATAAGGGACCTGCCTTTAATTGGAAGGAAGGACGAAGCAGGTGGAACTACACGCAGTAAACGAGTTACCCCCTTTGTTCCTGTGTCCCTCCGCGAGACGTATTTAAAATTAATCAGGCTGATGGGCCAAAGCATTTCGCCAGGGTCGCGGTTTGTGACCGTATTGTCCTGCGAGTCGGCGGTAGAGAACGATTTGTTTTGGGTAATTTATGACTTAGCTGGTTCCGCCTCGTAGCTGACGTGAACTCAGGATATTGGAAAACGGAAACAGGGTTGGTATGCCTTTTCTTCTTTATAGCAACTCGAAGGCTTTCTGTTTCTCTTCTCTTCGGGCCCTTTTGAACCGAAACACGTGGTGTCTGCTGTCTATCTCGAAGCAACGGGTACATTGGCAGTAAAAGAACGGAGCGCGGACTTAGGTGAAAGTGTAGGATGGGTCGTTCGTTGCACATCTGCAAAGAACGTGTGTTTCGAAAATATGCTGGCTTCTTTTTACCTAAAGCCTCTTGTTCTGGTGGGAGTTAACTCATAATGGAACGAGAGACTCTACTTGGGGGTAGAGGAAGTTGCTTGGAAAAAATCCTGTCAGTCAGCTAGTAATCTCGTCCCAGAAATGTTCTCCGCTCATGAATATTACGCCATGTTCTGGGTGTACGCCCGGAAAAACGGGGACGCGAGTGCTACTGTTCGAGCGTTTGCACGGGAATACCCGCAGATCCAAACCCCCAGCGAGGATACGATTCGGCGTTTGGCGTCAAGATCATTCTCAACGGAGTCAATGATGCTGCAAGGCGTGCATAGACGCTGAGGGTGGTCACATCGAGCAACTGCTCAACTAACAGTAATCGGCCCCTTTCGGGGCCACCAATTTTATAACGTAGGAACAACACGTTCCATGAAAAGTAAATTAAGTGATCAGTGTTAGTGGCCGTGCAGTGAAGTAAATATTCGGTACATTAACCCGGATGCACTTGACGTTGCGATCCTTACCTTCGGGTGGTGTTATACCTGCGATCAGCTGAGCAGTGGGCGCAACCCTACCATAAATCTTTTCGTCCACCGATGACCAGGATCGGCACAGTGACCTACTTAGTGACACAGGTTTCTGAAAAGGAAGGAAAGGAAGGAAAGGAATGCCCGTAGGGGTGAGTGTTATTTAATTTATTAGTGATTCTAAGGTGTAGAAATAAATTCTTTTCGATTTTAGGGTTCAATAACAGTTTGATTTAAAAAAAAATAAAATAAAAACAACTCAATCATCGAAATAATTTCCATTATTGTTAATTACCTTTTGCCAATTTTCTGGTAGCTTACGAATATCACTGCGATAGAAATTTGGTTGCTTTATACCGATTATGTAAATCCAGTCTGAAAGAATTTATTCATACACCTAATATTATTTTTTAAATTTAGCTATGTTGGCCGTGATTAAACTACGGATTTTTACCTCAATAACGAATTATGATCACTTGTCACACTTTTTTTGTTACATTACCTTTTCGTTTATGCCTTATTTGAAAACGAAATTTGCGTATTTCTTGTCCTCTCACTTCAAACAATTATTATTTAAGATTCCGCTTTAAAATAAAACTGTGTAACGCGATTTCCTTCGGTGCATGCCGACTTGTTTGTTCATACCTTCGTAGTACAAGCGCAGCCGCCTGCCGCGTAGCCAACGCTACAACGGGAGCTCGGGCGGAAGGCGCGCGCTCTGATTGGTGGGGGGTTTTTGTTAATATCTCGTTAACGAAGCTTCGGACAATATTTTCGCTGAGGAAGAAGTTGTTTCAAATCACCCCCTGAGTCACCCCTTTCAAGGAACTCCGATATTTTTGGGACACCCTGTATATTCTCTAAGATACAAAACGACCGCCGAGGTCACATTATTTTCAATCATGTAAAGACTCTGGGCCAATACTTTCAATACTTTCCAAAAAATGGTATAAATGGTGTAAAAATATGATGCCAAAGTCAGGCTACGTTTGAACATCTCTCGGCATGACAAAATGTCAACGCCTCGCAAAGTACATAGACTAAACGCAGCCAATAGATTTAGCGGATGATGCGTTCACAGGTACTCAGAAATTCTATTTTATCAAGTGATTTGTAGATTTATTAGTTTACTTCTGTTTCACAATTTCGTCGCTAAAGACGCCAATAGGCGTCCAACGTACATATATTGTTAACAGATGCAAGTGGAGGATCTCCGCATTGACCATACACTAGTTAGGTGATGACATCGCTATGAGGTCGCTAATTGTGATGAAACTTTTTTTGATGAATCCAGAACGAAAACGTACCAAAACATATTCGGACATTCGTGCCAATGGGTATTATTTGCTAAGATATTGAACGTTAAATTTTCTTACATTAAATACGCTTCATGCCTACTATAAATAAAGAATAGTATATCATGTTCAGAATTTTTAGAGTGGATATCATACTTTTTACGACTATTTTTCAAACCTATTCCATAGAAATATCACATTTTGGTAATTATGCAGAACAGGTGTTTCCTCATCGATTTTGACGACCTTGAAATATGTTGTCGGGAACATGATTCTGAACAACTTTTTCCTATACATGTTACCGCCGCCCGACCTTCGGTTCCGAGATATTCGCGAAAAACTGCTGTTACTACTATAATGTATTCTGCCGTATACGTACCATCAGTACGCGTCCGTGGCAGAGTATGCGCCAGCATGGGATAAAACAAATGATGAAGCTGGCCTTCGTTTCCGAGATACCAATTTGCGAAAAACATCTTTTGACTTATTGCGACGCAACGCATTCCACTTTCCAACTTGTCCCGGGTATTAGTATTGGTTGGGGTTAGGTCTGACTCGCGGGCGCGGAAAGCATGATAGCGAACAGATGTGAGTCGGGGTGTTGACAGGAGTTCCCGCACACCGAACAGGTGCTCTCGAAGGCACCCTCTTCCTAGCAAAAAAATTATGTTTTAGAACCAGAGTCATCCTAATATAAAGCAGCGTTGGCACTGCCGAACAGAGTCCGGGTGTTGACGGGCATCCGCAAGTTTCTGGTTCAAATCTCCAAATTCATATCGGTTCGCCACCATGCTTTACGCGCCCGCGGGCGGGCGCGCGCTCCCCGCGATCGTCCATCCCCAACCAATACTAATACTCGGGACAAGTTGGGAAATGGAAGGCGACAATGCGTTGCGTCGGAATAAATCAACAGAAGATTTTCGTAAATATCTCGAAAACGAAGGTCGTGCGGTTGTAACATGTATAGGAAAAAGTTGTTCAGAATGTTGAATTTTACAACATATAGAAAAATTATTGAAATCGGTGAGAAAACACCTATTCTGCATAATTACCCACATTTTTTATCATTATTATAGTGATTGCCTGAACGTTACTCTGTAATTAGGAGTGTGCGAGTAGCCGAGATAATGGGCTCAGGACGGGTCGCTGAACATACAATGTATCGTTGTAACAACGATAACGACAAACCTGAAAAAATATGTAGGCACAAAACCTATCCTGGCCTGCAAGAGAGTTTAAGGCCACTTGAGTGGGCTGTTTACTGCTCTGTGCCGAGGAAAAGGACGTACCAGGGTGAAATTGGGGGACAGCGGAAAAGAGCGCTCGGACGTCACTCAGAATGTAACCGCCAAACAAGGCAGTCAACCGTTTCGACTGTCTTTAGCAAATATATACTATGTATCTTTATCAACATATAATAAAGTGCTTGTTAATTTCTTAAGTTAGTGAAGTTACTCACTACAGATCAGAAGTGGGATATACTTTCACTCACAATCAGTTATCCTGTTTGTGCAAGACTTAGTGAACGCGTAAACGGATTAGGAGACAAGTTAGTTAACACTCCGAATTTGTGGAGTTTTGTGGTGCTGTGACGATAGGTCGGGGCGGTACTCCAGAGGGGAAGGATGACCGACGTCAGAAAAGATTAAAGAAGCTAGGTATGACTCGCGGGACCGGGACACAACGCAGAGTTATCGCCGTTCAAAATGGTCCCATTGAAATCGGAGTTCAACGAGGTTTCCCACAAGAAACCGAGGGGATCATGGCGAAACTTAGGGACGTGGCAGTTTGCCTACCCGAGACACCGATTTTCCGAGGTTAGCCGATGTCTTGACAGGTATTGTGAAAGCAGGCTCGGTGCGTTCAAGTAATTTTTTTAACGAGAAGTTTTTGCCGGAATCTGATATTACTTCATCCGTCTGTGTCTAATCGTTTCAGTGACACACTCGACTTCTCAAAAGTTCTTTATATTCATTTCAACGTGCGGTTAACCTAGCCATTTGTAATATGTATCACTCTGCTTTATCCTTTCTCCGCATTACTTTACTTACTTTACTTTCTGTCATTGCTTTTTCTGTATTTCTCACCTACTTTCCGTCATAACTTTGTAATAAAGAGTTTTGACCCGTTGATGTGAAATAAATAAATAAATAATAATACTAATAATAATAAAGTTTAGGCTTCATTTTTTAGTTATACGCTGTTTGAG
The DNA here is from genome assembly GCF_050908995.1 of Andrena cerasifolii. Lineage (NCBI taxonomy): Eukaryota > Metazoa > Arthropoda > Insecta > Hymenoptera > Andrenidae > Andrena > Andrena cerasifolii. The sequence goes on along the minus strand of NC_135121.1, from coordinate 1,307,598 downwards.
ATTTCGAAAGTTTTTCGCGAGCGTGCAGGGTGCCGGCAAGGTTATGTTCGCGATCACATGCAATACTACACAGCTTGTCGAGAATTGAGTCAACTTTATTAAACTACACGGGTACACTGAGTATGAGGTGTTTCAAATTGCACAGAACATGACCTCGTCTCGAGATTACATTAATTCACAAGGCGTCATTGAGATACAAGCGGCACACCACCACGTGCGTATTCACGAGATTATATTAATTCATGAGGGCACGCGTGGGTCACCAACGGAAGGAATACATTTCTTTCCTGGGTGCGAAATAGTGATGAGAGTAAGATCGAGATTCAAGAAGAGCGGGTTATACGCAAACAAACAATTAACTATTCACGCGTTGCAAGAATAAAATACGTTGAGATGGAAACTCCGCACGTCCAATACGTCTTAACAGAACCGATGCGATAACGAGAGTAAACAAGATGGTTGCGAGTTTCCGTTAGCGCGTCGCCTCGAACGATCTAGAAGTCGATCGAAGCGGCGCGCTGAGTGGTGTATTGATCGCTGATCCACCGCGACTTCCGCTCGCCGGGAGGTGCTGCAGTGAAAGGGAGTGTGGCGGCCGTTGGTACTACCACATTCTCACATATAAGCAATTAGAAATATGCCTAAAAGCAGGCAATCCGCGTGCAGCGGTGCTCGCAGGGCGAGTAAAGGTTGAGTTTCCTAGCCGCGGCCGGCGGCCAAATCCTAAGCACCGCTCTTATGGAGAAGCATGCAACCGTTTTCCTAGCCGCGTTTTCGAGCGGCTGCGGCCGCGTGTCTGCTACAGCAGCAACCTAGGCTACTTGAGACGCAACACAATGCGATGAGTGTCTGTTTTCCGCCATTATGGCGGAATCTACTAGCCGCGCGGCTAGCCACGGCGGCAAGTCGCAAAGGGAGTCATACCCGCGGCCGCGCTGCGATCCAACGCGACAGTGGGACAGAATCACCAAAAATAAAGAAACATGGCAAAATTCAAAAGTTATGGGCTCATGTTTTTTTAATATATTTCTTGTAAACTAATAATATGAGTTTCTAAAAAAGGGAAAAATATCGTGGCGGCTACTTCTGATCTGTGTATAGACACGTGTCAAAGCTTGTATGTTTTTCCTTGTGCAAGATTTTGAATCGAGTCTTTTAAATTTTGATGATATAAATTTGTTGGGAACCGAAATGAGTAGTATCGTTTTTGGTAAGCAATAACAAATAATTAGTTACATGCAGTTCTTTTCCATAAGAAACCCATTGAAGAAATATCGGAAATTATCGGCTTTTTTGTTGCCCTTCGGGAACTTCATACATTTGACTTCGCAACTGCGAAAACAAGATTTGGCAATATTTGCCAATAATGGAGTAATTACCTTTATTCTATGTCGCACAGCGAGGATGAATTCCAAGAAATAGGGGAAAAATCAACATCACATTTTTCGCACTGAAACTGCGGAATATAATTAAGGAAGTTCATAAAAAAAGTATTAATATACAACTCGTACGGAGGATTGACGTTATTTAAAAAAAATAATGTGAATAATTCCAATAAAACTAGAACAATTTGATAAATATATCTACATACTACGGAAAGTGCAGAAATATTTGCAAACCTGTATCCATGTTATCCTATATACCAAATACTGTTCACAAAGTGTTAATACATTCCTACGAAATTATACAATATTTGGGCAACTTTCCAATCGGCTAATTGGGTGAAGGGACCCAAGATGGCAGAAATAAAGGTTTTAAAAAGTAAAGAAAAGATTGTACGCTCGAAATATTCTCATTGCAATACAAACGAAGATGTTTTAAACTTTTTATCGATTTTTTTCACATGCAGTACTAGTGTTTTATAAAGTAACTTCATAAAATTCGACATTTTGAGTGGAAAAAGTGGCATGTTGAATTTTTTCTCTATTCTTGGGATTGACGCCCACTGTGCGTTGGGACAAAAGCGGGAATTCATACGTTGTTTTCGACCGATAATTTCGTATTTTCCCAAGAACGTTTCGACAACATCTGTTTGCCAGCATTTCTAAAGGGGAGTCAACAAGGTAGTGCCGTCTTTAATAATTTTAGGCATTCTTCAGTCTCACAATGAGTTAATCCGTATATTGCTCTGTCGGTGGGTAGTACGAACGATGGGTTCGGACCCGGACGTAGGTACTGCTATTAACCGCCGCGCCGTCTCGTGGGACAATATGGTCATAAACCGTGACTCTGGTCGGACGCTTGGGCGATCAGCCTGATTAACTTTTTGGAATCAGATGTGGTATTTTCGTCCATGAACAAAATAAGCAGAAAGATGATGATTAATAAATATTCTTAAATGTTTCTAGAATAGATATTGTATAAACAAATTTTTATTCCCTTTAACATTTAAAAAAATAAAAATAATAAAAGCAGATAAACGTACAGAAATAGACGGGCAGTAAGTATTCGTACAGTAAAAAAAGGCTCAATAAACTATGGAAATAAACTACCTAAATATTTAATGTTTTAATAATTTGTGGGATTACGTATTGATTTTATATTAGCTTCGAGCCTTCTTGGTGTAGAATTTATTTAGTTGGATGTCATAGCAGGTTGTATTTTACTCTACTACAGTATTTCCTCGTTAGCGACTCGATTTTGTGTACACGATACCGACTCTTCGCTATCCCCACCACTTTTGCCTCACTCTTGCCCGGCGAAAGCTGAAGCGAGATGGAACGAGAGCGAGCGAGAGGCACTGAAAGCGAGCGAGGACGGTACGAGACCGACGACGCGTTGATGTTTTGTCTCGCTCCGTCTTTCGGACGCCTGACATTCTGTCCTTTGCGCTTGCGACCATCGCGCACGCTCGCCGCGCACGCAGTGTTCCATCTCGCTCCCCCCTCCGGCCAGAAAGAAGCGAGAAACGAACACTCGGAATTAGGGTTCTGTTCACGATACCGACTCAACGCCGGTCCCGACCAGCGAGTCGCTAACGAGACAATACTGTACTACATACAGGGCGATTCTCCAGCGGCGTCTGTCCTTTGACACATCTCTTTAGATGCCGCATGGTACCCCGTGACGAGGTCAAACCCTCGCAGTGCCTCATCAAATGTTATGAGTTTCGACCCTTGAAAGGGTTCGAATATCATTAAAAAGTCAGAAATGTCCAGGATTTCCGCATTTCCTATCAGATCTTTGCAAAAACGACGTCAATGGATTCCTTATGTTCCGCGGATGAAACTGCCACCACGAACGACGTAATTCGGACCACATGAAGGAAATTCCATGAAAGATAAATTTATATCGTTTCAAGTTGTCTTCGTTAATAATAGTCCGATTTACAGGAAATTTCATATGATTTTCATCGGAAAAACATAAGGAATCCATTGGTGTCACTTCCATATCGAAAAGACAAAGAAAAAAAAATTATTTTATTTCTGAAGCAGGTATAAATCCTCGGCCGTAGACCCTTTCAAGTGCGCTCGAACCAAAGTGGGACTCTGAACGCTGCGCGGCCGCAGATTGGCCGCCGCCAAGGGCTACCAGCCGCGGTCGCTGGACGCGGCTAGGAAACTCAACCTTAAGACGAGGGATCGAGCAGTGGTAGTTAAAGCGACTGTCGCACGGGGTCACTCACCTCAGAGAAGCTGCGACGAAATTTACGATAATCGGCATGACCACATGATTCTGCGACACTTAATCCAAAATTAAACGGTATCGTTGAATTACACCAGACCTGCCTACTCGCTAAAATCTATTGTATCCATTATATCCACTGTAGTCCATTGTGTTATGGAGACACACACGCGCAGAAATCACACAAAACACAGAATCACACCACCTAAAAAAAATATAAAAACATCAGATCACTTGCACTAAACCGTGTAAACAAAATTTAAAAAAGAGAACAAATTTACCCACACACAAACACGCAAAAAAATAGATTTGCACGCATTCAGACAATTGAAATAGATTTGCACGCACTCAGACATCTAACTCTTAATCATTGTCTACTTCGCGATGTGTCGATGCTCATTGAAAATAATTAATATTGGTGGAGCTAGGGTGAAGCGTAAGCCTGTCTTGGTCGTCTCTTTAGCGTCGCGCGGTTCCCTTCACAACGAAGGCTCGATACGCGAAATAACGGTTGAAAAGGGAAGCAGGCGCACCAGGGGCCCATACGCTGGACAATGCTGTCTTTTTGGCGCGGCTAAAACGGTGAGACACGGTGGGTCTAGCCGCGTCATGTGAACGTCCATGGTTCACCGACATGTGCTCGCCAAACAGACTTGACGAGCGTACAGAGGCGCCGAGACACGCGTCGTGGGATTGCATTTTAAGAATCGCTCGATGAGCTATCCTTCGAAAGACTGATACACCGACACGTCGTTCGCCATCATATTGTTCCTTTGGCTCACTCTCGGCGTATCTCGTTTATTCTCTTCGTGGAGGGATAGGTGCAAAGTGAAGCTCGAACACACAAAAACAGCTCGTATTCCTACAACAAAAACGATATCGTGCACCGATAAATACAATTACCGGTAATTTTCCGGTTTTCATCTACCCAATATCGGAGCTTATACCGAAACACAAAATATCGGTATTTTTCAATAATAAATGATTGAACTTCTAAATTCATACATCTTGCATTAACGCCAATTATCAAAATATCATTAAAAGTGTAATTTGTTAAACTAAAGCCTCAAGACGATAACGTGTTACGGGTGTACGGGTACACGAGGTTACGGGCTCTGGACAGGTCGGAACAGTTCTCGGGGCTCGGAACACGGTGCCGGGTCCGAATGGCATCCCCGGTCGAGCCTGGGTCATAGCACTTGGCGTCCTTGGAGACAGGCGCAGGTGGTTGTTTAGCGGCTGCCTCTAGGCGTCCTCCCCACATTTTGAAAGAGGGAGCGCCTGGTCCTCCTGCGAAAAGAGTGACAACCCACGGATTCTCCGTCCGCGTACCGGCTCATTTGTCTGCTCGACGATGCGGGCCAGCTCTTTGAGCGTGTGATATTGGTCCTGTGTATGTCCCGACTTTGCTGAATGCCAGTGTGGTTTTCGGGATCGACGGTCGACGATCGACGCGATGCGTTGCGTCAAGTCCCTGTCGGAGTCGATCATCTGGTGGCTTGTGGCTGCGTCGCTTGGCATAGTCAACACATTCAACACCCTGCCTGAGGGGCAATCAGGGAGCTAGACGGGTGATCGGGAAATACCTGCGAAACAGCTGGATAAAGTACCCGGGCCGAGGCAGTGTTATGTACGAGTGGAAGACGTATTGTAGGATTCCGCAGTGGTCGGTGCTCGGGCCAATCCTGTGATACCTCGCGTACGACGCAGTCCTGCGGGCCGTTCACCCCGCTGGTGTCCACATGACGTGTTACGCTGATAACACACTCGCCTCGCTGAGGCAGGGGTGGCACGCATCGTCGCGGAGATTTGGGCACTTCTTGTGATCCTACGCAAGACGGAGGCGATGTTCTTCTGTGCCAGAAGTGTGTGGAATCTGCCCGATACCTGGATCTGGGTGGGTGATGCCCGAGTGGAGGTTCGGGCCCAGATGAAGCATCTGGGTCTCACTTCAGCAGCTTTGGACTTCGGTTGGAGAGGACGACAGCCGCGGCTTGGCCGTCTGCCGCCAATCCTCGGGGAGCCGGAAGAGCGGGTTCGTCGCTTATACGCGATGGTCGTGCGGTCCATGGCCCTGGACGGGGCACCTGTGTGGGCGGCGGTGTGCTGGCGAATGTGGTTTAGCCGGTCGACGGGGCTGTCCGGCCGAGCATGGTGGCTTGGATGGCCAGAGGCTGAGGTAGGTACCGTATCGCGCAGGTGGTTACCGGGCATGGGTGTTGCGAAAGGTACCTGTGCTGCAAACAGAGGGAGGTGACAGCGCAGTGTCATCACTGTGGGTTGGTAGATAACTCGATGCTGCACACGCTGGATGTGTCTTCCGCGTGAGCTGGAGAGTGTCGAGTCCTCCAAGGTGTCGTGGGGCCAACTTCTCGCTGCTGGCCGATGCCCGTGCGATAATGGCTGGCGGTGTCCTCCTTTTGCAAGCTAGTAATGCTGCAGAAGGAGGTGGAGGGGGGGGGGGCAAGAGAGGAAAACTAATCCCGTCCGCCGGGGATGCAGAATGAGGAAGGAGGGCCGTGCGCAGGTCGCATCCATGAGACCCCCTCCTCCTGAGGCCTAATTTCACGCACCCCCGAAGATAGCGGCTGCCATGAGCGAGAAAGAGGGGGGGGGGGTGCATCCTCCATTCCCTCACGCGATGGCAGTCGCTAGGACCATAAGTACAGTGGGCTAAACAGTGCTTCTAGTGCGAAAAATATTATTATGTCTCTAGCAGTACTATGGGTTCAGTAATGAAATGTATTTGAATGATAGATATGTACATGATATTAGCAGGACAAAAAAAATAAAAATTATAATTTTATTTATTTACAAAAAATAGTGTAACCGCTTTCCGGAGTGGTTACGGAGGGGGGGGGGCGGTGGAGGGACCGTAGTGCCAACTCAGGACGGTGGTCCAGGGCCGCTGAGTGGATGAAGCCGAGGTGACTTGTATAATGGGTTTTATTAAGTAATATACAAGAAATCCTGGCCAGGTCCAACTCGCTAACAAGTGATTCGGTAGTTCTTAACCTAAGCCTTATCCTAGCCCTTAACCTATACCTTATCCTAACGCTTATTCTAGCCCAACGCCTGTGGCGGGTCGCGGGTGGCGCGTTGTGATCGCGGCGCGAGGTTCGGTTTCTAGCCGGCGGTGGGGGGACGAGTTGGGGTAGTTGCCTTTCTGATGCCCTGGCTATTGTCTCCACCAATGATCCCGACCGGGAAGTCTTGGTTCAGCTCGCTCAGTGGGTAGAGTAAGCAGGCCAGTGGATGAACGATTCGTAGATTATCATCAGTTATGAGAAAACAAGGTTTTTAATTTATGTGATTTTTTTATCTTCTAGAAAAAACGTTTATTATTTTATAAAATTATCATTTTTAATAAAAATCGTTTTGTGTCGGAAAAATATTTCTTAATACCATCTGACATTATCACCGTGTTTGGGCGCATTGTAAAAAGGTATGTAATACATGGCTGCATTAGTAATATTCAATTTCTAAATAAACGTCTAAAGAAAATAATAAAACGATAGAACTTAGAAAAATGACTGTCCATGTATTGGTATTAGTTTCCTAACCTAAATCCAGTAATTTGACAGCATAGAATTGAACCTTTTCAAGCCGATTTTTTCTTAAGAAATACTCATAACCAAGTAGTTTATGTTAGAAAGTTTACACATTATTGAAATTTACATATTTTTTTATTCGTGTTTATAATAAGACTTTCTAAGATGAAAAAGTTAACATGTGGTGTTTATTATGCAACTTTCTTAGTAGCCATTTAGGTATTTCTACCTTATTCTTTATTTTTTTATTTTGTAGACTTAAGTATTCTTTCTTTTTTATTAAGATGACGAGCAATAAAAAACTATACAAGTTACACCAACATTCAGAGAATAACGTAGACAAAGCTCTGCAAGAAATCAGAAATGGAAGTAGTATAGGAAAAGTTGCAAAAGAGTGCGGTATTCCAAAGTCTACTCTACATGCTAAACTAACTGGAATGGCCCCGGAATACTGCAGAAAGGGTCCAAAGCCAATTTTAACATTTGGGGAAGAACATCGTTTAAAGGAATCGATACTTCAATAAGACTAAATTGGGTTTTCCAAAGCATCCCAATAAAGTGAAGGATTCCGTACAAAAAGTACTTAATGAAGCAGGGCGAAGAACCATATTTACAAATAACACACCAGGAGATAAATGGCAAAAGCTGTTCTTGTGGTGACACTCAGAAATAACGAAAAGAAACACTGAACTAATTTCAAATGAAAAACATTTGAGAGAATGGATCCACCAAGTGAAATCATATTTAGAAGAAAATAAACTTCATAGTATTGTTGCGCCAGGGCGATTCCATCGCAGGCCACCCCGACGCAAAGGAGTAGAATAATAAGACACGGACGCACACACGACACCACTATATTTGATACATAGGGCAATATTAGTTATAAAGGCGCGACCCGTATGTCCGAACGCAATGGCGTTCGGTTTAGGACAGTCTTCCTGTCGGCCTCCCGATCGTCCTCTTGAAGGGAGTCGACCTTCTTCTATCTTCAGCTGCGAGCATCAACAGGCTATATACGGGCCTATACCCGGTGCTTACAAGAGTATTTTACAGAGATCCAAAAGTATTTTTAATGGAAATGAGACTGACGTGCAACACTGTTCTAAAAGTAGTCAACTTTTAGGATCAAAAAATGAAAAAGATTTCTATGAAATTGCATCCGGAAAAGAAAAGGAAACATTAACCGTGCATTGTACTAGAGCTATTACTTTTTGACCCGTTGGGTACCCAGCTACCCGGAATAACTTCAAACCATTGAATGTGGTATTGTTCGACCATTTTGGCTAACATGAGACTATACCACAGACAATCACAGACAATACTATATTCAATTGCTTGAAGTTATTCCGGGTAATGTCCGGGAACCCGGGTATCCGATGGGTTAAAAAGTAACAACTCTACTTTGTACGTTTCTGCTGCGGGTGATGCATTGCCACCTAGGATTATGTTTCCTTACGTCGTGAAGTTGGGAGTGGAAGAGAGCAGTATGGCGTCTAAGGCAAGAGACGGCCAAGCGTATTCTTATAACTGTTTTGAGTAAACTGTACATCGATTATAATAAAGTAATTTAATAGTATTACAAAACATAACATTGCGCAGTCGTGAAAAATTCAAAGTGTTAAAACAGAAAAGTAAGGGATAGTAAGCCATAAGAAATAAGAAAGGTTAAATGGTTAGGCGGATCACGTGCCCGAGGATACAAAATGGATACAAAAATCCCAGCGCAGCTGGAGTTCAGCGGTAACATTGCTGACAATTATAAAAAATACAAACAAAGATTTGAAATATATCTGACGGCAAATGATTTTCAACAAAAGTCAGATGAGATTAAAGTCGCAATGCTACTCAATACAATAGGTGAGGAGGGCATTGAAATATTTAATAATTTTGATTTTAGTGATGATGATAGAAAGACATATGATCTAATAATACAGAGATTTGACACTTACCTTTTACCAAAGAAAAATGTAGTATATGAAAGATATGTATTTTATAAAAGAAACCAGGAAGTTAACGAGCCAATAGAAAATTTCGTAAAGGATTTAAAAAAGTTAAGTCAGAGCTGTGAATTTAGGGATGAACAAGATATGATCCGGGACAGGATTGTTCTAGGGATAAATAACACTAAAGTACAAGAGAAATTACTAAGTGTCAAGGATCTAGAACTGGAAAAGGCCGTGCAAATGTGCAAAGCAGCGGAATTATTAAAAGAAAGAATGAAAGAATTAAAAGTGGTCAAGAATATAGAGAAGAAATTTGACAAAAAACATTCCAAAGAAAAGAAGGATCAAAATGGGGCAGAAAGGAAAGTCAAGTCAAAAGAGGAGAGTAAATTCTCATGTAGGAGGTGTTACAAGACACACGGGCCGAGGGAATAACCAGCTTTCGGCAAGAAATGTAACAGATGTGGTAAACCCAATCATTTCAAGGTGGCATGTAAAGTCAGGGCGGTACAGATGGTAGAAGAAGATGAATGTCCAGAGGAGGAAATGCTTGTTAAAGTGGTTGGGATAAAAATAGAGTATGTAAAGGAGGTTAAAGGCAAGGAATGGTATGAGGATATCAGTATTAATGGTCATAAAATAAAATTTAAATTAGATACAGGAGCACAAGTAAATATACTCCCATATTATTTATTAAGATAAAGGAGAACAGAATAGAAAAGACTAATGACATACTATAAGCATATGGAGGGGTTAAGTGTAAGCCTCTAGGTGCTGTAGGTTTAAGATACAAGGTGAAAGAGAAGTCCTGCAAAAATTCCTTATAGTCAGAGAGGAAAGACTACCATTATTATGATTAGAGGCGTGTATAAAATTGGAACTAATCATAAGAGTAGGAAAGGTAGAAATGTTAGGGAGTAAAGACGTAAGCCGAGCGACGGCCGTGGCGTGCAAAATGCATGTATGTGTGCAGCCCAGACGAGTGACCTTCGGCAAAAAGGCATTGTCGAACGTAGCTGAAATCGCGACGCCGAGTCTGTGACGATCGACAAAAAAAAGCGACGATCGGCGGACGGGAACAGGAGTCCAAGAGAGTCGCTCGCACGGAGCAGACGTGCATGAGCCACCAATAAAATATACTCATTTACTGTTTCTACCTTACACACCGAACTCTTTCCTTCAACCCTTCTATAAGTCAGAAGTGGGATCTAGCCACCGTGATAGTCAGTGGCGAGGATCGCGCGGTTACGTTTACGCGAAGTTTGCTTATGCGAAGTGCGAGGAAATATGAGTTGCCCGCTAACGGTGGTCGAGCTTAAAGAGAAGTTGAAGTCGATGGACTTGCAATCGGCCGGTACGAAGTGTGAGTTAGTGAAAAGCCTGCTAAGTGTCTGTGTCGCGCCCGAAGATTTACGTATGACGGAGGACGCGGCGAGAGAAGCGCAGGAGGGTCGGAACGTGGAGACTCAGGGTCAGCCAGGTACGAGAACGCCGACGGAAGAAATGGTCTCTCGAGAGCTGGACGTGCTGAGAAGGGAACGAGACGTGGCTACGCAGGAAGCCGAGCTACTCAGAAGGGAACTAGCCTTGCTACGAGCGACCCCCAGATCGGAGACAAACCCCATGTCGGAGGCAAACCCCGAGTTGAAGGCACGCGTACCCGAATGAACGACGATGAAAAAGTGGCAGGAGCTGAAAGATATGGTCGGCGAGTATGGTGGAAGCAGCCTGGATTTCGATAGATCGGAAAGACAAGTGGGGAAACTTCTATCGTCGTACGAACTGAACAGCCACCAAGCGAAGGCGTTAGTGTGCAGCAGGTTGACCGGCGGAGCGCTAAAATGGTACCACTCAAGGGTCGACTGCGTCGAGTTAGATTACGAGGACCTACTACGGGGGTTGAAGAAGATGTACGGGCAGCAACTGGACCCGTTGGCCTTGAGACAGGCGCTCGAAGCGAGGAAGTGGAGCGCAGGAGAAACTTTCGCCGATTACATCCACGATAAAGTCCTACTCGCGAACCGGGTGCCGGTCGGAGAGAAGGAGTTAGTCAGCTACGTCGTCGGTGGCATCCCAAGTTGGGAGTTCCGGACGCGGGCCAAAGTCCAGCGTTACGAGTCCGTGGACGCGATGCTGACGGCCTTTACGGACGTTGAGCTACCGTCGGAGAAGAAGACCCCGCCGCCGTCGGACGCACCCCGGAAGTAGCATCCGCACGGTCGGACAACGGCCCCATCAGCCGTCAGAACGGGAAAACCGCCACCGAAGGACGAACAGGGAACGAAGCATGCGGGGTGGAAATGCTTCAACTGCAACCAGACGGGGCGCATCGCAGCCGAGTGCCCGAAGCCGAGAAGGGAGAGGGGTCCCTGTCACAAATGCGGAAAGATGGGTCATCGGGCAAGCCGATGCGACTCCCAACCAGCCGTGGAGGACGTCAACTATGTGGCCCGCGAACAGAGAGAAGACGACGACTTTCGGCGAGCGGTAGAATTACAGATAAGTAGCGAGAGCGGTAGTCTAAATGTTAAGGTGAACGCGCTCATCGATTCGGGAAGTCCGATTTGTTTCCTCAGAGAAAGTTACGTTCCGAGAGCGTGCATCATGACCGACCGCGAATCGAATAAATTTTGCGAAATAAACGGAAGTGATTTGAACGTGTTAGGACAGGCGCAAGCAACGGTCACATACGACGATGCAAAACGCGCTAGTTCTGGGGCGCGATTTCATGAAAGTAGCCAAATTATGTCATTAAGCAGAGAGGAAAAAAAAATAGCGATATCATGAACATTGATGTAGGTAAAAGCGATACTCGTGTAACTGCCGACGATATGCGTATAAATGAGAGCCTTTCAGCCGAGGTGAAGGCGCGCGCGCGAGATTTGTTCGATTGAATGTACGTCAATGCACAAAGGCCGTCGGAGCCTCAAGTAGAAAACGTTATGAAACTGACGGTCACGAGCGATAAGCCGTTTTCGTTTTCGCCGCGTAGGTGGTCGTACGACGAGAAGAATAAGCTGAGACGGATCCTGGATGAATTGTTAGCTAAGGGAATCATTAGAGAGAGCACGTCGGAATACGCGTCGCCCATCATCTTGACGAGGAAGAAGAACGGCGAAATCAGGCTGTGCATAGATTTTCGGGCGTTAAACAAGATAACGGCACGCGACAATATCCCGCTCCCGTTAATCGAAGACTTGTTGGATCTGTTAGGCGGAATAAAATATTTCACGACCCTTGATTTCAAGGACGGGTTTTTCCACATTAAGATGGACGAAGGGTTGATGAAGTTCACCTCCTTCGTTACGCCTTTTGGGCAGTACGAATACACGCGAATGCCTTTCGGGTTGAAGGGGGCCCCCCTCAAATTCCAGCGGTACGTTACTCAGATCTCCAACGAGCAGATTAAGGCCGGTGAGATATCAGTTTATGGTATCCCCTGTAGGCCTATTCCACTGTGCCGCGTAATAAAAGATAGTGGAAAACCGCGTTTTATTATCAAAATTTTAAACATGTTTGGGAAAACTAGATTTTTGAGCACGTTTCGACGATTTCCTATTTTGGCACCTGTCATGGCTTTCGCACCATCGGTTACCACTGCAGAGCATTTTGATAAATCAATATGGAATTTTTGAATAGTGTTCTCTACTGCGTTAAAAATATCCAGTTCTGTCGTTGTGTTGTGCAAAGGTACGAAGTCCAAAAGCTCCTCGACATACGAAAAATCATTTTGTACAATTCGAGCGAAAATGCTCAATTGACTCGTATGCCGGTTATCGGTGCTTTCTTCCAAACACAAAGAGAAATAACGACAGTTGATTAAAAGTGCAGTTAACTTCTGTTCAATAGATGCGCCTATATAAAAAAATTCGGGAGCTTACAGTTTTATTACTCAATGGGATACTCGCAGCTCGAAACGTGCGCGAAAATCTAGTTTTCCCAAACATGTTTGAAATTTTGATAATAAAACGCGCTTTTCCACTCTATTTTTTATCACGCGGCACAGTGGAATAGGCCTACAGGGGATACCACTGACAAAAAAAAACGCATCGATAATAGTACCCCATGGGTGATGTGGAAACCTATTGATGCGGTGTCGCCTCAATGCGCCACGCGCGGTTCATACAGCACGGGCCTGAGGCGCTCGAGGCTTCTGGGCCGCCGCGGGGGCCAAGACGCGCGGCGGGAGAAAGGAGGCGTCGCCTCTGAAACTCGGCCGAAAAGATCACTTAATTCCCAAGCCTGATCTACATAGATCAATCAAACCCGTATTCTCTATTATCGACCGAAAGCGTCACTATTATAATTTGCGTTCTATTTTGACCTAAAGCACCACTATTATAGTTTATATTCTTCTATTGCAACCAAAAGCGTCATTATCTGTAATTTATACATTTCTATTTCAACCAAAAAGCGTCATGAGTATAGTTTATGTTCTGTTTCAACTAATAAGCGTCATTATTATCACTTATATTCCTTTATATCAACCAAAAGCGTTAATAATTCTGTTAATTAGTTATACATTAAAAGTGTTTCCCTTGAATAAACACTGTTATGTAGAATTCTGATTCATGAAATTCATTTCTTTATTGCACGCCAGTCGAACCAATCCCTAATTCCTGTAACTCGCGTTAATGCTACGCCTAGGAACGTTATATCTGCTAGTTGTCGTTCACAAGTGCATACTTCTGCTGCAAAAAATCACTCCGTTCGCGATGTTTGTACACGTGACATCAAAATGACATCCTATACTGAGTTTGTGCGGGAAATAAACTCAGAAAACAATGCATAGATTTCCTTATCAGGAAAAATATTTTTAAAGATACTATGCAGTGTCCGGTATGCGCAAAGCAACTAACGCTTAATCGCGAAAATAAATTCTTTCAGGAGTTGAAATTCTTCTAAAGTTGAAAATAAGAAGAGGAAGAAAAACTTGCAATGTAACTGTAATGTAATTTAATATAATCTGATAAAACTGGGGCAAGGTTTGAGAATGTTCGTCTCCCGTTATTTACAGCCATAACATTTATTGTGGAATGGTTGTGGCTTTTACTACCACGATTTAGATTTACTTCGGACGAATTACATATTTCATCACACACCTTCGTCGACTGGAGTAGTTTTTGTAGAGAGGTCAGATTTGATGTATTATTTTATATGTACTATATAGGCAATAACTGCTTCACAGCTTTTTACGTAAAGATTGAAACTTACAGGGCTATTTTACGAAATTTTTAATGCGATTATTGGTAAACATGTCGATTAGCACCCCCCTCGTGGATTCGAATGACCTTGAAATATGTTTCAAGGTAAACATTCTGAATAACTTTTTCCTATACAGTGAATCCTCGTTACCAGCCCGACGAATGGGGCTGGCGGCGGGCTCCTAACGCGTTGTGGACGCTATTCCGCGCGGCCAATGGCGTGAGGGAAAAAACCAATGAGCGAGCGAGAGGGAACGAAACAGTTGACACGAAGTTGCCGTCGACTCTTTCGTTTCTTCTCGCTCGCTCATTGGGTTTTCTTACTCTCCTCCGAAGGATTCCAAGAAATGGTGGGAATCGCTGGGCTCCTAACGCATGGTAGAAACGGGCTGGTAACGAGGATTTACATTTTAACATTTGTATAGCTTTTATGTTTGTTTTCGACGAAGACAGAAAATACACAATTGTTGCACGCCGTCGTGCGATACTTGTAATCGCAGTCTCATTTCTACTATCCCCAAACACACATCGGTTCGCTACCATGCTTTACGCGCCCCCTGCACTAACCTAGCCCCAGCCAATACTAATACCCGGGACAAATTGGAAATATGTTGTGAGGGGCATGATTAGTGCAGGGGGCGCATAAAGCCTGGTAGCGAACCAATGTGAGTTTAGGCATGCTAAAAATGCGGCTTACAAGCATCGCGCGACGCGCGTCGTCACGATAATACGTAAAATTTTATATTATTAAATTTATTATTTTCGTAATTACTATATTTACTATGTTATTATTTTACGCAAGCGTTGTCGACCGCCCCACAGCGGCCAGATTGAGATAACTACCCCAAACCTAAACCCAATACATTGATGACATTAATTTTTAACTACGACTTATAACAGACATTTCGCACAGATCGTCAGATGGTGGTGACTGATTCATTCTCGATTGCTGTTGGCAAAAATGAATCGATCTGTCAATATATCTGAATACGACCTTAGGATAAAGATACAATGAAAGATGAAAAATTATTCGAAGCCCAAGATGCAAGGCCATCGAATAAACAAAGAAAACTAATAAATACCCGAAGCTAGAATTTTAGATTTAGGGTACACAGCCGGCCCCCTCCCCCTCCCCCAAACCCAGTGTCTATCGGCCACTGGGGCCATTCGGAGGTATATCCTTTTATTTAAATAGTGTCCGTCTCAGCATAGGACCGTAAAGGAATACAAAAAAATCAGGGAGTCAACTGTTGACTGATTTGGAGACTTTTCCTTATTATATGTTTTATATTGTCACTTCCCGGGTGGCGGTGTTTGGGGACAATGACAATGTGGGATTGTACGGGAACGTTAGGGACGACAGCGTGTTTCGTAGAACTTGGAAGAAGGGAGTTTAGGCACGAAAGCGGGTTTCGCAGCACAAGGAGAGTTAGGAGCTTAGGCACGAAAACGAGTTTGGTAGCACAAGGAGAGTTGGGACTTTAGGCACAAAGCGAGTTTCGTAGCACTGAGCAACCAGGGAGGGTTAAACAATAATCGCGCACCAGGGTGACACCCGTTAAAGTACAGATGATTAATGTATAAAGAACTGGTAATTGGATTTACCTCGGCACTGAAATAAGAAGCGACACGTAATATTTCCGCGAAATATGTCTAAACATATGATCCTGCAAGCCCTATGCGAAAGTAAGCCTTGTAAATACTATAAGAAATCCCGGCGTTGGCGAAGCGAGATCAGCTGTTGCAATGGCTTGTAGAGATTTGGGATCTCCGTGAGAACGAAGGATTAATGCAATAATTCAAACCGTTATTTAAAACAAGAGCGTTTATTTAGTAGAACGCATAAGAATATGCCATCCACTATTAATTCGATAGCGGTAGATTTAATATAATAATGCGTAGGACGTTAAGCATTAGCACATAAACGTATATATAAGCAATGAGCATTATCAATGTATGTATATGAGCATGAAATAGATGTCCATTACCAATTTATGTGTATGAACATGAAATAGGTGAGCATTAACAAAATATGTGTATGGACATGGAATAGATGGGCATTGGGAATAGATAATAATATCGGATGCACTAAGCATTAGCAATAGATAATAATATAAAATGCAATAAGCATTAGCAATAGACAATGAATATAAATGCAATAATCATTTGCAATAGGCAATAGTATAAAATGCAATAAGCATAACCAATAGACAAAATATAAATGCAATAAGCAATAATGTAAAATATGAAAAACGTTAGCAATAGGAAATAATATAAACGGAGATGATATACACTGGTACGATAAGTAGTTATAATCGCTTACAGTAGATGCTGTAGATTAATAAGCCTTTTGCGAGGAGTAACACTAATTCGACAGTAAGGTATAATCACTGAATGGAAACCAAAAGTGACTTGCGGGCGTTGGGTCTCTTGTATTTATATGGTGCTCCGGAATATCGGGTATGAGGGGTATGCACGGTACGCACTATGAGTCATGTGCAAACTATGCATTATATAACTGAGATGTAACGTGACTCATGCGCGAAATATGCGTTACATAATTGAATGTAACATGACTCAAGGTCAAAATATGCATCACAATAGAATATCAGGGGTGTTTATTCGGGGCTCCGAAAAAAGGACTACTCAACCCAATGGGTGGATTTTGAGTGTTTTGGTTGGAAAGGGGTAAGAGTGGCTTTGATTTGGTGGGTCGTAGAGGGGCTGAGACGTGGTCTCGATTTAAGAGTGGTTTTAGGGAGTGAGTCGTGCTCTTGATTTAGGAGGGTTTTTGGGACGAGGGGCTTGCTTAGATTTAGGATGCAAGGGAGGAGATCGTGCCTCGCAGGGGGAAGATGGATAGGGGATTTCGCACTTGACCATCGCGGGATGGGGACCGCTAAGGTACAACTTCTGGATGGCCGAGTGCTTGGAGGTTTGTTAGAGGTGAGTTTCAGGGATAGTGGAGAAATTCTACGGGGAAGACTCTAATTAGGACCGCGCGAAAAATAGTCGAACGTCACAATACAATAGTCGGAAGAATTAAAAAGAATAATAATAAGAGCAATAATTTCAAATAATTGCTGTAACTTGTGACGTAGCGACGTTACGCGCCGCGCGCGCCGTGAAGACAGCAAGTCTAGTACGAGCCGCGGCAGCTAGGTGGCCGCCGGCCCCGCGATCGGCTCGCTGACGAAGATAAGCGGCGGCGAGTGTATAAAGGGCGCCGCGAGCCCAATCGAGGCTCTCCGTTCCGTACATCCAGAGGCCTAACCCGCTAACTGACTGTACAACCGAGCAGCCTTTTTGAATCCCGAAGTGTGCCGGAATCGGCCATCGCCTTTACTGCGCCGTTACCAACTTCTTTCTAATATAGATCGAGAGAAATCTTGCGACGCCTACCAACGCCTCCGTGGAACCGCTGCGGCTTTAAACTCGGAGACCACGTTACACCAGGCCATCTCTTTACGACTCCCAATTGGGTGCGTCGAAATCGACCGTTCAAGGGCAGTTGCTCTACTCCGCTATCCCTATTTCCACTAGATCTCGTCGAAGCTGTCGTCACCGCGAGTCGCCGAGGCAACGCCGGAACACCCAAACCAACCGTCGCGACTGAGCCCGAGAATTGCACATTTATTTTCCCGATATTTGAGGACGAAACTTTTTTTTTTGTTTTTACCATCTCCGGGTTTATATTTAAATCTCCGGGTTGGAATGTGTGGCACTCCAGAATTGATATGGTGATAAGGTGGCAACCCTGGGTGTATGGACTTCGAATGACTTCTGATTTTTCATGGGTCTGGAGATCGGTGCGATAATTCAGAGATCAAAGGCACTTGCCAAAAGAAAAACAAAAGAAATAAAAACAAAAGAAGAAAAAGAAAGAGGCAAAGAGATGCAAAGAGAAGAAGAAAAGAAACAGGAGTTGAGAGAGAAATCTAAAACGCCACAAAAAAAAATGAAAAGCCTATGAGACCGCGGTGTAGAGCACGGCATACGTCGTGAAGGATGCTCCAAGAAAATATGTCTTTGATTTTGATATGTTGACAGATGATTTTAATAAAAGTGATTTTAAAGTAAAATATGAGCCACTTTCTTTTATATTCAACAAGTGGTCAACAACTGTACCTGGATTGATCAGCAACTATACCACGACCGGTAATAACTACAATTTTGAGTTATGTTTCTTTATAATAGCATACCATCGAAACTACTGATTTCTCAAAGTTCCTTTGGTGTTATAATCATCTTCGATACTTCTCTTTCCGCCTGGTATAACAGACTTCATTTATAAAATTTAAGCCACTTATTCCATAGCCTTTACCTAAACTGAAGCTCTTAGGTGGTCAACTGCTGTATCGTTTACCCCTACTAAGGAATAGTTGTTAAGCAATATCGGATAACAGTAAGAAACCAACATTATTTACGAAAATATTAAAGTCTGCGGCAAATGTTGCAAATACATAATTACACTAACCATTGTCTATCTGTCGGAGACGAAAATAAAGATTATTGACAAAAAATGTTAGAAAAATTGTTTAATTATGTATTTGCAGCACCTGCCGTAAATTTTAATAAATCAGTAAATAATGTTGGTTTCTTACTGTTATTCACCATATTTTAACAACTATTTCTTAGTATTGCATTATATACAGTATAATACAAATTTATAGACTCCTGAAATATATAGTTATAGCTTGAAGACTTCAAGAAACGACGTTTTTCGTCCGTATGATCCCTATTTTACTAGTATTTGCCGAGTTTGAGCGGCCACGTTGAATCTGACACCTTCTTTTTCAAAAATGCACAACGGATTCGTAATCAGCGATACCTAATATCCCAGTATACCAAGTTTCGTTGATTTCTATACCGATTTGGCGTGGAAATCGATTGTTGATCGCGACTATGTCATTTTCTCCCACTGTGTGCCGGCTCGCCTTTATCTTTTACCAGTAGCGGCAGTCGACAGTCTAAGAAAAGGCCAGCAAGTGAGAAACACTGAAAAACAGTGAGAGCGAATGGGAAAGAATGGATGGCAGTCGAGTATGGAAATAACTAAAAAATATTCAAATCACATTGTGGTTGGTCTTATTTTCATTGGAAAAATCTCTTTAATCTGTTAAAAATATTTTGGATATTATTCCGAAAGGCTGGTCGATGGAGATGAAATTTCGGGGGTGTTTTGAAGATTGTGGGTGGACCCCAAATATAAAATTTTAGCTTCGGAAATTCACCCGTTTGGAAGATAGTTACTTTACGGAAGGCCGCTCATTCACTGCATCGCATGACGGCGGGTAACATTTATGTTTGTTTTCGACGGAGACAGAAAAAAAACAATTGTTCCACGCCGTCCCGCGATGCTTTACGCGCTCGTAAACAGCCCCCCCCCCCGCACTAATCTAGCCCCCACCAATACTAATACCCGGAACAAGGTGGAAAGTGGATTGCGTTGTGTCGGAATAAGTCAACAGAAATATTGTTAAATGGGGGAAACCATGGTAAAGTGATTAAAAAAAATCGGCACGGTGCACCCTTTTATGCACAATATGCATATTGTGCACAATTATTGCCCCTGTTTCTTTTGAACGCATTAATTGTCGAAGCTAAAATTTTATATTTGGGGTCTTTCCACCTCGTACTACCCACCAAGTTTCATCACGACCGGCCACCGGTGCCTTTCGGAAGTACAGCCAATCTTTTCATAGGAATAAAACGAAAAATTTAAATATTTAATTTTTCATTAAGGTTGTACTTTTTAAATGTCAGCCGTTGGCTTCTTACAAAGAAGTTGCCGGCACGCTACGCCGGCATGTGCCGTATTTCATTGTTGTCTCGTTGCAATTCGTATCGCCGTTCACGGTTGACTGGTTCCCAGGGGGATTCCCCCCGTTGTTGAGTTTGGAGCAGATCATGTATCGAACAAATTTTGGCGATCTTACAACGAGAATGTACTGTACAGGGTCTCCGACAATAGCTGGATTTATTTTTTACTGGGTGATTCTACACGACAAAATAAGTAAAAAATGAAGAGTGGCGAAACTGTGTGTTACAAACGTTGAAAAATTTCAGGGCAAACAGAAAATACGCAAGCTTTCAGCGTACATAGGCCAGTCAGTTCATTGTGTACAGTCGGTATAAAAAAATAACGCATGGATTAAGGTAGGCTCTCACTACGCCTCGCCTCGCCTCGGCACAACGTCTTTTCGCACTCACATCTAGGCTCGCGTCGCCTCGGTTTTTCCGTACCTGAAGTTATCTGAGCTTGCCTCGGTTCATGTACTTGGTCAGTTGCTCAGTTGCTCAGAGAACCTCTTCCTTTCTCTTTTAGCGGTCACCGAAAGCGGTCGCATTGCATCCAGTCACACTACGCCTCGCCTCTCTTCCTCAAAATATTCTCGAGGAAGAATCCGCAGCTCGGAGTCGCGCCGCGGCGAGGCGAGGCGAGGCGCAGTGTGAGTAAAATTCTCAAAATACATAAGAAAAGCATAGGAAGAATGAAATGAGCCGAGGCGAGGCGTAGTGAGACCCTACCTTAAGAGTTGTTAAGACTCTTATACAGTGGTACAATAAAGAACTTGACTGTGTAAAATTCATTGCTCGAGGGACCCTAGGTACACGGCGCGTCAAAACAAGTGAGCGAAAAACCTCAAAATGTGTCATAAATTTTACAAAAAGATAAATTCTTTAATTTTCATCGTATCGATATGAAAGTAACATCAACGGATTTTTTGCATCATCCCGATTAAAACACACTAAATTCCATGTAAATCAGATTATTTTTAACAGAATTAGCTTTAAATTCTACAAATTATTTTTCTTTTGTAGTTGCGTTCATGATGGCACGAATTATGTTGGATTTAGTATCACTTTCATCGGCACCATACAAGGAATCGATTGGTGTCACTTTCGTGAAGATCTGATGAGAAATGCGGAACATGACATTTTTCCCTTGTTAACATGTTCCCTTATCCTTGTCTTTTATGGTCCCATTGTTCTCGGACGTCGAGCACTCGACTACGAAGGTCTCCAGCTCTAAGTAAATAAGAAATGGTATTGGGGATGATATTTTATCAGCCTAACCGAGGAAAAATTATGAACTTAACCGGGATCCACTGTAAATAGTTGGAAGAGGTATAGCGAGGTGCTAAATTAAACCATCAAGCGGCGACAGCGACTGTTGTACCGAGACTGACTAATCGTCAATCAGTGAGTTATTAAAGTGTATGTAATGGACAGTTTAAAGTGATTGTATACGAACTTCTTTTTTCTTTCTCCACTTTGTATCATGACAATGTATAAAATAGTAGCATACTTGTTTCTACGATATCAAGGGATCGACAAAATTTCCCATGAAATTTCTCCATATACAAAAATCATAAATACCAACACGGAATTGACAAAATTTCTCATGAAATTTCTCAAAAATCGTAAATATCAACAGGTTGTATCGTACCACATTTCAGTATTATGAATATTATGACAGTCCTAGTATTAATAACATTATTTTTCAATAAAGTAGAAAACCATCTTCTGTTTAAAATATCTCTAAAATCGTGTAGCTAATTCTAAGCGCCCTACATGTAAAAAATGACAAAAACGAAAACCAGCTCAACCCTTAGGGATAGATGGTACATATTCCTTTAGAGGAAATTTGGGCATCAAGACAAAAAAACGTTTTAGTTTACCAATACCCTATATAGATATACCTAAAATCTCATAATTTCTTGAATTTTCAAATTCGGTATCGTTCTTTGTAAGTTATCTCATTCCCCGATTAAAAGTCTTAGTTTACAAATGAAACTTATAGTTCGCATAACACATATGTAGTATGAAGAACAGCTTACCAATCATTGTGGCTGCCCTACAAGTTGTCCTCTGGGCACGATAAGAAAGAGGTTTCGTTACAGAGAAATATCTGTCAAAGCTGATGATAAGAAGGTTCAAAACCGATGCATTGCTGGCCAAGTAGTCTAATGCTAACCACGTGTCGCAGATATGCGGCCCTAATGGCCAGTAACCAAGTACGGTATAAACTGTGAAGAGAGGCATGGAAAATAGACCGATTGCAAAATCAGCAACTGCCAAGCTAAATAAGAAATAATTAGAAATCGTTTGTAGTTGTTTATCGATCTTGAATGAAATCATCACCATGATGTTGCCAACTACGGTTGTAAGACTAAGGAAAATGGCAACAATTACTATTAGCACGCGCTCCCATACTGCGTAAGAATGTGGTTCTCCGCCACAATCAAGACCGTTGCTCACATTATAACTCTCATTTCCAAAAATATCTGCGTCTGAAGTCACATTCATGTCTGGAGAATTCACTATTGCAAAAAGATGTTGTGTGCGTTCTATATGAGTCTTCTTCTGTATGCTCTATCTCGTTTTGGATTTCATTTACTCATCAACTTCAAGTATATACTGTTCCAAAGTAAGTAAAAATCCTTATTCGTTTTTTGTTTCCTTCTATTCCGTACAAGCTTTACCGTTTCTGTCTCAATAATTCAGATCCAACCAGTTTAACCAGTTTATATTCAAACATATCTTCATCAGTTGTGCTGACTTCATATGTTTATATTATTTTTTCCCCGTAAAGTCACTTTTTTGTTTTTATATTATAAATTATTTTTTTTTTGTTTTTCAACAGTAGCTTCGTCTTGTTTTTCAAACAATTCGTTTTACATACAAAGATTTTTATTTATTTATTATTTGATCGTCTAAGATTCATTTACGGTATTTTTCTTGCATTTGGGCATTCAGACTATTTGTTCATTTAATCAACTCGTTTTCGTCTAACTTCCTGCTTTCATTTTTTTATTTAAAATATTTTGCATTCTTCCATGTAGTCAAAACGTTTCGAGATTCCATTTTCTTATTTGTGTTTCATTTCACACATTGTCTCTTTTTTAAGTATCTTCCTACATTTCAAAGGAAACACCATAGTCTCTCGCTCGTTCTCTTTACTTCCTCTTACTTCCCCTTCCCCCTCACACTGATCAATTTGCTCACTTTCTCTCTCCTTCCTTTCTTCCTGCAATTCCCCCCTCTTATTTCTCTTCCGTGTATATTTAGAAATACTTTTATTCTTGTATATTTGTTCTGTATCACATATCGGGCCAAACCATCCTTCTTTGAATTCCAATCTCTCTGAGAGCTCCTTTTCTTTTCCTTCGCATGCAAGCAATGGTTTGGGAGCGTACGCATGTACATACGCACACACGACTAAGAACCCGTTTTTTCAAACATGTACTGCTTCGGACCTCTGGATATTTGTTTCCTTGTATGGTATTGAGGGATACGTAAACTGCATATCCTTCTTAATTTCTGCGTCGATGATGCACAATCTGCGAAAAAATATTCATTGTTTTATTTTATTTCTCACGCATAATTTTCACGTAATACGTAAAATCAGTTTTTGTAATATTGTAGATTAGAAATGTTAGATTTAAGAGATTTAAGTCTAATATAAAACTAATTATCATCAGCCCGCATACACTGTGATGTAATAATAGCACAATCAGGCAAAATAAAGACGCTTGCTTAAGTTTAACTGTATAATTGATATATGCATCTTTTCACAAATCAGACCATGTGATGAAAGTCAGAGGAAATTGGAGGAATGGCCGCAACACAATTCTATGTTTATAATAGTCTATTTAACAGAAGGTAAACGAAGCACAAGTAAAAAAATCGGTAAGCTTGATGTGTCATTTTCGAGGCGAAAGAGCACATGCAGAGACAAAATACTGACAAAGCACGCCCGCCAAAAGATAGACAGCGAAAGATATGGATTCCCTATTCTTCCCTATAGACGAGTTTATCATTTACATGGACATTTGTATGTTTTTGCATTGACACAGTTTGAAAAATCATTGAAGCGCAATAGGGAGGTGACGAAAATTCTGAGAAGAATGCAAATTCTACTTGTCGCAATTTTGTAACCGATTCTCAATACGCACATAACTATGCGCCATGATCTGAGTGTTACGCAGACAGCCCACGACGTCCTAAAAATCTCTTAAAGACGAACAATAGATATCGTAATGAGGTCCAAAGTTATAAAACAGTATGTCTTCAAGGCGACTTATCAGATCAGGATTACGTCAAATTCAACTATCAACAGCCACCGATAAAAGCGGGCCACGAAGGAAAAGGTGTGGCATCTGCAACGAGTATTTTCCTCCCACAGAGATCTATGCCGTGCCATCGTGCAAGTCCCTAGAGCTGTTCGAGTACTCGAATATAGCGGGCTGGGCCTGGCTCAGCTCGACCGACCGGGCCGGGCCGGGTATTCGTAAAATCCGAACGGCCCGAAAAATCCGAGTAGCTCGAATTGTTCCGCGCGGCTCAGAAGAGGGGGTTAGTCCGAATTATTTCGGGAGGCTCGGAAAATCCGAGCGCCTCAAATGTGGTAGTCCAATTGTGCTGAGTAGGTGAAATATTTCGAACGGTATAGAATGTTTTAAGAAACATTTATCTGCTGAGATGTAAATGATTTTTATCAATAATGTGAAGAATTAAAATGTAAACGGTAAATAAACATATTCGGTAACAATTGAAAATAATTAATTAATTCTAATCTGTTTTACTTTTCTTCGTTTTTGTCACGTTTTCTTTGGTTTAACTTTTGTAACCGCTTTCTGGAAGGGTTATGGGGGGTGCGGTGGAGGTGCCGCAGTGCCGGCTCAGGACGATAGTCTAACTGTTTGCGTGACACTCGCGGCAGACTATGACGTTGGGTCCGCCGCACTGGCCTATATGCGGCACGTGGCCACCTCGCGGCCGCGCTCGGTAGCGGCGGGCCACGTCGAGCGCGAGTGGTGGGGGAAAGATCGGTCCCACCGATATTACTCGGTACACATTCATTTCAACCATTTCCTTTGTTTTTTAATAAATAACTGAAGAGATAATCGCGATATACTTGTAAACGTTTGAATATGTACCTCTTGCGTAATTAATTTTTGTCATTCATTATTTTGTATGTAATTAATGTAATATCTTAAGATTAATATATTATAATGAGGATGGGAAATATTTATAGAAGCGTGTACGAAATTATGGAAGATAATATAAATATATTCTTTCGTGTAAATATTTCTTAATCTATTCCATACTGTTCTAAATATTTCAACTACTCAACACAGTCGGACAGCTCGAACCACATTCGAGGTACGCGGATTTTCTGAGCCGCCCGAAACGATTCGAACTACCCAGATTTTTCAAGCCGCCCGAAAAAATTCGAGCTACCCGAATTTTACGGGTACCCCGTCTCGGCTCGAAAACCGAGTACCGGCTCGGTCCGAATTTCAAGCTGCTCGAATATTCGAGTACTCGAACAGCTTTAGAAGACCCGGTCCTGGGATAAGCTACTCGCCTCCATAAACGGTGATCCGTTACCGTCACGAGGAAGTCGTGAGCGTACAGCGTAAGGGTTAGACCCCCAATTTCTCCGGGAGGTTCTTAACGCGCTATTTCCTGCCCCTCCTCCTGCCGGGTAGGGGGTCACTGGACCTTCCTTTCGAGCGCCGCTTGACCCGTTAGAGGGGTGAGATGGCGAGGTGGGGGTCACGGAGGACGAGTTGGTTTGGGCTGTCCGCCGCCAGAGCGCCAAGAATACGGTGCCGGGCTTAGACGGCATTTCGGCAAGGCTTGGGTCATTGCGCTTGGTGTCCTGGGGGCCACATCAGGTTTTTCAGCGCCTACTTGTGATCAGGCGAGCTCCCCGTATGTTGGAAGAAGTCGAGGCTGGTGCTGCTCCACAAGCCCGGAAAGCCCGCGGTTTATCACTCAACGAAGTTTCTCACGCATAATTAAACGTACGAGCCGATATGTCTTCTAGACGAGGCGGGTAAGCTGCTGGAACGAATAGTAGTTGCCCGTCTGAATGACCACCTATCCCGTGTTAGCCTCAATCTGGCGGGCTGGAAATACGACTTACGACGCGGCAGACCGATGGTCGACTCTATATTATTCAACGTTATCTATGCCAGCTGATCGGTGACTACTTGCGAGGCAGGTACGTCGTTTATCCCGGCCAGGATGACGAAGTGATGAGGGAAGTGCATCGGGGCGTCCCGCAGGGGTTGGTATTGAGGCTGGTCCTGTGGAACGTTGCGTAGAACGCGGCCCTGCGAGCCGAGTTGTCTGCTGGTGTGTTATTGGTCTGGGTTAGGGACACGCTAGTCGCGGCCGCCGCGCTGGCGAAGGTGGAAGAGCTTTGCGGAAATGGCATTGAAGATCGTCGTCGCCGACATAGGGCGCCTCGGGTTAGGTACAATAAGACCAGGGCATAATGGCTGGATGGAACGAAAAAACTTTTTTCAATGATCAAATTCTAATAGTGCAGAAAAGTTGCCTACTTGGTCTGAGAAAACGTGTAAAAAAATTGAGCTCGATTGGATAAGTTGTTCTGTGGGCACCAAAGGCCTTAATTTTCAAAATTTCAGTAAAAAAAAAACTCACGAAAGTTGAACTTTCTTCCGTAGGTGGATTCTATCTTTTTTCTACCCAGGACTATATTTGTTGCGTAAATGAAGCAAGGAAACACCACTGGCTGGTTTCGGAGCAACAGGAATGGCCTATCAGCACTTTAAGGTATAAAAAAATGCAGCTCTTCGCCCACTTTTCTAACGGAACAAGTGGCCCAGAACCCACAATGCGGAGGCAGCTGCACGTCGGGCTCTTTGGTTTTTGTATTTTATATTTTTTGTTGTTTAAATAATTCGTTTGTTTTTTTGCATTTTTTTATTTGCCAGAACGAGAAACTGCGCTTGTTATAGCTTTTATAGCTATGCAAACTTTACAGCAAGAACTGAGACTTCGCTTCAAAATCTGACATCGATTCACAGGACACCAATGTACAACGCGAAGAAAGCATTACGGACAATTGTGACATCAAACACACAAAAGTACTTTTTTGGCAAGTACCGTGACTGTTGTATGGTATTGAAAAGGTAGTTCGGTTCGTCTTTAATATAGCCGTTATAAATGGAGCATCTTTAATAGAGCATCTATCGCTAACCACATCGGGGCATAAACCTTAAGTATATACAACGTACATGCTCTTTCGCACTTCCGGAAAATAAACTCATTTCCATGATGATGTATGAAAGGTGTAAAGTCCGTGTAGGTGCGTTACGCAGAATTTGGCAAGCCTGAGAATTAGCCGAAAGTGGTGACGAAGTACTACGCCGTGCACTTCCGGAAATCAACTTCTCCACAGACGACTATTATAAAATAATCGATTGGTCTTCTGTTCGAATCAAGTCGCCTCCAGTTCTCAACACAGTAACAAATCAGACGCTATCAAAGAAATTGTCGAGCAACTGTTCCTCTGTGTTCCTAGACTGGGAATTTCTTAAGTATCGCTGCCACACTCTTGTAATTGAACACATGGTGAAACTCGTGACCGAAGCATCCTGCCAAATGTGCGACAGCGATGCAAGGGATGGTTTGATTCGTTGTACATTGTTGTTCCGTGAATCAATGCCAAATTTTGAAACGAAGTCTCAGTCCTCGCTGTAAAGTTCTAATAGCTATAACAGCTATAATAAGCGTAGTTTATGACTGCGTTCTGACAAATATAAATATTAAAAAAAAAACAAAAAAACAAAAAATATTTAGAAAAACAAAAAAGTATAAAATACAATAAATAAAAAAACAAAGAGCCCAAAGTGTAACTACCTCCGCGTGGTGGGTTCTGGTCCACTTGTTCTGTTAGGAAAGTGGGCGAAGAGCTGCATTTTTTGATACTTTAAAGCGCCGATACGCCATTCCTATCGTTCCGAAACCAGTCATGGGTGTTTCCGTGCTTCATTTACGCAACAAAAATAGTCCTGTGTAGAAATAAGGTAGAATCCACTAGGGGAAGAAAGTTGAACGTTCTTGAGTTTTTATGTTAAAATTTTGAACATTAAGGCCTATGGTGCGCACAAAATAAATTATCCGATCGAGCTGAATTTTTTTACACGTTTGATTTGGCCAAGAAGGCAACTTTTCCACACTACTAGAATTTGATCATCGGAAAAAAAGTTTTGCGCTCCATCCTGCTGTATAGTTTACACAGTTTGTGGCATGATTCCAGGATCTCGTATATACAACAATTATTGTGGTTAATCCCGATGATGTAGAGTCATAAAATTTAACATGGGGCTTACTTAGGCTTCTATTATTAATAATTCACTATAAAAAAAATGCCACAAATCCAAAAGTGCAGATCTGAAAGGGTTCGTTCACGGAGAGCGTAGGTAGATACTAATAACCACTTTAAATGCGGATATCCTAAAATAAAGTGCAAATTTGTGCAAGATTTTTCGGTTGAGCATATTGTGACTTGTGACCCTACCGACACCCGGTCGTAGCGTCGCAGCACACTTTTCGATGGTCGCTGACGTACCGACTCGTCGTATAACAGAACTTTATCTCCCATTTTGAATTCCACTTCGCGAACTTTTTATCGTAGCCCTTCTTCGCTGTCCCTTTCGTGCTCTGCAATCTTTCTCTCGCGACCTCGTGTGCCGCCCGTAGTCGTTCTCTGCTTTCTTGCGCGTAATCGTCGCAGCTGCAGGTCGGTCTTGGGGAACTTTCAACGCGGTTGGTAGTTCTGCGGTTTTCTTGAAGACTAGCTCGTATCATTCGTCCCACTCTGGTCGTGGTCGGTATAATGACGTAAATATTCCATTAGGGTGGTACGCGGTAATTTGGATTTTATTGATTCGCAATAATTTGCAAACGTTTTTGAACATGTCGCTTAGGAAATTTGTCTCCTGATTCGTGAGTATTTTTTCGGATGACAAATACTTTAGCGACCGTTCGTGCTTCCTAGTTGGGAAGGCCGATCGCCTTACTAAATTTAGTAAGGTGGTCCTGGAACGTCAATATGTATGTATTTCCATGCTCAGTTTCAGGTAAGTGTCCTACGAAGTTCAATGCTGCCTTCTCACAGGGTTCTGGGGGTGTATTCGTGATCTTCATCCGCGCCTTATTTTTCCCGCTTAATTTATTCTAAGCGAACCGTTGGAAGGGCCGAATCGCCGAGACGTTTCACAGTCCCCCTCCTCTCCACCGACCCAAACAACCATCGGCGGCCGCTGGGGCCGTGGGCAAGTCGGGTGGCGGCAGGTGTGCTGTCCCTGGGATTGAGCCTGCACAGGGGCGACAGCTAGGCGGGAGCTTGGTGTACACCATGTAAAAAACACTATGGAAACTCATTTGTACTGGAAACGGTAAACTTCGATGAAGTCAGCGAGTCCTCTCTAGCAGGGAGATCTTAACTTTATGATCTAACCCAGCCCATGTTACATTACCAGTGTTGGGGGAATGTGAAAGGGGAAGGACGATGATTTCTCGATTCTATCCCTATAATCTATAGGTACATTAGACCCATTATTATTGTTATTAATAATGGGTTAGGTCTGAGTTATTATTATCAATAGTAATGGGTCTAATATATACCTTAATAACCCAGACATAACCCATTACTATTAATAATAATAACGGGTCTAATATACCCTACAAGGGAAGCACAGGGTGTGATAGACATCTATTTTGATGAGCCTTGGCGTGATGGATCTATGTAAAAAATAAGTAAATACGTGTCCGAGCGTTTAATCTAATGGGCCTTAATAATAGAGATATGTACATGTAAATTAATAAACACTTCATGGTGGCCATGGGGTTTTAGTGGGTAAAAATCCCACATTACCTTGGCGAAATTTTAGATTTTTTTTAAGAAACTAGCGATTCGAATAATCTGAAATTTGAACCATGTTTATATGCATCTTTGAAGAAGTTGTGTTTTTTATTAATTTTTAATAATAAATATAGGAGTTATGCATGATCGACCAACACGCCGCCATTGTCCGCTGGTGTGCACGATATTTCTGTAACTACTGAACCGGTTACCTTCAAATTTGGTCTGTATATCCAGCAAACATTACCTTATACTTTGATGAACCAGGATACCAATAAGTTATATACTTCTTTGATTACATAAGAAAATTGGCGCAAAATTGTATAGCCAAAGTGAAGGTTTCAAACCTTTCAATTTGAAAACTCTCTACACTGTTGAATTTTTTTTTGTATTTTTTCGGGCACATCAAATTATGGCTACATATGTATACAGTGAAACGCCGTTTCATATTTCTGTTTTAGATTACCAGGAAGCTAAATATCATACACACCAGTGGACGACTTATTTTACGCGGCCTGTTGGTCGATCATGTAGGTATAACTCCTATATTTGTTACTGAAAATTAATAAAAAAAAGCTATTGCTTTCTCAAAGATGCATCAAAATATGGTTTGAATTTCAGATGAATCAAATCGCTAGTTTCTTGCCAAAGAATTTCCAATTTTGCTATGTTTTTAGCCCAAAGAATAGGATTCCCCCTTAAGGATGTATCGGATCTATCATCAAAGCGGTACCAAGTTGATGAAAATGTTGGTGATATTGTTCATTTCAATCTTCCTAATGTGCTCCAAAAATATTAAACGAATTCACTAAACGGTTGCTGAGTTATAACGATCTTAATTTTCAGTGATTTTACACGTACTCTTATGGAACTAGACGATCTTGATAAAACGCGTCGAAAAAATATTAACGCAGAGTACGGAGGGATTCGGCTGCACTGATGGAGGGGGAAACACCTACAGGAGCGGTGGTAATGTGTGCATGAACTGCGCCTGCGTCACTCAGATATATCTTGCGTGCTTCATTATTAAATTAAAAGCTTTAATTCGAAAGAGTGTTAAGAGTGTTTTTTCTTCCACCTTTCGGACAATGGAACGTCATCCTCAATTAAATTATATCGATTACTATCCGTATCACTATCGTTATCACTTATAATATGATTTCTTATTCGTGGCATCGTGACCTGCTCTCATGAACAACTACACAGGAACTGATTCTCACAACATAGAAGCAAGCTAACAAAGTAATCGGCGGACTACAGCTACCGCGGAGCATAAACAGAAGTCGCGCGTTTACTCGTCTGCGACATCGCAGGAAGGGCATTGCGTCGCGCGTTTACTCGTCTGTGGCATCGCACGAACGGCATTACGTCGCGTGGTAACTCGTCTGTGAGTTTATATCAACAGTATTGGCGTCGCGACATAACACGTCCGTGGGAACGAAGCGGTTAAAGAGTCTTGCAGGGTAAGCATGGGCAAACGGCCCTCATGCTGATTCTTGGAGTTGTTATTTTTTAAACAATGCTCCTTGCCTGAAACACCATTATGTAAAGTTTTAGATCGCTACCCCCCTGTTTAAGATTAATACGGGGTTAAACGCCCTTAACGTTATTATTTTTTTTCTCGGTTACTACTTAAGATATTTAAATGAAAAAAAAACGAAAAATAGCTACATACTAACTGCACTTCATATATTCTTCTAAAAATTACAAATCAATTATTAAGGGTAGAAAAAAAAATTAATTTTTTAGGGGTGGTTTATGGAAACAACCCTTTGAGTGACCACCTCCAATAAAATTAAGAATAATGCTCTATTATTGAGTTATTATATATAAAAACCTGAAGATAGTCGAGATGGTGGAACATAGTTAAATAATTTAATGAAGATCAATATATTATAAATAGGTGGGGTTTTGTGACGAGAAAGAGTATTTGTCGCGAGCCTAAGTACGTTTTATTTAAATGCGAATGGAAGAAACGATTGCGGTGCATTTGGGATTTATTGTTTATGTATAGTGTCGGGCAAAGAAGCGAGTCGTGAAGCGTGCGGTTAGAGTAATCAGTGGGAGTTCGAAAATCATAGGTCTGGGTTAAGGGCGTTTACCCCCGTATTATCCTTAAACAGGGGGGTAGCGATCTAAAACTTTACATAATGGCGTTTCAGGCAAGGAGAATTGTTTAAAAAATAACAACTCCAAGAATCGGCATGAGGGCCGTTTGCCCATGCTTACCCTGCTAGACCCTTTGTACAAAGTAGGACAGTGAAGCTGTTCTGGAGATATAAATAATATCACTGGGGAGGCTATAAGATTCGTAAATGACATGGTTGCGACCAGTACAGTCAACTGCCTGAAACGTAGTGCACCAATGTTTTTAACCCTCGTCAGGCGGCATAATTTAACAACGTTAACAGGCGGGAGAGGTATAATTGTATCTTCACACATTTTATTAGAAAATTCTCACTGTTGGTATAATTTGTACCATAAATGGATAACATTTAGTTTCTACACATTGTTTATGTCATGTTTTGTGATATTTTACGAATATTCAGGACTACCTGGTAATTTTGTTTTATTTATCAGTTACCTGTAAATTCTGTGAGCCGCCGCCCTGGACAGCTAGCACCGTTCGGCGAGTACGCTTGGCTCGTCGAATACGCGGCTGAAGACGACGCGACCGTTTTATGATAGGATTGCTAGAAGCGAGGACAAGGTACAAGTCGGCCAGAAGGCGGAAAGACATTCTGTGAACGGTTGCCATCAGGTCCACTTCGTGTTCGTACGAATATAGCTCTTTTTTTAATTTAAGTATTTGTTGAAGATCTGTTGACTCATTTTTCCTGCTCACCCTAGCCATTCCTACAATTCAAAGTAGATTCATCTACTACATAAATCATCATTGCAGGTTGGCATCATATCATGACAAGCCAATAATGTAGTAGTATTTCATAAGGAAAATTATTTACTTGTTTTTATTTCTCCATCTATTTACAGATATACGTGCGACGAAATAAGGGAAACGATTGATGAATCTGATTCGGAATATGAGGAAGAACCATATGTTGCATCTGATAACGAAAACTATGTACCACAAGCGGATGCTTCAACTCAAGAAGAGTCAGACGTGGAACAAGAAATGGTTATAGAGCATGAAGACAAATACGACTCAGACGAAAGTGTTGAGGATGTGACATTTGGACTGCTAAGACTGGGACTCAATGGTGTAGTGATCCACCGCCAAGTGGACAAACCAGATCTCGTAACGTCCTACGACAAAGAGGTGGGCCTGTAGCAATTAGCAATCTGCATACGGCAAAAGGGCTATTCCAGTCAATCATGACTCCAGAGATGTGTGACATCATATTACAAGAAACAAATCGAAAGGCCAAGAGAGTTTGTGAGGTTTACAACAATCAACTAGTACAAAGGTTTCTTGATTGTTCCAAACGGCCACCACAAAGAACATTTGAGCCATTTAGTGAATCTGAACTCGATGCATTTTTGGGCATATTGATTGCTGCTGGTGTGCACAGAGACAATAAAGAGAATCTGGACGATACATGGAATGCTGATGCTCTGCCTCTTATACGTGCAGCCATGTCTCGTGACCGCTTCAAG
This sequence comes from Andrena cerasifolii, assembly GCF_050908995.1. Taxonomy (NCBI): domain Eukaryota; kingdom Metazoa; phylum Arthropoda; class Insecta; order Hymenoptera; family Andrenidae; genus Andrena; species Andrena cerasifolii. The sequence continues at coordinate 1,273,967 of NC_135121.1, read as the reverse complement.
ATAATCCTCAGGTTTATTAGATTTGACAATGAAAATACACATGCAGAACGTGTGAAAACAGATAAAGCTGCTCCAATACGGGACATCTGGGCAATGCTGAACAGTACTTGAGGAGGGCCTACAAGCCACATGTATGTATCACCATCGCCGAGCAATTGTTTCCGTTTAGAGGCCGTACTAAATTTACACAGTATATACCTTCTAAACCGGCCAAATATGGCATAAAAAATTTCTGGGCTTGTGGCGCATCAAACGCTTCCCCGTTAGAAGGTCAGCTTTACCCTGGGAAACCAACAGATAGTCCTCGACAAGTAAACGTTGGTGAACACACAGTATTAGACCTAGTCAGCTCGTACAAAGGCTCTGGAAGAAATGTTACCACCGATAACTTCTTCACAACTATGGAACTAACTAAGGTGTTAAACTCCTGGAACATGACACTAGTTGGTACACTGAGAAAAAACAACAAGTTCCTGCCAAGCAACATGTAGCCTGCCAAAGAAAGGCCTGTAACGTCGACAAACATGATGCAACACTCTGTTCATATGTGCCAAAGAAGAATAAATCAGTTGTGCTTCTATCATCCATGCACATGACAGGAGAAGTTGAAGAGACACAAGCAGTCGCGCCGCAGATAATCCAATACTATAACAAAACCAAGGGCAGAGTCGATGTTATGGATAAAATGTTGGGAGAGTACACGGTGAAACATGATTGACGTCACTGAGTTAGCGTCCTACATCATCGACAAAGAACACAATCCACGGTTCAGGACAAAGGATCAACGAAGAAAGTTCCTGAAAGATCTTGCCAAGCAGCTATGCCTGCCTGCAATTGAAGCTCGTAGTACAAATCGAATGTTGACGAGAAACCATTTTCTTCGAGGTGCAGTAGAAATGGTGCTTGGACGACGCATCGTGACAACATCAGAAGCAGCAGCTGGCCCTCAAGTACCTCATGGTAGTCGTGGAGACTCCCCTGTCGTTGATAGTTGCTATGTCTGCCGAGACCTGAAGCGAAAACAACGCAAGACTAGAAAGTCCTGCGTGGTTTGCATGAAACCCGTTTGCGATGAACATTCCGTAGCAAAGACAACGTGCATTACTTGTGAAGACAATTTATGAAAGTCTATAAAAAAATTACTAAATTTTCCTCTACAACGTAAGTGATTTTTTACATTTTTTACAATAAAATAACATTATTATTACAAAAAATGTATGAAGGTACAATTTTATTGTACCTATGCCGCTGTTATGGATGGAACCCTCGATTTGATCCCCTACAGTTACTCACAAAATTGAGCGTACACATAGGTCGGTAATGAAAATTGACGAAAAAATGAATACAAACACACGTATTCCAAATTGAAAACACAATATATATTTTACTCGTATATTTTACTAAATAATTCGTACAAAAAAATCCAAATAAAATTGACTATTTGTCTATATTTAACAGAAATTATAAAAGTATACGTATTTTAGTGACACAAAATTGAGCGTGCACGTAGGAATTTTCACATTCCGCAGGTCTGTATTGGTTAGATGTTGGTACTATTGAAGAGGAAGTCCCGTGAAATGTATTTCAAAGTACGGTTGTTCAGGAAGTAGCAACAGAAAATTATCTGTTATCCGTAGATTGACGATTATAGTAGCAACATGGCTAATAAGAGGAAGCAGACGGACATTTCAATACGAAATCTTATTGTAAAATTATATTCGCAAGGTAAATCCTTTCGTCAAGTAAGGAAAATAGTCGGCAGAACACATTCTACCGTACAAAAAATTATGAACAAATTTCAGTACGATGGAACAGTCCGAAATACGCCTGGCCAAGGAAGAAAGAAAATATTGTCGAACACTGATGAACGATTCATTTGTCGACAAATTAAAACAAATCCGAGTACAAGTGTGCGGAAGTTAACGTTAGATGTTTTCTCACGTATAAATAAAGACATCTCGGTTGAAGCAGTTCGTAGAACATTAAGAAAAGAGGGATATAATGGCCGAGTCGCACGAAAGAGACCGTATATCTCCAAAGCAAGTAGGCAGAAACGCATAGAATTTGCAAAAACGTTTGTAAATTTTGACGAAAGCTTTTGGGGAAATGTTACATTCTCTGACGAGACTAAAATCAATTTTTTTGGACGGGATGGAAGGAAGCAAATCGTACGGCGACAGCTAAATACTGAGCACCACCATAGAAATACATGTCCAACGTTTAAACACGGAGGAGGATCCGTTATGTTATGGGGATGTATAAGTGCAAATGATACCGGAATTATCGAATACATAGATGGCATAATGGACAAAATTAAGTACTTAAATATCTTAAAAAAGAATCTAATAGGTTCAGCAGAAAAATTAACAATGCCGCGGGTGTATTACTTTCAACAAGATAATGACCCAAAGCATTCATCATATATAGTTCAATTATGGTTGCTGTATAACATCCCAAAGATGCTAAAAACACCTCCCCAGTCACCTGATCTGAATCCCATCGAGAATGTCAGGGGAGAAATAAAATCCAGGATTGCAAATAACAATTTTACGAATATAGAAGATTTCAAACGAAAGTTGAGAGAAGAATGGGAAAAATTCCTCCTTCTTTAATAAAACACCTAATTTATTCTATGCCACGTCGCTTACAAGCCGTAATTGATGGCAGGGGATATGCGACAAAGTATTAATAAATGAAACGATATAGTATCAGTTTGTAAATAGTATTTTAACAAGGTGTACGCTCAATTTTGTGTCACTAAAATACGTGTACTTTTACCATTTTTTGTTAAATATAGACCAATAGTCCATTTTATTTAGAATTTTTTTACGTATTATTTGGTAAAATATACGAATAAAATATATACTGTGTCTTCATTTTCGAATAAGTGTGTTTGTATTCATTTTCCCGCCAATTTTCGTTACCAATCTAGGTGTACGCTCAATTTTCTGAGTAACTGTATCTCGGAAGGGGGTAGAGATATTTTTGTGAAATTTGGCCTATATAATCTAGACTTAAAATTTAGAGATGTCATGAAACTGCAGCCCTCTACGGCTTCTCGAAAAAAAGTTATCGCAATTTAAAAACTCAACAGTTATAATTGTAGCTATGCCGCCTGACGAGGGTTAATAACCCATTGTGAAATCAATTTGAAAGTCTGTTTACAAGGGAACACTGCGAACCCGCAATCACCGATTGCAACGCAACTTTGTGAATTTATAGAGTGACTCAAGACACAAACAATCACATCGTCTTCATTTGTGCCCAATCGTCCTCTAAGGTTGTGAAAATTAACCTCAAAGTCAAATAGGCACTCCCACTTTTTCGCGTACAACTCCTAAATTACCGGAGACAGAAAAAAATGTTTCAAACAGAAATGTGTGTAATGGTGCAATGAACGCTACAAACTTGCGTTAACAAAATTTGGAAAAAAGTTTCTTTTCGTCAGGTATTTTTTTTTAAGCTTTTCAAAATTTTGTTAACGCAAGTTTTCAGCGTTTATTGTACCATTAAAGTTTTGTTTAAAATTTTTTCTGTCTCTTGTACTTTAGGAGTTATACGCGAGAAAGTGGGGGTGTCTATTAAACCTGCAAAATTGCGTTACAATCGCTGATTGCGGGTTCGCAGTGTTCCCTTGTTAGAGAAAGTCTAATTTTATAGAGAAAGCTTCACATGATGTATTTTTGACGGATTTTTAGAAATTCAATCTCGATATTTGAACACTAGGTATTTGTTAATAATTTTCATGTTGCAAAATCAGTTTCCAGAAAGAACTCTTCACGTTGAGCAAGAAGTACCACTGCCCTGAGTTAACGATATGATAATCGCTGTTGATACGTAAAAAGATAGCGTAAGTTGCAGTTAAAATTTTATTCTTTTTTCTATCAATAATCGGTTGATTTAGAGGCCACGATTTGGGCAACCTATGATCACCAATTCTCGGAAAAACGGTGACACATATCTGTACCATGAAGCGTTATTTATGTTTATATAAATACAAGAAAATATTGTTGACACCCATTAAAAACAATACATCTAAAAGTTACAACAATTGTAAGAAAGACACTTAGCGTCAACGTGTTCTCTAGTGGAGTTGGGGACGGATAGTCCCATGTCGTGAGGCCCACTCTGTTCTGCCTTCGAGGATTTTATGACTGAGACTTCGTGCGACTGCGTGTAACCTTGAAAGGGGGTTCATGAGACTAAACAGTCCTGGCGATAGGTGATGGCCGATGACCACATTCATTCTCCCAGCTATTGGGTGTCGTAGGATTGGTTGCTTAAATGAAAGGAAAGAGGGAGTACCTAGAGATGGCAAGTGGCTCGCCGCCGGCGGCGTATTGCCAAAAAATAGGGACTCTGTCCTTAAGGATTTGGCTACAGAGTGGGGAAGACGATAGTGTGGTGAACCACACGGCATTTACCGCAGAACATTTATAAAGTTAGACTTTTCCTTTTTAAAAATGTTGCTACCATACCATTGCGGGCACTGTGTATAGGGGTATTCATGGCCTGCTGGTGCTCGTATATGAAGTTAGAAGACGATCGATCGGAAGAGACAGACCCAAGTCATTATCGATTTGCTGTCAGCCGTATGCGGGGCAAGAAGGGAAAATTTAGTTACTTAAGAAAAAGATGTTTATTTCAGTTTTTGATCCCTTTGATCTCAGTTTTGTTGCTTAAATTTGAAGATGAATATATATTGATTCTAAAAATGCTTTAATAAATGTTACAAAAAGAATATATTTGATTTTCTCTACGTTTCTTCTTAGCGTTACCGCATTGCCCCACATTCCCTCTTTTCCGTTTTTTTTTGTGGAATCCAGCAACATATGCCAATACAAATAAAAATATAAACTTCCATATGGTCTATTAAATCTGTCCTTCCTGATGAAAACCAGTTCAAATTTGACGTTAGTTAGGCTGGTTTTATTTGTATATGATTTGAACCACTTCTAAATTCTATAGACAAATTACACCGTCAGGATTAAATCAAAATTGCCCGAATAAGGTTGAATTTAGACTCATTTGCATCGGGAGAATCTCGCCATAATATCCATTGACAATACTTTCACGAAGATCTAATCGGGAATATAGTGATTACAATTATCATTACACAATAACTCATCGGAGGCGCGGTTATTGCTTTAGCTCTTGCTCTTCCACAAAATATAAATCGATCAAGAAATACCTGCCAGAAAATTTCAATCTGAATGCATGCGGAAGCTGGGTATAGGATTGAAGTTTCTCGGCGTGAAAGCACGTCGACGCCACTCGAAGTGTTAAAATATGAAATAAACATGATAATATAAGACTGCCTCAATAAATGTCAAATATTTTACTTCAGCTGGAATAATGCAGCCCTAGGCTGTACTTCCCATAGGCACCGGTGGCCGATCGAGATGAAACTTGGTGGGCATTACGAGGCAGTGATGCCAGAATCGTGGGACGTGGGACAAATGCTTACCCCCACTATGACCTACCGTCGACCCCCACTTTCTTCCCATCGCACTGCACACAAGCATATCCCTACTCCTGTCCATATGAGCTGTCTGTTGGGGCTGCCGAGCACACGGACAGGAGTAGGGATATGCTTATGTGCAGTGCGATAGGAAGAAAGTAGGGGACGCGACGGTAGGCCACAGTGGGAGACGACGGTAGGTCATAGTAGGGGTAAGCATTTGTCCCACGTCCCACAATTCTGGCATCACTGTTACGAGGTATGTGGAAAGACCTCAAATATAAAATTTTAGCTTCGGCAATTAATGCGTTCAAAAGATACAGGGGTAATTTGGCATAAAAGGGTGTATCTTACCGATATTTGTTTAATCACTGTACCACGGTCCTCCCTCTTAACAGTATTTCTGTTGACTTATTCCGAGACAACGCATTCCACTTTCCACATTGTCCCGGGTATTAGTATTGGTTGGGTCTAGATTAGTAAAGCATGGCAGCGAACCAATATGAGTTTGAAGATTTTAATAACGAGAATGTGGTTACAAGCATCGCGCGGCAGCGTGCAACAATTACTGTGTCCTTTCTGTCTTCGTCGAAAACCAACATAAATGTTACACGCCGTCATGCGATGTAACGATCGCAGTGAATAAGGCGGCCTCCCCTAAAGTAACTGTATCTTCCAAATGCGTGAATTCCCGAAGCTACAATTTTATATTTGGGGTTCTCTCACATTCTTCAAAACACCCCTGACATTTCATCTCGATCGGCGACCGGTGCCTTTCAGAATAATATCCCAGCCCTAGACTAGCATACCGTTTTATTAATGCTAAATAATTCTGATCTCATGGTTCATTTACACTACAAGGAAACGTTGGAGACCTAATTTTAATGTTCATTGACAAAAGAAACTTTTTTTATTTATTTTAAGATTTAGAGGTTCATACCATATAGAATTAATGGAAAGCCAAATAGAATATGGATGTGCTTCTTTTGAAAAGTTTAATAGAAAAAAATCGTATTTCTTTAATTATTTTTCTTTTAAAGAGGAACAAGTTATTGCTTATTATCTGATTATTTACCAAACACTCTTTGCGATGGGCTGTGTTTAAAATCAAATAAATACTGTTGTTTGTAAAATTTCAGTCATATCTTCTAGTATGATTAATGTGAAGCGTCAAATCAATTGCGATTAATACATAACTAATGTCTGTGAATCGAAAAAGAAAACGAATTGAATGGGCAAATTGATTCTAATTTATACCACTTAAATAATTTAGAATAATTCATACCATTATTCGGGCTATCGATGTCACCATCTATGCGGACATGCCCTGGAATGAGCAAGCAAGCATACTTAAGCACACTGCAATGTACAGCCGAACGGAGGGAAATCATTTTGAACATTTACGTGGATCCTGTAAAATTTTAAATAACGAAATTCAGAATATAATCTGGGAACCAGCAATATATACAAGGTGGTCGGTAATAGTTAGTACAAAATGAAATGGGGGATTCTATGTAACAAAATAAGATGAAAATCAAGAGTGAGGCGACTCGTTCGTCAAATCGTGGCGGCTCTTTCGCAGATTCCAGCTGCGGGGGTCAAACATACCGTTGCGCGATAAAGCATCGTGTGAAAATGTCTTCGACGCTTCCTCGCCCTGCGTTGGACTTTTCCTTTAACCTACGCGTGGACGGGCCGAGCGTGACCCGGGCAGTCGCACAGAGGTCCGAGTCGCTGAAAACGTGATAAAAAATCCTTACGTTCATATTTAACCAGTTATCATTATGGAGATGGTCATTTGGGGGGGGGGGGCGCAGAATCTGATTTCGAGGTCAAAAGTGTGGCCCAAAAATAGCCCCTTTTTGGTACCACGATTTTGGAATTGAATTTTACGCGAAACGATACCTTATAATGAGACATCAATCACGCGAAATTTTCAAGTTGCGGTGACAATTAGTTTCTGAGACATGGGAGGTCAAAGAAGTGAAAATTCGTTAACGCGTCAGCCCATACGCTTCGATGTAGGGACTTTTATGTCAGTACAGATAATTTAAACAATTATTTCCAGGGGTTTTGCTGACTGCTAACAACGAATTTGAGCTTAGATTTTTAAAATTCACGAGAAAAAAAAAATAAAAGTCCAGAAATACAAATAACTGTGTAGTGGGTGATTTTATTAATGTCGTCCACCATATTGAATCGGCCATTGTGACTTTTGCTGACTGCTAACAATGAATTTGAACTTAGATTTTCAAAATTCACAATGGCCGATTTAACATGGTGGAAGATATATTTAAAAAAGCACCCACTACGCAGACATTTATATTTCCTGATTTTTTTTTTCGTGAATTTCGAAAATCTAAGTTCCAATTCGTTGTCAGCAGTCAGCAAAACCCCTGGAAATAATTGTTTAAATTATCGGACTGACATAGAAGTTCGTACATCGAAGCGTATGGGTTGTCGCGTTAACGAATCTTCACTTCATTGACCTTCATATCTCAGAAACTAATTGTCACCTCAATTCGAAATTTTTTTGTGATTGATGTCTCATCATAAGGTATCATTTGGCACAAAATTCCGTTCCAAAATCGTGGGACCAAAAAGAGGCTAAAAAAGGCTTCATTTTTGGGTCACTCTTTATATTTCTGCCCCTTACAAGGCTTAGTTTCAATCTAATACCAATTTTGACCTCGAAATCAGATTCTGCGACCGCACAAAATCCGCCGAATGGCTATTTACATAATGATAAATGGTGAAATGTAAACGAAACGATTTTTCCTCACGTTTTAGGCGACTCGGACCAGTGCGAGTCAGTCGACATCAGGCGAGAGAACCGAATCATTCGATACCGATGCTACGTCTCTCTCGCGTACAAATAAATACTTATGAACTGAATTGAATCTCGTCTGAGGCTCCACGTATAGTGCAGGAGCGTTCTCTACCGCGACACGTGTCGTGCAATGATTCGCACTGATTGCAATAGGTTTGAATGTTTGAAATGTTGCCTTTGATGATCACACTTACGCCACACTAACAATATAATTAGTTTAATGATACATTGACTATGGTAAATTTGTAATCTGATAGCTGATCCCGTGATCTTATGTAGAACTAGCGAGAACATGCACGTTGCGATTTAATTGTGTAAAAACCCAGAAGGCAGGAGCGCGGTGTGTACACCTCGACGCTCGGATGACGAGAGAGCGAACGTGAACGCTCGCATGATGTTCGCATTACGCGAAGTACATAGATGGGCAACCGCTTCGAGCGGTGCGTGTAGCGCCATTTCGGTGAAACTTCGATTTTGAGGCCGTGGCCGTTTAAATACAGAACAACTTATCACTAGTAATTTCGTTATTCACTCTACCAAATAGGCAACTCCATAAAGAGTAAAGAAATTGTGTTGAAGCTTTCTTTTTCTAAAATTCGTAATGTTTGAAAATTCAAGACACGAATGACTGAAGAACGGCAATTCATGTAATCAGCGGCGCGCGTTGCGTAGGTCAGTAGGGTCTCGTATAATCGCCGTTGAAAAGCGACGTATTTATCACTACTGTGCATTGCTGAGAAGGTGATAAGAGGAAAGAATGCGGGTCTAATTGATAATATCCCCACATGCCAACTTGTCTCTAGCAGAGTCGTAGAGATAAGGATCGTTTATTGTTATTGTTAGCCGATGCAATAACGTCAACAAATCGGATCGTGTAGCATCACGTGGTGTGAGTGAAGTACCCCTCTTACTCTGTGCTGTCCCGCTGGACATCTTCTCATCAACTTCTCATAGTAGAAACCTCTACGAGGTAATCTGCTACCCATACTATCCATGACTCTTTGTATTCTGCTGACGCACATTGGTGAGAAGTAGAGCTGTTTCGAGACTCGAAACAACCGAGCCGAGCCAAGACTCGAACGGTTTCGGGTAGCTCGATTTTTCGAGCAGCTCGAATGTGTTTCAGGTAGCTCCATTTTTTCGAGCAGCACGAACGTGTTTCGGATACCTCGATTTTTTCGAGCAGCTCGAATATGTTTCGGGTAGCTCGGTTTTTCTTTAGCAGCTCGTATATTTCGGGTAACTCGAATGTTTCGAGCCACCCGAATGTATTTTAGGTAGTCGACTGTATGGTGCAGTGTGATAGCTTGGTGTAGCTGGAATGTTTTGTAGGCGCCGAATATAAATTAAATTACATGTATAATATGACATGTATAGATATGAAAACCATATGAAGTAATACAAACCTTGTCTGCGAATATTTTAACAGCACATTGGATGCGGGGGCCATTTTGACCCATAATTTAATTCGTATACACCTCGGAATAAGCTCCTAAATATGCTTTCAATGAAATAGTTTAATATCACAAACCATTTAAATTCATCGGACAGGTCAATATAATCTATTGTTCGTACAGAAATAAATGATTTTAACACACATAAGAAATTACCTTTAATATCCATACACCATTGGGACCCTCCAAAATATCAAACTACACGTGTTACTTATTACTAGTACTACCTCTTGAAAAAGGCAAGCATGTTATATGCTAATAAGATGAATACCTTATTTAGGAGCTTATCCCGAGGTGTATACGAATTAAATTATGGGTCAAACAGGACCCCGCATTCAATGTGTTGTTTAAAATATTCGCAGGCAAGGGTTGTATTACTTCATATGGTTTTCATATCTATACATTTCATATTATACATCTAATTTAATTTATATTCGGTGCCTACAAAACGTTCCAGCTACACCAAGCTATCACACTCCACCATACAGTCGACTACCTAAAATATATTCGGGCGGCTCGAAACATTCGAGTTCCCCGAAATATACGAGCTGCTCGAAAAAAACCGAGCTACCCGAAACATTCGGGTTACCCGAAACCGTTCGAGTTGCGGCTCAGCTCGAAAAACCGAGTATTGCTCGGTGCGAACTTCAAGCTACTCGAATGTTTCGAGTCTCGAAACAGCTCTAGCGAGAACCATATTTCTAACGCGAAAACAGTTCAAAAGAAAAAGTCATCATTTATTACATTAGAGTATTTATTAGGATTAGAAAGACCTTACACAATACTGGAAATCAGAAAACATTTCAAGGAATAGCGGTCGGCGAATACGTGAGATCCAGGTACAGTATTTACTCGCTAGGAGCTCGTGGCTTCGGACCAACGCGCTCCGAAGCGATAAGCATCTAACGCAGAAGGGGCAGGATTCAGACCGGTCGTTTCTTCTATCTTTCTTGCCGGAAGCGATAGCGAGATGGAACAAGAGCGAGTCTAAACGCGCATGCTTGTCGCGCACGTAAAGGACGGAGTATCAGGCGTCCGAAAGACGGAGTGAAACAAAGTATCAACGCATTGTCTGCCTCTTACCGTCCCTTGCCCGCTTTCAGTCCCACTGACTCGCTCTCGTTCCACCACGATCTCGCCATCGCAGGACCGGAATGAGCCAGAAGTAGTGGAGATAGCGCTGACCTCCTAACGTGTACGCCAAACTGAGCTTTTAGCGAAGAAACACTGTATATTACCGCACGCCCCCGACTTTGGGTACGCGTACTGATCAAATGTTTTCAGTCTTTAGCGGTGTACAGTTGTGATTCCCAAGTATTTTTCAGTTTTTGTAATTTTTCTGTGATGGCCTTTCTTTGTTCAGGCATGTAACATGTTCTATTATTTTTTTACACATTTCACAGATAAATTTTTTATGTACCTTCCATCGATTTGTTACCAGTCGACTCTTTGCCTGGGACTCAGTCGCGTGAGTCAGGGTTCAGAATGAAAGAGTCGATTCGTTTTTGACGAAGTATCGTCACATCCGAGAGATCCTGCGGCAAGTATGGTCCACAAGTCGGCCGCGGGGCGGATACGTACGCCGGGCCGCTCTCGTATGCGAAAGTGCGTACAGGAGTGCGTCGCAACAGGGCCTGGGGCACGCACCGGACGCGGTGCGGCCGCGCGCGGCCCACCGCGCTCGCCGGCGAACATGCGACGGGGCTAGCATATAACGACACCGGTAATCCCGAATAGACAGCTCTCTCGAGTACTGATCCGCTTCTCCTGCCAGTCGCCGTAGAAAACCGAGACGTACACTCTTTTACTTTGTATCCGAGATGTGCCAGTGTGGACCTTAGTCATGGCTGCACCGTTACCAGCCTTGTTTCCGATTTAGGCCGAGAGGAATCTTGCGCCTTTACCTTTACCCGAGCCTACTCTGCGTCCGTAGGCCGGAGACCACGTTGCAACGGGCCTCTTATTGCCCCCCCCCCCCCCCCCGCCGGTGGACGCGCTAACATTCTACATCCTAGGGCAGCCATTTGACTCCGTCCTTTGATCCTGTAGATCAGGCCTGCCCTTTACGGTGAAAATACCTCCTGAAGTTTTAGGACCCGGGCAACAGCCGAGCGCGGGACTGTTCCGTTTCTAACCACAGCATGACCTGCGAGAGAACTGCATGAGTGTGCGGCCGTCCATGCAGGCTCGTATATGGACGCACACTCGTGCAGTTCTCTCACAGCTCTCGCAACGGGTACCATTGGAACAGTCCCGCGCTCGGCTGTTGCCCGGGTCTCAGAACTTCAGGAGGTATTTGCACCGTAAAGGGCTGGCAAACGCGCTACCGCGACCATTCATAGCGCGTCCGCCGAACCACCAGGCAACCGTGTCCCGGACTTTGTAAACAGCAGGAAAAAATGTTGCTATTGTTACCACAAACCACGCTCGTTCATTCCACAGACCCTGACACCCGACTAAGTCGGCACATATCCCTTCTCCGTCCCACCGACGACCATCTTATACCGGAGGCGGTGACACGTTATCAGGGTTCGGAGCGATTAATTGCAGTGTTGAAGGGGGAAGCACCTACAGGAGTGGTCGTAATGTGTGCGTGAACTGACGCCAGCGCCAAGCCAGCCAAGTGGCGTCAACGCGAAGTTAACCACGGCCAACCAGCCTCGCTGGGAAATAGATATATTGTGGACGCTGCGATAATCGCGGAGCCCGGTCAACATACAGCCACTCCACGGAGTCAGCACCCAGCCACCTCGTTTCGACGACGGTTTCGGAATCACGAAGATCGTGCAACCCTGTCAACGCCCAGGCCCTCTACGACTTGATCGCACCGTTCCTCTTTCGGCACTGTAAAACACGGTCAACACCCAACCACTTTACTGTGTCTCGTGTGAAGACTGCTTCATCTCCACCAGGAACGAACTGTCGATCACTGATCGCCGCGGAACCTATATGGCTGCACTCACTATTTCCAGTGGCGAGAAAATACGCGCTCTAGCGGTGGCGCGAGAACTAAGTGCCGATCATTTCCATGACGAGAGAGCGGCTCGCGGGCGGCACCTCCTAGGGCCCGCCCGGGAACCGGTGTGTCGCGAGACGCTTCGTCACAAAATTGTTGAAATTCTTCTCATATTTTCTGGTATCAGAAACTTCTGTTGCAGATGCTGTGCTACCGCGTCAACGTGTTTACGAATGGAATTGCGGACGGATGGCCCCACGCTGTTCTGCCTTCGACAGTTTTATGACTAGGACTTAGGGTGTGTGTAACTTTGAATGAGGTTGCATAACACTAATTAGTCCTGACGTCCGGCGATGGCTGGTGACGACGTTGGGTCTTCCAGCTATCGGGTGCCAAAGAATTGCTTGTTTGAATGAACGGAGAGAGTTTAGAGATGGCAAACGACCCGGCGTCGTATTGCTAAAGAATAGGGACTCTGTTTCCTACGGATCTGGCCACAGAGTGGGGAAGGCGAGGATGTTTTATGGTAAGAGGACTGTGATTGACCACTCAGCATTTACCCCGGAACCATCGGAGAGTGAACTTTCCAATCGTACAATTTCTAACATGCTTTTCGTATATAATACAACAGATATATAAAAACTTATTGGTACAAAAATAATTTGAGTTATGAAAATTTTTATGGGAATATATCTCAGTGTGAAGCATTTGGATTTATTTTCCGAATGGTACATTCATAATGATTTGAAAAGAAAGGACCTTCTACTTCATATGAAGCAATTTGTTCCTTGTCAATCTAATATTAACTGCTGTTGAAGGAGCATTAATCAAATTTGTAACAAATGTAAAGGGTCATTGGAAGAAATAGTGACTGGATGCAAATGAATTAAAAAATTGTAGCATGTGGGGAAAACCGTATTTCCAACACATCAAACAACGCGGTGAACCACTTAAAACATTTGAAGAATGTGGAAAACGCGGGCAACAGTTGAGGACAGCAAAATTTGTGAATGACACCCTTTTTGAAAAATTAACGTTCGAAACTATAACTCGTTTAAAAGCCGCCACACTTAACGGAACAAAATTAAGTCCATTGACGTTTAGTACAAACATTTTGTTGGCAGTTTTGTAGCCGTCGGAGGAAGAATTCAAGGGTAATGCTGGACAAACAATGTTTATTGAGATTGGATAGAAATACCTCGATTAGATTACTTAGGGCAGGGTTAGAATTTGAAATTGAAAACTCCTAGCTCTGGTAGTTTCCAAGATATTCGACCAAATATGTTTCTCACCCTCAACTTTGAGAGCTATTTTCACACCTTCAACATGAATATCAGCCGATAAAAAAGCTGCTATCTACCAAAGTCGCATCAAAATCAGCGATTGTCACTTCGATATGTTCCTTTGTCAGTAAACGAGAGTTTATTTCAAACAAATGCAAGTAACTGTGTAATATTTAACAATAAAATTTATGTCTTAATTAAATTGGTCATTTGTCGGAAATTGTATATAATATTCTGTAACATTCATTGGAGGATATAATGGTGTGGAGGTTGGTGAATATATTATTGTCTGAAGTTCAGTGACAGGTTGTTCATTTACAATTCTGGCATATTTTTTAGATTCCTACTTGTGCTTGACAGACTCCTTCCTTAATAATTGTTTGCAATGTATTGCCATTTCTGGACTTAATTCTTGCAACTCCTCAGCGATATGTTTCCCAAATGACGCACACTTTACAGTATTTTGCGACTGTAAAGTACTTGCAATAATATCAAACACCTCATCAGAGCGATCCCTTCTCCACTTTGAATTTCTACAAGAAGCTTTTTACTCGAGGGAGGTACTCAACGTATTTCAAACCTCATGGCAATTGAATTTGTACTGCTTGGTATGGTGAACACTTCTACAATATTATTGCCGGCAGTGTTCTATTTATTTATATCTACATATACTTTCTTCATTCTGTATATAATAAAGAAGAAGTTAGTCACGCTCTACATACAGGGTGTCCACGGGAAGACTGGACAGCTAGATATCTCCTACAGTATTGGAGATAAATTTTTTTTTACATGGAATTGCATGGTTTGAGAGAGCCAATTAATTAGCGCAGACGAATTTTTTCCTCGATTATTATTTTAAAAGATACGATGGTCAAGTTCGGTTTTTTAAATGGAACTATTTTTTTAAGACATCCGTTAATAGTGAGTTCCAAGACAAATTCAATAAGCTTTAATGTATACACTTTATTTCCACTGGTTTATAAGATATTGCGCTTGCAAATTTACTGATTTTCACTGGAAGAAAACACTCTGGAATAGCAAGCACCGGGGGCGGTCTTGCTGGCGCCACGGGTGGCATTGCCCGTTGAAACAGATACCTACCTGCTAAAGGTCTACGCCAGGAATGGCAGACCCAAAGGCTGGACAATTCTTTTCCGTCAGAAATGCTAGGTAGGTACAAGTGCGGTGTCGAGAAGCGCACCGTTAATGTTTCAAAACATTATAAAATTTACTTAGAGATTGAACGCAAAGATAAGTAGGAAAATATGACTCAATTTTCAACTTCAATAGTCTTTTAATTCACACTTGCTTCTACGCTCGGATGGCTGGTTCTTTTCGGAGGGATGCAAGTTCGATTGGTTAGGGTTAGGAGGTGTGAAAGTTGCTAGACCAGATTGTATTAGGACCAATCGGATTTGCATCCCTCCAAAACGGCTGCTCTCTTGAAGAGGCCCTCTTCACAGCAATACCTCCTCCCCAATGCCCACCTTCTCTCGCACGGAATACGTCAACGCATGCTTTTGTTTTGATATTGGAGCTCGTGTTTATATTCAAGAGATAAGGGATCTGTGCGAATTTTTAGGGAAGGCCACGCGGCGATGGTGGGCTACCCCATTTCTTCCTGTGTCTCTCCAGGAGGCGTATTGACGGCGGATTGTAGGAGTGTAAATGTCTGGATGCCAGTTATTGAATTCAGGAGACGATAGAAACACTTTATTACAAAACACACATGCACTATAATATTAAAGTAAATCGTATTCCTCTCGGGCAGGAGTACTGATAATGATCGAACTTGCGCCCCACTTCGCGCAGACCGATTACACGGAGGGTAGTCCGGTCACACACTGCACAAATCATACAGGGTGATTCTGGAGCTACGCCCGTCGAAGGATGCGGCCTGGTACTCCGTGGCGCAAACAACCCCCCCCCCCCCCCCGCAGTGCTTCACCGAATTTTATGGCTTTTACCGGAAATAGAAATGGAAATTTATGAAAAACGCCATCTCAGCGCACGAGAGATTAACTGCCACATTGAGATTTCTTGCAACTGGAAAATGTTATGAAGATCTTAAATTTACTACAATAATATCAGCTCAGGCTCTTTCCTATATTATACCTGAAACATGTGATGCTCTGTATAAAGTTCTACATAAGGATTATTTGAAGGTAAGGAAAATGACCATTTTTTACTTTAGTCATATTTATTGCGTTACGTAATTGGGTAATTATTTACAAAAGAGCAGCCTTCTCCGATTTCGATGACGTTGGAATGTGTTGTCGGGGACATGATTCTGAACAACATTTTCGTATACATGTTGCCGTGGCTTGGCTTTACTTTTCGAGATATTCGCAAAAAACTGTGATCGGTAGTTGCTTTGGGATAGATGGTTTGGCCAACTTTTCGGAAATTTAAGATAAAGAAACGTGTAAATCTCCAAAAAATTGGCGTTTAGATGACGTCACAGGGGAGGGAGATTTCAAAATGGCGTCGCGTGCGCAAACCTGGGCGGTGGTGGGGGTAATTGGCACGTGCGCGGCTCGGTGCGCAGGCGCGAAATTAATCTAACTAGCGCAACCGCCTCATGATCGCCATGAAAGAATGCGTCGTCGCGATCTCACTCGTAATCTCAATACATACATATACTTGATATGGTATTTCGCAGGGAAGGTGGAATATAGGTAAGTAATTCTGGCATATCAATATTAAGATTTTTAAGATTTAGTAATTTATTGAACTTAATTATCCCACTCGACAACATCGTCATCAAATATGGCACTATCGTCGGCAGTAATTGTCGATGATAGTGCCATATTTGAAAAAGCATTGTCGATGACTTCGTTAAATAGATCTTCCTCGGTATAAAATGAATCATCGCCAACTTGCTCGGGGAAAATTGGAAGTGCAATATCACAAGCCTGAAGCCCCAATACTGCATTCGTAGAAATAGCGACAAACTCAATCTTTCCCGCATTGACACAGTTTCGCCAACCCACACTTTTTTTAGCACCCGCACGATTCCGCTGATATATATTTCCATATACATCATTATCATCGTCGTCTAAAAAGTATGTTTGCTGCGCATGCCTATTCAGCCAAAGTTGTTCATCCCCGTAGTGGTCAGCCGATGGTTCATCATTTACATCGTCAGCATTATGAAATACTTTTAAAAAAATGTCGCCATCGTGAATAACTTCCGCCGCATGGACTTTGTTATCTCGAATTTCTTCGGTTTGAATCGCGACATTTGGACACGTCACATATACTTTCCGGCTGGAGGTGTGGATAGGTGTCACAGCAGCGGAGATCCCAGCGGTAACTGGGTGATTCAATTTCACGGGCAATGACATAATCTGAAACCAATTTTTATTAAAATTCTCAAAGTTACTAACACAACGAATCAGTAACATATGGTAATGGAAACGTACTGTATTAATCGATTGTATTTCCCGTGCGTTGAACGACTGACGATATCCTTCAAAAGCAGTCTCCTTCAAAGCAATCTCACTTAACGATAATTATTCGGGCATTGCCCAACGCATTTTGAAGATCGAGACCATCGTGACGGGTGCGAACACACTTATCACGGGCGCGGGAATTCGATACGCGTAGTAACGTATCGAGCAAGCGTGACATCACGTCACCTGATTAAGACCTTGAGGGTGAGAGAGATAGAACACGCGAGAGTGCGAAGAAAAGAATTCGGAGCGATGACGACTCATGGATCTCGACTAGGGTAGGTGGTTAGTATATTCAATCACAGACGCGCAGTCGTTCGGTACAGACCTTGAAAGGCGTTAAGTGCATAAGTATCGCAAGACATGGACTTATTCATAAATTCGTACGAGTTGTTGAAGGGATTGATTCCGCTACTGTCTACCGAAGAGCAGCGCAGTGAGGGGCTAATATCGTGTAGCGAGTACTTACCCTGCCTCAACGAGTCGTGCAGGAATGGTTTTCGTAAATAGGATTCGGGGTTTCGGGTCGATCGATGGCACCCAAGGTCGTATGGATGTGGAAACCGCGTTTCGGAATCGTATTTCGACTGGTGGTGTCATTAACGTGGGTTACGTCAATCTACGTCAATTTCTGGAGGGTGCCGCGGAGGATAAATGGTTGCGGTTCAAAAATTCCAAGATTAAGGAACGAGCATCATTTATCGTGCATGCGGACTTCGAGTGCATGCTGGAGGACGTCGAGCCTGCGAAATGGATTCGCACGTATACATACCAGCTGCACAGAACGTACAACATGGGGTATTATATACATTGTTCCGGCGACGCGTCTCTGTGCCGTTATCACGTGTATCGCCACAAAACCGAGTGCGTGCAGTGGTTCGTGCAGGAACTGCGAGACTTTGCGGACATCGCGTATTCGTGGTTGCGGAGCGCGAAACCAAAGAACTCGCTGACGAGTTAACAGTTGCGTAGTTCTAACGACGCGAGCGTGTGTCGCTTGTGGGGGCAACGTTTCGTCGACACGGACGAAAAAAGTGCGCGACCATTTGGTGCGTTCAGCAGACACAACCGGTGAGCAACCGGTGATCAACCGGTGCGTAATCTCACTAGATTTTACTCTAAACGCAACCGCTCACTTACCACCTACTCAACATGTTTAGTAACCGTTCGCCATTTTTTATACCGGAAATAAGCTACGGTACATTTGGGATCAGGGATCAGTTCTGGTTTTTCAAGATGTCGGGACCCGGTCAAAATAATACAAGAACAATGTAATATCCAATATTATAGGTTATATATTTTATTTTCTGCATTTAAAAACTATCACTCGATTCGAAAATGTATACTTACTTCAAAACTTATGCGTGACATTCGAAAATGTTCTTTAAACAAACTCTTGGTATATAGGGGAACTATAACCTCTACATAATTTGCATTTCTAGATCTAACGCCACGTTCTGCGATTAATAAAATTGTAGATTCTGACAATTCATCTACTATTATTTTGATTACATCGAAATCCAAACCAATATCCAGACCAATTAATAATTCTGGATCCATGTTTTTGATACTCCCGTCAGATTTACGTAATGTCGTTCAGCAGATACTTGCAGATACTGATCACTGATCACTGGTGACCTTGCAACCGGTGTCTCACCGGTTTTGTCGGCTGAACGCAGCCCTTGACACTCGCTGGGAGTGATGCTAGAATCGTGGAACGTGGGACGAATGCTTACCTCCACTATGACGTACTGTCGTCTCCCACTTTCTTCCCATCGCATTGCACACAAGCATATCCCTACCCCTGTGTACTCGACAGCCCAACAGGCAACGCGCACGGAGGGGAGTAGGAATATGCTTGTGTGCAGCGCGACGGGAAGAAAGTGGGGGACGACAATACGTTATAGTGGGGGTAAGCATTTGTCCCACGTCCCACGATTCTGGCATCACTGCCGGTGCAGCCAGCGAACTACAGTATTTCCTCGTTACGGGCTCGGTTTGGTGTACACGATACAGACTTTTCGCTATCCCCACCACTTCTGTCTCACTCTTGTCCGGCGAAGGCGAGAGCGAGATGGAACGAGAGCGAGCGAGAGGCACTGAAAGCGAACGACGACGGTACGAGACAGACGACGCGTTGATGTTTTGCCTCGCTCTGTCTTTCGGACGCCTGACATTCTGTCCTTTGCGTGCGCGACGGGCGTGCGCGATGGTCGTAAGCGCTTACCGTGAGCCGGGCCAGCGTCAAGATTTTGCGAAGCGGTTTTCGTGCTCACGGTAAGCGCTTGCGATCACCGCGCATGCTCGCCGCGCACGCAGTGTTCCATCTCGCCCCCCACCCCCCTTTGGTCAGAAAGAAGCGAGAAACGAACACTCAAAATTAGGACTAGGAAATACTGTACATGGGTACTCTCTTTCTTCCTGTGTCTCTCCGCGAGGCGTATTGATTGTGGATAATACTTACAATTAGTAATTGCTATATTGGTGGCATTTTTATTGGTAAGCACCACAATTTTTCCCGAATTGAAACCTCGACCCAAGAGTATGTATTTAGCTGTTGGGGGTGTCATAAAAACATAAACAAGATCTTTCTGGTGACTGCGTTCGAGCAACAATGGGAAGCTCGAGACAATACTATATTTTCCTTAGAGAAAACAAAAGGGGCATACGGCCTCTGCAGTCATACAGTTCTCCACCACGAGACCTTATACCGAGGAGTGGGGAGTGAGCATACTACGGTCGAGCTTGAGAGCGCATCGACTGCCCTAGGGCAGACTTAATGTGCACCCCTGATCTACAGTTTGAAGGAACGTCGAGCTTTCTTTATAAATTTTAAAACGTGTTGTGTTTTTGAAAAGTATTTATGTCATAAATAAGCTGAAACTATACACATTCAAAATATATGAAATACAAAATTATACATATCTACAGAAATTCTGAAAATATCGACATTTTGTTTTGAAATTTGGCACGATTCCCGTTGGAATATGAAAGGTCATCTTCAGATCAAATTTTTTTCTAAGTAATAGGAATACGACATATCTGTTTGCATTGTTAAATATTTTGTCCACTAGCTATCAGAATAGAGTGATGGATACACAAAAATACAAATTTCATACTAAACTACGTCTTTGCCATATTTATTTTTTTTTCTGTTTCTGAAGCTATATCTAACTTTCACTTTTACTCCTTTATATTATGTACCTACCTCTTCCTACAGTTTCTGCTTCCATCTACCTACTTACTTTTAAGGGGTCGCACAGGCCTGGTCACCATCAGGCACATTTGGTAACCAGGCCTTTGCGAGCTGGAGGACAGTTTTCTTAACCCACGCTTTCTTTTCACCCTCTCTATGTTTTTTCTCTGTTTTTTTTCCTACTTCATCTGCGTTTTCGGGGTATCGCTATCTTTTTTTATTCGCTATCTCTAACTCTGTCTAGTCTTTCCTTTTTAACTGGCGAAAATTCACGAAGCGGACACTTGGTCTCGAACCGGCTCTCAGACATCACGTACTGCGCACGCATTCTTACTGTTTTTCAATTTTTACTGTTCATTTATTACTATTAATTGTTACACTTAATTATTTCTGTTAATTGCTATTGTTAATTGTTACCGTTAATTAGTACCGTTACGTGGTACTGTTAATCGTTATTATTAATTGTTATTGTTAATCGTTATTGTTAATTGTTATTGTTAACTGTTATTTGTGGATAATGTACATTGAGTTGGGTTAGGTGTGTGTATTATCCTCACACCGAACCACTTCAAGTGTAAGAAGTAGTAACGTTCGGTAAAAGACAAAAATTTTCCGTCCGAAAATTTCTGGATGGCGTGTTGGCAGCTAAGCCTGTGTGAACAACGCGGTTTAAAAAAAAAGCTGTGAACAAAAGTTTTATCATGTTTGCGGTGAACAATAATCGTGACCGGAACTTAGCTGTTGTTGTTGTTGCTGCTGCTGCTGCTGCTGTGCATTTAACAGTAGCAGACCGAAGAATAAGCAGAAGAAGAAACCGCCAGGTCTGGGTAAATGAATACTGCGGAAATTTCAATGATCAGCCCCTTCTGCGAGCGCTGAGAGAAAATTATCCAGATGACTACCGGAATTAATTGAGGATAGATTCTGGAGCGTTCGATCAGATGATCTCCTCAGTTTAGTTTAAAAGAGAATTAAGAAAATGGACACCATTATGAGACAGAGTATCACCGCAGAGCAACGTCTTATCGACACATTAAGATTTTTGGCAACTGGGCATTCTTATGAAGATTTAAAATTTGCAACAGGAATATCAGCTTCTTTGATATCCAAATTAATTCCTGAGACGTGCAAAGCACTGTATCATGCCCTACGGGCAGAGTTCTTAAAGGTAAGGGTTACATATTAAGGTAAGACTTACAATAATACTTTATTAAAGAAATGATATACGTATCTTTATTAAGGGGGAAAGCCAAATCCACGAGATATAAAAATCATTTTATAGTATTTTTCGCAGACCGAGCAGAGGATATAACCAGAAGAAGAAACCATTAGTTAGCAACAAAAATATTAATTGAAAGAATTATTTATACAATTGTCAGGCGCTACGTTTGAAAAGTTACTGTGCGGCGTGCAAGATAGCGACTCTTCTGTTTATCTGAAACAAAATACAAAAAAGAGTTTTGTTCTTCAGGAGATTGCGTAGGTAATGAAGGTCGATTGGGAGGATAAAAAATGAAAAATTTTCCTACGTTTCGAGGTTCATTGCTTGCGCAATTTCCTAAAGAACAAAATTCTTTTTGGTGTTTTGTTTCAGATAAATAGTTTTCAATCAGAGCGCCTGACAATTGCTTAAATAAAAAAAAATACACCGATTTTCATATGAATTCGCGCTCGTATTTATAAAACTCTAGTAACTCCTGCTATCATTTTCTTCAACATTTGACGAATGTTCATTGCGACCGTTATTATTGTTACTGCTGAAGTTCGTCATTTCCCGGATCGGCACAACATAGAGCTTACACTCGTTGTCACACAAATCTGTGTGAGGCTTTAAAGTTTTCAATAATCCTCTTCTCAAGACGGCTGTTATTATGGTGTCCGCATATATAGCCTGCTCCGGATCCATTCTTTCTAATTGTTTGGCAACTTTTATGCCTGAGGCTTCGTACTCCGAGATTTCGATTCTGCTTGTGGTGGGATTCATCAACGCGACGGCGCAACTTTTTAAAACTTCAATGACGTTGTCATCAGTCTTTTTTTCCTTGGCGCAGCGATGGATTTCGCAAGCCGGCCGTTTATTCGTGCTTCCACACGGTTGCACATCTTCATCCTTCATACAGAAAAAAATAAATTAATAAAATCAGAAATAGCAAAGAAATTAAAAAAACAAAAGTCCGTGTTTGCCCGTCTGTCTGTTGTTCATGAAACGTGAGTGCTGTGAGCAGGTCACTCCATAGATGCTTCGCTGTCAACATCATCTCTGTGTGCGCTACCTATTTAATTTTTTTATTTTTGTATTGCATTGTGTTTTGTCAAAGTTCCCGCATACCAAGGACGAGGGGAAGAAAATAGCGGAAGGGTTTCATAAGAAATGGGATTTCGTCAACTGCGGAGGTGCTATCGATGGAAAACACATAAGGATTGTTCCACCACCGGATTCTGGAGCTTTTTATAATAATTACAAAAATTATTATAGTATTGTATTAATGGCCTTAGTCGATTCGAATTACGAATTTATTTTTGTCGACGTCGGCAAAAATAGAAGAATATCGGATGGGGGTGTTATCGAACATACAAAATTTATGAGACGTTTAAATAACGGCCAGTTGAATTTGCCGGAAAACAACGAAACCATGAAGAATTTAAACTTTGCCTTTTTAGGCGATGAAGCGTTTGCTTTAACTAACAATTTTTTTAAGCCTTATGCTCAGAGAGAACTGGACCACGACAAAAGAATATTGAATTATAGATTGTCGCGAGCTAGGAACGTAGTAGAAAATACATTTGATATATTATTCTCGCGATTTCGAGTGTTACATACAGCCATCAATATGAAGGTGGAAAATATATTCTATGCCGTATTGGCTACTTGCGTTCTCCATAATTTCTTACGGAGACGGTGTACAGCATATATTAGGAACAACAGGAGTATGCAGGTGGGGATTGTCAAAACGATGCAGTACAAATGGATCATTTGCAACCCGCTATTCCGAGGAATATAAATAACTCTGCCAAACAAAATAGGGACCGTTACAAAGAGTATTTCGTAGGAGAAGGAAGTGTTCCGTGGCAGGAAGAAATGTTGAATGCGAGTAAAGCGTAAGTGTTTGTTGTATGAAGGGGTCATGCCTACTAAGGTCGTGTTCAGATATATTGGCCGGTGAGTTTCGTGAGGGGTATTCTCTCACCATACCGCTTGCTTGCGGTGCTCCTCTTTTCAACGCTCTTACTCTCTCTCGGGCTAGACCTGTTCGTCGCGCGGTGGGATTCGGTGCCCGTGACGTATTCATGCAGCGAAGCATCCCCACCACTTTCTCGTTTCTTTCTTGCTC